>NC_054825.1:9210234-9810234 GCF_018345385.1 Vulpes lagopus
ACAGGAACTCCCTTCTATACCCTCTCCCTGCAGGGGTCTATGTGTTTCTCTGCAAGTGCGTGGGAAGGAAAAAAGCAAGGAGAGCTAGGATCAGGGTATAGAACCCATTTGCTTGCCTCTCATCATTAGTAAAAACTCTCTCCAAAAAGTCTGGTTTTTGCTTTAGGAACAAAACACTAGGAAAGGGCTCTTTTTTCAGGAAGTGGCAAGGCACTGGGCTTCAGGGTCAGCCCCTGGAGTCAAAGAGACTGGGTTTGGCTCACAGCTCCACAGTTTACCAGCTATGAAACCAGGAAAAGTTACTCAATCCTTCTAAACTCACTTTTCTAGATAATTTCAGTAAAACCTTCAGGGCAAGGCCTGGTACACTGCAAATAATCAATATACAGTCCTGTTCATCAGAAAACCAAAAGAAGAAAGGCAGGTTGCAAGAAGGAAGCTGGAGCACAGAAAAGGCATGCAAGGACAGCAAGCTCTGAACTCAAGGAGGAAGAGGGGGCCCAGGGGCCATGTGGGCAGGACCTTCGGGCCACCACAGCTCTTCAGAACCACTCCCTATCCCTGTGCCTCACTTCCATGGCCTCACCTCCATTTCCTGCTCCTCTCTTCAAACTCTACCCTATCTAACAACAATCCAGGCCATGGCCTGGAAGACAGGAAGGCCGACGCCTAGTAGCTGGGTCGCTGGCAGGAAGCCCCTTATCCTACTCAGGAAGAAAAAAACATCCTCAACATGCATTTTCCCCTAGAAACATTATGCAGTGATTATAATATATACTAATACATATCTTATTAGGTGCATAATGGGTTAAAAGGCATTTATGGGCTGGTGTTAAGGGCTGATAGTTACCTTGTACAAGAAAATGTATTCACATTATAAACACCTGCATTTTAAACAAACTTTGAATATGCAAACTGTTGCTACACTGGAGACACTCAGCAGGTATATTTTCAAAACGTAAAGATTATTTTCAGACATTAAAAATTTAAAAAGAAAAAATAAATACTTACTGTAATTTTTATAGCTTTGTTCAACACATTTACCCATTCTACTAGATCCTGCTGATCATTAGCCTGTAGGAAATATTTCCTCATCCCTGCATTCATAACTGTTAAGAGAAAAAAATAAATCACAATACATGAAATTTTGCATTTGTTACATCTAAATTTATGTTTGCAGCTACTTTCTGAAAAACCATGCTGGTTCAATACTGACTGTCTTGGATTTGACAAGATCATATGTAATAATGCTTTTATCATTCAATAACAGGTAAATCTCTTATTTTTAACAGCTATGTTTTTCATTAAATGGAAATACCACAATACATTTAGCCAATCCCCTAATGATGGACATTTAGATTATTTCCAATTTTAGAAATTATATAATATATCCCAATGAAGCATCATGTACTTATATCTCTCTGTACTTGGGCTACCAGTAGGATAGGATACATTTCTTAACACAGACATGCTGGGTCAAAGAGAATTCACCTTTAAAATTTTTACAGATTTTGGCAACTTATCTTTCCAAAAGGTTGAACCCATTTACATTCCTAACAACAGTGTATCCAAAGGTCTGCTTTTGTTCAGTGCCCCACACCAATCCTGGTCATTCACACTTATGCTAGTTACAGACCTTATCTTCTGCCCCAGACTCTGTGATTTTAGAGCTGGGATCTGCAAACAGTATTTCCTAGGACCTCCTGCCAGCCCAAGCCATGTTCAGCTAATGAAAGGTACTGATGGGAAATTAGAAGGTGTGAGGGAGTTGAGGAGAGGACACTTTCTCGTAGGTTCCTGCTACTGCTGCCCGCCCACTCTCCCTTCCTAAGTGGCAGCACACTCTAGCTACTGCTCCAGGCTTGTTCCCTTGGACACCCTGCACTAGCTCCATCCTGGCCCCAAAGTCCTAGGTTCTGATCATACTACCTCTTCCCCTTTCATCTCTCCAGCCATGTGGGTGATGGCAGCTTTCTATAGTTTCCGATTTCTGGGTTTCTTGAGGATTCCTGTGCTCTTTCAGCCTTCTGACAATCGGATAACCAACTCCCTGTAACAAATACTCCAGGGTCTGAAATACCTCGGGCAGAGTGTTTTCCTGACTGGACTCCAACAGATACAGCAATCTCTGACTACTTAATTGGTGAATAATCGTATCTTGTTTAAATGTGAATTTGATTATTGAGACAAGTTAGTTTTATATGTTCTTGGCCATTAGAATTTGTTTTGTGAGCCTTATTTTCTTTACCCATATTTCTTCTGACTGTTCTCTTATTTTGCATTGACTTGAAAGAGCTTTTATTAATCGTTTCTGTTTTATTTCAAGCTCTTTTCCCAGTCTGTCATTTGCCTTTTCAATTTGTTCATGGTATCTTTTAATCAAACAAATATTCTATCAATCTTTTCCTTTTCCCATAATTACTTGAGCTTTTACATATTTAGAAAATCTCTCCAACTCAAGATTACAAAAATAAACACCCTGATATTTTCAGCATCGTCCTTTATATCTATGTCTTTATATCTAAAGTCTTAATACATTTGGAACTTTTTGTGCAATTTAATTTATATATACCTGGTTAGTGACTATCTACTTGTATAAAGCAAAGCATGCCAGTATATACAGCTGTCTACAAACTATCACAGCCAACACTTAAATTAAAGGTTATTAATTATACTTTATGTGCATTTACTTTTAAAAACATAAATATCATTCTAGGAGCTAATGCATCTAAACAGCTACACTGTTGCAATTTTTGAACTATAAAAATAACTTCCAAAAGTCTTCATCAGAATATTAAATGACATACTAGCACTCAGGTGAATATGACTAAGGAAAGGGAGAAACGGAAATCCTTAATGAAAAAAGTTATTTCTCAAATGCACAGGACTTCGAAACTGAAACGGAGACCAAGACACTAAACCAGAGCTTCCCTGAATTGAGATGAGGATCTGAGCAAGGAAATCAAATAGTACCTTGGGAAGTGCTACAAGACAACTAGTCTGTAAACGAAAGAAATTTAAAACACCAGAGAAATTATAAATGCCATATGCATAAATTAAGATAAATGAGTAGCACAGTAGGATATTTGTCAACACACCGCTTTTATTTTTAATTTCTAACAACTGGCAATCAACTAACAAACTTCACAATCTTGTTCCAACTGAGCCTGAGGCTGAGCTCTCCCTCCCCAATGGCTTATTCCCTCAACGCTGTTCTGGGCATCTGCCTGGATCATCTGAAGAGTCTGAAAATCTAAGCACTTGGTACTACACTGTACCTGCGACCAAGTAAATGCCTAATACATCTATTTTTAAATGAATAACAGTTATATAAGGACTTTAGGAAAGAGAGGCAAATACACTCTTAAAAAGATTCCTAGCACGCCTTGCAGTCCAAATAATTCACGTACTGTATTACTGTATAGGTAAATGCCAGAAAGAAGCATAATGATATGATGGGAAGGAAGAGATCAGAGCCTGGGGTCACTGATCAGCTCAGTGCACTTAACTAGCATGTTATCTTGCAAAACCTGTGTAATCCCCTCTGAGCCCATTTTCTTCATCAATGAAATGGATGCAACCCGTTTGTTCCTTGAGGGGTGGAGGTGATAAGTGTAAAGAAACTAGGACAGTGCTTCGGACAGAAAAGAGATCACCATCTTCATCATCACCTGGAGATTTTCAAGTAAGGAAGCATTGTGGAAAATGTAAAGCAAATTACTGAGAAGTGACATATTAACAACATTGGGAGGGAGGCAGGGACAGAGAAATAAAGAAAGAACACTGGAATAAAACCAAACCATACAAAACCTGTAAGTGCCACACTTTTACATCAGGGGTTTCAGTGTACAGTGACTCCATCCCAGAGGCTTGTGTTCCTACTGCCTTTCACTTGAGTACTTCTTTATTTCATTTCAAATTTTTACCACCAGAGTGAATGTATCAGATAGATAAGGTCGAAGCATAAACATTAGCCTGACATTAGCCATAAACAAGTATCATCCCACAACCTAGGATCACCCTAGGTTATAGTTCGAATGTAATTATGAACCACATGGTTACAAGCCCCTTTCCACATGACCTCTTTGTCAGTTCTCTCTTCCCTCCATTCTTTCTCTGTCTTCTCCTCTTAGTCAGATGGTAGACTTTCTGAAAGGAACCTCTAATTTTCTCAAATATTTCTCTCTTCTCATCTTTGTCTCTGTTCTATTTTTAGATTTTTTGGCTTTTTCTTCTGAATTTTGCATTGACTTTTGTCCCATTTCCTATTTGATAGTTCTCTCTCCTCAAATGTCATGTCATCCTGGGCTATATATTCATATTTAACAACAAGGTACTAAAAAGCTGATTGGAAGCTCTCCTGAAGATATGCAGAGTTGCTAACTGCTGGATCACTAAATGGCAAACTCCTCTAGTAGAAACACCCAGATGTCATCACTTAAAGTGCTACAGCACTTTTCTATCCCAGCACTTCTCCAGGGAGGCCGACTCTCATCCCACTACACCTGGCTACCCAGTACTCTGGGACTGGACACAGGAAAAGGGTGAATTCAATGTGCAGATTTTCACTTAGTCCTCCTATTTTCAGTTTCATGCCTCATCCCTCTCCTTCTCCCCAAGCACAGAGCCTCAGTGATTCTATTTCTTTTTTTTTTTTATTTTTTATTTACTTAAGTAATTTCTATACCCTTCATCAGACTCAAACTCATGACCCTGAGATCAAGAGTCACAAGCTCCTCCAATGGAGCCGGTTAGGGGCCCCTCCCTGATTCTATTTCTAACAATACTACACATGCCATTTCTTGCTGCGATGGTGGAAAGGTAGCTATGGAAGCACGGACCAGAGGCTACTCCTGACACAGACATCTAAATGTAGTCCTTATTTTCAGACCCTCCTCTCTGATGCATTCCCAGGCAACACCCAGAACCTAAGCCTATCTGGAGTTGGGATAGGGGCAGGACCCAGACAGGCCAGCTCTCCACTTGCCTCTTCTGCTACTCTGCTAAGTCATTTTACAGATCTCCATGCACTTCCCCTTGTATACACTGCAGGTTACAGATGTCTGCCAGTTTCATCAAAGATGATTTGGTGGTATTTCTTGTTCTCACTTGTTTTTGAGTAATCTAAGATGAAATAAAGGTGGAAGAGTCTTTATGTTGCCATTCTAAATAGAAGTTGTGGTTCCATTTTAGGGGCCTGTGCCTCCCTCTCTGAAGGCAAGCATTTTGTGAATCTCTTCTCTTATCCCCTCCAGTAGTAAAGAATAACACTACTGTCAAACCAATCTTTGATTCCAAGTAAAATCAACTATTCTAAATACTCTAATAACTGAATATCACATCTATTACCATATAGTCCTAAGTCCTTCAAAGTGTAGGTTTGAGATTTACATTAAAAAGACTTGTCAGGATCCCTGGGTGGCGCAGCGGTTTGGTGCCTGCCTTTGGCCCAGGGCACGATCCTGGAGACCTGGGATCGAGTCCCATGTCGGGCTCCCGGCGCATGGAGCCTGCTTCTCCCTCTGCCTGTGTCTCTGCCTGTGTGTGTGTGTGTGTGTGTGTGTGTGTGTGTGTGTGTGTGTGTGACTATCATAAATAAAAATTTTTTAAAAATTATTAAAAAGACTGGTCAAGAGTATATGCATCACACATTCTAAAACACAAAGTTCTGTTACTTGACTTGCCCCCATTACCGTTTCATTCACAAGGCTCTGAGGCATTTTCCTATTTGGTAACCAAAATTTAAAATTTTTAATAAACACATAATTTTTTTAGTTTTTAGTGGTGATAAAAGCCTTATAGAGAATTCTCTAAACAGCTACACTACATCCTGCTCTGATCCTATTTTCTTACTAGACATATATGTTGCCATCAGATATTATCCCTAACACAATGCCTAGAGAAGAAATCTGCCCTTTACAAGCAAGAGACCAAGGAACTTTAACATCAAATCTACCTCAAGAAGTATCTTACTTTCATGTAAAAACATGTCAGTAGGCCACTCTGAATTTTGTCCTTTCCAACACTAGTGTCCACTAACATATTGAGGGCACATCAATTCTCCCAGCTTCAACTACCACCATCTTCACAGGTTCCAAATTTCTCCATCCTTGATCTTGATCTTCAGGCTCTATCCAGTCCTCGATTACTATCACCAGAACGTTTCCATTTGGATGTTTCCCCAACACGTCGAACTCCTAATCAAACATTTTACCCCATCCAGCTCTCCTTGATTCATTTCTTTACCAGAAGTGAACCTACCTGAAACGTCTCTCTTCCCACATATCCAGTCACCATGTCCCTGCACATTTCCTGCAACTGTTGTTTGTCCTTCCTTTCTCCCCCACTGTCACCACCCAGATTCAGGCCCTTAGTAGTTTGGAAGCCCCTGAACTATTTTACCTGCATCAAAACTCTATCCATGCAAAACACTTCCTTCACCTAATATCAGCTTTCTATACACTAATTTCTCACCTCTCGTTTGCACACACATACATACACATATCACCTATCAACATGTTCTACCTGGAATCTGCCTATCCTTTTACTTTCTGGTCTGTCACTGTTCACACCCACAGCTTCACACAGTGCTCAGGTGCCCATGTACACCATGTTCTTCTCTGTATGCCTCTGTCCCTGTGGTTCCATCTCCTTTTCTTCCCAAACGGCAGAGGATGATCAAGCTTAGCTGGCCACCGAATGCAGTGTCTCCTCACCCAGTGTGGCTTCCCCTGACTCCCCGGTAAGGATCTGAAGCTCTTCCTTTGTGGTTAATAGATTGGACACTCCTTTATCTACTGACTGTAACAAATGCAAAGATATTGCCAGATACTGTGTCTGTGAGACAAGTAGCCTATGAGACTCTTAAGGGCAATGACTGCTTCTTGTTACTCTCGCAGCACCCAGGCCAAGCACAATGTGCATATACAAGACATTCGCTAAGTGTCTGGTGAACAAGTGGATCAGACACCCTCAACTACCTCTACCCCTAAACTGCAACTTCTCACTACCCACAAGCTGAAAACCAAATCCTTTCCATTATTTTTGTATTTAATATACAATAAAAATTACTAGAAATCTCACTGGTAGTGATCACTATATATAGTAGATAATGACTACGTGTGAGCAGAGGGAGGTGGCTATGACTGGGATGGATGCAGGAAAGAGGCTTCAAGAGCAGAGGAGAAGTTTTATTTCTTCACCTGGATGGTGGTTTCAAAGGAATTTCCCTTAGAATAATCTATTAACCCACAGGTTTGTGTTGTGTGGTTTTCGGGGACTGTTTTCTTTTAGAGTATAATGTAATATGTTAACCAAAGTTAATGAAAGTATAAAATATGGCTACTTACCAAAACAGAACTCAGCCTTTGGTCTAAGCTTAGTTGCATCGCTAACCTAACAAAAAAAAAAAGAAACAAGTCACTCACTTCTTCATACACTCCTATAACCAACTTTAAATGCTGCGTGAACTTCCACATGTATGACTTCCCAATAATAACACACATTTAGTACACGATCTAAAATTAAACTTTAAAGGCTACTGCAAAAGAACCGCAAATTAAACATAGAATATGGCTCCCAATTGCAAAATGTTAAAACAAATCAAACTTCCATGTTCTTTTTGAACAAACTTGTATTTATTCAAAGGAAATGTGAAGAAGTTGAAAGTAAATCATTATGTTTTATATAACACATAGAAAAATTTTTAGTTTAACATTATTTCCAAAATACCCTCAGAAAACTCTACAGAAATTGAATTGTTCCCAAATTGCCTATTTCTAAATTAGCTGTGAACTTTAAGAGAAAATGATGTGGGCAAAGGGGAGACTGTGTATTTACTCAAGCCCAAAAATCCAGAAGACATTAATCTGCAATGAGGAAACCAAAATGGCACTGGATCTTCCTGTATGTTAGAATACCTTAGGATAATGGGGTTGCTTCACTAAATGCAACACATGGCTCCTTTCAGAAGGTGAAACAATTGGCTGCACCTGGTTGCTGTTACCCCTTTAAATAAAGTAGTGCTCTTGGAAGCCCATTCATGACTATTTCCACCCTGCTGCCCAGTGTTAGAACATATAATTGTAGCATCTGTTTTGTACCTTCAAAAGGAATTCTAAGTCTGGGGTTCCTGACTGATCCTAACTACAAATTCACAGCTCTGAGTCACACTGGAATTTGTTCCAGGAATAAATTCTGGAAAAAAAGTGGCATGTCTAAAGTAGAGTACAAACTGTACAATTCAAACTTTGGAAAGCTGTGGGACAGAGATGAAAGTCAACAGAACTGCACAGGGAAGTTATATTTTAAAAGGAGAGCAAAGGAGTTGGGAAGCAGATGGCCAATCAGGCCTACCTGCTTAGTTAATATTTATTTTTAAAGAGCTCCCATTTTTTAAAAGACCAGGCAACAAACAATCGAAAAGATACAAGCACGTGGTCAATCTCTCAACTGCCTATTCCTCATCATTGCATTGAGAGTCAAAAATACCTGGCAGTGGGACGCCTGAGTGGCTCAGTTTCTGCCTTCAGCTCAGAGAGGGATCCCAGTCTGGGGATCGGTCCTGCATGGGGCTCCCTGTGGGGAGCCTGCTTCTCCCTCTGCCTATGTCTCTGTCTCTCTGTGTCTCTCATGAATAAATAAATCAAATATTAAAAATACCTGGCAGCATATTCACATTACAGTACACATATATTGTAGGCAAGTAAGACTACAAGGGACTACAGTTTTACTTTACAGTAGAATTCTATGCTTCCTAATAACAATCGCTATAGAATTTAGGGGCACCTGGCTGGCTCAGTTGGCTAAGCATCTGCCTTAGGCTCAGGTCACGATCCTAGGGTGCTTGGATGGAGCCTGGCATCAGGCTCCCTGTTCAGAGGGGACTCTGCTTCTCCCTCTCCCTCTCATGCTCATGCTCACTCTATCTCCAAAAAAACAAATAAAATCTTAAAAAAAAAAAAAAAAAGAATTTAAGCAGGTTACCCTGAAGCATTTAGTAAATGTCTTAATTTACTGGAACACTTGAGGTATACTTAAACAATACTTGTCTTTTACAAATTAAATAATATGGTTTTAATTTTTAAAAATAATAAAATGTTGCCCTTTAAATATGTATTTATTGTGCAAGGGCTGCTTTTCTCTTTTTGTCAATGAGAACGATGCTGAAAACAAAGTACTTTATCGATAAAAATGTCCTTTAAACAGAGGCACACTTGTAAACTGGTCTTCTCTTGAAGACCTTTGCTAACAAATTCCACTATAAGCATAACAGTATGCACATGCATATGACTTAATGTTACTATTCACATCTTGTAACTTAAGTCATCTACAAACATTACTTTGTATAAAAACCCCACTGATCTAGCTCCTCAACATCGCTACCTCATTTTCCAAAACCCCAATAAAATAAAGGGGGAAAAACACCTGAAAATATCAAATCTAAATTTTTGAGAAAATAGGACTGCAAAAATTTCAGAAATATCAACAAATAAGAAAACAGAAAATAGAAACAATGTGAAATGAGGGAGAAACCATTTTTTTTATCATGAAGATGGTTCTTATTTTCTTCAAAATAAAACATAAAAAATCAAAGGTAATGGGATTAAAAGTTGGTAACAGTTTAAATACAGACTTAGACAAAATCTTCTCCAGATTTCCCAAAGACAGAAGCTGTTAACTGATCTTAGTCCTTTTGATGTCTCTCCCAATCATAAAAGTTAATGTTAACTTTTGCAATTTGCCACATCTTGTAAATTAAATTAACACCATATTCTTCCTAATTTTATCAAAGAACTTCCTATACACAGTGATCAGGTTCTATTTTTAGCATGATATGACCCAAACATCAGCACTAAATAACACAGAAAGGAAACTGCTCCTTTTATTCACAATCTCATTCCAAGGAATTTTAATTCATGCATGAATGTGAAACAATATAGAAAAACTACCTTTGAAATGTAGGTAAGTTTTATGGCTCCCACACGTGATGATCCAGAAGGTAAGTTCTGGAAACAAATTATTAATATATAGTTAAAATCCAACATTAATCTATTTTACATTAGAATGTTCTACACATACTATATAAAGCTAAGAAATTAGAATTTTTGATATATTTTACAAATCAACTTTTTCAGTTCAAGAATTTATAAATCAAGTTGACAATGTGTATAAAAAAACTGAACTCTATTTTGCTCCACCATAATACATTCTATAACTAAAAGACTATTTTTGTCATTGTAGCTAAACTTTTCTTTAAAGCCAAAAACAAGACTGGATTTTGTTCCTAAAGGCAATGGGGAAAAATAATACTTCGAGACATAAATACAATCATAAGAAATTTCAAAAGACTATACAAATTATTCTATTAAAATTTTTTATCAAGTATATCCCTCAAAAAATTGATTTCCCTCATTTAAATACATTAGTATTTAATCATGCCATATTTTATTTACATTGATACCACTTTTTCAAAATAATTATTAACACTCTTTAAGCCATATGTAGAAAATGTATACATTGACACTTCAACTAAAATATTTCTATTCTTCCCTTAACAATTCTAGGGAGGGTTTTGGATCTTAGAAGAGCTAAAAAAGAATTAAGAAGAGGGAAAATCATTTCTGGCAGACTATCAGGAAAGACTGTGGAGAAATGAATAGCATTTAAGTTGGTCTTTAAAGGAAAAACCTGAAACGCAAACAGCAGAAGAGAGAATATTCCAGGTGGAGAAAGCAGAGGAGCCACAAGGAGGACACCCAGAGGCTTTGTACTACAATGGGGAAATGGCTACATAGGGTTGGAGGAGAAAATGGTGGTTTGGGAACTTGAACCGAGAACCTAACTATACAGGACCTAAATAAAGAAGTAGCAAAGAACTTATACTGTTAAGAATTTGAACCATTAGTGAAAGCTTATGGGCATTCTGTAATCAAAATTGTGCCTTGATATATCCTGTAATACAATAAACTGGATGGACTGTAGAGGTGGGAGATGGAGGCAAAAACACCAGATAAAAATATCTGGAAAAAAATAATAAAGAATATAAAAGAAAACACTGATAGAAGATTTTAAAAGTAAAATTAAAACAATATTAACTCTAAAAGTTCCTTTCATTGTAGATTAACCAAGTTCAACCTTTTAACTGACTTTATTATAATGTACATTAAAAGGAAAAACTTTGGCTATGTTTTTATGAGTGATTAGGAGGTACCTTTCCCAGATCTCTCTCTAAGCTTACTGGAAACAATTAATTATATAAAAGCCTACACATTTCAAAGACTTAAGATCCCCAAACATAAACTTCATTATTGTTGACAGGGATAGGTCTTTTCAAAACTTTCACTCCTATGTAAACTGCATTATGTTTTGCTTTTTTTTTTAATAATAAATTTATTTTTTATTGGTGTTCAATTTGCCAACATACAGAATAACACCCAGTGTATGTTTTGCTTTAAACTATATACTATGTTCAGGCTCCTAAGTATAAACCATAAATATGTATATAAAATAAAATTATAATTTTTTTTTAAATTTTTATTTATTTATGATAGTCACAGAGAGAGAGAGAGAGAGGCAGAGACACAGGCAGAGGGAGAAGCAGGCTCCATGCACCGGAGCCTGATGTGGGATTCGATCCCGGGTCTCCAGGATCGCGCCCTAGGCCAAAGGCAGGCGCTCAACCGCTGCGCCACCCAGGGATCCCTAAAATTATAATTTTTAAGGTATACTTTTAAATGGCTGTGTTCTTATACAAAATGTCTTATGTTTAGAGATTGCTTTGTTGATTTTTTTTTTAATTTTGGATAAGGAAATGAAATGTTAAAATGTCTTCAAGACCCCCTAACTACTATTAAAGTGATTTTTCAAACGCTGCTGCCCTTCCATTCAAAATTGTTATTTTTCTTTTAAGTCCTCCAAAAATTTATTATTTTAACCAGCTGTTCTAAGCCTTTGTATGAGGAAGAGAAATAAGAACTATGTCATGGCCACATGACATGAAGGGTCACAGATTAAACAGTAGTCTAGTACAGGGAAATATAAGTAGCTGAGAGAGAGAATATTCAAAATACCTAGTTTCTATGGATCAGTATGATTACTGCCAAGTTCAACTACAAAAAAAGTAGCTTTCAAAATCGGTTCCCAGGGATCCCTGGGTGGCGCAGCGGTTTGGCGCCTGCCTTTGGCCCAGGGCGCGATCCTGGAGACCCGGGATCGAATCCCACGTCGGGCTCCCGGTGCATGGAGCCTGCTTCTCCCTCTGCCTGTGTCTCTGTCTCTCTCTGTCTCTCTCTGTGGCTATCATAAATTAAAAAATCGGTTCCCAGACAGTGAACAAGAAATAATCAACTAGTAACATTTACGATAAAAAGGAAAATGAGCCATTTGTTCTTAAGTGTTCCTATACTCCTTTTGCCAAAATACTTTTTCAAGTTTCTTCGAAGTCAGTTCCTGATACAGATACTCCATTATTTAATTCTTCACCATTGCAAACATCCCAACAAAACACAGAAAGCTCTGAATGGATCCCTAGTAATATACTAGAATGGACTTCTAAACCAACAGCTTAGTGGTAAAGAAAGGAAAATGTAGGAAGAATGGCTCCATAAGGACAGGTGAGCCAAACTGACTTCCTTTTCATTATCAGAGTTATTTATTTATTATGATCAGCAGAAGTGTGTTATAGCGCTGTAACATATGCAATTACATTGAATCATGAAATGGTCTATTTTTTTTTAGTAGATCAAAATGGTGACATATTGGAAATTTCATGTGGTTCAACCTAACCCAATAATCTTAGCAAGACATTTTACTAAAGTTTTCATCAGGAGCTATGTGACTTAATACATTTAAAAAAGACACAACGCTGGTATACTGATGGCTAATTCACTGGCTACAGAGTCAAGATTGTAAAAGATTCTTATCAGTTAGCATGAAGAATTAAAATTATTAAGCACTAAATAGATTTAAAATTCTGTACTACATTCATAAAAACCAATGTGCTAATTACACCACAGAAATCTGGCTTTTAAAGACTTCATGTTGGGGCACTGGCTGGTTCAGTCAGAAGAGCATGCAATTTTCAATCTGGGGATCATGAGCTTGAGCTCCTCACTATAGGTTTACTTAAATAAAGAAACTTTTTTTTTTAATTTTTTTTTTAATTTTTATTTATTTATGATAGTCACAGAGAGAGAGAGAGAGGCAGAGACATAGGCAGAGGGAGAAGCAGGCTCCATGCACCGGGAGCCTGATGTGGGATTCGATCCTGGGTCTCCAGGATCGCGCCCTGGGCCAAAGGCAAGCGCCAAACCACTGCGCCACCCAGGGATCCCAAATAAAGAAACTTAAAAAAAAAATTACAACTTAAAAAAAACAAAAGAACAGTTCATATGAAAAAGCTCCAGCTGAGTGCAAAAGATCTAGCTCAATGCAAATTTTAATATACACCCTCCCTGCTACAAAGTGACCTATTCTCCACACATGCCACCAGCTTCCTTGCTTGGATTTCTTTACCCACGCTATTCTTTGAGCACTGGAATACTCAATTCCCCATCTCTTAGCCAAAATCGTATCCACCCTCTGGGTCAATTTTGAATGCTACTATGTCCAAGAAGGACTTAACTCAATTCTAAGTTCATGTTTCCTTTGGTGTAATAAACATAGTCCATTTTGTGATCACCTTCATTGAGCTGTAGGTGGGAAATGCTGATAAAAGGAGGAATTCTGAGGGGACAATCTAGCATTATGAAGAAAGGAAAAACAACCAAGAAGCTTTAGATACAATTTGGGAGAAACCATATCTATCACCACCAGGTCTTGTGAAGAGAGACAAACCAGGAAGAGCTCAGGCCAGAACTGTGCAAAGGCTTGTGCAGGTGAGAAGAACCGGAAACCAGGATCTAGTATCGAGCAGGGAGAAGGAGTCAAGGGGGATTAAGTTACTTTCCACTTTGCAAAAGAGTTTAGGAGGGCACTGCACCACAGATAAAAAGATGGGGTCATAAAGGGGAGAAATCTATGTAAAAAATACAATAAATAAATGTGAACTTTTGATTTCTGCTGACCTGTTCCTTCTTCCACTGACTCTGGCCAAGTAAATAAAGATATTAATCATGTAGTTGCATAGCCAGATTACTACCACCAAGAAAGGTAGTTACACCCAAAGATAAGGCAGTAAAACAGTGTTAATAAGCTCTATAAGGATAAGGCTAGAGAGTAGACAGTTCCTAGGGAAAAAAAAAGTCTCAAAATCAGCACTCAAATAATCTACACTGAATTAAAATACAAATTATCATCCAAAATTTGAAACTCTGTGTCTGGATAAAGGACTAAACTTACTTTATAGAGAATCATAGGACAGGGTAGGTTAATGGTGAACAGATACAAGAAAATAGATTTTGGCTCACAGAGCAAGTAATAATTAGAGCATCACAAATATCATAAGTGCTTTTTCATAATGTATAATTCAAGCAACTGCTAAAGTGAAGATCAGGGATAGGCAAGTTTCCTGCATTAAGGAGGTGGAATTTGTGCTAAGATGCCTTACAATTTGAATTCTATATGAACAAATATAAATGCATTAGTACATGGCATTTTGTCTAACCTGAAGTAAGTACAGGGTGGTAAAGAATACTAGAATGGTTGTCAGAGGATCTAGCTCCTTCTTTGTGAAACAGAATGAAACCTCCTACCACTCCCCACTCCTCCCTTGACTAGACAGGATCAGCTTAGACGTTTGCTAGGGACTCATCCTTGTAACATCCATCCCAATTTGAATGAAGAGTTTCACAAGGAGAGAAAACTACTCGACAAGGTCTTTCGCAGATCTTAAAACAGGGATTCTAATTTTTAATTTATAACATTTCCCCACTGATTTGAAAGGCAACAAAAAAAAAAAATCCAAGTGCATTTCAATTCATGAATGGCATTATACTGGCTAACACTCAAATCTGCCACTACAAGATGAAAGGACTACACGTGCACAAGAGTGTCAACTAGTTCAAGTAGTTTCTTTACCAAAAGACTGCAGTCTCTATCCTAGAGACAGTATCTTTTATTTAAGTGATTTCTGAATTCTCTGTCAGAGATAGCATTTCTCCTCCAGGGTGGGGGAGGGGCATAAAAACATATATGCATGCACAAATTTTTATTAAATAAACTTAGTTTCATTTTCTGAAATTCAAGTAAGACAGCAGACATTCAGCATACAGGACGGGAAGAATGCAGCCAGTAGAAATAAATCTACCCACAGACTGAGAAAACAAATCATAACACCCATAT
Source organism: Vulpes lagopus (assembly GCF_018345385.1). NCBI lineage: Eukaryota > Metazoa > Chordata > Mammalia > Carnivora > Canidae > Vulpes > Vulpes lagopus. Next base: position 9,225,517 of record NC_054825.1, read on the forward strand.
AGTATGTTAAAGTACTTTAATAATTAAAATTCTTGTGTGCTTTGGAAAAAAGGTAACTATTTGGATTTTACAAACCTGTGGATTATCCATGTACCATACAAAACTATCTTCTCTGGTATCCAGTATGAAGTACCTTCGAAGAAATTTCCCACTGTTTTCATTTTCCTCAATGTCTAGAAAACCACAAATGCGATTCTGACGATCCACATAAGGCATTTCTGAGCCTGAACATTACACTGTAAAATAAAAACATTTGACAGTAAGTACTTCTCAGTGGACTTCAAGCATAAAATGTGCTTTATACAATTTATTTAACAAAGAGTCTACTTCCCAACACAAGTTGGGGGCCAGTTAATGTGAATATACACGAAGCATGGGCAAAAACCATGTTTGAAATGAAGCTTACTATGAGTGGTTACCAAATACAACTATACATATTGATGGGAACAAAGGAGAGCTATTAACCTCAGTTGAACAACTGACTTACTCTTTTTCCTAAGTATACCCAGGTAAGCCAAAAAATTAGCTCTCCAAACTTTGATTTCCTTACTTATAGGGACGCATGGATGGCTCAGTCAGTTAAGCATCTGCCTTTGGCTCAGGTCATGATCCTAGGATTCTGAGATCAAGCCCTGCATCAGGCTCTCTGCTCAGCAGGGAGTCTGCTTCTCGCTCTCCCTCTGTGCTCTCTTTCCCTCTCTCACTCTTCTCTTAAACAGATAAAATCTTAAAAAAAAAAAAATCCTCACTTATTAATCGAGATAATCTTCCTTTCAGATTATTCCAGAATATTTTTGAATTCACAGAACAACAGCTAGCACATATTGGTCACTAACTATATGCCAGGCTCTGTGCAAGGTGCCTTTCCATGCATTTTCTCACTGAACCCTGAAAACGACCCAATGAATAGGCATCATCATCCCCATTTCACAGATAAGAAACCTAACGCTCATAAGGGAAAGTAACTTTCTAAGAACTAGTAGATAATAAATGAAAACATACACCAAGACTCTTGAGCTCTAGAGCTTATATCTTAACATCCACACCATATCGTCTCTCTAAAACTCTTTGAATTGCTAAAACTAAAATGAATCAAAGTAAAATTAACATCATGATAAAGAGAGATAAGCAGGTATTATGTGCTTCTCAATGGAACACAACCATCACCTATGACGGCAACATGTAACAAAAAAAGTTTTTATCTGAATCGGATCCAGTCTCTAGATCTCCGTATGCTGAACTACCAATTTACAGGAAACAAAAAAGGTAGAGAACACAGTAAACTGTGCCACAGGGGTTCAATTAGCTCAAGTCAGACTGTGGGAAACAGCAGGACAAACAGCCCAGCTTCTTCAGCAAATAAATTATTATGGGGGAGTGAGAGAGGAGAAGAGAAAAATTATAGATTACAAGAGACTTCAGAGGCATATCATATTCTGATCCTTAAAGTACTAAAAGTTTTGTTGTACTGATTAAAGTTAAAAACTATGACTTGAGTAAAAAGCAGTGTTCCTAGCCTTTTTTCTTTTTTCTCTAGAAACTATAGATTTGTGACTCCTTCCTGGTGGATGCAAATCTGCAGACTATTTCTATTCCAATTCTTCTAGAGCTGGCACCAACATCTTTTGGCAGGTTGAATTTATTATGTATGTACCTAGTTCTTCATTTAAAGGCCCAAGGTTGTTCAACCCACAGTAAAAAAATTCAATTGGAACACATCCTGATATACTGCATATCTAAATCACAATTCTGTATGCAGCCATAGAAAAAGACACACTAAAAATTTTTAAACAAAATTATCCACTAAGTTTATACATGTGTGGCACTTAGAGTTTATATAAATCTGATACTTAGAGGAGATAGTTTCTTTTTTTTTTTTTTTTTTTTTTAGAATTTTATTTTATTTATGATAGTCACAGAGAGAGAGAGAGAGAGGCAGAGACACAGGCAGAGGGAGGAGAAGCAGGCTCCATGCACCGGGAGCCCGACGCGGGACTCGATCCCGGGTCTCCAGGATCGCGCCCTGGGCCAAAGGCAGGCGCCAAACCGCTGCACCACCCAGGGATCCCAAGGAGATAGTTTCTTTAATGAACTTACCCAACATTTAAAAAATTTCTAAAATGTATTCAAAACTTTAAAAATTAATACATTATACTAATGTACAGGCATAGTTCCTTTTACTGTGCTTCACTTTATTGTATTTCGCAGATAGTGGTTTTTTTACAAACTGAAGGTTTGCAGCAAACCTTACATGGAGCAAGTCTACTGGCACCATTTTTCCAATAGCATCTGTTCACTTTGTGTCTCTGTGCCACATCTGGGTAATTCTTATAATGTTTCAAACCTTTTCATTATTATTACATTTTTTATTATTATTACATTTTTTATGGTGATCTGTGATCAGTGATTTTGACTCGCTACAAGCTCAAGTGACAGTTGGCATTTTCTTAGCAATAAAGGATTTTTAAAATAAGACATGTACATTGTTTTCTTTAGACATAATATTACACAATTAGACTACAGTATAGTGTGAATGTAACTTTTACATACACTGGAAAACTAAAAACTTCATTTGCTTTATTGTAATACTTGCTTTACTGTGGTGGTCTGGAGTCAAACCCACAGTATCTTCCAAGTATGCCTGTGTTCTACAAAAATAAAAAGTATCCACTTGTGTGGTGCCATGAGAATAGACCAAAGGAACAGTATTGAGAGCCCAGATTAATCCATACATCTATGGCCAACTAATTTTCAACAAAGGTGCCAACATCATGCAATAGGGAAAATTTGGCCTCTTCAAAACATGGTGCTGGGACAACTGGATATTCACATGCTAAAGAATGAAAGTGAATCCTTCTTCACATTATGTATGAAAGCTAACTCAAAATGGATTAACAATCTGAATATAAGATAGCTAAAACTATAAAACTTTAAGAAAACACGGAGGCTGATATTCGAGATCTTGGATTTGGCAATGAATATTTAAGTATGACACCAAAGTATGAACAACAAAAGAAAAAAATAGGTTAAATTGGACTTCGTAAAAACTAAAAGCTTTTTTTTTTTTAAGAGAGAGGGAGTGTGCAAGGGTGGGGGGAGAGAGAAACTTAAGCAAACTCTGCACTGAGCTGGAGCCCAATGCTGGGCTCAATCTCATGACCCCAAGATCACAACCTGAGCTAAAACCAAAAGTCGGACACAACCCACTGTGCCACCCAGGTGCCCCAAAACTAAAAGCTTTTTTGCATCAAAGGACATCAAGAAAATGAAAAGAGAACCTACAGATGGGAGTAAATATTCACAAATTACATATCTAACAAGGGTCTAGTATCCAGAGTATATAGCTATAACAACTCATCTCCAACAATCTAGATAAAAAATAGGCAAAGACTTGAAAAGACATTTCTCCCAAAGAAGATATACAAATGGCCAAAGAGAACATAAAAAAGATGCTCAGTATCATTGGTAATTAGGGAACTGTAAATCAAAGCCACAGTGAGATACCACTTTATACCCACTAGGATGGTGATTATTAAAAGAAAGGAAAACAAATGCTGACGAAGATGTGGATAAACTGGACCCCACACACACATTGCAAATGGTACAACAGCTGATAAGAACAGTTTAGTAGTTCTTCTAAAGTTGAACACAGAATTACCATACAACTCAGCATTTTCACTCCTAGATATACATACACCCAAAAGAAGTGAAAACAGGTACTCACACATAAATATTAAGAGTAGCACTGTTCACAATAGCCAAAAAGTGGAAACAACCCATATGTTCATCAACAGGTAAACACAATGTGCTCTATCCAACACAATGGAATATTATGCAGACACAAACAAGAATGAAGTACTGATACAATAATCCAATAAAAAATCCATTAAAAAGTCCAATTAAAAAAAGAATATTTTATAAAAATTAGAATTATTATATATATTCCATGATATATATTGAAATGCAAATGACCTAGAAAAGCCAAATCTATTTCCCAAAGAATAAAGTAGGCTGACTTACACTATTTGATTTTAAGACTTACAAAAAAGCTACAGCAATAAAAACAGTGTAGGATTGATAAAAAAGAAGACAGATATAATAAATCAGTAGAACAGAGTAGCATCCAGGAACAGACTCTTACATACATATTGTCAATTGATTTTCAACAAAGATGCCAAGACAATTCCATAGGGAAAGGAGTCTTTTCAATGAATGGTGCTAGAACAATTAAGTACTCATGTAGGGAAAAAAAATGTAATGAAATTAATCATGACCAAATATAAAAGCTACAGCAATAAAGCTTCAAAAAAATATAGGAGTAAGTGTTCATGACCTTGGGAGTACACAAAGATTTCTTAAGATATAAAGAGCCTGAGCCATACAGTAGTTGTTATATCGGATTTAAAAAATTAAAAACTGCTCTTTGAAAGACACTGCTAAGAAATCAAGAGAAACCACAGAATGAGAAAAACATTTAGTACATACCTGTCTATCAGATAAATGGTATCCAAAAACAGGCAAGAAATTATTACAATTCAATAATAAGACAAGCAACCAAATAGGAAAATGACCAAAAAATCTGAAGAAACAAGTCAATGAAGATACAAATAGCAAATGAGCACATGGTAAGATGTTCATAATCATTAGTCGGGAAGGTACTGCAAATAAAAACCATAAGATACTACAACATACCTAACAGAATGGCTAGAGCAAGAACCAAAAGCAACAACAAAACCTGACAATATCAAGGGCTGTCAAGAATGTGGAACAAGTGAACTCCCTTTCATACACTGCTGGTGGGAATGCAAAATAATACAGTGACTTGGAAGGACAGTTTGGCAGTTTCTCATAAAGCTAGACATACTATTATAATATAACCCAGCAATCCTACTGTGAGCTGGGAGCTGTGTTGGCACAAAAATTTGTACAAACGTCTACAGCAACAATATTTATAACTGGTAAAAATCAGAAACAACCCAATGTCCTTTGACCAATAAATGAATAACTATACAACCAATACAACAGAATACTAGTTAGCAATATAAAGGAACAAACCCACTATACATACATGGGTAAATCTCAAAATCTATTTTGCTGCATGAAAGAAGCAAGACCACAAAAGCTACTGGGACAGAGAACAAAACCAGTGGGTGAAAGGAGGGGTTGGCTTCAAAGGGTAATTTTGTAGTGATGGAACTGTTCTGCATCTTAATTGTGGTAGGACACACCACTATGCATCCATCAAAACTCAGGCCCATATATCAACAGAGTAAACCTTACTGCATCCAAGTTAAAAAACAAAACAAACTATAGTGATAAAAAATAGATCAGAATTGCTAGGGCTTGGGCAGCCCTGGTGGCGCAGGGGTTTAGTGCCGCCTGCAGCCAGGTGTGATCCTGAAGACCTGGGATCGAGTCCCACATCGGGCTTCCTGTATGGAACCTGCTTCTCCCTCTGCCTGTGTCTCTGCCCCTCTCTCCCTGTCTCTATGCATAAATAAAATCTTAAAAAAAAAAAAAAAAAAGAATTGCTAGGGCTTGAGGGGCACCTGAGTGACTCAGTGGTTAGGTATCCGACTCTTGGTTTCAGCTCAGGTCATGATCTCGTGGTTGTGAGATCGAGCCCCACACAAGGCTCCCTCTACACTCAGCAGGGAGTGTGCTGGAGATTCTCTCCCTCTACCTTTGCCCCTCTCCCTACTCTCTCTAGAATAAATAAATAAATCTTAAAAAAAAAAAAAAAAGAATTGCTAGGGCTTGGGATAAAGAAAAGGACTACAAAGGAACATAAGTATCATTTTTTTGATGATGTAACTATTGTGTATCTTGATTGTGATGGAACTTACACAATATATGCACATGTCAAAACTTACAGAACTGTGCTCGAAAATGAGTAAAATTTACCATATATAAATTATACTTCAAAATCCTGAATTTAAAAAGATACCATAAACACTCACCAGATAGCTAAACTTAAACAAAACAACAACATGAAATGTCAAAGATGTGGCACATCCAATATTTCTGTACTGTTGATGGGAATGTAAAATGATACAACCACTCTGGGAAAAGTTCTGGCAAAAAAAACCAAACCTACACCTAACATATGACCCAGCCATTCCATTCCTAGGTATTTATGCAAGAGAAATGAAAACATATATGTATGCAAAGATTACTTCACAAATATTTATATCAGCTTTATTCCTAATAGCTTCAAACTAGAAACAACCCAAATGTCCATTAACACATTGAGATAAATAAAATTCAATTGGTCTATACAATGAAATACTGTGTGAAAGCACTACAGCCACATGCCACAATATAGTCAAAACTCATCAGACTGTAAACTTTAAATGGATACAGTTCATTGTATATTAACTTAAATCTCTAAAAAGTTAATAAAAAATACCAGTAGCAATAAAAAATTCATTGATAAAATTGGCCATGCATAACTTTTTAAAAAGCTTTTGGATAGCAAAAACCTGATAAGCAAAGTCAAAACCAGTAGAAAATATTTACAACTTATATCATCACAAAGGGCTAATCTCCCTAACATTTAAGGAGATGCAAAAAAATGTCAAGGAAAATACATCAAAAATTCCATAGAATAATGGGCAAAACACATAAACAAATATTCTGCAGAAAAAGATATAAAAATGGCCCTTAAACATAAAAAAGATGCTTGACTTCACTCATAATAAGAAAAAAATCCCAAAATAACAGAGATGCAGTAAGCATTGCCACTGACACCACAAAAAAAACACAACCAGAGTTCATGTGTCTAAGGACATGATACTACCTATGAAAGTACCTTAAAAAAAAAAAAGAAAGTACCTTAGATGGGACACCTGGGTGGCTCAGCAGTTGAGCATCTATCTGCCTTTAGCTCAGAGCATGATCCTGGAGTCCCAGGGTGGGGTCCCACATTGGGCTCCCTTTGCCTATGTCTCTCTCTGTCTCTCTGTGTCTCTCATGAATAAATAAATAAAATCTTAAAAAAAAAAAAAAAAGTACCTTGAGGAGGGAAGGAAAAAAAATAGCTTACTTTGGCCAAACCTCTAAATCTAACTACCAATTAGTAGGAAATACAGAAAACAAAGGAAGGACGTGTAAAACCATATCACAGAGATTCAAATAGAAAAATCCAAGCTATAAGAAATTTCTCAGGACATATTAACATATTTCTTCAAAAATAAATTCCAAGGAAGCAGGGGGAAAGGAACAAGAGGAACAACCTATAAATTAAAAGACTTAGGGGCGCCTGGAATGGCTCAGTTGATTGAGCCTTCAACTCTTGGTTTTGGCTCACATTGTGATCTCAGGGTCCTGAGACTGAGCCCCATGTCACTGAGCCCCCAAGTCAGGCTCAGTGGAGAGTCAGCTTGAGATTCTCTCCCTCCCCCTCTCCCTCTCCCTCCGCCCCTCCTCCTGCCCCCAGGCACACTTGCCCACTAGCTTGCTCACTCTCAAATAAAATCTTTAAAAAATAAAAAAATGAAAAATAAAAGACTTAAAAAGACATAATCACAACATGTGGACCTTCTATAAATATAAATCCCATTTTTAAAAAACTGACATATTTAAGAAAATTAGATATTAGAATATTGCCTAATGGTATTAAGGAAACAGATCTTTATTTTCAGTGTGATAATGTTATTGTGATTATGTCACCAAGTAAATGAATCCTTATCAGTTTAGAGTTATTTACTGATACAGACATAACTTATTGCTGGCATAATCTGGGGGCAGGGAATGGAGGAGGCATGGCCTGGGTTGATAGTTGTTGGAGCTACATGGGTACTATAGTTATACAACTCTACTTTTGTGTATGTTCACAACCCTTCATAATAGAAAAAGTCTGTGTCACAGAGAGCTATCATTTCTCACCCATCAGACTGGCAAAAAGTCAAAAGCTTACCAATACACTATATTGGTGAAGCTATTAGAAAACAGGTACTTCTACGTTGCTCATGAAAATGCAAAATGCTGCAACACTGCTTAAGTGAATATGGCAGTATTTAACAAAATCATATATACCTTTATCCCGTAACTCTATTATCCCATTTGGTATTATCATTCTGAAGCTATTTTATATATATGATAGTATTTTATGTGCATTATAGGATACTATAAACGTATTAATACTATGACTATCTTAAATAACATAACACTAATATCTAAAGTAAACAATATACAATATAAAACATAGCATGCAATATATATATATAATATGAAGTAATAAAACATTTATTTGTTATTAGGAACCAAGATTTTCCTGCTAAGAGAAAAGATGTATCAATAAAAAAGGCAAACTCTACATAATACATCTGAATTAGAGATATTATGAACTTACAGTCTTTGAAAATATAGTAATCGAAAATCAGCACTTTGCAATCCCAACATAATTACTATTTAAGCAAGCATCTTCAATAACACTAAAACCACCACATAACAGGTTGTTAAAGAACAGAATATTCACACAGTCTTAAAATATCAACCCTACAGTTTTCTTAACTAATTACAAAGAGGAAAATGTATCTTTACAATGAAAGATCTTATAGCCCTCAGCTTTACCAAATGATTATCCAATGAATCTAGGGGCTAAGTACTAATGAGACTACCTCGTCCTCTAAACAGACCACATACTATATGATTCCAATGATACGAACTCCATATGGGCAAACCCATAAAGACAGAAGTAGATTAGCACATGCCTAAGGATAGAAGGGATGAGGGCAATGAGGAGTTGCTTAGGGATGGGAGGATACAGGGTTGCTTTTTAGGGTAATAAAAATATTCTAAAATTGATTGTGGTAACAGTTACACAATTCTGTGAATATACTAAAACTCACTGAATGGTACACTTTATGGGTGAATTGTACCTTAATAAAGCTGTTTTAAAAAAAGGGGGGGGGGGAGAAGAATTACAATTGTCTTTCATTCTAGATCACATCAGAAATCCTGAGAAACACTTCATCTCCCAGACTTCTGAATGTTAGAGTGTTCCAGGAGGTGGCCCATGGACCTCTTCTCTATATATATGCAGTCCCCTGGTGACTCACTTATTCACACAGGTCTACATACAGATGGCTTCCAAAAGTTATCTCCAGCCCTGGACATTCAGCTGAACTCCAGACTCAGGTATACAGCTGTCTACATATCTATTTACTCATCTAACAGATGTCTCAAACTTAACAAACAGCACTAGGTATTCCCCTTAGAATCCTGTTCCTCTCTATCTTTCTCATCTCAGTAAACAACCACTCCCTTCTTCCAGCTGTTCAGGCAAAATATCTTAGAGCCAGAATTGAATGAATCTTCTTTCTCTTTCATCACACATCCAATCAGCAAAACCTGTTGGCTCCATCTTGTAAGCATATCCAGAATCCCACTACTTCTCATCACTTGCACGGCTGCCATTCTGGTCCAGGCCACCATCACCTCTCAACTAGATGACTGTCCCTTGCTTCTGCTCTTACCCCCTTCACTTTATTATTCTCAAAACAGCAGAGTGATCCCATTAAAACATATATTCAAGTGTTTATTCAATAAACACATATTACTACTGGCCAAGCACTGTCCTAAATATTTAAATATTAATTTAATCCTTATAACAACTTTACAGATGAGAAAATAAAGCACAGAGAATTTTAAAAATAAGTTGTCCAAGGTCACAGGTTTAGGAAGTGGCACAGCTCAGATTCAAACCAGAGGAGTCTGGCTCTGGAACCCAGGCACTTCAATACCAGGTAATGTCACTCGGCTCAAAACTCTTAACCTTGGCTTATTATTAGAATTACCTAGGAGTTGTTAAAAATCCTGATGCCAAGGCTGGACACCTCCCCAGACCAATTAAATCAGAAACTCTGGAAATGGGGGCCAGGGGGTGCCTGGCTGGCTCAGTCAGAAGAGCATGCAACTGTTGATCTCAAGGATTATAAGTCTGAACCCCACACTGAGTGTACAAATTACTTAAATAAATAAAACTTTAAAAAAGAGAGAGAGAGAGAAGAAATGAAACAAAATTTTAGAGATGGGATTTGGACATCAGTACATTTTTTTTAAAAGATTTTATCTACTTGAGGGAGCGAGAGAAGCAGAATCCCCACTGAGCAGAAAGCTGAAGGTATACGCTTAACTGACTGAGCAATCCAGGCACCCCAACATCAGTACATTTTTAAATTTCCCCAGATAATTCCAGTGTTCAGCCAAGGTTAAGAACCACTGTTTCAATGTGATTGATCTCATCTCACTCAAAGTAAAAACCAAAGCCCTTACAAAGACATACAGGCCTCACCTACGCCTCCCAAACCCTATCCCAGCGCCCCCTCGGTCACTCATCTGGCCGATGGACTTCCTACTATGTCAGACAAGCTCCCCACTCAGGCCTTTGAACTCAAATATCGCTTTCTCAGAGAAAAAGTGACAACCTATCTTGATGCTATCTAAAATTGCAAAAGTGAACTATACAGCCACTTCCTATCTCCCTTTCCTGTTTTATTCTCCTTAGCATTTGCTAACAAACAATATCATTTACCTATTTACCTGTTTCCCCACACTGGAATGTTCACTCCATCAGAGCAGTGATTTTTGTGTGTATCTACTATTGTTTCTTCAGCGCTTAAAACAGTGCCTGTCACATGGAAGGCACTCAACTACTTGTTGAATGAAGTATCAAGGAGTCCATAATTACTGCCACAAATATTTTCTTCCTCCACAATTGTTTAATTCAAGTATAATTAACACACAGTGTTATATTAGTTTCAGGTGTACAATATGGTGATTCAACAATTCTATACATTACTCAGTGCTCACTGAGATAAGTGTATTCTTGATGCCCTTCACCTATTTCACCCATCCTCCACCCACCTCCCCTCTAGCAACCACCGGTTTGTTCTCCGTATCTAAGAAGCTAGGGTCTTTTTTGTCTCTTTTTTCTTTGTTCACTTGTTTTGTATCCTAACTTCCACATGAATCCAGTGAAATCATATGGTATTTGTCTTTTCCTGGCTGACTTACCTCACTTAGCATTATACCCTCTAGACCCACCCATGTTCTTGCAAAGAACATTAATATTTCAGTTTCTAGACAGAAACTTTCTTTTTCCTCATTAGACAAAAAATCATTTAGCAGATTTAACTGACTGGTTTGCTTGGACTATGGAAGGAAAAAAGTTCAAACACTACATTTCTATTTGTATTTGTATTTTTAGTAAAGCTAGTAGGAGGCAAGAAAAGATAAAACTGTATTATTAAAACCTTCCAGCATATGTATCCTTCAGTCTAAAGTATAGTTAGTTACAGTCATCAATTAATATATTCACAGTTAATACTTCTTCGGTCAGGAACCAGGAAGTAAGCCAAAAAAATAAAAACAAAACAAAAACCAGAGACACAAACAAAAAAAGAGAGAATTATTTGTTAACTGTGTTGAGTGGGACTAGCCTTGTTGTCCCAAATTTGCTAACAAACCCAAAATTATGGATATACAGACATCAAGGATCAAACATCCAGGAAGCTCAGCACTGACATCCCTTCCCTCACACACACCCCCTTCAGGGCTCTGGCACTCTAATCAACACCTTACCATAACTTGATATAAGCATTTGACAGAAGAGAGGGAAAAACTGAAAGTCTTCCAAGTCTTCAGGGAGAACACATGGAAAGGAAGGGGGTATTCAGCCCAAAACAGTGGCAGGAGCCCTCTAACAGAGTCATTCACCAAGAAGAGTCTACAAGGAGACACCGGCAACCCATTCCGTAGTTCACTGCCTACTTATCAAGTACGCTGAGTGGTTGTCCTGTATGTACCTGTCGGAGCAGGGGGATTTAATATGCAATGTAAGGGCACAAAAGGAGGCATTTATGCAGCTGACATACCATTACTTGGCATCACAAGGAAGTGAGTTTCCAGTGGGTTAAATGGAAGCTGCAGAAGATAGCTAGACTTGAGCTGTTATCAAAAAATCTGGCTGTGGGGAGAAAAGATCCCCAATGCATCTCACCCCCCACACACTCCTAGGAACCAGAGGGTGGGACTGACAGGTCAGGGATGAGGATGTGGCAGTGTAAGCCCACAGCAAATTTCATATTCAGGAACTAGGTGCAGTGGGGAGTCTCTCTGTGAGAGTCCAGTGTGGACGCCTATCAGTGGACATCAATGTCTTGCCACTGTTAATCAAAAGAGGGCTTTAACAGCACCCAGTAAGATAGACTTCTCTTTTTCCATTTTTCTTCTTACAAGTCCCTAACCAAGTAGATCCAGAAGAGGAAAGAGAAAGAGGAATTCTGGGAGCATACCACAATTCCTCCCCACTCCAAGTAGTTCAAGTAGTTAAGTGGCTTGACACTGGGGTAAGAGAGAAGAGGAACTTAAAATTGAATAGAAGACTGAAGGTTTAAACTGAAATAGACAGACTGGAGCTTTTAATAGCTATAAATGATGGAAAAAGCTATCATTTGTCCACGATGTTATGAGGTTCGGGGTGGGGAGGGGGAGGAAGATCCTATGAATATCATAGTTGAAAGCAGTGAATGGTGAAAAATAAAACTGTCTTCTGTTTGTTTTCACCAAGCTCAGACTGCTCACTAACCTGATGATATACGGAACAGCATCATGCCCTTAGTAATGAGAGGAAACACCAGACACGAACATTCTCACAGGGGATTTACTGTACTGGGTAAGACGCTACATTAGAAGTCCTCTGAGACTGCTTCCAGTTCTAAGTGCCTGTGACTGTCCTTTCTTCGAGGACAGGGTAAACTGAGCACAGAACCCAGAGTTCAATGGTGAAACACTAAGAGGCTAGGCTGTGTAAGGGGTAAAACCACAACTTTTTGGAAAATAAAACTATCACAGTGACAATTATAAGGTTTCCGTGTAGGAAAAAATATATAAGACTCTAAGGCTTATTTAAATGCTAAAAAATATCCTAAATGACACTGATTTTCTTTTATAGTCAAAAGACATTCCAATTCAAATTCTGATATAAAATCCCCCAAACACGATTTCCCTGAATCAAAGCAATTCAACTAATCAAAAGGCTTATCAAAATAAACAGCAAATATGTTTGCTTAAATATCTTCTAGGAATTATAAGCTCAGATATTCTGTACTACACAGCAGATACTAGGAAAAAATATTACTCAGAGTTCAATGGTTTAATGTTACTCATTAAGCACAACAGAGTCCTACTGCTATAACAAGAATCAACAGAAATTTTTATTTTTGGATAAAAACATCCCATACTTCTATGTTTCTAAAAATAATTAAGCATCTAAAACAAGCAGAAACAACTAACAAGCATCTGAAACTACCAGAAGTTTCTGTCCTAAGAACTCTTCTCTGGTATCATGTCAATACCTTTCTAAATGCTGTTTACTTACAAATGGTCAAAACAATTAAAACTCAGCTTTAATATTTATTTCCTACTGAAGCCATTTTATTATTGCAGATCAGAAATAGGAGAATCATCTTGAAATTTAAAATCAAAATTTAATATTAACAGAAGTAAAATGCTCAAGCATGTGGAGTAGTATTTGTATGTTACTTCAGCTCAAAGCTGAGGCAGTTACTACTATAGTACTTGAAGTTTTGACCTCATAAAAGCAGAATGTTATCACATCTGAATAATTACTATATTGTATTCAGAATACAATTTCTCTCTCTCATTCTTAAATGACAGATTTAAATCAGAACAACAATTTAACATCCAGTAATATTTCTGGGACGCCCGGGTGGCTCAGTGGTTGAGCATTTGCCTTTGGCTCAGGTCATGATCCCAGGGTCGTGGGATCGAGTCCCACATCGGGCTCCCCACAGGGAGCGTGCGTCTCCTTCTGCCTATGTCTGCCTCTCTCTGTGTGTTTCTCATGAATAAATGAATAAAATCTTCTTAAAAATCCAGTAATATTTCATTATCAAAGTCCAACTTAAAATATGTTAATAGGTTATTTCATAGATTTCATTCTGGGTTCAAATCATCATACAGTCAAAATACAAGTTTTGCAGCAGGACTAAAAGAACTTTCAGGCAGAAGTAAAAGTCCTTTTTTGTTTTGTTTTTGAGCTGCAATTAGACATTTCTAGAGGAAAAGCCTCTGTAAAAATATAAAATGTTTCCATCTTTCCTAAATATTTTCCCAGGAGTCTTCAATATTGTCATATCCTATATGTTAACAATAAATACGGGAGGACAGGACTGCCCACAGTGGCTTTTTAAAGAAAATATCCCAATGCTATTCTTAATGTCCTTAAACATTTCTAAAAAGGTCCTTCCGGCTTATGAATTCATAGCAGTTTCCTAACAATTGTATACTTATCCTGTTTTACTGTCTCTCCTGGTCTATGACAAACTCCACAATTGACACACCACCTCTCTCTTTCCTATGTTGCTACATTGTTAAAACTGGAGGATAAAAAGATACAAACCTGCTACTTCCCTCCCCCCCCAAAGCAACCATAAAACCACTAATTAGCAAGATAAAGTGCAATATGAAGCAGTTTCAATACATATAAATCACAACTCCTCAAGTCACAAAAGTTACCCACTACTTGCCACCAAAAGCAAATTCCCAGCTCTATTCCCCGACACTCCTTGATACGGCTCGCTCCTCAAGAGAAACCTCATCAATGGATATTCTGCAGGGTTTATAGCACTATAAAATAAATTAACCATTAACTCGAATTCCACTAAGCTCAGGCATTCTTGTTTAAATCTATAAATATCCTAAAATGTAATTTTCCTTGGGAAGATCTGGCCAAGGTGAGGACTATTTAAACAGACTTCATTTGGGGAAATACTTTTATTTTTATTTTTTTGCACAAGTGTATTAATATGAAAATTGGGAGCATGAAAACCCACAGGCATTTTAGAATGAATCTTCCTATCTTAGAGCCTTTCTCATTGGGAAGAAAAGCTTCACAGCTTGATTTCTGGCTTCACGGAATGATTTTCTAGATTTCCCCTTGATTTCTAGACAATCAAGATTCTCTAGCTTCGCAGGCTGATTTTCTGCGTGTTTTTCTCCCATTCCTATAAAGCTGGGCCAAATTTCGCTTTCCAGTGTTTTCAGGGGCATTACACTCACATAGAAAGTCTGTAAGCTGAGCCCCTGGGGGGGGGGGGGGTAATAAAGCCGACGGATCCGCGGATGCAAGACAGAAGGACAATGGTCATCAACCTCCTGAGTGCGCTGCTTGCTCCAGTCGTTAAACACACAGGAAATAAGATCTTCCAGCTAGAAAACTGATTCACAAAGGCGGCCGGCTTCATCGAAACCGAGAGAGTCCTGCAGAAGCGGGCGACGGTCCACCGACCCATCGGCCAGAATACGGCGCGGGGAGGGGCGCGTGAGCCTGCCCCGGGGTCGCCCCCAAACAGGAGCATCGAGCGCCGCGCGCAGCCCGGGCAGATGCTCGGCTCCGGGGCTCGGCGCCACTCGGCTTCCACCAAGGCAGCGGGCGCTATAAATAACAGGCCCGTTTTCACTGTGACAACTTTCCCCGCCGACGACCTACCCAGGAGGGTCAATAGAAAGCGTCGGCGACAAACCGCAAACCGCCGAGGGCCGCCGGGCAGCTGGCCTGCAGGCTCCGGGGCCGGGGGCCACCGGCCGCCCCCGCGCTCCTACCTGCGTGACCTTGGGCAAGGCACCTGCGGCCCCCGCGCCGCGAACCCGCGGAGGTGAAGCCGGACTCCGCGGCCCGGGGCGGGGCCGCCCGCCGCCTCGCCGCGTCCCAAAGCGAAAGCGCAGGAAGACGCTGGGAAACGCCGCCGGGAATCCCCGCACCGGGCCCCCGCCCTCCCGCCCTCCCGCGCCGGACGCCGCCGGGCCGAGGCGGAGAAACAATAAACGAGCCGCGGGAAGAGGACGCCGCCCCCTCCCGCCGCCCCGCAGCCCGCAGCCCGCAGCCCGCGCGCGCAGGTGAGCGGGCGCCGCGGCCTCGCCCAGGTGCGCGCCAGCCCGGGCCCCCGCGCCGCCCGCCGCCCGCCGCCCGCCGCCCCGCACTCACCAGCGCCCGCCGGCCCCTCGGCGGACGCGCGGACGCCTCCCTGCTCTCCCCCAGCCGGCGCGGCGCTCCCGGAGCCCGGCCCCGCCCACCCCGCCCCGGAGCGGCCGCGCTTCTCACGCCCAACTTCACGTCGGCCCTCGGCCCTCCGCACCGCGCAGCCGCGGCCCCGGCTCCCACCGGCTCCGAGCTGCCGGAGCGGCGCCCGCGACGGCCCGTCCGCGCACTGCGCACGCGCGCCCGCGCCGCCGCGGCCCCCAGACGGCGGCCGAGATTCCCGAGCCCGCACGCCCAGCCCGCGGAGACTACAAGTCCCGGCAGGCCCCGCGCGCGGTCCGGGCGGCGTGGCGGGCCGGGCCTGGGGCGCCTTCCTGGTTCCAGAGGAGGCTGCCTCGGCGCGTCGGGGCGGACTGCGCGGGGAGCTCTGGGCCCCTGCGCTGCGGTGCCTCCTGGGATTGGTAGTCTCGGAGCACCGAGGGGCTTGGCTCGGAGTGGGCGGGGTGGGCGCGGAGCGGGGGGAGCTCGGGGTTCTGTGATGTCATCGCCCAAAGCTTCGCGGCCCTGGGATCTTTCAAAACAGGCTTCGTTCGCGTGCGCATAATCTGTTTGCAAGCTGTTCCATCGTCGGTGCAGGAAGCATCCCTACACAGGCTACTGCGTGCCCTGAAGGAAAACCCCTCTGCAGCCCTGCGCGCCAACTCTTCGCTCAGAACCGTTTTCTCCCCCAGAGCTATTAGCTCAGCTTCCTAACTTTGTAGGACAAGGGCGCTTAGAGAAACGTACAGAACGATGAATTCAGATTCTTTCAGGACAGCTGCAGCATGAATGTGTATGCTCGTGACTATTCGTAAGAATACCTAACGTATTTGTTGAGCACCTGCTATGCGCCAATCTCATGAGTACGTCTTTTTTTTTTTTTTAATATACGAAGAACTTCTAGAATTTTTTTTTAATAATTCTTTTTTTTTTAATTTTTTTATTTATTTATGATAGTCATACAGAGAGAAAGAGAGAGAGGCAGAGACACAGGCAGAGGGAGAAGCAGGCTCCATGCGCCGGGAGCCTGATGTGGGATTCGATCCCGGGTCTCCAGGATCGCGCCCTGGGCCAAAGGCAGGCGCCAAACCGCTGCGCCACCCAGGGATCCCCCCATGAGTACGTCTTGAGATTAGGACACACACCATCCTGCCCTCGTGGAGCCTGCAATCTGTGAGGGGCGCAGGTCCTCAAATAAGCAAGATGATTTCAGATTTTAATGCAATGGAGAAACAGAGCAAGTTAAAGAGGGGGGGGGTACTCTAGGAAGGTGTTGAGCCGAAACCTGAAAAATGAGCATTATTCAGACAGGCAAAGAGCTGGGGAAGAATTGGATGCCACACCCTCCAAAGTGCATGGCACACGCTAGGTTCTCAATAAATATTTGTTCCATCTGCGTCCTTCCTTTCCTTCCCCATGCACAGCTTTAGATCACATCCTTCCCCCCTTCAAAATCTTTATCAATGCCTTTCAGAACATCCTTCCTATGTGAAGACGTACAGGAGACAAGGAGACGTTCAGTGGCAGGACAAGCTGTACAGCTGCTGAGACAGAAGACACGGGGTACATGCCGATGACCTGGTTCCATGGCTGAATCTTGACGACTTATCTCCTTATTTGTGAACTGGGTTAAAAGTCTGGGCACTCAGCCTGGCCTTCTGACTCCCTTCTGTTTATGAAGCAGAAAATTGGATCTGGAGTTCGTCTTTATTAGGATCCTAAAGATATTATGTCATCTGAATCAAAGGAGAAGTGAAAAATGGCCCTAGACTTATCTGAAGAGACTTCCCTGTGCGACCTTAGGCAGAGGGTGACACTTTGCCTTTCTTGACTCTCAGTGATTTCAAGTGCTGAACATGGACAGTGTTCTCAGAGTCCCATAAGCTGATGGAGGTGAATACACCTTCCATGGAATGCTCCTGTCCTGGCTCTCTCAGACTGCTCATCTTCAACATTTCCAAGGTGACGGTTCTGTTATCTTTTGAGAAACCTTAGCTGTTGTAGCCTTGCTGACACCTGTCTTCTTGAAGCTTCATTTCTTCATCCGGATAGTGGTTGAAAGTGTTTGGCCTGATAATAGTTTATAAACTGGCCAGAGCACTGGTTCCTTTAGTTCAAACAGTCGGTTTGGGGTTTTTATAAACTGACTGCGTGGCTAACATTTAAAAATAGGACGATTTGGGGGCATCTGGGTGGCTCAGTCGGTTGAGCATCTGCCTTCAGCTCTGGTCATGATCTCAGGGTTCTGGGATTGAGCAACACATTGGACTCCCTGCTCAGCTGGAGGGGGGTCTGCTTCCCCCCACCCCGCCCCCCCAACCCTGCTTGTACACCCGCCCTCTCTCAAATAAATAAAACCTTTAAAAAAATAAAAAAGGATAATTTCACATAAAAATCCAGATATCAATTTTCCAATTCCTCTAGACATTTGAGCTTGCCCTCCTTCACTAGAGGGACCGGAGGGAGTCTCCAGCTCCGGAATCCTCAAAGATTCTCAGATATCTGGGACATACTTAAACTAAAAACAAACAAAACCCCCCTATGTATCTGAAACTCAAATTCAAATTTAGCATGTATTTGATCTGGAAACCCTAGCCCAGAGATCAGACCTCAGAAGCAGAGAGCCTCTCATTCACTCTGGACAGGACATTATTTATTGAGTGAACTTAAATTATTCCTTTTTGTTTTTTGCCCAACAAGCCCCAAAGGTTGTTTGATACTGAGAGCCACATGTACAAACAATGAGGAGAGCCAGAAAAGTGATTCAAATTGCCCAAAGACACACAGCCAGGTAACCCCAACGCTACTTTGAGGTTGCGGTATAACCAGAACCTGTTAACACCCTTCTGTACGGAAGGCTCAGGCTCAGCCAATTAATGTAGTGACCAAAATAATAATAATAATAATAATAATAATGATAATAACAACCATAATAATACTCCTCTCTCTCCTTTTCCTCCAGCCGGTTTTTGGATGGAGAGATTTATTACATAACAGTACTCTTGGTGTTTAAAAAAGAAGAAGTATGTGGAATATTCCCTTGTTGAAATTACAGTCTGAGAACAAACCCAGAACATCCAGGACCCACAGACAGCACTGAGGAATGCTGGAATATTCCATGGCTACTCATCATCTGAAGAAAAGGGAGAGGAGGAGTCTGAATTCAAGAATCTGCAATTAAAAAAAAAAAAAAAAGAATCTGCAATTTACCTTGAAAATATCACTCTTCTCCTCCTCATCACACCTTCAGTGTGTAAAGCACTTTGATGTTTCATTCGAAAATATTCATCAAGTCCCTTCTGTATGCTTACATGCAGTACCCAGGATCCTCCACAGAGAATTAACCCTTTTGACAACACGAAGTAGGGCAGTGTAGACAAGTCACATGACTGATCCAAAAATCACACAGAAAGTCACTGAGCACTCGTCACCTCTGAAATATTTGACCTCCCCTCATGGACACTTCATGTCTTTCTTCCTCGCTTTATATTTTTCTCCTTAGCATTGATCCCTTTCCTATACATTATGTATTTTACTTATTTATCTCGTTTATTTTCTGCACGTCACTCTAGAATGCAACCCATAGTTCTTTTCTATCAGTTTTGTTCATCACCCTATCCTCCGTGCCTAGGACAGAAATATCTGTTCAATGATGAAGGCCACCAGCCTACTTCATGGGCAGTCAGAATCAGAAGTAGACAGAAGAAGGAAGTCCAGAAGTAAACCCCTGTTCTCACTAGAAATCAGAACCAAGATAAAACAAGCATTGAACATGAACCAAACAGTCTGCAAACCCAGCTTTGTTGCTACGGTGTCCCTTCCAGAAACTGGATGGCAGAGGGTAAAAAAGATCTCTTCCCTGTTTTTCAGTGTACAGATGAATCCCGCAGCAGTCAGTGGGGTTGCTGTTCTGGTTGAGGAGTCAGAAAGCTGGCCCTCCCAGCCTTCCCACGCACTGGACTTCAGCCAAGTGATAGGAAGGATGAGTCTCAGTAATTACCCAGGGTGGGGTTGGATTAAGTGACCTGCCCGGAATACAGGTCAGGCGACTGGATGCTCCTTCTGGAGCTTATTCTTGTGTCCCAAGGCTGGAGCACAATCCTTCAGGGAAGAAGTATGAGAGACTATGAACAAATCATGTTCACAGAGGTATGAGAACAGGGTTTCAGAACAGGTCAGCAGCCAACCCAAACTCCAGGTTCAACAAGGAAAAAAAGAAAAAGGAATAAGGACAGATAATTACCTCCAAGATTTTTAGGGAGCGGAAGCAGGGGTGTCCTGTCTTTAGGACCCCTATTCTACAGAACCTCTAAAATTCCTCAGCACCTCCATGATCTCTGGGGTCTGGTGAGGCTCCAGCCCCATCACACACCCCAGTAAGGTCATACTTTAATTATCCTGACCACATGTGGAAGGTCTGGGATGCTGTTAAGCCCTAAAGTTGTGAAGCACAGAATGCCTGCTCCCATCCAAACTTGTAAACTCTTGCTCCAGTGTGGCATGAAAGCATGAAAAGGAAGAGTTTCTGAAGCCAAGGTGCTTGTCCAGGGCCAGTGCTGGGTACTTAAGTAGAGGAACAGTCTAGAAGGTAAAGGGCCTGTGGGAATTCCTCCTCAGACCCCTGCAACTCACCTGTCCCACTTCAACCAAGCTCCTCCTTGAGTTAAAGGCCACTGGATTCTCTCATCCATCTTTGCGTTTATCTGAAGAGTATATTTGCCTTCAACAACAAGAACCAATGCCTCAAGCACTTGGGAGGGCTGCCATGTCTTGGCCCCAGAGGAAGAGAAGCAGAAGTCACAGCTCCCGCCACAAACCCTGTGGACATCGTGGATCCCACCCCAGGACAGGGGCTCCCCTAGGAGCTAGGGCTCTGAAGTCCATCTGCACTGACCAGCTGTGACCTTGGGCTCCTTACCTTACCCCTCTGATCCTCAACATTTCCTCATCTGTAAACTGGAGTGGATAATAATTCCTACTTTACAGCTCATCATGAGTCTTAAATGAAATAACACATGTTAGCAAATATGCACTCTTAGCAAGGTGTCTGGCACACATTAATGGCTTCACCAATATACACGATTGTCTTATTCAGTTTACCTGAATAGGATGCCTGAGCTTGCCTGACCAAGATGGATGATGCATTTTAGATAGACTCTCTCACCTGGGCAGTGGGTAGGTTCTCGAATTACTTTGATTGCTCTGAAACACTTAAAACACTTTGATTACTTGGCAAAGTGATCATAATTACTTTGATTGCTGTAAAACACACACATATCTGGGGTGACTGGGATGGAGGTATCATTGTGGTCCAGGATCTTGAGGAGTTTGGTACATCTAGAGAGCAGTATCCTGTGGATATGGTATTGGGGAAGGTGGAGAGGCTCCCTTAGAGGGACCAAGGATGCCAGCGCAAGGGGGATGTGATAGCTAGTCCTATGTGTCAACTTGACTGATGCTCAGATGGCTGGTAAGACATTATTTCTGCATGTATCTGTGACAATGTCTCTGAAAGAGATTGACATTTGAATTGATGACTGAGTAACAATCTCCCTCCCCAATGTGGGTAGGCATCATCCAATCCATTTAGGGCCTGAAAAGAACAAAAAAGGTGGAAGGAGGTGAACTCGTGGCTGCCTGGGCCGAGGAGACATCCATCTTCTCCTGCCCTCAGACATCCGTGCTCCTGGACTCAAACTGAATGACACCACCAGGTTTCCTGGCTCTCCAGCTTGCAGGGAGCCCATCGTGGGATTTCTCGGCCTCCGTGGCCACCTGAAACAATTCCTCTAAAAAGTCTCCTTTCTCATATGTCTGTATCTTTATGCCTACTGTCTATCTATATCTTTCTATATCTCTCTATGTCCCAATCAGTCTGTTTGGCTGGAAGACCTTGACTCATAATACAGGGGGACTTCAGTTTGCTTTCCCAAGTTTACCCCACACCCCCTTCTGGCTGCAAAAGTAAATATATATAAATAAAGGGACTTCTGGAGACAAGAGCAGGAGGGGGATGGCTTCTTTATTTTCAGTGCTGTCCGCCTCCCTCAGAAAGAATTCGCTTTCACCCCAAAGCTGGCAGGTTCCTACCCACCCCCCGCCCCTCCCCCAGCACAGCAGGGGTAGCTCTAAAAATAGCATGCCTTTGCCACCCCCCCCCACCCCCGGCCTGTAGAGACGGCTCCGTTCCGGCCAGCATTTAATAACTGTACTTTATGGTGAAACAAAAGCTGTAATTAGAGCCCAACAATGGAAGGTGCAGCCCGCGCTGAACAATACTCCCCGAATTCCCATGGTGGTCCCCACCCCCATCCCCCCCACCCTGCAGCTGTGAGAACCACAAGTCTCCAGCGCGGATTCCATTCACAATTATTCACCTAGGGCCACCGCGGCTTATTCCAATCACGGCTTTCCTGCCTCCTCAGCGGGGCTACATTGAGGCTCAAAGGAGATGCTAAGCCTGGGCCCCCCGCCAAGAGCCGGCGGTGCAGGTGCGCGCAGGGCCCGGGCCGAGAGCCGGTGCAGCGGCCCCCGGACCAGCCCGACGGGCCCGGCGCTGGGACCTCAGCAGCCACCTCTGCACCAGCACTTCATGCACGACTTCCTCCAGATAAAAGAGAGCTTTGCACTGATTTCCTTATCCGGCACTGCAGTCTGTGCATTCCAGGATAAGCGCAGCGGCGGGCTCCTCCTGCCAGGTTCAAGGCCTAGAGAGGCCGGGGACGTCTTAGCGTCTGGAGCCCTGCTGCGTAGTAGGATCCTTGGGACTGCTTTAAAAAAAAAAAAGTCAAAAAAAAAAAAAAAGTCTTGGGACAAGACCCCACCCCAGACCGACTGCATTCGAATCTCTGGCAGAGAGGAATTGACTTTGGGGTATTATTATCATTTTTTCTCTGTTTTTGTTTTGTTTTGAGGTATGACTTCAATGTGGTGTTATGGGCCGAATTGTGTCCCCCACCCCCAAACACACACACACACATTTTTTTGTTGCTGTTTACACACAAATTAGTATGTTGGAGCCCCCACCCTCAATGTGAGGGTATTTGGCGATAGGGCCTTTATGCAGGTAATTAAAATTAAAGGAGGTCATAAGGAGGGGGAGGGGCTGACCCAATAGGATTAGTGTCCCTGTAACAAGAAGACACCAGAGCTGCTGTCCCCACTGCCTCCCAGCAATGTGAAGACTCAGGAAGCAAGCAGCCATCGGCAAGCCAGGAAAACCCTCACCCAGGACTGAATCACATTTCCATGTCAGTAAAACTGGACTTCCCAGCCTCCGGAACTGTGAGAAGTACATTAAAAATTGGGATCCCTGGGTGGCGCAGCGGTTTGGCGCCTGCCTTTGGCCCAGGGCGCGATCCTGGAGACCCGGGATCGAATCCCACGTCAGGCTCCCGGTGCATGGAGCCTGCTTCTCCCTCTGCCTGTGTCTCTGCCTCTCTCTCTCTCTCTCTGTGACTATCATAAATAAAAAAAAAAAAAAAAAAATGTTATAAAAAAAAAAAAAAAAAAAAAAATATTGAAAGAGGGGGGTCTCTGGGTGGCTCAGCGGTTCAGCGCCTGCCTTTGGCCCAGGGTGTGATCCTGGAGTCCTGGGATCGAGTCCTGCATCAGGCTTCTGGCATGGAGCCTGCTTCTTCCTCTGCCTGTGTCTCTGTGTTTCTCTCTCTCTCTCTCTCTCTCTCTCTCTCATAAATAAATAAATCTTTAAAAAAATATTGAAAGATTTAAAATATTAAAAAATAAGTTTAAGCCACCCTATTTTGTTACAGCAGCCCAAGATGACGAATACGTACTGCAAAATCTGCAACTCTTAAGTTTGAAGCACAATAAACTGTAACCACCACTCAGATCAAGATACATTGCCTTTTTTTTTTTTTTTTAAGATTTTATTAAGTAATCTCTATATCCAACGTGGGGCTTAGACTCACAACCCTGAGATCAAAAGTTGCATACTCCACCAACTGAGCCAGCCAGGTGCCCCAAGATACATTTCTAACACCCCAAAAGGCTTCTTATGCCAGCCAGAGATTACCACTATTCTGATTTCTATCACTATAGATCAGTATGACCTGTTCTTGAACTTCATGTAATTGTAATTACACACCATGTCATGTACTCTTTGGCGTCTAACTTCTTTTGCTGAACTTTGCGTCTGTGAGATTTATCTATGTCCTTGAATGCTGTAATAGGGTCTTCTTTTTTACCCCTATGTAATATTTCATTTTATGAATAAAGCACAATTTATCTATTCTCCTGTTGATGGACATTTTGGTTATTTTCCCTCTGTTTCTTTTTTCATGTTGTTTCCTCTGCCCATCATGGCTTTTCCCTCTAGCCCCATCCTACTCCCTAAACTCCTTACCAATAAAACTCACCTACCCTGAGACGCAACCATTAATACCCCAGTCAAAACTCATCATCTTTTGGGACCTTTCTGGACTTTCAGAGAGAAGTGAACCTCTCTCCTCTGTGACCACTACTGCCATTTTTAAATTATAGGGGTGCCTGTGCCAGGAGACCATGATTTCCTCGGGACAGGGACCATGCCTTAATTATCTCTGTAGCCTCATTCCCTACAGAAAGGAGGGCCAAGAAATAGTGGCATGTTTCTGGGAGGCAAGTCCCCTGCCAAGGGGCTTTGGGAAGGGAGGACAGCAGAAAGTAGCCAGGTTCCAGGCCTATAAAGGGTCTTGTGATGTGAAGGACAGTGAAGGACAGCCTGACAGGAGTCAGTTGGACAGATTGGGCATGAACGTGGTATACAGCTACTCAAGACTCGTTCCTGGTGACTTAATCCCAAGTCTCCAGGCTTACCTTCGGATGCTGAGCCCCACATAGCACCTATCTTGGACATGGGCTCAGGCGCCTGGGAGAATAGTTCCTTGAAACAAAAGTTGCTCCTGAGTCATTGCTGGGAGATTGGTGGGCCCAGCTCTGAAAGACCAGGGACTGCCATGTCCTGGCATGGCCCAGAATGCCATCTTGAGCACTGCCACATGGCTCTGGTCCCTCATGGCTGCTGCCACCTTTCCAGTGGAGCACTTGGATCTGCTTAGGAAGCTGGTTTCTTTCTTGTCTTTCACTTAAGTCAATCAAATGTCAACAAATATAGTTCTGCATCCAATATGGCAAACCAACAACACTGTTCAGAAAGCTCAGTCTCTGCATTATCATCTCTTGATTGATTCAGGCTCTTTGTCATAGACAGACGATCAACATTGTTTAGAAAAGCTACTTTCACAAATACCTAAATGATAACATCTCCGTGATTTAAGCTTTTTGTCACATGACACTGTAGCAAGGGGGTACTGTTGGTGCCAGACAGATCTGAGTTCAAATCTACTGCCTGCTGGCTGGGTAACTTTGAACCAGTCACACAAGTGTTCTGAGCTTCAGTTTCCTCATTGGCCAAGTGATCCCTCTGCTGTACAGAGATTGTGAGGATGGGGCTCAGTGCACAGCAGTGCTCAATAGTAGCTATCATGATTGCGTCTACTGGGCCATTGGAGAAGGTACCCACCCCTTTCTCCCCAGCCCCATTCCAGGATTCATCATCTTCATTTTCTAACAACAAAGAGGCTTTTCTCTGGAAGCTCTCCTGGTTATCCTGAAATGCCCTCCCCCACTTCGTTTTGGTGCCCACATGCTGCCCGCCAGACTGTTTGTTTTGGATGCAGGAGGCCAGCCAGGGAGTGGCGGGCCTGCCCATGCGGTTCCTTGAAACAAAAGTTGCTCCTGAGTCATTGCTGGGAGAAGCTAGCATATCCAAGCACCCACACAGGCATGTCAGAGGTAGGATGCCCTGTGAGCAGGACTGCTGGTGGGTAGGGTGGGTGCCCAGGCAGAGTGATGGGGGACAAAGGGCTGGTAAGTCAGACACAAAATGTAGACTTGATCATGGCAGAAATGAAAAGGAAAATTGAAGGCTTTCAAATAAGAGAGGGTACAATCAGATTTGTGAGTTAGAAAAGTCCTTCTGGACTCTTTGAGGAGTCTGTCTGGAAGGGAAGAAGGGAAGACACCCCCCCCATACACACACTATATTCTAGCCTCATCTCCTTCCTTTGCCTATCACACGCTTTCTGCTCTAGCCAAACTCCTAAACATTCTCTGTACCTCTGTCCCACTGGAGTGCTCTCTACCTGGTGACATTTTCCCCTATCCCTCCAGGCCTGGCTTGATTATTCCTCCTCCAGAAATCCTTCTCTGCCCCCCCCCCAACACCCATTCAATGCTCCCTTCCTAGAACCCAGAGCTCTTTTCTAAACACCCAGTGGCCAGAGCCACTCAGATCTTGCTGCCCCATGTGGCTAATTCACAGAGCACACATGCTGTAGAAAGAACAGACCTCTTTACAGTGAGGCCACCTGAATTCAAGTTCAGACGCTGTCCTTAGCAGCTTGTGGTCTTCAGCATCTCACTCGACCTCTCCGAGCCACACTTTGCTCATTTGCACAAGGTGGCCACATCTCCCAGGCTTGTGGTAAGTGTGAAGGGAATATAAAAGCACTCTGGAAACAGTGATGTTAAACAAAAGCTGGAAAAGGTATGGGCTACAGTGACTGGAAGACCGGGGCTAGGACCCGAGCTTTGTCTCCTACTTGTTGACTGTCTCTAGAGAGGTCACCCAGTCTCTCTGGGCTTATTCTCCTCTTCTGTATGTGGGGAGCTTAGTACCTGCCTCTGGGATTAATGTGAAGATCAAGTATGTTAAGAGATCGGCACCGTGCCTAGCACATAGTAGCCTGGCACTGGATGTTAATGCCCTGCCAGAGAATGACAGTAGTTTGAACAGAGGAGTTCATATGTGTCCATCGATTGCCTGGCTAATTTAATTACTGACCTACCAAATAAAGGGATGGATGGAGAGGTGGATGGCAGGGTGAAGGGATAGAGGGTGGAGGGATGGAAGGATAGATGGTGGATTGGTGGACAGATGAATGTTTGAGTAAATGAGCAAATCAATGAACAAATGACCAAACTGATGAAAGAATAAAATCAAATGAATGACTGAGTGAATGAACAATGGAAGGAGTAAGCAAATCGCTAGTGAGTGATGAGGGATATGGTACTAAATGACTGTTCTCCTTTGGCCCAGAGGCCCACCTCTTCCCCCTGGCCTCTCTGGTCTGAGTAAAGCACTGGTTACTTTGAAGACCTTCCCTTAGCAGGAGACAGTTGCCCCTGCCAGGTAACCAGGGTAACCAGGTTCCTGGAGAGAAGCATCATTTGGGAAAGAGCATCTGGGCCTATCTTGCTGACAAGAATGAATGCATCGGGGAGTCTGTGGTCTAGGGAAAGTACCCACTCTGAGCAGCCGGTGGGCAAGCTCAGGCTTGCCCTGGCAGGGGGCTGTATCCTCAGCAATCTCTGACCTCCTGCCTCCGAAAGGCATTGTTTTCCTCACTGGAGAAGATGCAACTGGCATAAGCAAGCTAGGATGTGGGTTAGAATTCCAGAAAGAGGGGATCTGGAGAGAGGTGGGGGCACAGCCGGCCCTTCCCTGTCAGTTGTAAGCCTGTGGATCAGGAGACGGCTCTGTCAGTCACAACGTCACCCTTGTGGCAAGGAACAAAGATGCCTCTGCGAAGGCCCCCTGACTGAGGAAGCTTACACAGTGCTGGCCTCACAACCAGGCTCCAAGGCAGCCAGGCAGTGCTAGCCTCTGTCAACCCTTTGACAGATAAAGAGGTTCAGAGAGGGAAAGAGTCTGGCCCAGGGTAGGCTAGTAGTGAAACAGCAGAGCATGAAAAAGCCCCAAGTCTCTCGAAACTCCCCACCCTTCTCTATAGGGCTCTCAGGTTCAAGCCCAGACTCACTTTCCATTAAATTAAGTCTCATTAGCATCTTGCAAAAATCACTCAGGTCTGCCAGCTGGCCGTTCACCTACTGCCTGATTCCCCACTCAAGACCTTTTGGCATCTAGCCTCTCATGACTTCTTCAAGGCAATGAAAGAGCCATAGACTGTTAACCCCCTCTCTTGCTAATGGGCACACAGGTAAGTGGACCAAAGCGAACAACCATATGGGCCAGACACTGTTTTTGATCTAGTTTTAAACCCTGTTTTATGCATGTTGTCTCATTTAGAGCTTACAACAGCCCTGGCAGGTGTTTCTCCCATTTTACAGATGAGGATACTAGAGCTCACGGACCTAGGAAGTAGAAGAGCGAATCCTGCATTTCCAGCCACACCATGGAAACACACTCACCCGTTCATGCTCATATTATAATCCCTCGTGCACAAATTCCTCATTGGGAAGACCAAAACAGATCCTTGCTTATCAAAACTAGGGAAAAAAATGTCCTTGAGTCTAGCTTCTAGCTATCAAAATTACTTACATGAAAGGGGACCTTCCAGGGTATGTTAAGAGTCGGTGATTTCATTCTTTAGCACACTGGGACTCAAAAAAAAATTATTATTGTACCACCATTGTTGTTGCTGGTTGGAATATTTAATATGCACCAGTCCATAAAAACAGCACAATCTCTATGATTTCCTTTCTACTCAAAATTAGGAACTTCCAGTTTAAGTGGGAATCTGAAATGGACGGAGTTAAGGGTATTCTCAAGGGCATGGTGGAGAGGGGTGTGAGAGCCAGGTAGGGTGATTGCCCAGGCCTCTGATTTATTTACCAGAGAGGTGATTGCTGCCTATTGAGCTCCTCAGAGGGGCTACCACCACAAGGAAGGTGACAGGTACCCTTCCTGTGGCTAAAGCCCTGAGCCACACATCCATCCAGTGAGCCACAGTACGTGCTACCACCGCCCCTCATTGCCAAGGCCAAATGGATGGGTCTTTTCAGAACCCTTTTACTTATTTTATTATTTTTTTCTTTTTAAAGATTTTATTTACTCATAGAGACATACAGAGAGAGAGAGAGGCAGAGACACAGGCAGAGGGAAAAGCAGGCTCCATGCAGGGAGCCCAACTTGGGACTTGATCCTGGGTCTCCAGGATCAGGCCCTGGGCTGAAGGCAGGCGCTAAACCAGCCACCCAGGCTGCCCTGAGGAGTGATTTTTAAAACCTGGACATAGGATATTCTGGAGTGAATCACGTTTCACTCTCGTGGTTTAGCAGGCTTTCTGTGATGCCACCCTGGGAAGTGGCAAGAGGCCACCTTGTTACTTCTGCATAGGGATGACATTTCAGGCTCTCTACTTGGTCTCATGGACACCAGAGCAGGAAGTGTTCCTGCTATTGCCAGGCAGGGCTGGAAGTTCTAGCTCTCCATTAGGCCTCAGCCGGTACCACTCTGGCTGTAAGGGGCAGGGATGCTCGTTTTGCTTCCCACGTTGTCTCTACTAACAAGGAGGTAAGGAGGTGGCCTTGTTACTACTAAGCAGCAGTAAAAGTCTTAGCTTCCGCTATGCCTCCCCTGACACTGCCCAAGTGAGGACAGGGCTACAGGTACCTTGTAATTTCTGGAGGGCAGACAAGTCCAGGCTCCCTGGGTGTTCTGCACCAACAGTGGAAGGACAGGCTTGTTACTACAGGTCCCATCTTCCCACCTGGCCTGTTCTGACAACCCCCCCGGGAGTGAGGGGTTAGAGCATCTCATTGCAGTCAGGTGATGGAGAAAGTCGAGTTCTCTACTTAGCCTCTGCGGGCTGGAGTGGAGGTGAGGCTGCAGGTTTTTCTGGGATGTTGGGCTCAAGTGGAGCGGTCATTGTTCAAGAGGTTTCTATTTTGCTAAGTAGGCCCATCTCCTGGCTTTTTGGCTCTCCAGCACAGGCTTCTCTTGGGCCTTTTTGGGCTGCCACCCATGGGAGTTTCTGAGTTGCCGGCTTCTCCGATACACAGACTAGAATATGTGAGGCAAAAAGCAAAAACAAAAAAATAAAACAGGACCACCTGGCTGCCTTAGTAGGTAGAGCACGT
Source organism: Vulpes lagopus (assembly GCF_018345385.1). Taxonomy (NCBI): domain Eukaryota; kingdom Metazoa; phylum Chordata; class Mammalia; order Carnivora; family Canidae; genus Vulpes; species Vulpes lagopus. The sequence continues at coordinate 9,255,446 of NC_054825.1, forward strand.
GGCTCTTGACGTCGGGGTTATAAATTCGAGCCCCACAACAGGTATAGAGATTACTTAGAAATAAAATCTTTAAAAACCTGAATAAATTAAACAAGACCAGGGAACTCATGTGGCTCCTGAGGTCTCTAGCCTGTTTGTCTTCTCTCCACCATACAAAATCTGCTCATGTTTATTTTATATCTCGTATTCAGGGTTTTTCTCTATGCTTAGTGGGAAGGACACAGAAAAGCATGTCTATGTCCTTTTTTTTTTCTTTTTCTTTTTTTTTTAACTCAGCAACATGACCTGTACATCTTTTCCCATGTCCATAAGTGCAAACCTACCTCATCAGGTTCTGTTGAATGGATGGCCTGTAATTTGCTTGCGCAATCCTATATTAATGGACGACTTGACTGTTTCCCAGCTTTTCCTAATAAATAGTGCTAGACTGAAAAATCATATTTAAATATCTTTATGTACTTTGTCCTGTTAATAAATTGCACACTGGAATACCAGCCAAGAGGTAAGCAAGTTTTGAAGGGTTTTGGTTTTTATAGAAAGACTTTGGGGCCCCTTGGTAGCTCAGTCAGTTAAACATCTAACTCGATTTCAACTCAGGTCATGATCTCAGGGCTATGAGATAGAACCTAGCATTGGGCTTCATTGGGCTCCATGCTCAGTGGGGAGTCTGCTTGAGGATTCTCTCTCCCTCTGCCCCTCCTTGCCCCCTCTAAAATAAATAAATAAATCTCTCTCTCTCTTTTTTAAAGATTTTATTTGACAGAGAGAGAGAGCATAGCAGGGAGAACTGGAGAGGGAGGAGCAGGCTCCCCACTGAGCTGGGAGTCCAATGTGGGGCTTGATATCGGGACCCTGAGATCATGACCAGAGCCAAAGGCAGTGGCTTAAAGACTAAGGCACTCAGGTGCCCCTGTTGCATATTTTTATTCAACAGGTATTTATAGAGTATTTCTTCTAGATACTTGGGATATATCAGTGAAAAAACAAAGATCCAGTTCTAGTTCTTTTAAAGTTTAAAAGACCTACCCCCCCAACTTAGGTGGGGTAGGTGGAGGTGGGGTGGGAGGGACAGATAATGAACAATGGACATAATAAATGAGTAATTATATGGTACATTAAAGATGACAAAGTCACTTCAAGTAAAAGGAATTAGTGATGTCAAGGAAGAGAGGGTGTGGTCAGGGTTGGCCTCTTGGAGAAGGTGACGTGTGGACACACTTGGAGGAGGTGAATGAATGAGCCATGCAGATATTCACAGGAGAGGCACCCAGGACAGTTGCTTGTGGAAAGAACTGACCAAAAGCCTATGAAATGGCATATTACCAGGTGCAAAAAATGGCATATTTCCAGGTGCATAAAAGACAGCACCTGGACCTATGAGCCTTTGAAGACAATTAAAACTAAGAAAAAAGTCTATTAGCTCAAAAATAAGAAAATGACAATATTTCATTAACAAATGTTTGATCAAATGTCCACATAAAATGTAATATTTTGTCCACTTAGTTGTGAAGTTGAGAGTTTGAATTTCATGACATTGAAAAATAACAGACTAGAGTTCTTTCACTTCACAAAAAGTTTCCAGATATACACGATTGCTAAGAAATTATAGGCAGTTATTATACGTTAAATGCTTTGCATAGCCAAAGAATTTCAAAGGTAAAATCGTAAGAGCCCTTTTGCAATTTAAAGGAAAATTGACTCTCTTTAACGTGGAATGGGCTGAGTTTTCATTTTAATGTGTCAGGGAGTGGAACCTCTGGAAGCGAGATTGAGCCCAAGATGATCTTAAAATAGTCCTGCCCGTCCCGCCTCTCATGTTGGCCCCAGCCCACAGAAGCAGGTCACGTTTCAGGCTGTCGCCGGAGTTAGTGCGGGACAAAATGCAGTGTGCACCCACTCCGTGCGGAACTGGTTCCAGTGCATTGACAGCCTCTCTGAGCAGAAGGGGTGTTGAACGGATTTCATGACTTCCTGGCATAAAATTTTCATTTCCATTTGGATGCTCATTTTCTGATTGCCTCCCCTTGTCACTTCTGGGCTGGGCCAGTACATCTCCAATTCTGAAGATACTTAAGCAAGGTGATCGGGGAGGAAGAAAAGTATCACCGATTCTTCCTCCCACCCAGGCAATACACTGGAAGTCACAGGATTTGTCAACTGGGGAGAATCGACCTGGGCATTTAGCAAACACCTATGGTGTGTCTGCCACTGGCCAGGGCACCGTTGTGCAAGGAGAAATGAGGCCATATGCTCTTGAGCCTTGTGACTCCCAAGCTCACTGTTAGGACTGGGCTCAATTAGACTGTCTGGTGCTTTATTATTTTTTTTAAGATTTTATTTATTTATTCATGAGAGACACACCCACAGAGAGAGAGAGAGAGAGAGAGAGAGAGAGAGAGAGAGGCAGAGGCACAGGCAGAGGGAGAAGCAGGCTCCATGCAGGGAGCCCGACGTGGGACTCGATCCCAGGACTCCAGGATCACGCCCTGGGCCGAAGGCAGGCGCTAAACCGCTGGGTCACCCAGGGATCCCTTGTCTGGTGCTTTAGAATAAAAGACAAGTCCTCAAGAAGAAAGGGGTGGTGGGAAGCCCCTGGAGTGACAGATGTCACTGGCCTCCCGCCTCCCCAGTATGCCTCACCGAGGGAACAATTCCCCTATTCAGACAACATGTCAGCACTTAGACCCACCTGTCTCTCCAATGGGGAGCCTCAGCATCACCTGCTGCCTGTTAGGAATGCAAATCCTCTGTTCTCACCTCCCTGAATCCCACTGTTGGCGGGGAAGAGCCCAGCACTGTGTTATAAGCAGCCCTCTGGGTGAATCTGCTGCTGGCACACCGGAGTTTGAGAACCACTGCTCAAAATGTGGTTCTGTTCTCACCCTAGCATCACAGGGTCATGCACAGAAGTTACCGTTGACTCTGGGGAGGCTCGCGCCCGGGAATCTTTTCCCACAAAGTCGTAATTAATCTCTCTAATGGATCTAGAAAGTGACGTGATGCACTGGGAAAAGGTGCTTTGAAGCCAGACGGTCTGTGTTCAAATCCCAGCTCTGCCATTCACCAGCTGCACCTCCTGGGCAGGGCACTCTGGCTCCTTCCAGCCAGATCCTTGATCTGTAAAGTGACCATTATAATGACGGGAAAAACCTAATAGGATAATGGGATAAGCCCTTGAGAGCTCTCACCACTGTGCATGACACATAGGAAACACTTGAGCCATCCTAATGACCAATAACCACTTTGTAAGTTTAGGTTTACTCCCGCTGGGTTTTCTAGTAAGAGTGGTCATGACTTTGACTTTGGCGCATTCATCCCAACAGAATCTTAAAGCAAATGTGGCTCGAAGACTCCTTTACTTGAACCAGCTTCCCTGCAGTTGGGGGAGAAGACAAGGCCCATCCTCACCGTCCCTGAACCAAACCCACCTCCAGTTCCCCTCAAGGTGTGAGTTGCTGCTTCCTCCCTTTCTTGGCAGTTCTGAATAACCAAATCAAGCAAAGCCACCTCTGTCTCCTGCCAGAGAGATGGGGGCTTTGGGGATCCTTCAGCTGTTGGAGAAAGTTCCCTTTCCCCCATAACGAGGCCTGAGTGAATAATAAACCACCAGGGCTGCTTTCCTTTTGTTGACTGAGAAAGTCTCTGGCCGTAGATTCACATACCAAAGAACAAAGAACACTTTCAGGATTCTTACCTTAACTGGGCTGATCATTGACCTGTACCGTGTACTCTAAGTGTGCTCCGTGGACTGGTACGGTGCACAGACACTCATCACCCTCCTCAATGGGATATGTACAGAAGGGACAGTCAGCATGTAGAAGTGCACATGGCATTTTGATGTTGCAACATATGCATGCACAGTCGTGGAGGTTGTATTTTGTAAGTCTTTGTTTTTCTAGTCATTCATTCAGAATTGTATTTTATAGAAGTGCCAGTCTGAGGTGGATTGGGGAGACAAGAATAAAAACCGGTTCCACCACAGCCAAGCATTACGTCTGAAGGCCTTGGAGATACGCGAAGATCAACAACATTTGGGATTTTGAGCACTGGCTGTTGACTTCCAGAAGGAGATGTCCCTACGTAAAGTGTTTCTCTGGCTCCCCTCCACCCCTCATCCCCTTCATGGTACTACAGATCTTGAAATTCTAGAATGATTCAGGACATCCTGTTCTGAGAAAGGTATCCAGGGGGGTAGGCTTACCGCAAGGCTAAGACACTTCTTTGAGATTTTCCTAAACACCAGGGGACCAGGAGGAACTTTCCAAAGTATCCTTGACACTTGGCCAGAGGAGCCAGGCTTCAGAAGAGAGCACAGGCAGCGCAGAGGCCCAGCAGAAGGATGCTATGAAACAGGGCCAGGAGGGAGAAGGTAGCAGGAAGAGGACTCAGAGGAGCAGCCTCTCCTGCTTCTTCCTCACTCTCCTACCCCTGTCTCTCCAGCACCCCCAGAGGAGAGTAAACAGAAGTGTGGCAGGAGAACTAGGTTGACTTCCAGAGCTTTCCACTGACCCTCACTCAGGCCATCCTGATGGAAAATCACTTCATGGGCTTCCTGTGCCTTTTCACTTGGCTAGCTTGTGAGATTTTCCAGACCAGTGAGCAGTGAACTTAGGTGCACGGCAGGAAGAAAATATGCAGCAGAGAGCACCTGGACGGGTTGGGGGAAGCCACCCCGAGGGGGTGAGTGGGAGCTGAGACCGGAGTGATAAGCAGAGGCCATCTGTGTGAGGATCTGGGAAGGACTCTTCCAGGCAGGGGAACAGAACGTACAAAGGCTCAGAGTAGGGAAAGTCTTCACTGTGTTTAAGCAGAGGGAGGAAGCCTGATGTGGTGGGCATGTGGAGTGAGCGAGGACATAATACAAGGTCCCCGAGGTAGGAAAATGTGGGGGCCCCCAGGATACTGTCCCTCGAGGTGAAGAGTCAAGATTGCATTCTTTGTATTCAGTGAGGGTTGCTGTATAAAATACGGCATGCCCAGTTAAATTTGAATTTCAGATCCATTTTGAGACATGCTTATACTAAAAAAAAAAAATTATGCATTTATTCAGAATTCAGATTTAACTGGATACCTTGTATTTTTGTTGCTAAATCTATTTCCAAGTCCTATTTGGGATGCAAGTGAGGGCTTTACAGCCATGCAGGATTGAGCTGGTCTGATTTATACCCCACTTGGGTTGTTTGGCCTGCCGTGTAGATTGTGGGCTGTGGTGGGGCAGGAGGAAAGGTGGGATTGCGGATCAGGAGAGAGAGGAGGTGCGTGCCCAGGCTGGCCGCCGAGGAGCACAGCCAAGCAGGTGAGTGTCCCCTGACAATAGACGATGCCCGAGGCCCATCCACTCAGGATCTGCTGACTGAATCCCCAGGCAGAAGGCATCCCACTGGTTGGCCCAGCCCCAGGTCACAGCGCCTTTGCGATCGCTAGGGTGCTGCTGGGTTAACAAAACTGTCCAAGATCCCCGGAGCGTGTGGAGCCCCGTGACACCCAGCATCTTGCCTGGTTGTCACACTGACACCTCTCCAGGTGGACTCCAGGTGGACTCCAGGAATACACGTGACAGAGGAGGAATCCCCAGAGAGCCATACTTGAGTTCCAGCTGTAGGCCACGTTACCAACTACGAGGCATGGACTAGGAGTAGAAGGGTGGCTCTAAAATAGGTCAGCGGGTTATCCAGGGAACAGCTGTCCTGAAGGGCAGCTTTGCTGGATGCCCACAGGCAGGCCTTGCAGGGGCCTGAGGGTCCCAAGGCCTCCTCAGTGGGTGGGCACCTCACACATTCGTCCCAACACCCAATCTCCCAAAAGGGCTCATTGCATTATTCCTTTGGGGGAGTTTCAGGGGAAATGTTAGGTCTTTGGCTTGAATCTTTTTTTTTTTTTTTAAGATTTTATTTATTCATGAGAGACACAGAGAGAGAGAGGCAGAGAGAGAAGCAGGCTCCCTGCAGGGAGCCCGATGTGGGACTCGATCCCGGGACTCCAGGATCATGCCCTAAGCCAAAGGCAGACGCTCAACTGCTGAGCCACCCAGACATCCCTGGCTTGAAACTCTTAGTGACACCAGCTGCCTGCAAAGTCCCAAGGGGGGGCATTTCCCCACTGTCCAGGTCAAGGCTGAGGTGGGCCAGTAGTCCTGAGATGCAGCCTTGAGTGTCAGAACACACCAGGCAACAACATGTTGGACTACAGCCACGCCATGCTGCGTACAGAATTTAGGGAGATACTCCTTACCCCCCATCTCCTGCCTTGTCACCAACCCCTAACCACCAACCCCAACGGAGAGATAGAAACCCTCTGTTTCTAGGGTGAGATGATGCTGTCAGAGTCCCTTGGAAAACAATTCCTTGCGCTCTGTCCAGAGTCTCTGGCCCCTGGATGGGCACTTAAATCCGGGTGACCAGGCAGGGTTAGGCCGCAGACATCAGTCCAGCCACACAGCCACGCGCGCCTTGTGGAGGCACTTCCCCTCCCTGCAAATAGACACCTGCGGGCTGACACCTTGCTGGCTCGTCAGGCACACCCTCCGCGTTTTGGCCTCACCTGGCTCCGGCTACCTCGCAGCAAATCTGTCCACGTGTGCGGGATTTTATATTCACACATCATCCCGTATTAGTTTCTCCTGGCTGCTGTAACACGTGACCACGACTTAGTGGCCTAAAACACATTCTCTTACAGTTCTGGAAGCTGAGAGTGTGAAATCCGTCTCACTGGGCTCGAGTCAAGGTGTTGGCGGGGCCCTGGAGGCGAATCTGTCCCTGGCCTCCCATAGCTTCCAGAAAGCGCTGACATCCCGTGGCTCGGGGTCACATCCCTCCAGTCTCTGCTTATATGGCCTCATCCCCTCTGCTGCCTCCCTCTTAGAAGGATCCCCGTGATTATCCCGGATCAACCCAGAGAATCCAGGATAATCCCCTCCCAGCTCAAAATCCTTAATTTAATCACACCCTCTTGCCACACGAGGGAACGCTCACAGGTTCTGGAGCCTGGGACCTGGGCGTGTCTGGGGTCATTATTCTGCCTACCGCACATCCCCATTCCTCACCTCATTTCATCTTCATAATGGCCCCGAGAGGACGAGAAACAGAGGCTCAGAGAGGTTAGGCGATTGCTGAAAGACACACAGCTAGAGCGTCGTAGGGAAGGGAGGCAGGATCTCTGTGATCCTAATTGAATGTAACAGATTATATAACACAGTCAGAGGAGTACAAGGCAGCTGCTACGCGATAAAGGTTTGGGTTTTCTCTCCCCGATTTCTGTGCCCCAACATGCCCAAGCAGGCCTTTGTTCTGACTTCTTTCTTTCGAGGGCTAAGAGTTGAGTGTCTCTCTGAGCACAAAGGGAACACCTGCAGACTGTCCTAGTTCAAGGACTGACCCACATTAGAAGAAAGAGCTAAGCAGGCCACAGCTGGGTCCCAGTCTTTATGGCAGTTCAAGGGTTGCTAGCACAGCATGCCCACATATGGTTTGGTAAATGATTTTCTCAATTAACCCATGAGTCAATAAACTTCCTATTACTTAAGGAGCTGCCCCACATCCCAGGGACTGTCAGCCTTGATTCAGTGGCCAGGAAAAAAGAAAAGAAGTGGAGCAGAAAAAAGACTCCAGAGCAATATTATTTTGTTTTAAAAAAGGCATTGTCGATTCAATATTTAGTGTCGGAGGGGAACAGCAGGCATTATTCATTCCCTGGGTATCTCAAGGGCACATAAAGGAACAGTCACACCTGCCTGAAATGCAATGTGCTCAGGCCACAGTAGGACATCCACAGTAAGACATCAGTGACTCATGCAGAGCTTGCTGGGGAAGCTAAGCAGTTGGCCGGGCTGCTCAGTGATGCAGAGATTAAAGAGAAGTTAATCACCGTGTTCGAGACTCACTGAGCCTTTTCTGGTGTGCCGGGTCGACACATGACAACTCCCCCGCTGCCAGCCGCAGTCCCATCCCACTGGCATGACGCCTGGCTTCCTGCTGGTTTTTCATGATGCACCTGAATGTTCCTTCTCTGGAAGGGAGTCCAGGAGTAAATCAGGCCCCTTTATTTGGGGGAGAAATGGGTCAGGGGCAGGTGTCTCTGGGTGGCCGAGAAACCAGGAAATCCTGTTCAGTGAAGTCAAGGTTGGAGCTACCTTTGCTCTAACTTACATCGGCTCCGAGAGTGGACAGACCTGCCTCTCACGTGTGTCAGCAGGTGGCCGGGAGACGTGACCGGGACACAGAGAAGCAGAAAGGCTCATCACTGCTGGTGGGAAGAGAAACTGTGACATCCATCTTCGAGAGCAATCTAACAATGTCAAATTGAAGTTGCACATCAATTAGACCCACCGATTTCATCTCAAAATATAATTAAAATACACATAATCCAATGGGATGGTGGATAACTTTTAGAAATTTTGTTTTTCTAATTAATAGTAATTCTGGAAATCTTGCCATTAAGATACCTCAATACTAACTTTTTTAAAGATTTATTTGAGAGAGAGAGAGAGTACGTGAGCAGCAGGGAGAGGCAGAGAGAGAGGTAGACAGAGAATCCTCCAGCAGACTCCCAGTGTGGAGCCCAATGTGGGGCTCGATCCCATGACCAGAACCGAAATCACGATTCAGCTGCTCAACCAAGTGGGCCACCCAGGCGCCCCTCAATAATAACCTTGTAATGATTGTATAATATTCTATCTAATTCCTGCTGTTGGATAATCTAAGATCATGCTCATATTTTGTATCGTAAACAATGCTTCACAGAACACCTTTGTAACTAAATCATTGGTCATCTTTTTGTTTTTGTTTTTGGTATAAATACCTAAAGTGCGTTTGTTTCATCAAAACGGTATGTATTTCAGTATCTCTTGTGGGGTGACAAAGTGCCCCCAAAACTTAGTGGCTTAAGAAAAGAATTAATTATTTCTTGTGATTCTGAGGATTGGCTGGAGAACATTTTTGCAGTGTGATTCCCTTCTGGAGTCAGTCATTGGAGGGGCCACTGGGCTGGGAGGTTCCAAGTGGCCTCATTCACACATCTGGCTGCTGGATGCTCCCAGTGGGCCGAGGCCCTGGGTTCTCTTCTACTTGGTTTAGCAGCCTCCAGCAGGCTGTTTTGGGGTTGCCCCACGGTCTGCTCTCGGGGTTCCCAAAGGAACCTTCTGTGCAGACTTCCGAACACATTCAAGGTTCCTTCTGCCACATTCCATTGCAAAGCAAGCCCCGGGGCCAGCTCAGATCCAGGAGGGTGGAGAAATAGATACCATCTCTCAATGGATGGAGCAGCAAGGCCAAGAGGCACGAACACAGACAGGTGGGATTTCCTGGGGCCACTACTAGGATGATCCACCAAAGCAGTTTACATCCTACGCTTTTTCCAGTACGCTGCCAAATTGTCGTCAGGAAGGCAGTACCAATCTCTACTGCCCCCTTCCAGGGTGCTTTGGAAATAGTTATTTTCAGACAAAATGGTGCACCTATGCACCCACTTCTAGAAGGGTGCACACAGTATGTGATAGCAGAAGAGTTTTCTGTCCCCCGAATGGCCACAGTGACACCCCTCGGTGGTGCCAGGGACCTGGCACATGGTTGACATTCACGCAGGGCAGTAAAGGGATGGTCATTCCCTTTGGACAGAGCAGCAGTGATAACTCCACCTTCCTCTCCTGCTCTCACCCCGGCCCACGCCCCCCTCACCTCTCCTTGGGTCACCACCAAAGCCTGGTAAGTGTGCTCGTTCCTGCTCTGCCCCTACCCCCACTGCTTTTGCCATATATCATCTAGAATGATTTTTTTCAAAATGCCAATTTCTTCAGGTCAGGTCCGGGCTGATAAAAGTCTTTAATGCCCCTGGCTGCTATCTGGGAAAAAGACCAAAATCCCCCCTGTGGCTTCCAGGTCCCTTGGAGATCTGACTCACCCTCCGCTCCAGCCATGTCTTCTGCTACTCCACTGGCCATTCGGACTTCTTCTGTGTCTTCTAGAGGTACCAGGGTCCCCCGCACATGTTATCTGGGCTCGAGGCTTTTCTCCAAACCCCAGCTCCTCCTCTTTTCATTTATAACAGCTTTATTGAGATATATCATGTATCACACAATTCACCCAATTACATGTAGGGGTTTCAATGATTTTTTAAGCATATTCAGAGTTCTGCAACCAACATCATCAGATATTAGAACATTTTCATTGCCCCAAACAGAAATCCTGTGCCCCTTAACTGTCTCCCTGCATCTCCCAGCCTCCTCCTGCCCCCAGCCCTAAGCACGCACTAATCTACTTTATTTCTCTGCCCAGCCTGTTTTATTATTTTTTAAAGATTTTATTTATTTAACAGATGAGAGAGAGAGAGAGAGAGAGAACAAACTGTGGGCGGGGAGAGAAGCAGACTCCTAGCTGAGCAGGGATCCCGACATGGGGCTCTATCCCAGGACCCCAGGATCATGATCTGAGCCAAAAGCAGACACTACACCCACTGAGCCACCAGGTGCCCCTTGCCCAACCTGTTTTAACTGCACTTAGATTTCTGCTATGGGCCTAAGCATCACTTCCCCGGGGAGGGTCCTTCATGGGCTTCACTTCCCTTCTTGAGGTCTCGGTCAGCTCTCTGCTTTATGCTTTCAAAGAACTGGGCTCCCTCTCCTCAGGGCTCTCAAGCATCCATCAACAGCTGTCTCTCCCACCCTGTGGGTGCATGAAGGTAGGGCCTGTGTTGCTCACCTTTGAAACCCTAACGCAAGGCAGCGGCCACTAGAAGTTTGTGGAATGAAAGAGTGAGTCAGAAAATGAAAGCAGAAAGGGCACATGACTCATTCAAGGTCGTGAGGTAGAGCCACGGAAGCCTTTGTCCTCATCCACCAGGCCCAATAGGGCAGCTGCCCGCTGAGCACTTGAAATTCGACGGAGAAACTCCGTTAATTTTATTTCATTTTAACTTGTTTCATTTTAAATAGCCATCAGTAAAAAAAATAAAATAAATAAAAAATAAACAATAAATAGCCATCAGTGCTGGTAGAAGAGGCGGGGTAACCATGGCACCCCACCATACAGAGCAGGGTTTGCTTTCCTGGCATTAGAACCTTTCTTCCTCCCCGCGTGCCTTCTCCTGGCCCTGGAGGGGTGGCCTTCACCCGAGCAGTCCGCAAATGTTTGGGGAGGCCGCAGGCTGAGCCTCAGGCATAGCTGGCTACTGATGCCACAGTCCTGGGGCCCTGGGGAGAGGCCGAGGGGGGTACCTGGAGGGGTTCCAGAATCAGGAAGGACCAGGTCCTCCCTCCGTGGTGGGCAGTGGGTGTTCCACTCCTACTTGCACTTACGGCCAGTTAAATTTAAATACATTAAGATGAAATAAAATTAAAAACTCAATTTCTCAGCTCCACTAGCCACATTTCAAGGACTCAAGTGGCCACACATGGTGAGTGGCTACCGTATTGCACAGGGCAGATACAGGACATTGCATCTCTGCAGAAAGTTCTGTGGGCAGTGCAGAGGAGTCCCTCCCAGAGGTTTCTCCCTCTCTGCCTCCTTCAGGAGAGGCTGCCCCTCCCTGCCCCATTCTCCCGGCCTCAGGGTCTGTGGACCAGCCTCCACCACATCCAACAGCCTGTGTGCAAATGGAGTTCGGGACATCCCCCACCCAGTCCCTGGGGAGTCCCCCCAACCTCCCCAGCAGCTCAGCAGCCCCCAGCACTTCCCCTTCCCAGCCTAAGCTTGCAAGAGCAAAAAGTTCCTCTCTCCTCTCTGGCCCCACAGATGCACCAGCCTCCAGGAGGCAAAACCCTCTAAAGAGGCAAGAGGGAAAAAGTACCTCTTACTTTGTCTAATCCTTTCTCATTCCAATGAGCCTGCAGCAAAGTAAGAGGGTTCATTTCTTGCCAGGCCCTCCTTCTCCTGGGTCACAGGCTCCACCACCCATTTCCGTTCTCCTCCCCTCCTGGAATCAGAGGACTCAAAGCTTGCAGCTGGAAAGGTCCGCAGAGAGCACCTAGTTTGACCTTTTCATTTTGTAGTAGGGAAAGTAGGCCCAGAGAAGGAAAGAAACGTGCCCAACATCACACAGTGTCCATCCTAACCTTCAACAAGTAGTAAATGACTCGGAGCCATGCCCCCATGGGAACCAGGGGCATATTCAAGCAAGAATAAATCGTGATCACCTCCTGCTGTGTGTTAGGTGCTTTGTAAACTACATATCCACTTATTTAACACTTTTTTTTTTTTTTAGGATTTTATTTATTTATTCATGAGAGACACAGAGAGAGGCAGAGACACAGGCCGAGGGAGGAGCAGGCTCCATGCAGGGAGCCCGACCTGGGACTCCATCCTGGGTCTCCAGGATCATGCCAGGGCTGAAGGCGGTGCTAAACTGCTGAGCCACGGGGGCTGCCCTATTTAACACTTAACCATAGGATTTCTTGCCAACTTCAGAGTAGGCTCTGGGGCTCAGAGAGGGTAGGTGACTTGCCTAAGGCTACACAGCAAGCAAAGGGCAGAGCTAGGACCAAACTCTTTTGTCTGTTTGTCTTCAAGACTTCAAGGAGTTGCTGCGCACAGAGGACTCCTGTCCATCCCTCCTGGAGGGGAGGGCCGGGGAAGGTGAGCCAGATGGTGGGTGCTGAGAGGCAAACAGAGGGGTAGTCATGGATGCAACACACAACAGGTTACGTTGACCAGCACTCATGGTCACTGCGTTGGGCCTTGTGACTTTGGGTTTTAAAATCCTAGTCTAAGAGAAGTTCTTGGGAAGGGAAGAGCTTGTAAGATCGTCTTAAGAATTTTTTTTTGTCTCAAGACTCACGCTTCCCGAGTTCCGAGATGTTATGATAGGGCGGCTGTAGATGTTCAAAGGACCAGCAGCACCTCACCCAGGATGTACAAAAGTTCACTTTCAACTACCAAGCAAGGAAGACTCAGAAAGATAGTTTTTGGTTTCTGCTGGGAAAGCCCGGTTCCCATTTTTGAGGCCGACCTCGCCCCCTAGCGGGAAGGGGTGGGCTCTGCATCACAACAAACGGCTCGCCCCTGCTGGGTCGCCTCCCTAAGACTGTTTCTTTCTTCTTTCTTTCTTCTTTCTTTCTTTCTTTTTCTTTCTTTCTCCTTCTTTCTTCTTTTTTTAAAAGATTTTTAAAGTTTATTTTTCATGAGAGACACAGAGAGAGAGGCAGAGACAAAGGCAGAGGGAGAAGCAGGCTCCATGCATGGAGCCTGATGTGGGACTCGATCCCAGGACTCCAGCATCACACCCTGAGCCAAAGGCAGATGCTCAACCGCTGAGCCATCCAGGCGTCCCAAGACTGTGTCTTTCGTAGCAGGAAATGTGTGTCTGTACAAATAAGATCAGCCCGTGTGGTGAAATAGACCCCCAGGTTTGTTGGGGGTGTCGGGTTCTCTCCACCGGGCAGTCGGCTGTGTGTGGCACAGAGGGGAACCCTGCGGTGGGATGGACATCGGGGTGGAGCCTCTGGGTGCAGTGGCCGACCTCTTGCATCCTTCCAGGAAGCCTGTTAAAGTGCAGGTCCCCCGGGGGGCCCCTAGACAGCAATGACAGCCTCTCCCAGCTGGGGCCTGGGCACCTGCTGTTGCACCAGTTCCCAGGGAACCCGGGTGAGACTTCAGTCCAGGAGCCCAGGACCTGGAGACCAGCCTGCTCCCAGCTGTTTGAGCTCCACCAGGGTGCTGCTTCCCACCCGGCCTCCCCCTGCAAGGACACTGCCCATCCTCCAAGGCCCATTTATGTCTACCCTCCCAGCGAGACCATCCTCACCCCGTCCCAACAGCCTGGTCAGAATCACATGACATTTCCCATGTGACAGCACCCTACGTGGCATGGCCCGGCATGCCCTGGGCGGGTGGGTGCAGGGCACAGTTCTATTGAGGTGTTCAACAAACTCTTGAATTAAGCACGCTAGAACTTTTCACCTCCTCCCAGCGGGTCATGGAGGGAGATGGGAACACATGGGCCAGGAGGCCAGACCTGAGTGGGCCCCAGCCCTGCCACTCTGAGGAGGCTGGGACCTGTAAATGCCTTACTCTCTGGGGCTGAGATCCCCTCCTACCAGATGTGGAAAACACACCTAATTCAGGAAGGGCTACGAGAATTCATTGAGAAAGTGGGTGTCAGGTGCCTAATGGATCAGAGGTGCTCAATGTCTTCCAACCAGAACTGTCGCTCCAGGTCGCTGGGCCTCAGTTTCCCCCACCGCACAATGAACAGGTAGAAATGATGTCAAAGGGCCCCTCCCACTAACACCGAAGGGCTCCTTCCTCTTGCCTTCCTGTCGCTGGTTCCGGAGGCAGATGCAGCCCTACCCTTCAGACCCTTACCCCATCCTTTTGGGGGTTGCCTTCCTCCTACCTCCCTACCTTTTGGAACCCTCAAAGCTTTACTGTTCACCTCAGGGAGGCATTTTTGGCATTGCTGTGTTGCAAACGTCCTCCCCTCCTGCCAGCTCCCGGATCACGAGTTTGCATACTCCGCAGGGCTAAGCTGCAAGTGTGCTTAGAAGGCGGCCAGTCATGCCCATCTCAGTGCTTCCCAACAGCTTCTTCTCTCTTGGACAACTGCAGACTTGCTTTTCAGAGATTTCTCGTTCTTATCTTCTCTGTTATCCCATAGGACTGTGGAAAAATGTCACGAGGCTGCTCTTCCTCCAGAGCCACTAACATCATGCCCCTGCGGGGCTGCATGGGGACCGGCCCATAGAGGGACTGTCCCATGCAGCAGTGGTGCAGGTCACCATCCGGAGAGGGACCTGTGGGCGCTGGTTTGTGCCCTTTTTATAGACAAGCATTGTTCCCTGGGGGTAAAGGACAAGTGACTTTTCTGACTTAGCACAATTAGTCCGGAGGTGAGGCAATAACAGCAGTGTCTTCTTCCCCAGATACAGATACTGTGCTCCTCTGTCAAAGAAACCATTCTGTTTAATTCTTGAGGGAAAAAAAAATCAAATTCTAAGGAAGATGGGCTGCATAATCCCATTTTGAATGGCAAGAAAACTCTAAGTGGCCCTAAAAATAATTCCAAGAGGTTGCCTGCCAGACTTCTGAGTGATGGGAATCCTGGTGGATCTAATTTTCTTCTTTGAGTTTTCTTATTTTTTTCTTTGACAAGCCTATATTATTAGAAGTAACACTTCATGTTTTAAAAAATGAAAGATGAAACTCTTATGCTTCTTTGGAAAGAAACCATAGCTCCCTATGGAAACATAAATTAATCTCTTAGACTAGATGTTGAACATAAGAATGTAGGCACAGAGGAATGCATGCTGTATGGTATGGAATGGCCAAACTGATTAATGGGGACAGTTGGGTTAGTTTTAATTTCAAGGGGTAGTGACTGGGAGGGTAGTGACCAGGAGGGGCATGTCTGGGGTGTGGACCATGCTCTTTCTGTTTTCGATCTGGGTACTGGCTGCTTATATGTGCATGTTCACCTTATGGTAATCCATCAACCTGCATCATAGACTTTTAGTGGTTTTTAAAAATTTATTGAAATATTATTTCTCTAAGTTACTGAGTATTTTGATGCAAATACCTCACTTGCCTCCCCCTTGCCCCAGCCCTGCAGGGATGGGAGGAATTATTGAGGTGGTGCATTCCAACAATCCACTCCACTCCAATCCACTCTAGTCAGGGCCACACTGACCAACCTATCACAACCCTTTATATCAGGGACTTGACTCGAAAGCACACAAGTACTCCAGGGATTTCAAACAGTCTAAATATGATACAGAGAACTGATTATGAAGTTCTCTGTAAGTGAAGGAGGAACTAAGAAAGCAAACAGGAGAATGGGATAACCCAGAGACCAGCAGCAGAAGGAAGCCTGCACTGCCCCTCAGGCTGAAGGGACACAGACCCAGAAGCAGGGCCATTGGGTGGCACTGGAGCCATGGCAGGAGGCTGCCAGGCAGAAGCCATGAAGGAGACACAGCCATTGCTGAAAATGTCTGGCTTCTCCCAGTCTCTTGTGCTTTGAGCCACCACCACCACTCCCCATGGGCTGGACCTGGCCAGAAGCAAGCTGACAGGGCATGCAGAAGGCAAGTGAGGATGCACCCGGGAATGAATGCACTGGTTCCTCTCCTCCAAATCTTCCATGGGGCTGCCTTCCCATCTTCCCCTGTCTCCCTCTTAGGCCACCCTGCAGAGGACATTCCCTCGGCCCGTGTCTGACTCTAAGGTGATCATTAGACTAAATTTACCCACCTTGTTGTCTGCACAGCATCAAAGATATTCCATCACTTTTCCAGTGACACTGGAAAACACACTGCGGTGGACACACCTTGACATGACCCCTTCAGTGATTGGAACATGTGACTCTCTTCTGGTCCAGAGAATATAGGCTAAAGTGATGGGATGTCACTTCCAAGATTACCTTACCTAAGACTCTGTGTTAGCAGACTAGCATGAGAGACACACTCCTGCTGTCCTTGAAGGATAAATAGCCATGTGTTGAGATGTCTATATAGAGAGATATCTGGCAGGGCACTGCAGGAGGCTGCTGGGGCCTGGACAGCCTTTTCCCACCAGCCAGTAAGCAGCCAGGCCCTCAGTTCTGCAGCTATAAGAACATGAATATGCCAAGCCCATGAGCTTGGCTATGAGTCCTCCCCAGTCATGCCTTCAGATGAGAACATAGCCCTGCTGCCACTGGACTGCAGACTTGTGATACAGGGGACCCAGCAAAGCTGCCTGGACTCCTGACCCACAACAATTGTGAAATAATAAATGTGTGTTGTTTTAAGTGACTGAATTTGTGGTACTTTGTTACACTGCAATAGAAAATCCACAAAGAAGGAAGAAAGGCTCTCTATCTCACTTTCTGTAAACCACTGAGCTCAATTTAAAAAGGTGGATGGTAAATAAGTCACTCTGTACCTTATAATTGCTCCCCTCCCTTCCTGCCTCTTGTTCTAGCTGCACCAAAATGGCAGGGACAGTTGTCAGGTGTGTCCTGTGTGGCGGGTAGAGATGCATCATGAAAAGCGGAGCACTCAGTGCTCCCAGTTTGAGTATGTTGTCACTGCTTATGCTTCCATCACAGAGCTCCTGCACAGGCAACCAGTTAGGGTTGGCTTGGACATGAGGCTTGACTCTGGCTTGACTCTGAGGTCAAGGATGGTGAATGGACTTAGGTCTGGTATTTTCTACCCACAAGTGATACAATATGGTGCTCTGGTTTGGGTGTCTCCCCAGAACTCTTGTGTTGGATCTTAACCCCCAAAGGTGATGGCATTACAAGGTAGGGCCTTTGGGAGGTGATCAGGTCACAAGGACACCACTCTAACCCTCATGTAGTGGCCTCAGAGAACCCTCTCGCCCCTTCTGCCATGTGAGGACCCAGCGAGAAGACAGCTGTCTATGAACCAGGAAGTGAGTCCTCAGCAGGCTCTACCCTGAATACTCCAGCATCTTGATCTTGGATGCCCAGCCTCCCAAACTGTGAGTGATAAACATCTATTGTTTGTAAGCTGCCAGTGTGAGGTCCTCTGTGGCAGCAGCCTGACCAAGACAGCGGGCAAAAGTTCTAGTAAGACCACAGCCAACTAGGAAAATCCACTGAATGCTTGAGCAATCCCTTCAATGTCATTTTATTTTCTTTTATGAACACTGGTGGAAGAAAGAAAAGTCCCATAGATTCTTCTGGAAACTATCAAGATATTGGGAAGATGAATGAAAAACTTACATAGATTGGGATGCCCACAGTTTGGATTTTCAAGGCCTAAAAGATGAAATAAAACAAAGCAAAGGGGCCTTTTAGAATAGACACAATTGCCCTCTTGAGGAGGGGAGTGGGAGGCTTGCACAGTTGTGTAAGGTGGTCATTCCCAACTCTGGCTGCACCTTAGAACCACCTCGGGAAAGTCTTTAAAATGAACTTTAAAGAATTAAAATATAGTGTAAATACAATAAAGTACGCACATCTTAAGGGGCCAGCTTGGTGCATTTCCACAAGTGGGTTCTCCTGAGTGATCACAGTAAAGAACATTTCAGGCACCTCAGAAATCCTCATCATACTCTCTCCCAGCCAATATCCTGGGCTTCCTGCTCCCACCTCCACAAGGGACATTGCTATTCTGATTTCTGACATCACAGAGAACAGCTTGGGAAGCTTTAAACAGCACCAAGACCTGAGACCCACCGTGGAATATCTGGTCTCAGGAGCTGGGTGGTGCTCAGGCCAGCAGAGCTTGCAAAAGGCCAAGTGTTCTGATGTGCAGCCAGGACTAGAAATGACTCCCTGGCTTAAAGCTGAGTCCTATTCCCTACAGGGCAGCAAGGGAGATCCCAGAAATCCTGGAGTTCACAGCCCAGAGTTCCTTCTAGGCTCTCTGGTAATCTTTGGATTTCATCTCTCAGCAGCCAGGACAGGTAGAAAGAGAATCCACCCAGATGCTGACACAGCCACTGAGGCAGGTGGGCCAGGCCACGGATCTCAGGGCATATCACAGGCGATGCGCCGGCAACAGTGGAGGTGGCGGTGGCAAATACACTCCACCAAATTTCTCCTCCTCCAAACAAGTACCCTTTGATATTTAGAAAATGGACCTGGCGTTATCATGACAGTTTTCAACGTCCTCAGCTTTCCATTCTAGGTCTCTCTAGCGTGGTGTGGATCTGTGATTATCTTTTGGAAAGTGAGCAAGCTTCCCCTGGAGATCACTGGAGATGTAAAGCCAGGGATCCCCAAAAACAGATGTGGAGGGAGGGAGGACGGAAAGAACAAAAAGGACATAAACAAGTCAAAGACACTCACGTGGCTTTTACAGGATGGCTTGACAAACCCGAACTTCTGGGTGATCTGATTGGTCCTGAACTCCTGCCACTTGCCGTCCACCAGGGTCTGGGCTCTGATCTCGTACTTCACCAAGCGCTCCGCTCTCAGGCTAACCGGGCCATGCTTACAGACCGAGGACGGGAACTCCAAATCAGTGTGCCTTACTCTCTGTAAGGAGGGTGACCCACCTTAGGTGGAACTGAAACCGGGGTGACCCAGAGTTAAGCAAAGCCTGGTTCATTGACTCTCCTGTATAACGGGTGTGGAGAGCAAGAGGGTATTCCCATAGGGCCCCATTTCCTGAGAGCTGCTGCTGCTGAGTCAGCGAGCATTTGAGCCCTCACTGTGTAAAACCATTGGCTCACAGACTGTGGTTTGGTGAACCCAGAAAAATGCCACTAAGTCAAGCTGTATTGAATCAGAAGGTCTTCACTATTGCTTGGCCAGAGTTTAAAAACCAACATAGGATTTGAGTGAGCATTTCAACGGGTGTTGTTACAGAATTCATGTCTTCCATCCAGCAAAATCCAGTATGAAGGGAAGTGCATTGAAGTCATTGAAGACCAAGAACTGACCCAAGGAAGAGCTGTGACTCACTCAAGGGTTGTAATGAGGTAGTGGCAAAGCTGAGGTTAAAACTCAGTTTTCTTCACTCACGCATTTATCCACGTATCCACTCATGAGGCAAACATACCTGCCCAGCATCCTGGGTACTATGATTAGTGGTGATAAGAAAAAGATGAACGAGATATAGTTTCTCAAGGAGCTTGATGTCTTAGAGACTTATAAAGCAAATGCTAAGTGGAACACAGTGGTCCCTGATCGTCGTTGTCATGGTCAATGTCATCATCATCATATAGTGCTCTATGTATCAGGCTCCATCCCATGCCCTTTGCACAAATTAACACAATAATACTGCCCACAACCAAGTGAGGTAGGTCCTATTAGCTTCTCCATCTTAAAGCTCGGGAAGCTGGACATAGGGAGGTTCACGGGCTTGCCAAGTAGCTTGGCAACAGCTCACCAGGCAGCTTGACTTCAACACTCTGCTCTTAAACACAAGGCTCTTCCAAAAGTCTAGCAGAAGCACCGAGTGAAGCCATCTGCCCTTGTGACTTCACCAGTGTCTGGTCCACCACCCTGCTTTGCCTCTCTAAACAAGACCATTCCCTCTTCCCTTGTGGGCACTATGGGTTGCCTCCATTGAAGAGTGGCCATCTGTAAAGCATCACCCATCATAAAGGAACTGAAGATGAACTGACCTCCAAATGTGGAGTCAGAGTCTAGAATTTAACCCCAGCTTTGTTAATCGGGGCCATATGAACATGATGAAGACATTCACCTTGGAGATCTGTTAAACAGGCTAACAATAGTAACCTCCCAAGGTTGTAAAAATCAAATGACGTCACTTTGTATGAGCATGATTAGCACCAGCTTAGAACATGTTTCATGTCCATTACTAACCAATGATTAATCAGTTATTATTGATTTAGTATGAACTGACTCTGTATCAAAAAGACTGTTTCAGAGACACACCTTCCCTGGGCTCTGTCCTTACCTGCATGTAAAAACTATAAGAGGTAGTATCCTGTTTGATTCCCTTTATCTCAAAGAAGAATCCATATACGGCAATCATTTCTGAATGAGTTGTATACTCCTAAATTGGGAAGGATAAACAACAAAGCAACAGGGGAAAAGAATCTTCAGTGTTCAAAGGCAAGAGGACATGGCAAAACAAATTCTAGCTAAAACAAAAGTGACTAATTGACAGCTGATTGAAAACTCAATACCAATTTTAGCCTAGGAAGAGCCAAACTGCAGGGACTTTACAAATCCCATAGGTTAGCACTCAGTGACATATTAACTGCTCTGTGCATCCTCTTAATGGGGAGAAGAATGAGTTGGGCATGTTCTTAGACATTCAGTGGCCTGCAGACCTTTGAAACAAAGCATTTGTTCCAATTCGATGGGCCTAAAAAGACACTCCATACTCATGGTATTGCAAGGAGTCCTGACCCCTGGTTGGCAGTGTATCCACTTAGGCAAGTCTCTACAAGCAAGGAGGTAGGCCCAGCCTATCCAGGCCTGACCCAGCCGGGAGTCTCTGATGATAGATTCAGAGCTCCAAGTCTCTCAAACACAAATTCTTTTGAGATCACTACTGGGGTGGCTTTTAAAAAGTTAGAGAGCAGCTATTTCTTGGAGAACTGTGCCTATCACAGGGAACCGAAGACAACAGCCCTGCATACTCCCCTGGTGACTGCATACTCCCCTGGTGGCTGAGCACCCAGATGCCTTGCAGCCAAGCTCCCTGACCAATCCACTGCTGCTTTGATTTGGGGGACCCCATCAAAATATCCACCCAGAATAGGTTCCCCCTTGTAGCCGTAAACACAGGCTTAGAGTGAAATCTCTCATGGAGCGGTTGGCAAGTCTTGATGTTTGTGGGGAAGAGAATGACCAATTCATCCCAGTTAGCCCAAGCATTTCCTGGTTTTAGAACAGAAAGTCCTGCATCCCAGGGAAACTCCTCCATCCCTGGAAAACTAGGACAGTTGGTCCCCCTCAAGGAGAAATTTTGGATGTGCCCATCATGTCAATGAATGACCTGTCCCAGGCTCCCATCTTGTGAATTTTATTTCCTAGGGTGTGGTGAACATGAAGGAAACATGACAATTTCCTTTTCTTCCCTGGCCTTCCTAAGAGACGTAAGAAGCAATTATACTTGGTTAAGGACTTTTGTCTAGGAGGGGAGGGTCCTTCCCCTTGCTTGGGCCCAGGGGTCTGTACCTGGTTAAAGAGCAGTCCAAATCTCATAGCCTGGGTGGTAAGATCTTTCACGTGAACCATGTCACCCCCACTCTCCAGCTGAAAGAGAAGTGCACACAGCTCACCTGGACACCAGCATCTCTCACTGTCTCTATGTCTGTTCATTGATCCCACCCGCACCGTGCTTGAAGAAGAGTTCTGTCTCTGGATCCCATACTAGTCCATTAATCCAATCTGCAGTATTTGTGGGAGCCTACGATGTGCCAGGTACTGTGCTCAGTGCTTCGAGAGGATGCAAAGATGAGAACAAGAAAAAATACCTGAGCAGTCTCACGGGGGAAATAAAATATGTATATAAATAGCCCGATCACGATGCAGAGAATGACCATGGCCATGAAGTCACAAGCATGATCCCACACGGCAGGCTCCAATGACAGCAAGGGGCAAAAACAAGGAGGTGGGCGGGGTCAGGAGAACAGAAAGAGGGGAGGGGGACTTCCTAAGGTGTCCAGCCCCAAGGATCATCTCCTGCCTCGACTCAGCTGTTAGAACATAGTTCTGAATTACGTCCCAGGGAGGCTCAGTTCCAGGGAGTCATTCTCTGCTGTGCAGGGGCATGGGGCACTGTAGTTTGCACATTACAATAGGTATTTGTTGGGCTGAATTGAATTTTAACTAGTGACTCATAAATCTTTAGAACTCAAACACTGCCCTATTTCATCTCTAAAAATGCACGATTAGAAACACAAGGAGTACAACAGTTCGAGCAGACAATTCACAAAGGGGGAAATGCAGCATGGAAAAAATATTCATATTTACTAGTAATAAAAGAAATGCATGTTGGAAAATGGGATTTCATTGTGCACTTCTCAATTAACAAAAGCGATCCGAAGTAAAAACGCCCTGCATTGCTGAGCATGTACAAAGTGGAGCAAGCTCTTTCATCACTGGGCCAAGAGTAATTTGGTCCCCAATTTTTAATATGTATCAAGAACAAAACGAATGGTCCTTTATTTTGGGCCAATGTTTTCTATTCTTGAGAATCTCCCCTAAGAAAATAATTCTCAGTATAGTAGAATAAACTATCATGTTCAAATTTGTTCATCACAGTCATTTATCCTAGTAAACAATCAGGAACACTGCAAATTTTCTACACTAAGGGAAAAGCAAAGTAGCTCTGTTTATAGCAGATGTTCTTGGTGGAAGAGTTTGCAGCCAATAAAACACAATGACATCTTAGCAGTGGTTGTCCCCGGGGGATGGGTCTGAGGCTAAGTCTTTTCTTTCTCTCCATTTCTCTGCACCTTAAAGATTTCCAATAACAAGCGCATATTACACGTGTGTTGATGGGGGCTTGGCCAGGCGGGCGGTGCAGGCGGCCCCCTCCCAGACCCCATCTCACGCTTGGCTTAATAGTGTGCATGTGTGCAGCAGCCCCCCCCCCCCCCAGGGTGCCTGGCCTGGGCCTCCTCCCTCTGCCCCTTGGGCTTGGCTTTTCCCACTGCCCTGGAGGAAGAGCCAGAAACACCGGACCTCAAGGGCCCAGAGGTTTCAAATGCAAAACACATCTCCAGAAAAAGCCAAGTCAGAAGAGCAATAAATTTCAATAATTGTTTCCTTGCTGAGCTGGCAACTCACTGCGTGGTAATGGTTGGCTGTAACCCGGATCAACCAGGACTCCGGGAAGAAATTAATGTGCCTTAACTCCTCCAGATTTTTGCCTTGGAAGAAACACAAAGAGAACATTTTTATAGATGTATTCATCACAGACCCGCAGAAGTGTAATTTACAGAGAGAGAAAGGAGGAAGTTGAGGGCTGAGGCTTGGAGGGCCTGTCCAGGGCCCCGGGGATCATAAGGTGCATGGAACCCAAATGGGACAGCACCGAGCACTTCTCCCCAAAGTGTTTAGAGCCCCCTGGCCGAAATCTTACCCGAGAAGGGGAGGTTGGAGTCTGATCTTTGGTGTCTTTAGGGTATCAAGAAGCAACCTGGACAAAACTACCTGGGGTCCATCAACTATCCCTGGGTTTTAGAGTTACGCATTATATCTGGATAACTGGAAATGGCTTTGAAAAATTTTCTAAATGTCCTTTCATTTATAAAGGTCTCCCTGGGGGGCCACCTGGGCAGCCTCACATGCACTAGCCAGTAGCTTCATCTTTCCAAGTCACAGAGGCCTCTGCTAGGCCCAGTGCGTGAGGCTCAGAAAGCCAGGTCTGTAGCCTTCTCCCCAGCTACTGAGCGAGTGAGTTGGAGGGGACGCTGCTCAAAGAGGTAGGGCTCGTGGCTAGATGACACCAACACAGCCCTGGGCAGCTGCATATACTTTCACAATCCACATTGCCCTACATTCAACATCATATTTCACGGAAGCTCCGACTATCCCTCACTTTACAGACCAGGACCCTGAGGCCAGGCAGTTACATGACTTTCTCGAAGTCAAACAACTTGGAAGTGACAATGCCACAGCTTAGCCTATTCCTTTAAAAGCACCTGATGAGGGGTAGCCTGGGTGGCTCAGCGGTTTAGCGCCACCTTCAGCCCAGGGCATGATCCTGGAGGCCCAGGATCGAGTCCCACGACAGGCTCCCTGCATGGGGCCAGCTTCTCCCTCTGCCTGTGTTTCTCTCTCTCTCTCTCTCTGTGTCTCTCATAAATAAATACAGTCTTCAAAAAAAAAAAAAAAAAGCACCTGCTGAGGGATGCCTGGGTGGCTCAGAGGTTGAGCATCTGCCCTTGGCTTGAGGCATGATCCTGGGGTCTTGGGATGGAGTCGCGCATCGGGCTCCCTGCATGGGGCCTGCTTCTCCCTCTGCCTGTGTCTCTGCCTCTCTCTCTCTGTGTGTCTCTCATGAGTAAATAAATTTAAAAAATCTTTTTAAAAATTAAAAAAATAAATAAAACACCTGCTGAGCCTCTCCAGAGAGTCGCTAAGGGGTGGGGCGGGTCCCACCAGCCCTCCCAGGAGGCACTCACCGGGACAGGCAGGGCTTACCTTTGGTGATGCCGTGCAGGCGCACACACAGGAAGAGTGGCACCAGGCCCTGTCCTGTATCCTGATCCAGAAACGAATACTTCTTGGGAAAGCTTAGCAGAGGGGTAAAGAGGAACAAGAGACTGTCACAAAACTGCTTTCTGGAATTGGCAGAGGTGGGGGGAGGGGGGTAGTGGAAAGTCATGTCAAGGAGACTGGTGGCTTCACCAGTCAGGGTTACAGATAGGGCTTGGTTCTCTCTGGATGGGTGAGGTGGCTGGAAGCAGAGGGCTGAGCCAGCCTGGGTGAAGGCCGACCCCAGAGGTTATAATGAGACACTGGGTCTAGTCCCCTCGCCATCCACCACGGAACGACACACATGGCAGGTGCACAGTGCATCTTATGACGTGACTGATGCTAACGAGCTACTTTATAGAGGATTTTGAGAGGCATTTTCTCACTTGGGTCTCACAAACTGCTTGTGGGCCAGATGGGGCAGGTGTCATGGGCTCTATTTCATAGACGAAAAACAAAGGCTCAATGAGGACTTGAACCCAGGACTTCAGATTCCTCCTCTACACAGGCTGCCCTTTCAAGAATGGCCAATGGGGGCCTTCAATAGTGCTTTCTGGTAGGAAAGCCATCGACCCTTGGGCAGTTACTGCCCATACTAAACTCCAGTTAATTTCCACATGTGGCTGAAGGTCAGGGCTGGGTTGAGATCAGATTCCCTTTGAGAACATGCCTACACGTAGACACACCCACCCACCACTCTTGTTTTGAAACAACTTGTTTCGTTAAAGGGTCACTTTTCACCATTGGGGACACGGGGGTAATTTTTCCAAGTCCCTTTGGAAACGCAAAGTCATTCCCTCAAGGCAAATCCGTAGGAGCCCAGCCAAAGGCGCTTGTAGATTATTTTTCCATGAATCAAGAGTGATGTCCAAATCACACCCTGTCTCAGCCAGACTAAATGCACCATTGGCCCCGTGTCCTGGCTCTGCTGGGGGTGCCTGCCAGCCTGCTGAGGACCATTTGCTTTCAGAAGACCTGAGAATTCCTGGGACTCTCCATGTGATGGTCCCAGGAGATAGCTTAGGGATGCTGGGGCGTGGTGAGAGGGAAGAGGGGCACACAAGACAAATGAGTTGTTTCAATCCAATGATTATTAACTAGAATCCACTGGGTGCCAGTCTCTGGGTGTGGACACATCAGTCATAAATAAAGACAGGCTGATACTTTCAGGAAGGCAGTGCTATTCATCTCAGAACCAGCCCTCCATTACCCAGGGCAGGTGGAGCTGGGCTGGTGTGGGCCCTGCCGGGGCCCTGAGAACACAATATTTTAGCTGGACAGATAACACTCGCTTGCCCCCTTCCCTGCCTCTCTCTCACCATGTAATAGAAGACCAAGTTAGGTGGCATCACTCTGGGTGCAGGGCTCAAGAAGGGAAGACTGGGCCGAGCTGGCACAGTTCACCTACACCCCTGCCAAACTCAGTGCTCCTGGGGATGAGCCTGCACCCTTGGCAAGGGCCCCCACAGCCTGGCACTGTCCCGAGAAGTGAGCACTTGCTGGAGCTACAGGTTAAGACAGTTTTAACTCAGAAGGGAAAGGACAGTGGGAGGACCCCCCAGGCACCAACTCTGCAGTTGTGTGGGAAGGCTGCCAGGAGAGTGGAGGAAGCCAAGGCTCCAGATTCTCCCAGAGAGAGGTGCTCAGACCTGACAGCCCATCAGCCAGGAGCTCTCCAGACAGACCTCCTCTCCCAGAGGATTTGGGGAAGAGTTTTGTTGAGACAGGTGATTGGACTTTAAGATCCCTGTAGGCCACAGGGAAGTGGCTCTGATGGCAGCTGACGTGCGAGGTCATGAGTCTGTTCATCCATTGTCCAACCACGCTTCAGCAAGCCTAGGCCTGGAGTCAGGCAGACCAGGCTCCAGTCTTGGGCCAGCTGGCGCTCAGTCACGTGACCGAGCCTCTCTGAGCTCTAATCTCCTTCTCTGTCACGTAGGGAGGACAGCCACATATGCCTCTGCGGGTAGCTGGGAGGGGTAAAGGTGATGGTGCTGGGCACAGCTGCTAGTACCCAGCGAGTACCCCTGCCTCATGATTACCACCACTGTCCTCTCATCCCTGGGAAAAGGACTTGGACTCAAGTTGGCTAAGGGCATGATCACTGCCACCCTCTAAATGGCCCAAGACATGGGCCACTTCAAAGGAGGAAAGTAGTGGCCTCAGCTGCTGAAAGCTTTAGAGGGCTATGGTCCAACACCTTGAACCAATCAGTATAGTCCTGCCCCTGGATACTGGTGAGGTTGATTGTTGCAGAGCCAGGACTCTACCCAGGCCTCCTGAGAACAGCCCAGGGCCTTTTCCATCTTACTTGGCTCCTCTCAATTTTCTAGAGACAGAGGCATCTACTATTCTCTGGTTCAACGATGAGTGCATTCACCCAACTTTCCCTAAAGTGAGAGGAAGCTGACGCTAAGTAGAGGGGGCCTCTTTGGACGGCTCTGTTGGTGGGATCAAATGCTGGCACGGCTCTAGCTGGCACTCAGTGCTGCCTGTGCAAAGATCTCTCTGGGTTTAGCACTGACTTTTCTGGGGCCAACTTCAGGCCATGGTGTCTGCCTCCAAAAGTTCTTTAAGAAACTCTTTGGTCATGACCCCTTTGGAGAGGACAGTTCCTAGGCCTTGAGATTGAAAGACACACCCCAGGTTGGCTCTGGGTCCTGCTTTCAAGGGCCTGGGGACAAATCCCCCACAGACTTCCTGAAAGGCAGTGCCTGGGACAAGTGTCCCTCTGACTGGCATAGGCTGTAATTTTAGAGCTGCTCCTAGCCACAACCTTCTCACTTCCCCCATCCTGTCATATGCCAGTCATTTATCCTTCCTGTGAGCATCTGACTCAGGGCCCCATTACCCCAGTACTTCAAAGTTTAGCCTTAAAATACACACTTCTGAATTCTGACACATGATGCTCCATGGATGGACCTTGAGGACTTTATGTTAAGAGAAACAAGCCCAACGCAGAAGAACAAATACGATGTGATTCCACATTCAGAGATCCCTAGAGGAGTGGAACCCATAGAGACAGAAGTGGAGCAGTGGTTGTCTGGGGCAGGGGAATGCTCTCCATTTATTGTTGATTGGATACAGAGTTTAGTTTGGAAAGATGAGAACATTCTGGAGATGGAAGGAGGTGATGGTTGCACAGCCGTCTGAACGTACTTACTGTCACCAAACCACACACACAAAAATGGTTAAAGTGGTCGGTTTTATGTCCTGAATATTTCACCATAATAAAAGACAATGAGGATTATAAAACATCATTTCTATGAACAATATATGAAATAATAGTTTAAATTTTAAGGTGACATTTGGGGGGGAAAACGTTGCACGCTTTGGGGCCATAACTCACGATGAGAGGGAAACAAGGCTTTTTTCAAAATGTAACTCGGTGTAGACACCGAATGGGCACCTTCAGACAGTCGGAAGCCAGGACCCGGTCCACCAGGCTCCTGACCCCACAGCGCAGCACATGAAAACGATTCTGACTGCTGCCACCACCGTCACCTACCAGACGTCCCTGCCCTTCAGAAGCTCCTGCCAGGGGGCCTGTTCCTCAAGTCCCAGTGAATCTGCACGGGTCCTGGTAGGAGGGTATTGCCAGAGTCCACGCAGGGACGCACGAGTACTGCTCACGCCCTGACCCACAGTCTCCCAGCCCGTCGGTGGCAGGGCGGGACCCAGACCTGGGGCCGCCCTCTGCTACCTACACCTTATTTACCGAATGTTTTGTCTGTCTCTGCTTCTGAGTCTGTAAACGCCAGGAAGATGGGGCTTGGCATCTGTTTTGTTTGCTCTCGTCGTCTCGGCGCCTCTTGCATGGCCTGGTGCTCGGTGGGCTTGCAAGATGTTGAGTGGATGAATTGGATGAGGAGCTGGTCCCGCCAGCTTGGCAGCCTCCATCCTAGCATCCCTCCCTCCACTCGCCCACAGTGTCTCTTCGAGGAATGCCAGCTGTCCTGCCCCAGCGCACGCACACACGCACGCATACCACACACACATGTGCACACAGGCCAGGCTCTGGCAAGCTGATCTTCCTGTGCTGATGGGGTCCCACCTGCTGTTGTTCCCATGCTTATTTTGCCAGGCCAAGTGCTGTCAGACACTCATTGAGACCCAATTCCATGTCATCTTAGCAATGAAGTCAGTCCTGACCTTTGCCCAAAAGCAGAACTGGGTAATGGTAATCCCATCTGCCCTAAGGACCTCCTACATCAGACACTTTACACCCCTGAGGCCCCTGCTGCGTCTCTATTCTTATTGAAGAAGACGCGTTGGGGCTACCCAGTTTGGGTGGAAAGCCAAGAAGGCATATGAGGGAAGTGAAAAGTTAGTAAGGAATAGGGATCCGTAGTATATAGGGACCTTGAGAACAAAGAAGTTTCAACTTCCGGAAAGCCAAACACTAGGGGAGCAGGGGCAGTGTGGTCAGAGCAAGAGAAGAAATTTAAAAAGGCAAGAAACACAAAACTCCAGTGATGAGAAACCCCGTTGCCCCCAAATATATCCACCTGCCCGCACAAGGGTTGGCAATCCGAGACAGAACGATTTAATGGCTCTCATGTCCGTGACTCATGGGGTATTTCAGAATGAATGTTCTGGTTAAGAGATCAGAGTTGTCACACCAGGGGTGCCCAGTTTCATGATGACTCTGTGGCCACATCTGCAAATGTCACTCATTAATTACAATAGACACCCGGCTTCTGGCTGCCCTGTCACACAGCGTCACAAAGCAGGCTCAGGGGCAGCCCGGGTGGCTCAGCGGTTTAGCGCCGCCTTCAGCCCAGGGTGTGATCCTGGAGACCCAGGATCGAGTCCCACGTCGGGCTCCCTGCATGGAACCTGCTTCTCCCTCTGCCTGTGTCTCTGCCTCTCTCTCTCTGTCTCTGTGTTTCTCATGAATAAATAAATAAAATTAAACAAAAACAAAAGCAAAGCAGGCTCAGGTGTCAGGGGTGCAGGGTGTGGGTGAGGCGGCTCTCCTCCAAGGCTCCCCTTGCAGGCAATGGGGCGGGGGGAACACAGCGTTGGGTTTGTCAGGCCAGGGCCCACTTACAGGGTCAGCACATGCTCTCGTGCTCTCTGCAAAGAGAAGCTCAGAGGACGAATCTGTCTGGTGGGCAGGTGAGATCTGGGAAGGCTTCCCGGAGGAGCCCTTGGCCAGTGCTGTAAAGATTGGGTCAGATTTGGAAAGGACCAAAGAAGGAGGAGACAGCCGCAGCAGTCAGGCAAATCTAGGAGTGGGGATCACGTGGAGATTGGCTTCACTGGCTGCTTTCGGTGACTTTCTTCTGGAGAGGTGGTAAGCCCGGTGCTGGGACCCATCCTTGGGACCGAGAGGGGCCCATGTAGTGATTAACAAATCAGTTAAGGACTAGAATTACAGGTCTACTCACGACTTTCCTGCAATCCAGAGAGACTCAAAATTCTTATTTTGAGTGTCAGAAGATCCCGGAGACCTCAGTCAGCCCCCACCCCACTACCTTGTGGCCGAAGGATCCTGAGCACGCCCCTTGCCTTCCCTGGCCATCTGTCCCCAGACAGATTTTACAGATATTCCGTTGAGTGAAAGGGCAGACAGACATTAAAAAGTGTATACTGTAAGATTCTATTTACACAAAGTTCAAAGGCAGCCAAGACATCTTGAAAGTAAAGGAAGCCAGGATGTTGTTTGCTTTTTTTTCTGGGAAAGGTGGCGACTGAGATAAGACGCTCGAGGTGGCTGGCCCCAAGTCTGTCTCTCGGGCTGGGCACTGCTGACACAGGTGTGTGCGACTTTGTGGAAACCCACTTGAGGTTTGTGCACTTTTCAGCACGTATCTTATATTTTGATTAAAAATGTATTTTTAAAAAAGCGAAACATTTGCCTGCCTCTGGCTCTACTGATGACGTTTTTACAGCTTTCCTGGACTTCTCGGATTGCTAACTGGAAAGAAATGATGACTTTTCCTCTGTGGACAGAGGCAACAGCTTTGCTTACATTTTTTGTTTTTCCTACAAGGAAATGTTAAATTTAATTCTGGCCAGCCTATTTGTTTTTCTAAATTAACAGACTGTGGGTGGTGACGGGGTGTGTGTATGTGTGTGTGTGTGTGTGTGTGTGTGTGCACACGCGCGCGCGTGAGTGGTCCCTTCCTATTATACTTAGCGATGAAAATAAGCTGGAAGATGTTCATACCCACCTGGCTAGGCAAAGAAACTTCCCCTTCACCTTGCCATTAGTGTCCCTAGCATAGAATGCATGTTTAATAACTATCTGTTGAATGGATAAAAAAAAATGGGGAAAAAAATCAATGAATTAAAGAAAACTGGACAATAAGAAAAGCTTGGGCCTATGTTTTTCTTTGCAGGCACGGTTGGCATTGGAAGAAGAGTCAACTGTTCAAATACCTTCCCTCCTTGCTTGTTTTCTGGACATTGCTAAGAGATAAGAAAAGGGGCATCTGACCTATTTTTACTCAAATACTGCTCCAAGTGCTCGGATTTGGATGCTGAGCTAGCCAAGGCCATACCCAGGGCTGCAGAGCACTCTTGTTGTCCCGGGGGTCACAGGACCCCCACTAGCTCCGAATCAGGCAGCCTGTCCCACCGCCACCTGTTATGAAAGTACAGTTCCCCCCCCCCCCAAAATAGAAAGTACAGTCCCTTTTGGGAAGTCCCCATATTGTGATGGCTTCAACATGTCCATCTGACCACGGGAGATCCCTGATAAATCACTCTATCTTTTATATTATGTCACCAATAGTTGCAACTTCAAAGACTGGAACAAAGAACCAACTTCCTTGATTCTCATTCCTTAGCCTACAAACTGTCTCCCAGCTGGGGCTGCTGCTGTGCCCCATCTTTTAGTGCCCATGGCATGTCCCTGTTGGTGGCCACAGAAACTTGACAAGCTGTTCCCTTAGGCCTCATTAAACTGTGTCGGGTCAGCTCCCATGGTGACCCAACTTTGGCCCAAGCTGGCTATGACTTCCTGTAGGCTCCCTCCACCACGAAGAGCAGAGGTAGCTTCTCAAAGCCTGAGCCTTCGGGCCACCAGCTCCACTGGCCCAGCAGCCCCGAAACCCTATCCTACTGTAGGCCGGCCTCGGAGATCCTCAGGATGGGATGGTAAACTCGGAGCATGGGTGCCACCACCCACTGCCATGGGTAGGCTAGACATCACTAACTCCCCCCAAGCCAAGAGAAAGCCTTGGAACCCTTCCTTGTCTAGAACAAGATGACCACAGTCATCGGCCCGTGAGCCCTATTACCTCAAGTTGCTACAGACAGGTGTTCTCTGAATTTTGCATGAGCATAGTAAGACCCTCTCCTGTGAGGGGAACCAAGCTACACAAAAACAATTGATGGAAACTCATCATTCAGTAGCTCTTCCATGCATAGCACAGTGCCAGCTAAGCTGGGGGTGAGATAAAGGCCCACAGACCCTTCCTTTAAGCTGCTGCTCATGATGCACCTGGGGAGGTAGGACGTTATGTACACACCAAGTGGTGGTAAGGGACTGGTCACAGAGACTCTCAGGGGAGGCCCTGCAAGGACAGACTGGCAAAGGGGACAGAGCAGGCTGGGGGCAGGTAAGCAGGAGCAACAAGGGCTGATAACCTAGGTTAAGGGGTCTGAGGACTCAGGGGATGTGCATTTGGGAGGTGGAGCCATCGACGAGGGAGCATCTGTTCTGGGGCAGAAGAACCAGGATGAAAGAGAACCACCTACAATTCTACAAATGCACACATGGTCCTCAAGATTGGGGGTGGGCCTGGGCAACTGCAGTGGCGGGGAGCACCCAGGTCCAGGTGACCTGTCTCTTCTCCCTGAGGGGCAGGAAGCTTGCTATGGAGGGAAGGCAGGCTGCTGGGAGTCACTCCTGCGCCACAATCAGAGAAAACAGGGCCCGGGTACCACATAGACACTCACAAGCAATTTCCAACAAGGAACAAGGTGGCCTCGAGGGCTTGGGAAATGCCTTGGAGGGTAGAGGTGGGCTCAAAATGGAGCCAGTGTAGATTGGAGAGGAATGGAAAAGCTAACAACGGTGGGGAGGAGCCTCGGGACCCCAGCTCAGGAAAACCGAGGACACCCCACTCTCGGTGGAGGGGGCTACACACCAAGAGCCTCATTCCCACTGTTTCTCCCACATTAAAAACACCGTTTCCACATCCCAGCTCATTTCCTACCTCCTGATTCTAAGATGTTTCCAGTATGAATGCTAACTTGGAGCCAAAGAGCAAGTTTTCCTGGTGCACATGACTCACAGGAAAAAGTGTCTCTTGAGCTATTAAAAGAGTCGGGGGGCGGGGGGGGGGGCAGGCATTTGCGTTCAAAGAAAATTATATAGAAACTAAGCAAAGTGCATATCATTCTGGCACTGAATACCGCTTTCCCCAAATAATGAGACAGGGAAAATGGGCTCTTTCGTTTACATGGTGCACAGATGTTCCAGAAAAGGATTAAATGCTTCAGAACAATGCAAATGAAACTTGGCTTAAACAGGTCAATCTGCTGATGAATATGTGGAAGATGTGTTTATCTGCTCCGCTCACATGTGCACAAGAAACAGAGCCTCTTGGCTTCCTCGAATACCTTATCGTGCCTGGAAGCCCCATTCCTGCTGAGGTGGGGAGCGGACGCATGAACCCAACAGCGAAGGTAATGGCATCAGTGACTCCCCCCAGGCCGATCCTCTTGAGGACCGCCGGGGACCGTCTTTGGCTACAGGACCACCCCACTCCACAGCCAGCTTGCATGACGTGAGCACATCTGCCAAGTTTTCACTGAGGCTAAAGAGGCACGAAATGAGCCCCATAGAGTATCAATCTCACTTTCTCCCCGCCCCTGCACCCCTGCCCCCAAGCCGCCACAGCTGCCACTGCTTAATGGGGACACTCCTGATCGAACAGATAGAGAACTCTCACAGCAGAGGGTGGCACAGGGAGGGGATGTTCACTGCAAGTCCTCGGCCAACCATAACACTGAACCCAGAGGCAGCCTCAGAATCTCTCTGAACACGGTGCCCAGGGAGCTATTACTGAGCTGGCTGCAGTGGACTCAAGAGACGAATCCTATCCACCGTTCTAGGAATGGGGAGCAAAGTGTTTGGGATTCAGCAAGCCTGAGTTCAAGTCAGACTCTGCGTCATCACTTGCATGATTTCTGATGAGATGGCTCATCTCCACCTCCCCTTTCTTCATCTGTAAAATGGGAATAAAACCAGCCCCGGAGTCTTCTGCAGAGTAAATGAGATTCCAAATAGAAAGTGCTTATCAGAACGACTGCCCTTAGGGAGCATAATTAAATGGTGTCCGTTAAACTGAAATTATTCTTTTTCACTGAAATTTTGAGATCTATCATCTCTAGAATTCACAAGATTAGAGAGTATAAGATGCTGAGTAAATTCAATGAAACCTTTGTGCACTCAGGTGCCCTTCCATTTGTCTAGAAAATTCAGACTGTCCTATGCTATTGTGAAATATAAGCAAGGATGATCTGATTTAGATACATTTTATTTATTTTTTTTATTATTTTTTTAAGATTTTTTTTAGATATGTTTTAAACATGATATTTTTAAGGTCAGTGAGGTTTGGTAATAAATTTTCCTGAATAAAAGGAGTACCCTGTGCATCTTTTACTGGACAGAGCAAGTGTACAGAAGCACACGGTTATCTCACATTACAACACCTACATATTCTTCACGCTTTCAAGTAAGCCACTGGCTCAAAGGCATCACGTAATCCTAAGCCCCATCAAGAAAATTGCATTCTGTGTACTCTCGATGACGCTATGAAAAATCACATCACTGACGCTTTTCCTCCAGGATATCACAAGTGAAAAAACCATTGTATGTGCATTTCATCAACCCACACTGAGTTACGGTACCTGTTAAAAAACGCCAGCACGGTTTCATGCACCGGAACTGTCTGGATTCTGTGGTTCAGTTGCAAGAAGACCCACAAAAGTAGCGTTTTCAGAAGATGAAACTCATTAAAAGTGAACAACCTGGGCAAAATAGAAGAGAAGAAATTTTAGGAGAAGCAACTGAAGTCATTTGGAAGAAAACAAGAAGAGAAAGTTCAGGAGGGAGACACCACCACCCCTGAGTCTGCAGGTCACTTCAGACAGAGATGTTAAATGACGTCCTCAAGGTCACAGGAGCTGGGCTGTGACCTCAGCGGCCTGCCCCCCACCCCATGTGCTGCCAAAGCAACGGCCAGCTTTAATGAGCCCTTACTATGGACCGGTGTGCCTGAGATGTTTTCATATCTTCTTTCACTGAAATCCATATAACCATCCTGCCTAGTTGGAATATATTCCCCACTTTTATAGATATGTAAATTCAGACTGACTCTATGTTTCTTTAAATTTTTATTATCTCATTCATAGTTTTTTTTTGGATTAATTTTTATTTTTAAATATTGCACTGCATTATACTTCATCTGGACGACTAAAGGTTTTTGGTGTCCCCTTAAATTTCGCACCTGAGGTAAGTGCCTCAACCACCACATTCTAGTCCCAGCCAGCACTGAGGGCAAAATAGCTTAGTCAAGGTCCCAGGATTCTGGGGTCAGACCTGGGTGTGGGTCAGTCCAGCCTCAAGCTGGCTGTAGAGCCTCCTGCAGGTGCTCAGTGGCCCCACAGCCACAACTCCCTCATCCGTAGATAGTGGTGACAGCAGATGCTCAGAGGCTGTGTGAGTGGCAGCCTGTTTCCTGTCGCTGCTGTAATAAATAGCCATGAACCAATGGGCTTAAAGCAACATCCATTTATTATCTTATAGTTCTGGAGGTCAGAAGAACAACATGTATCTTCCTGGGCCAAGATCAAGGTGTGGATGCATTCTTTCTGGAAGCTCTACACAGAATCATTTCCTTGCTTTCTCCAGCTTCTGGAGGCCACTCACATCCTGTGGCTCGTGGCCCCCTCCTCTATCCTCAGGCCAGCAGCAGCACAGCACCTTCCAATCTCCTGCCACCTCTCACTTTCCTGCCTTCATCTTCTACATGCCAGGATCCTTGTGATTATATTGGGCCCATCCGGGTAATCCAGAACACGCTCCTGGGCTCCAGGTCATCCATCTGCAACCTTGTTTCCCCTTTGCCATGCAACCTAACATATTCACAGGCGCTGGGGGTTGGGATGTTGACATTATGGAGCTGACGACACACACACAGATTGCTTAGCGGAGGGCCTGACACATAGGAGCGTGCTAACAAACGGCAGCTCTGACTCCTAGGCAGCAGCCGGGCTGGGTCTTGGCTGCAGAGCCCACGCTTTGCCTGCACTGGCATGATACTTCTTACCTAGAAACAGGTGGTGGGAAGGAGGATGTCACCCCCTACAACGTCAACTCTGTAAAGTAAGGGTATCTCCCAAAGGCCTTCTCTGAAGCCTCTGACAACTTGATTATCTAAGAAGTCATTTTAATGTTTCTTAAACTCCTTGATATTTCCCATCTTGACCACAGAGATGACATGCTGGTTTCAAAACCTATCAGAGCCTCTGCACCCATCACTTTGAGTAGTCTTGGTGGGTGGGCCCCAAGCTAAGTGGTGACTCTAAAGGGTAATGGAAATGTCACCCACCCACCTTTCACGCTATTTCTGGTCACAGTAGAACATCTCTTTGTTCTTCTTTGTTTCCAGGCCACCTACAGATGCATGGGCTTTGACTCTGGCCAGACAGGACCAAATCTGTCACCATCTGGGCAATGATGGTGAGGCAGGAGGGGGGATGTCACAGAGCCACTTAGTATATGATGCACCTGCAGAGAACTCCACCAAGACACCAACCACCACTGGGCTGGGGAGCTATGTGACTCCCAGTGCAGAATCCAAGCCCGAGGTCCCCCAGCCTAGAGGTTCTTTGGGACCTCACCAAGAGGACCAGGCAGCAACATGGGAGGAGTCGTTGGGGTTCCATGAATCAGGGTCCCGGTTTTACTTTTATTGTGGAGGGTAATTGTTCAAATAAAGCTCTCTCTCTCTCTTTTTTTTTTTTCAGGGTATACACTTCCATTTTATTTAAGTCACAAATATTTTGAGTGTCCGTTAGGGAACCCAAACCTATATTTTAGCTGCTACAGTGGACCAAGTACTCTTTTCAAGGTATACCAATTCCTTCCTTTATTCCTCCCTCTCTCTCTTCCTTCCTTCTTTCCTTCCTTCCTTCTGTCTTTCCTTCCTCCATCCTTCCTTTTCTTTCTCCCTTTCTTTCTCTTCCTTTATTTTTTTTTATTTAATTTACCAACATACAGTGTAATACCCAGGGCTCATCACATCACAAGTCCTGTCTTTAAAGATTTATTTATTTATTTGAGAGAGAGAGGAAAAAAATGCATGGGGGTGGGGCATGGAGGGACAGGAGGAGAGGAAGAGAGAATCTCAAGCAGACTGCACA
Source organism: Vulpes lagopus (assembly GCF_018345385.1). Classification (NCBI taxonomy): domain Eukaryota; kingdom Metazoa; phylum Chordata; class Mammalia; order Carnivora; family Canidae; genus Vulpes; species Vulpes lagopus. The sequence continues at coordinate 9,292,400 of NC_054825.1, forward strand.
CTGAGCATGGGACCTGACACATAGCTTGACCTCAGGACCCTTAGATCATGACCTAAGCCAAAACCAAGAGTAGGACGTTTCAATGCCTTTGCCACCCAGGCGCCCTAAACCCTCCCTCCAGCTTGAGGCCACGTACCAGTACCCTAAAGTACTGCTTCCTGCTGAGGACATTCAAACATATTCTCAGTTACTTAAGAGCTCTGATGGCCTCACAGAGCTCTCAGAGACCCTAAACTTCCCTCCGACATAGGTGAACATCTGGGCTGTCCTACTTGTGTTTATTGGTGCTCACTAGTAGCCATTGGGATGTAACTGGTATTTGTTCTTTAAGAGAAAAATGTTTTTAATGAGACACTGTCTCTTTTTTTTTTTGAGAAAATTTTACATAAATAATAAAGGGCTCCCTTTGAGTATAGGCTATAGAGAAAGCTGTATCCATGCACAGAAGAAAGCATGACAAGGGTGTCTATGGCAGCACTGACTGCCACAACAAAAAATAAAGCAAAATAAAACAAAAGCCCATTAGGAAGAGGATGAAAAATTGCTAATTTATTCACTGGAACCCTGTGCAACATCAAATTTAAAATGTTAATTAGATATGTAAGTAACAACATGGAGAGAACATATCGCATTAGGTTAGTAAATAAAGTAAGCTGTCGACCAGTACGGCCACTATAAGAACATCAATTTGAAGTTTAAGCTTTTATGAAACAATATTACACATTATTTGTAGACACACATATATGTAGTAGGAATATAATCACATGGATCGGGTTTATTCAGACCCAGGACAATGGTCTGATTGTCTTTAGGGAGTTGACCTCTGCTTTATTGGTTATGTTTTCTTTCTTATGACAAAATGTCTTTGTTCATTTTGGGAGATGGCTTCCAATTGTGTTTTCTATTATCCTCCTACCTTTAAGTGTTTTTATAATAAAAAATAGCTATCAATATCCTTATTAATCCTGAATATCAATAAGAAAAAATGAGTCCTCATGCAGAGCACAGCAGTGGACTGGGCTGGTAAAGACCTGGGGCTTTTTTTTTTTTTTTTTAAGACCTGGGGCTTTGAGGCCACTCAAATCTGTGTTCAAATCCCAAATCTCACGCTGCATGGGGGAACCTGGGCTAATCTTTTCATTTCCCGTAACCTCCATTCCACAGGTGAAAACACAGGTAATATCCACCTCCCTGGGCGGCCATAGGAGTCAGGCCAATAACCCACCCCGTGTCCTGTATACCGCAAGCGCTCAACAGTTGGTAGGTATTGTCGCTATCAGCCAGAGAAGCATCAGCTTCAGGAACTATTATGTTTGAGAGCCGTGCCCCATGGTGTTCCAGATACTGGGAGGAAAGCTGTGCGATGGGCTCGCCAGGGAGGACAGGGGTGGCTTCTCCTGGGGATTCCTGAGCCCCCAAGACTGGTGGTATCACGGACAGGAAGCCAGGGAAAAGTGGGCAGAGCTCCGGGTTACAGGGCAGCTTTCCGTGCAGATAGGAACTGGACAGCTGGCTGAATTTTCCATTTCTGAGTCTAGCAGGAGCTTGGCTTCCAGAAAAGCAGAACTTGGAATGAAGCTTTCATGGTATTAGAGTTCACGGAACAGGGTAACCTAGCGATGACCTCTAAGGAGAAACTTAATTGGAAACCCAAGGCCCAGGCAAAGAAATGAAATCCAGAGGCCCCGGAGGTCAGGAAAACCGTGTGTACTTTATGCGAGGCTGTTTACAAAACCGAAAGCAAAACCCAATGAAAGATGAAGCCAAAGAGACTTCAGAAAGGGAAGGGGAATGGCCCAGAAGTTGAGACACCTGCTGAGTGTTTGGATGCTGTTCCCAGGAGGCTCAGACACCATGACCACAGTCCACACTATGAAGGCCTCTGGGGATTCGGGGGATGCAACATCCCTGACCCCTCAAGGGTTGGCAATCCCACACACCGCTCTGGGGGCCGGTGACTCGCCAGGACAACCCAGTCCTAGCTGAGTCCTGGTGCCTGGGAGGCCTGGCCTCTGGGACACGTAAAGAGGCAGCGCAGCGTGGAGGGTGGGAGTCTGGACCTTGGAGCCTGAGCACTGGGCTTGAGCCCAGCCCTACCTTTTATCATCTCTCTTATCTTGGGGCCAATAACTGTAGCTACCACCCAGGGTTGTGGGGTTGGAGGGACAGTGCACAGAGCACAGCGCATATCCCAGAGTGCTTGATAAAAGTGAACCCATCCAAAGGTTTGTTCTTAATCAGCTGCGGTCCAAGGTGCCAGATCCACCAGCCAACGAGTGTGCGCAGGTGAGGAGCCTGGGCCTGGGTAGATTTCTACAATCCCACCAGGCCCGGGTGCAGCCAGGCCCCCTCTTCCAACACCCTCTGTTCCCCTCGCTCCCTCCAGCTCCAGAGCAGGTGGCCGCTAGACCTCAACGGGGCAGGCGAGGAGAAGCTGCCTCCAGGAATGTGAACGTGAGGCCTGGGAGCTGTCGGCCTGGTGCCTCCCGGGCACATGGGCTGGTGACGTGCTCAGGGCCACGGGGCTCTCCCCTCCTGCCGCTCCAGCAGCAGATGGCTCTGGACTGTGTGCACACAGCCCCGGGGGAGGGGCCGGAGGAGCAGGACCCAGTTCCCACACCAGTCATGTCTCCCCGAGCTGGTGAGTCTAGACACTTGACGTGGAAAAGTGCTTGACCTCTTTCCTGCCTCGTGTACGTTTTGTAAGGCCCATCCCATCACCAAGGTTCTGGCTGTGGTCAGACAGTTTTTCCCTTTTCTTGGTTAAATGCTTCCAGGGCAGGACAGCTCAGTCTTTCCAAGGGAGGGACAGTGTTAGGAAACGTCTAAGGGATGCCATGTTTATCTTTTCTTCAATGGTTGTGTAACCTGTGCTCTGGTGGAGTGGGGGGGGGGGGCACATGTGGGGAAAAGCACTAGGGGGTAGGGCAGATTGACACCAGAGCCCACCCGGGGCCCCCGGGGGGGGGGGGTCTTCCTCAACACCAAACCCTGTTCTCCCAACTTCATTTCTCTTTAGGTGTGAGGGCATCACAAGCCACTTAGTGAATGCAAAGCAACAGTGGAATGAATCTGTCCACAACTAATTTCTGAATGCAGAAGCCTTCCCATCCCATAGGCATGAGTAAACATTCAATTTCTAATACACAGCTAACATTTTAGTCGAATTTACTTCTCACTTTTGAAATTCACCCAAAGAGGACACAATCTTGGTAACTTGGCAATGGGTATCAAGAGCCATTTAAAAAGTCCCAGAGAGGGGATCCCTGGGTGGCGCAACGGTTTGGCGCCTGCATAGAGCCTGCTTCTCCCTCTGCCTGTGTCTCTGCCTCTCTCTCTCTCTCTTTCTCTCTCTCTCTCTCTCTCTCTGTGACTATCATGAATAAATAAATTTTAAAAAATCTTTAAAAAAAAAAGTCCCAGGGGGATCCCTGGGTGGCGCAGCGGTTTGGCGCCTGCCTTTGGCCCAGGGCGCGATCCTGGAGACCCGGGATCGAATCCCACATCAGGCTCCCGGCGCATGGAGCCTGCTTCTCCCTCTGCCTGTGTCTCTGCCTCTCTCTTTCTCTCTGTGACTATCATGAATAAATAAATATTAAAAAAAAAAAAAAAAAGTCCCAGAGAGTCATGACAAGTCTATGCAATGTGTCACCCTAAACCAGACCCTGCATCGGAGGAACGAATGTTATAAAGGAGAGCACTGGGCCAACGATGTGAGGTATTAGCATCGATGCTACATTCCCTGCAGTTGATAACTGCATTGTGATTAAAATTTTTTTATCAGCAAATAAACACTGAAGCATTTAGAAGAAAGGGTACATGATGTATGCACCTTGCCCCCAGAGGGTTCAGAAACAAGATGTGGGTACGTAACCACATACAGGTGCAGATGGCCAAGCAAGTGGCAGAGATTGAACAAAACAGGGTAAAGGGTACATAAATATTCTTTGTACCATTTTGACACTTTTCATTTCAGTCTGAAATTATTTTCAAATAGAATATTTTTAAAAATACTTTTTACTTGGGGATCCCTGGGTGACTCAGCGGTTTGGCGCCTGCCTTCGGCCCAGGGTGTGATACTAGAGTCCCAGGATCAAGTCCCATGTCGGGCTCCCTGCATGGAGCCTGCTTCTCCCTCTGCCTGTGTCTCTGCCTCTCTCTCTCACTCTCTCTCTCTCTCTCTCTCTCTCCCCGTGTGTGTCTCTCATGAATAAATAAATAAAATCTTTAAAGAAATACTTTTTACTTGTGACAAGAACAGAAAGCCCTTTTGATTTCATCATGGCACTTCTAGAAATTTAACATGGGAAAATAATCTGAGATAAAGACATGTACATTGAAGGATGTCACCAAGGCGCTGTATTTATATTGGTAAAACACTAGAAATGACCTAAAAGGTCAAGCATTGGGGACGTTTCTGTGAATTACTCGAAGGATGGGAAGGAGCCAGGCATCTCAGGCAGGAGGGAGAGCACACCTGGGGGTGGCAAGGTGCTCAGCACGGCTGGAGTCTAAGGTAGCCCCGTGGATGCCCCGTGGCTGGGGAGGCACAGGGGCAGATGGGCACAACAGAGGCCCCTTGGCTGGATGCTCTTGGAGGGGCTCAAGACACAAGACTCTGAGTTAGACTAGGTCCCTGCGGTGGTCCAGACAAGAGCTGGTAGAAGTCTGGCCTCCATCCTGGAGCCTGAGGAGAGAAGCCCATAGCGATGGGCTGGGTCTGGAAGGGTTAGTGACACCCTCAGGGGTGAGGGCAAGTGGTGTGCACAAGGACTCCCAGGGCCCTAGCTTGAGTGAGTGCTGGAGGAACACAGGGCAGGGCCCCAAGGGTTGGGTGTTGGCTTGAACTGTCAGGCCCAACAGATGTCGGGGTCAGAGCGATTCAGCAGAGGAATCAGGGCTAAAGATAGGAACTGATTGAGGAGAAGAGGCTTTGTGCTCTGTTTTCTGCTTTTCTCTACTTTCTATTTTCCACAGTGAAGGTTTATCAACATTGTCAGGATGGTTTTTGTTTTTTTTTTTAATTACGTAGGCAATTGCTGAATTAATCACCAGGTGAGTAACGAGATAGCAGGCACCCAGAGGGTCCCTATCCCAAAGCAGGCATGAGAAGGGAGCCCAGCCCCGGCCCCACCCCCTTACACCCACGTTTCGGCCCCCACCTGGGGCTGGCTGTCCAAGAAGGTGGGGAGTCTGGGACGGAGCAGGTGCTGCACATCGGGCCTGGCCAGCTGGTGTGTGGGTGCACCCCCCTGCAGCACCTGCCTCCCAGGCCCAGCCCTACTGCCCAGGCCCACTGCATGGACAACTCCTGGTCCCACACACGGCACCCCTGAGGACCAGCTCTGACCTGGGGGACCGCAGCACTCTGTGAAGCAGCTCCTGCGGGATTTTCCGGAGGTGGATCTGCCTCCCCACCAGAGGGACCAAGTTCATTTCCAGCCACTTCTCACAGGCGGTGGTGAGCTGCTCTTCCTTGTACTGAGAGGGAAAGAAAAGCCGATTGATAAGGAGATCCCTGAACTCTCAGCACCCTCTGCTGGTCTGCAACGACGCTACAAGCGTGCTCTCGGGCCAGTCCTGCAGCAGACCTGCGCGAACCTTTTCTTCAAAATACAGAGCCCGCCCCAGACAACATTTTTAGAGTGTTTGCTATGCTCCCAGCCCTGCACTAGGTTGATTTAAATGAACCCTCACCCCAGTCCTACATGGTCGCTTCCTTAATTATCACCATTTTACTGATGGAGAAACGGAGGCCCCAAGATCACTGCTCTTGCCAACAATGGTCATACAACTAGCAAGTGGCAGGGCCAGGAGCAAACCCTGGAGGTCTGACCACAGGGTTGCACACTGAAATCGCTGGGCTAAAGTCAGTCACTGATCCTGGAAGGGTCTGCAGGATGGACCTCACATGGAGTTCTGAGGCTGGTAGGGGGCACGTATCCTGACATCAAAGTCTAAACAAAATGAGAACCTTCTTCCAGGGCCAGGGACCTTGACAGGTCTCGGTACACCTTGCATGTCCTTGGGGTGACCGTCCTTCCCAGGCCAAAGAGCAGCCCACATGTGCTGGTCAGAACTGCTGACCAGAATGCAAAGCTGCTGCCCACAGAGTGACTTTCTAGTAGCCGGCGGAGTGGATTGTCTTTAACGAAACAGGCCCCGAGCACATTCTCAGATGCCATCGCAAGAGCTTATGACATGTTGATGGTGCACAAACCAAACGTTACAGTCAGATGTGCCTGTTTCACAGTGTGAGTGTCCACCCAGGTCAACGGTGGCCTCGAGGAGGAAGGCTGGGTCAGGCAGCCTGGGGTTCGAGCCCAGCACCGCCACTCAGACACTGTCACCCACATCAGACTGCTCCCCTCCTTGGGTCTCAGCAGTTCCCCCCGATAACGAGACCCTAGGTTACATCATCTATTCCCAAAACTGACACAGTGACTGGGCCCCGGGGGTGGGGTGAGGTGGGGGAGACAGTTTCTCCTGACTCCAACAAGAATGTTCTGGAAAGTTGTCTGCTATTTTGATGAGAAAGGCTGTGCTTTCATTTATCCCCCTGATTTGAAGGCTTTTTTATTAAAAAAAATTTTTTTAATTGGTCTTAAAATGTCCTTTTAAAATAAAATGATTTTTAAAATTGTTTACTTGGCAAAATAAACCATTGGTACCCATAAGCGGGTGCTTTCAGGTAGATCTTTGGGAGCTGAGCCAGTGGGGGGTGGGGTAAAATCCCAGGGCCTGGGGTGCTCCTAGAAGTCTCCAGGTGCGGCGCACTCCGCCCAGGTTATCCTCACCTTGCAGCCAGCCAGGTAGAAGCTCTTGATGGTGGTTGGCGTGAGTCCGTTCATCATCATGGCCACACACCTGCAGAGAGAGAAGCACGGTTCCTGGAGGGCCCCAGGCTGCTTTCAGAGAGGTTTGCATCCAACTCCAGGATGGTGGCAGAGGTGGGTACCGGGGAGCCAAAGGAGTGTGCTGGAGATTGTTTCTGCTGCTCCCCAGGCACAGTGCTCTTTAGCTGCTGGCTTTAGCTGCTGTGAACGGAATTAGCTGGGCTTGGAGTTGAGGTATGGAAATTAGTGCTCCAGGAGGCCGACATGCTCACCTGTGCCCCTTTCTCACTGTCAGACTCATTGGCCAGGCTGGACTGGGATGGCCAGGCTTTACCAGATCAGGGGACACAAAGCAAAAGCTAAAGCATGCTCACATGTGCATGCACGCAGCAAGCGTGGTCCCCACTGTGTCAGTGCAGGCTTGTGATGCACGAAACCGAGGAACAGTACCAGATGGAACCAGCATGCACACACTGCACCCCCCGAAGACGGGCGGCCTTGGCTGTGTGTGATCCAGACCTAAGCAGCCATCTGGGTGATTTTGTGCTTGGCTGGGAACTCAGCCAAGATGACCTTTGGGGTCTGGTCCAGCACCTGGATTTGTGATGCTATCAGAGTGACCAGGGCACTTCCGTTCCACTACATGCACTCCCACCACTACCACATGCACACACACTGAGTCTTGTGCTGCCACACCCCTGCCAACTGTACCAGCAGCCTCTCAAAGGCAGGTGGGAGCCAGACCAGCTGTGGGCAAGGCCCACCTGGATCTGACCTGTAATACCCTGCACAACTATCTGGAGAATCTTGAGCAAGGCCTAACCATACCAGGCCGGCCTAGCTCTGCTCATCAGAGCAACGATGGCTCATTATCTCCAAAGGCCTTGCTTCTCTGCCATTGAAAACAAGTCATGGGGTGGAGGAAGGAAAATGAAGAACCGGTCATTCTTGGCTGAGCCCCAAAAAGCCAGGGCTAGGACTCTAAGAGCAAGATGGGGCTTTGAATCTGGGCCTGAGGTGGGGCAGCCAGGCCTGACAGGCAGATGACAGTGGTTGCAGACCTTGCTGCAGGAGGGAGGCTGACCTTCCCGCTTTCGGGTCAGAGATATCAGAGCACCAGGAAATAGTTAGGAATGTCCTGAGCTCAGGAATGTCCTGAGCAAGGAAGCTATGATTTTGTCATTATTGTGAAGGCTACACGGAGCTGCAGATGGGTGATACATGCAATGCAATGGGGCTTGGGAAATCTCTGCTAAACCCAGCCCGGCAGCCATCACCTGCAAGGTCTAGCCCGGATTCCTGAGTTAGCCCCAGACCCTGCACGACGTGGCTCTGCTTACACGTGGCTCTGCCTACACCGGCTGGTCTCCCACTTCACAGCCACCCACCCTTCAGGCCAGGCCAGGCTGACATGCTGGAGCACCTTTTCAAGACTCAGGTCCCCTCAGTGTGACCTCTGTTGTCACATCCAGGCCTCTGAGAGCTCATCCCTGTTGAGGCTTCTTGACACTCTTGAGTTGTTTCAGGTGCCCCAAGAATGAGATACTGGCTTCAGAGCCAAATCTGGCTGTGTGGACTCTATAAAAAGTAAACTGAATTCTGCAAGAGTCTCGGGAGAGATTCTGTCCCTGCCCTCCCTAGAGCAGCTGATATCCTTTCTTGACTTGGACAGGAAGTGCATTCATTCATTCATTTCTTCAAATGAAGATCTTGAGGCATAGGGCAGAGCAAGCCAGGTGGACCATCACTGCTCTGAATCCCCTCTCTTGGGGATCATGGGATCAGGAAATCAAAGAGCTATAAGATACCACCTCCGTGTTCAGGATGTGACTGCAGTAAGCACACATCCCTGGAAAAGCCCAAGGGAAACGACAAAATAGTCTAGAAAAACGAATCCCATCAATGATTTTTCCATTTGGTTCACTTACCCTTTCCTAAATGTTACCGGAATGGAGTAATATTACTGGACACGCAAAAGGGGAGTTCTAAGAACTGTTCTTGTTAATCACAGGGACCTATTTACTTGAAATTAATCATCCGTAACACAAAATGTTCCATTTGGGATCCCCATCCTTCATTCCACTTTACTCATTTCCTGTGCCCTGGAGACCAGAGGGCAGGAAGCTTTGGAGGGCAGGGACCTTGTGGTCCTCACTGTTCCCGGTGTCCTGGAGACACCCAAGACATTGTCCTTGAAGGAGCAGGTGAGTGACTGAAGAGTGAGAGAATAAAATGGCAGGTGACTGGCCCCAAGCAAACCCTGCCTCAACCACACGCCGCAGCAGGGAGGGAGCAGGAAGGGTGAGTCCACCAACAAGCAGGTGACACTACCACCTCACCTGAGCAAAGCAGAAAAGGACAGTGTTAGGTGCGCAGGTTCTGGGGCTCCTCGACTTCCTGCAAGCTCTGGCTGCCCTACTGTGGCCTTGAGCAAGTTACTCACCGCATGAGGCCTCTGTTTTCTTGACTATGAAGTGGACATAGTAACGTACCGCCTCCTAGGGCTTCAGGGAGGGTCAATGAGGTCAGCCTTGCCAAGAGCTGAGGGCAATGTCTGACTACAGCAGATGCTCCATCTCAGAGCCCTCCATGTCCACACCCCCTCACCCCCAACAAAGTCCTGTGGAGCCCCATTTCACAGCTGATACCACTGAGGCACATGGAGAGCATGGGCAGCTTACCTTAGGGCTGAGCACAGCCCCTGCTGCTCACACCCTAAGTTGCTTTTGGCTCTGCAGAAAAAGTCTAATGATAACTGGGAGCCTCAGGTCATGATTCTAGGGTCCTGGGATCAAGGTCCACGTTGGGCTCCCTGCTCGGTGGGGAGCCTGCTTCTCCCTCTCCTACTGCTGACGCTCTCCTGCGTGCTCTCTCTCTCAAATAAATAAATAAGTAAAATCTTAAAAAAAAAAAAAAAAAGAAAGAAAGAAAGAAAGAAAGAAAAAGAAAAGAGCCCTGGGGACCTGGGTGGCTTAGTAGTTGAGTGTCTGACTCTTGATTTTGGCTCTGGTCATGGTCTCGGGGCCGTGGAGTCAAGCCCTACATCAGGCTTAGCACTCAGCAGCACGGTGTGTGCTTAATATTCTCTCCCTCTCCCTCTGCCCCGATCCCAATCAATTAATAAGTATAATCTTTAGAAAAAACCCAGAAAACAAAAAACTAGGAGCCTCTGAATCTCAAGCCTTAGGGCCACATTTTGCCCTCACACCTTCAAGCACCCACACATTCTCTTGGTGCCCATGGACCCAGGCAATCCTTGGTGGGATGAGCAAGCTTTCACATTCGATGTCCATCCACTGTAAACACCTCCTGGTTCCCCCTGCTTGGCCCAGGTGGGTCAATGGGGTCTGAATACCCAGGAGAAAGGCTGTGCCCCCAAAAGGACAACCAGATCGGTGGGCGAATTTGGACGCAGTTCTCTCTCTTCTGAAAGATCTACAACGACGGTGTGTAACAATTGTAAGAATGAAAATACTCTCTACAAAGGAAAACAGGAGGGAAACATAAACCTGGACGGTGGAAAGTCAGCTTGTCTTCAAATGGCCAGCTGAGGGGTGTGTGTGCTAAATGAGCAGCTTTTTAAGCTAACACGGGTGTAACTGATAAATTGAGCACGGTTTGCGCACCCCTGGGAGGTCATCTTTGCAAACCTGCAGAGGATCTCCCAGGCAGAGGACACCCCATTTGCATCACAGGCCGTGTGAGGCAAGATTGGCTGGAAGGAGCGTGTTGCTGGAGCAGGGGCTCGGGTGTGAGCTCACAACGTGTGAATTAGCCTCGGTTCCTCTGCAGACTCACCGCTGGGCTCTCTGCAGGGGGACCCAGGTGCCCCAGCCCACGAGAGAGGGACGATCTGTGAACGGGCCAGGAGGGCCCCCCTCCACCCGGCCCGGGGCTGGCCCTGGCCCACGCCTGGTCGCGCCTCCTGACCTTTGAAACAGGCTGCTGAACTGGAGAATGTGCGCGGAAGCCAGCACGCCCAGCACGTCATCCATGTTCATCTCCACCTCGCTCAGATAGAGGCTCTTCAGGGCTGTGGCGAAGGCTGGGGGGCAGCAGCCAAGCGAGAAAGCCGTCAGCGCGGGGCCCTGGGCCCTGCGGCCCTCCCCCGTGGGCGCCTCCCCGCTGGATGCTGAGCGTCCCCTCGCCGGGCGGGCAGGGTCGCCCTTAGAGGAGATGCACCTGCTCCGACGTGGGCGCACACGCAGCCCGGGCTCCCAACCTCCCCGAGGAGTTGAGGATGGAGCCAAAGAAAAGGCCGCCGCTGCTGGAAGAGCGCTGCTCTAAGCCCAGCCTGCAGCCTGCACACCATGCCGTGCGCCTGTACGTGCGCTTTCTTCTCTGGACGTGACGTTTAGCTCACGGCCGATTTTCCCCAGGGTCTGAGGGCTTCAAAAAGGTCAAGGACCTGGGCTGAGAACTGAGCTCCGGTGACCCGGGAGCAGAGGGACCGGGCCGAACCCAAGCTGGCCCTCCTGAGCCCCATGAGCCCCGCAGCACGGCCAAGGCTGCCGGGGACAACCCACCGGGGCACATTCGCAGACCATGACAGCATGTGGCAGCACACGTGCCGCACTAAGTCAGAAGTCCGTCCCTGTTTCCAGGTGGCCAGGCTGGGGTGGGGCAAGGTGAGCCCTCTGCGGCTGGAGCCCCCCGGAGCGGGAGGGGGTGTGCCCAGTGCTGCCGGGAGGGCGGCCCCGAGGGCTTCCCGGTCACTGGGTCTCTCTGACCCACTGCCTGCTGCCTCCTTCTTCCTCAGCATCCCCCAAGCCTCCTCCCAGGGATGAGCCTCTCTCTAGCACCTTCTCTGCTCCGCTCAGCTGTTTCTCATAAGGAAGGCCTTAACACCATGGTCTGCTTGCTTGCTCTAGTGTTGCTTTTAAATCTGGGAGGGGCGCGGTTCAACGGCATTCTTGGCATAAAAAGACAGGTGTACGTTACCAACTTTAGTGACCAGGGGGTCATTGATCTTCAAGGAAATGATCATCTTCTTTATGGGGGGTCTTTCCTGGACACTCCCACACAGCTGAGCTGGCAAAGGAAGCAGAATGGGGACGTCAGGACCCGAGAGTGGCAGTGACTTGCGTAGGATACAGTATGGGGGCCCATGGCCCTTTGCACAACCTTGACCTTGGCATTCACCACATCATGTTTTGTTTCTGTTTGCTTGTTTAGGGGATGCAGTTTTGAAATGATTGTTCAGAAATAGCTGAAGACTCATAAGAAGTCGCAAAAACAGTTCAGAGTTCTCGTGCACTCCTCGGCCACCTTCCCCACTCAACTTACACAGCTACTGAGACCCCGAAACTGGGAAAGAGATGCTCTCGCTGCCCGAGATATTTTTCACTGGGCCCTGCCCCACTCTCTCTCGCTGCCTCCTCCCTCTCCCCCTATAGACTGCAAGCAGTTTGAGGGCAAGGGGTGGGCCTCTGTTATCTCTGTACGCCCAGTACCCAGCCCAGACCTGGCATGAGATGGACATAGTGAGCAGGGGACGAAGTCATCCACCCAGTGCTGTGGAAACTTTGCCCAAAGATGTCCAAGCAGAGGACCCCCTGCCACCAAAGAACCCCAGGAGGCCAGGAAGGGGCAGCCTGACTCACCACCAGCCTCCCGCAACCACTCAGACTTATTCTGAAATGTGAGTTACAACACCCTCTGCTCTCAGGTCTCCAGTGGCATCCCAAGGCCTTGGCACAAAGACCAAGCCCCTTGCCAATGGCCCCAAGAACTCTAGTCTCTGGCTCACTAGACCTCAAAACTGCCTCCTTGTGGCTGGTTCCACAGAAGAGTCGCAGGGCTCCATCCCTCCCCCATCAGGGACCCACATGACTCTGTGTTAGGTTGCACCCCACCCCTACCTTCCCCCAAACTGGCTTTATTCTTCCTCCTAGACTCACTACTACCGCCACCTGCTACCACATCATGTATCTTCGGGGCAGGCACACCTGATGGCTTCCTCACAGCTCCATCTCCAAGATCGACACGGTCTTGTCCAGAGTAAATATCTGCTAAATTAACGGAATGAGGGGACTCTAACAGAATCCCAAGCCTAGCGAACTCAAGGTTCCAGGTACTAAAAATGGCCTGGGTCAGGATCCAATAAAGGATGTCAGAGTGCGAGCCACGGAGACCACAGAGAAAAGGGGAGAACAAAGATCCATTCAAGGTGCTTCCCTCACCACGCTCACGGCACCTGGCTCTGTTCAGGCTCGTAGTTAGCAAATATTTATTGAGCGCCTACTGAGTGCCAGGCCTTGTTCTCTGCTCTGACTCATTTTCCTCTGGGCTTTTAGGACTGCCTCCCGCCTGCGCGCAGCACTCTCCCGCTCACGTGCACTGGGGGCACAGACACCCTCGGGTGGTGGTACTTCATATCATGACGGGTCATGCTGTTCCTTGTGCTTTATCATCATCTTGGGTTGGCCCGTCTGTCCCCCAACCCCCAACACTGAGTTCCTAGCACTATGCGTAGGATAAGTTAAGCACCCGATATATGTCGAGGGAAGAAGGGAATATCATCCACTAGGCCAGAGTAAGTGGAGGGGTACCATTTCCTTTTGGGGGTTCCTCGTAGAGAACAAACGGGTCCTGATAAAGTATAGCTCATCCTGGACTCTCAGTGGGAGAGTTGCTGGGACAGTGGTGTGATGCTCGCAGGGGGCTGACTCCGCACAGCACCCGCCACCCCAGGACAGCAGTGCAGGTGCTCTCAGGGACACAAAGCAGTGGTCGCCAGACTATCCCGTCACTGTGAGGTACTTCCTGCATCCACAAGTGCATAGGAGCTAGTAGTCATGTCCACTGCACATGACAGGCACATGATCCCCAGGACTGGGCTTAGTTGCTGGGGCCTGGGGACAGATCCTGGAAAGTTGTAACAGTCTGGGCAGGAGGGGGTCTCATCTCATCTCTGTACCTACCCTGATGTCTCCACGCACAACCCCCACCGTAACCCCAGTCAGGCCCAGCCTCCAGCCAGGGGGCTTGGATCAAGGCTCTTGTCTCAGCAGGACCCAAACTGATGAGTGAGACCATTCTAGAATATCATAGACCCAAGCATTAACTAACTGCGTTTTCTCTTTCCAAATTCTCTTGCTTTCCAGTGCAATCTTGTCTGGATCTCCATGGCCTTTCCTCGGGTGCCTGATGAGTGTTCTGACCTGGGCACACGGGACACAGAGGGAGGAGCCCATGCTCAAAGACACTGGGACAAAGGCTTGGAAGAAGCAAAGAAGACTACTGAGTGAGCATGAGGGTCATCCCAGGCTGGGGGGATGCGGCAGCCTGCTCTCAGCTCCCGGCGCAGTGGGGAAGGGCTGAGTCAGAGGCCTTGTGGCCGGGCTGATTCCGGCTGGCTGCCGGGCCCTCTCTCCAGGCTCGGTGGGGGCAGCAGCTGGGGGCCTGGCCAGCCCGTCTGGCTCTGAAATAACAGAGCTTTGCTGCCACATCCTGGAAATGCAGTCCCATCCAGCCTGGCCTGCTGGTTGGTTTTGGAGACCTTGCATTTTCCACGGTACCTGCTTAGGAGTCGTCCTGAAACGACGCCAACCTGTATTGCCTAAAGAAGGCAATGCGTCAGGAGAGGGACAGAGAGTGGAGCCTGGGGATTACCAGAGTTGGAAAAGGAGAAAAGGAAAGAAAGAAGTGGCCCAAATACGTTATGGAATAATGTGAAGTTAAGAAAAGAGAGAGGAAAGGAAACATAACATTGACGTATACATGTAAACCTCTAACCGGCGTCCTGGGCCAGACAGCAGAGCTATGCCTTCCTTCCAGAAAGCCCATCAGAAGACCCAACACAACCATTCAGTCTTCTCAAAGAAGTAGGTAGAGTCTTCATCTCAGCTGGCTGGGCAGGATTGGGTTGTTATGAGAAAAATAAATGACATTTACTGAGTGCCCAATATGTGCCAGACATTGTTCTAGAACTTCACAGCTATTTACCTCCTCTAGGCATCAAACAACATAGTGAGAAATATAATTCCCACATTAGAGCTGGAGACTGAGGTTGGATCCTGTGATGAGGTCACACCATAGGCCTTGAGTGACCTTGATCTCCAAACAGATGACCAAATGCTAAGCTGGGGACCCTCAGACCAGAGGGCATTTGGGGCTCCACGTTGGGTGCCAGGAAGAAAATACCTTGCAGAAGCCTCTCCAGTTCCTTTGTGGGGCTCGTGGTGCCCTGCGACAGTGCCATCAGGTAGAGCTTGGCCAAGGTCTCAGACTGGAAAAGATGGGGCTGGTGGAGTTCCCACGTGGAGCCCAGACATTTGAGAATCACGTCTGAGGAGAGAATGTGGTGATGAGTTAAGAGGTTTCACGGCCCCTCTTCCAGGAGATGCATCAGCTCCTCCCACCTGCCATTCCAACACAGTCTCAGAGCAGGTGGGCAGGTGGCTTCGCTGGGCCGGCCAGGAGCGAAGCAATGCAGACAGCGTGGGCCTCGGGGCACTGACTGGATCCCAGGGGGATACGGTAAGTGGACTTACAGACAGACAGAGGTAAGTATCCACGAGCAGCTGACCCGTTACCATAGGACTGCAGAGGCACATGAGTGGCCCTCCAGGTGGCAGACTGGAAAGGCTTCATGGGGAAGGACACTGGGTGGGTCACTCTTGGGGGCCTCACCATGCCTTCCTATTATAGCATTTCTCACCCTTGGCCCTGTTCGTATTTGGGACCAGATAATTCTCTGTGGTGGGGCTGTCCTGTGCCTTGTAGGTTACTCATCGACATCCCAGACCTCTATCCACAGGAAGCCAGTAGCACCCTCCCCACTAAGTTGTGATGACCCCCCAATGTCTCCAGATATTGCCAAATCTCCCCTGGGAAGGGCTCTCGCTGCCCAGTCCCCTGTTGAAGCTACTGGGCATTGGTGCTTAGTTATGGGCCACCTGAAAGGTGACAGCAAAGTGCAGCTCAAAGACTGGTCACTGGGAGGCAGTCATTGTGAGCCTCACTTTCCTCGAGGGAATGGGGATCCCCAGAGAACCCAGCTAAGAGGTGTGAACAAGATTACAAGATAAAGGAGGCTTTTTGCAAACTAAGGGACTTTATACAAGGGGCTTTGTCCTTTATCTCATCCTTGGATAGCATGGATGAGTAAAAAGAGAGAGCCTTTGACAGGGGGGCAGATGGAGGATCTAAGGATACCTGGCCAGGTGAGGCGTGAGAAGCTGTGGGCAGGGGGCCTCTGCAGGCTGGACTCCTGTTAGTGCAGACCTGGGGGGAGGGGGCGATGCTGGGCCATCCTCCCAAACCCTTAACCTCAGCGCTGGATAGGACCTTGAGAGCCACGAGCCCCACCGACTTCTTAATGGCCTTGCCATTATTTTGACTGCGTGAGCTTGGGTACCTGTTTCCTCTCCTGTTATTGACACTGTCATCCACCAACTGCACGAAACTGTTTCGGGCTGTGGTTCAGAATGTGGGCTCGCATCTCAAATCTCGGGTCACCTCATGGGATGGCCTGGTTGTGCTGGGCTAGAAAGAATCCCACCCTGTTAGGGTGATTTTAGGCAGGAGCAGATTTGTGGATAAAGCGTGTCCCCTCACTGAATACCCACGTCTGCTTTCACGGTGGCACACGCATGGCAGACAGCACACCAGCCCCAGAAGTCTTTTTCCCGAGCCAGGAGATGGCCTCAGACCACCCAGGGCCTCCAGTCAATCAGAGCCCACAGGTGAGAAGAAATCCAGTAGGGTCTCCTGCGGAAGGAGGCTGCTCAGAGCTCAGGCAGCTTATCTAAAGAAAAAATCTCCTTTAAGGGGGCACCTGAGTGGCTCAGTCAGTTGAGCAGCTCTTGGTATCAGCTCAGGTCATGGTCCCAGGCTCATGAGATCGAGCCCCATGTCGGGCTTTGTGCTCAGCAGGGGAGTCTGCTTGAGGATTCTCTCTCCCTCTCCCTCAGCCCCTCCCCTCTCCCTCGCTAAAATGAATAAATAAATCTGAGAAAAAAAAATCTCCTTTAAGGAGCTGACCTGCCCAGGCCTGGTGAGGTTCAATGCACCCTTCCCCAGTTGGATAGACCTCATCTGGTTCCTCATTCTACACCAGAAAAGTCCTCTTGGATGAGTGCAGATGTGATGTCCAACTCATGACTGGTTAGAGTGAAAATGGGCAGAGAACAGCTGCCCATGCTTGACAGGGCTTCCGTTTAGTCTTCTGACCCAAACCCTATTTATTCACATCAGCATATCCATCTTTACTATGACCAGTTAGCATACGAAAATGTGTTTGCCAAGCCTGGTTTCATGCATCATTTCATGGTGCATCTGACATATTCACAGCGCCTATCTGATGTTAGATGATGTGCAGTGGACAGAAGCTGGAATTTATGGGCCTGTGACCGGGCCTAGCGTCTGGTTTCCTTCTGTGGAAACCACGGCTGGCCCTGAGTGCGGAGGCATTTGATTGAATCCACTGGTGCCAAGCACTCACCTGCTTCCCTACTCTGGATGGTCTTGTTCTTCAAGTTCCTGGAGAAAATTTTCTGGATTTGTGAAACGTACAACCTCAAGGGAAAATACAAACAAAAAATTCAGGAGTTAATAATGACCTTTTCTCAACTGCAACATGTGTTATTCCAGTGTAAGTGTCCCTGAAGCATCCATTAATCTATCCTATTACATCTTGCCCCTTGGGAGTTTCCTTGGGTCACCATTTGTCTGCTGTGACTAATGATAGGTTCTGTCTGGTGGCTGGCTCAAAACATCGATTCCTGTTTTTGGTTTGTGGGTAGCCTTTACCAAGAAGGTATTGGGGGTTATATCAGGTTGCCTGAATGACTCCTCTCTCGTGAATGTCTAAAACAATGTCTAGCATATAGTAGATGCTCCATAAACACCTGCTGGAGAAAGGAAGAGAAGATTCTGGGCATTTCTGGGAAGTTACTCATGAGTACTTCTGTGTTGGGGTCATGCATGCCCCATTCTCAATGTGTCCAAAAGCGAAACTCAGATTTTATCCCAAACCAACCCTGCTCTTTCTCCAGCAAATGCCCCACCAGCCTGCAGTTGCCCAGGCCAGCACACTGACTATTGTCACATCTGATCAAGTGCCAAGATCTGACAAATATCAGGTTTCCTTTCCCCTTACTGCTGCGAGCTTCATCCAACCCATCATTATCTCCTCCAGTCTCTGGGGAGCTCCCCTCAGAAGCACATGGGATGCTGCAGCCTGAGAACCATGTAAAACACACATCTGCTCTTGCGTCTCTCCTGCTGAGAATCCTTCAGTGTCTCCCCAGTGCTCTTGAGGGAAGCCCCCACTCCTCAGCATGGCTCAGCTCTACACTCCCTGCTCCGGCCCTTCTCAACCGCCTGAACCCACCGTCTCTTGCTTCCATTCTCTTGGCCATGCAGCATCCTGGGCCCCAAGTGCTCTCCTCCTGACCTCTTCACTTGATGAGCTCCTCCTCATCCTCCTAGGTAAGCTTAGCTGTTCCTTTCATTGGGGAGATTGAGCAGGTGGTCCTTCCACTCACCGCCCTGGAATTGCCCCCCTCGGAACTCCTGCTATATCAGGACACCTGGGTGGCTCAGCGGTTGAGCATCTGCCTTTGCCTCAGGGCATGATCCCAAGGTCCTGGGATTGAATCCTGGACAGGGCTCCCCACAGGGAGCCTGCTTCTCCCTCTGCCTGTGTCTTTGCCTCTGTGTGTGTGTGTGTGTGTGTCTCTCATGGATAAATTAAGTCTTAAAAAAAAAAAAAAAGAATTCCTCTATAGTGTCTTGTGATCGCCTCTGCTCTAAGCTCTACATTCCACAAAGACAGATTCAGCATTTATTCGCTGCTGGAACCCTAGCATGGCCACCATGCAAGTGCTCAATAAATACCCATTCAATGATTGGTGGATGACAAAGATAAGGTATCTTTTTGTGAACTAACTACATTCATCCTGTTGAGCGAGGATGTGAAACAAAATTTGAGTCACATATTCACAGCTTGAAGACAGTCATCCCAAGAAAGTCAACTAGCCAAAGGCCACTTGATGACCACATCTGGTCCGTGTCACTTTTGCCATGCTGTCTTCCAATGGTTCCAAGAACCCTCATGACCAGGGTTCAGAGAGGAGGGCTTGGGTGGGGGCACCTATGTCCAGAATAACATTAACCACATGCTGCCCTTTCCAAGTAGGGATAGTGGCTACTAGTGACTCAGCCCCAGGAAGGCAGTGAGAGCTTGAGGTATTTATCCAACGGTAGTGGATCTGACCCAAGCTAGCCTCAATCCTTCTGGTGGCTTGGTTCACACGTCTGGGAAAAGCTGGCCAAGGTCAGGGGTTCAGACTGTGATCTCAAAATGGAGTAATGGACTTTGGAAACTATGGGCAATGCCTATGAGCTCACTACCCTCACAAACATCACTGTCATCGGCTGAGCCAGACAACAGAAGTGACCACATTGCCTTCTCCTGGTGTCATGGGTCCTTGCCAAGATATACCACTTATCATGTGGGCTCCGCAGATTCCAAGGGCTAGGTTTATTTTAGGGCCACTGGAAAAGTTAAGGGAATAGATGGCATCTGTGAGCTGTCCTCTTCGCTCTTTGGGACTAGACAGCCTGGGCTAAAGTGGCACGTGAGAATACTAGGAGCACGCTATTAGGCTGGGGACTCGGTCCCCCTAGTCATGACCGATCATGGAGAGAAAAGAGGGAAGAGGGAGAAATTCTCTATGTGTCTTATGGACGTAAGGCCTTCCTGCAGCAAACCATCCAAAGGGCTTTTGGTTTAATACTCGCAAAATGCCAGTTTGATTTCCTGGCCCTTGGCTTTGGCCATGTGGCTTGCCTTGATGTCGGTGGATGTGGTGTGGCTGAAGGTTTGGAAAGCGCTTGTGCACCTGGGCTTGCCTCGTGTCCCTGCCATCCCCAGCACCAGAACATGCCCGAGTAGGTCCACTGTCTCAGAAGGAGGATGAGAACTCATGGAGAAGAGCCCCACTGCCCAGCTGAGCTGAGCCTGGATCCGCTGGCCGCCATGTACACGAGGGATCAGCCTCCCCACAGTGCCTC
Organism: Vulpes lagopus; assembly: GCF_018345385.1. Taxonomy (NCBI): domain Eukaryota; kingdom Metazoa; phylum Chordata; class Mammalia; order Carnivora; family Canidae; genus Vulpes; species Vulpes lagopus. Next base: position 9,312,259 of record NC_054825.1, read on the forward strand.
CTTGCCCCCGCTGGCCTCTGGGCAGCTTCCTAGCGTCCCCGAGGACAGAGGCACGCTGTGTCACTGTTGTGTTGCAGGCAATGTGCCTTGAAAATTTGGGGGAAGGTGGCAAAGGGCAGAGTGTAAAATGGGGTTGTCGGCTGGCAGAGCACAGGCCTGGCACTCCCCAAAATGAAATCACCAGCACCGACAGCTAAACTGTTGCTCAGGCTAATAGAAGCTCCACTGAAAGATCCTCTACTGTCTGCTAGACACAGTGCTAAGCATTTTCAAGGTACTGATTTAATCCTCAAGATGACTTTTCAAGAAAGATGCTGTTATCATCATTTCACAGGTGAGGAAACTGAGGCTCAGAGAGGTTTAGCCACTGGCTTGAACCTGAAACCCAGAACAACTGCCACCATCCCTCAGGTTTCTGTGCCCTGCTCTCAGGCCACCACCCCCGGCCTCGCTCAGCGATCACGCAGACCGAGTCCTGGAGACTTCTGCCGCTCCTGCCCAGCCACCCTCGTCAGCTTTCTGGGTCAGTTGGCTTCTATTCCCAGGCCCCGCTCCAGGGCCCGCATCCCCAGCGTGGTCCCGGCCCAGCGAGTTTTAACCCTAAGACTTCTTCAAGGTCCTAACCAAACAAAATATAAAATAAATATAAAATCCGTTCAAGAGAGTTGAAGGCTGATGTCCAAAACAGCAACTCACAGCACTCAATTTTTCTCCCCTGCAAGCATCAGAGAATTGAGGCAGCAAACCCAGATGGATGTGATTTATCCCAATGTGTGTAACAGAGTCACCTGTGAGGGGGCAGGGTGTTGGAGCAGGGCTGGCCAGGGGGTCTAGATGGGAAAGACTTGGCTGCTGGCCCAGCAAACAGGAACAAGGAGCTCTTGGGTGCCGAGCGCCGTCCAGGGGCACAGGTCGTGCTCAGCTAGACTCGATCCTGTGCCCACAGGGCCGGTATTGCCAGGCCAGGGAGGGCTGTGGCACCAGGGAAGTGAATTACCCCTCCTGCGATAGGGTCCAGCTCTGCGTCCCAGGAGAGGCCAGAAAGCACTTGCCACATGGAGAAGTGCTGCTCTAAGCCTGCTGTTAGAGTTCCTTGGGGATGAGGGGGGAGCCAGCTTCTCACACATGGGGAGCCAAGTGACTGGCGTGGAAATATGAATTTATGAGATAGGGTCGGACTCTAAGCCAGGACTCTAAGTTTTCTTCGTCAATAAATCAGTTGATAAATATAACAGAATCCTGTTAGGGCCAAAGTTCCCAATATAAAGGAAAAATCTAGAAAAAAAAAAAAAAAAGGACAGGGCACCTGGGTGGCTCAGTGGTAGAGCGCCTGCCTTCGGCTCAGGATGTGATCCAGGAGTTCTGGGATCGAGTCCCACATCAGGCTCCTTGCAGGGAGTCTGCTTCTCCCTCTGCCTGTGTCTGCCTCTCTTTCTATGACTCTCATGAATAAATGGATAAAGTCTTAAAAAAAAAAAAAAAAGGCCAGTCTCTGTCTATACTTTTATCACACGCACAGACATCCTCAGGGGAAGTGGTCACACCGAGGCTGTCCATCCCTGAAGGCTGGTCCCGACGGAGGCCCAGAGCAGCCCATCTGCCCAGGTAGAGCGGCCCCACCATGGGACACTACCCAGAAACGTGGTTCCACCGAGGCGCATCCCAGGCCATAGGCCTTGGACCTCCCTACCTGTCTGGGTCCTTCAGAACTTCTTCAAAATCCACGTTCAGAGCCTTGCACATCTGGGAGAGCCCCAGCAGGTCCCCGGAGAAAGGCTCCCTGGGGAAACGCCACCGGTTGGTCGAGCCAACCATCCGGCGTTCCAGCCGACCTCTGTACCACTTGGGAAGCAAGGAAGGGAGAGAATCCTTTCTTAACATCGTCCAAAGGCCAGGTTTCCCAAAGTGTACAAGAGAAAGGAAATCAAGATACATTTTAAAACACTGATTGGGGGTGCCTGGGTGGCTCGGTGGTTGAGCCTTTGGCTCAGGGTGTGATCCCGGGGTCCTAGGATCTAGTCCCGCATCGGGCTCCCTGCATGGAGCCTGCTTCTCCCTCTGCCTATGTCTCTGCCTCTCTCTCTGTGTCTCTTAGGAATAAATAAATAAAATCTTTAAGAAAAAATTAAATAAAATACTGGTTGATTTTCAAACATGGCCAGTGATTCTCAGGAACCATCTTCTCAAGGCAAATATCATATTCAGTAGACAGAGGGGTTCAAGGAAATTTGGAACTTAGGATCCGGGACAGAAGGTACCAGAGGTGAAAAGGTCAGGGAGAAAGATGGTTTCTTTGCAGGTGGTTCTGAAGACCCCACGAGTGGGGCCAAGATGATATTTCAAGAGTCTCTTCTTTACATGCTTATCCTCACTTGGGATTCAGGGAGATACCAAACTGAGGAGATCCTAGGTAGGGATCTGTTTTTCCCTTTTATTGTGGTAAAACACACAACACATGACATTCACCACTTTATCACATACGATTTAGTGGCATTTGGTACATTTATGAAGTTGCACAGCTATCACCACCGTCCAGTTCAGGGCATTTTCATTCCCCCCAAAGGAATCCTTAGATTCCTTAAGCCATCACTCCTAATTCCCCTCCCCCAGCCCCTGGCAACCAGCAATCTGCTTTCTGCTTCTATGGATTTGCTATTCTGGATGTTTATATAAATGGAATCATACAGTACGTGGGCTTTTAGGCTTGGCTTCTTTCACTTGGCATAAAGTTTCCCACGCTCATCCCTGCAGTAGCAGGTGTCAGAACTTCATTCCCTCTTATTGCCGAATAATATTCCACTGTGTGGAGAGACCACGTTTTCTTTATCCATGTGTCAGTTGATGGCCACTTGTGCCCTTTCCACCTTTCGGTGATTGTGAAAAATGCTGCTACGAACGTTTGTGTGCAAGTTTTGGTTTTAACACGAGTTTTCAATTCTTTTGGGTCTATACCCAGGAATGGACAGTGGGGCCACCGGGCAGGGCCTTTTACTTAGGTATCTGCTTGAGGTCCTGGGGCTTCAGCAGGATAGTCAGCATGGATGTAAGCCTCAGATGTGGTGGCTCGAGGAAAGCTAACCGGGGAAAGTACCATGAGGGACCCATAGGAATGGGTGCAGTTGTTCCGAAGTGATGCCAGCCACCGGCAGGGTGGTGGGGAGCCCAGGGGCCAGGGAACAGGGAATTGAAGTCAAATCCTGTTATCGCCACTAACGGGTTGTATGGCCTTGAGCGAGTCATTTAACCTTTTGAGCCTTTCGATCATCATATGATGACGGCGATGGCGATGGTGAGGATGTTAAAATGATAAGATGAAGTCTGGGAACTACGCTCTAGGGCCTGGAATATGCGGGTGATCGACACTGCAGATTATGAATCTAGCTGCAGCCCTGTGAATGGGGTCGGCTCTGACAGCAGGGCTGCTCTGACGGAAGGGTCACCCAAAAAAGATGGGGGTCCTGAGTGATACCCGACCCATCCCCTTGCAGAAATGAGGTGACAGAACTGTAAGCAGGTGCTTCTGCTCTTCACCACTGCCTTCTGCCTGACAAAATTGCTCTACTTACCGGATGCAGCATTTTCACAAACCGTGGTGGTGATTACATACAGGGGAGGGGGGTGAGAAACACCTGGAAGACAGAAGAGGTAAGGTGTACAGTCTCAAAGACTTTCCAGAAGGGCTCTGCAAAACAGGAGATTGGCCTGAAGATTCTGTATTTTGCCATAAAAGTAATGATGAGTCAACTTCCAAGGGTGGGTTATTCATTGAATCGAGAGAATCTATGACTTTTTAAAGCCCATTGGGGGACTGACAATTCTCTGCTCTTGTGCTAGGAAAGTGGTTCAGAAAAAGCCAGATGGGCCATAACCCACAATTCTTGGCCCCTTTCCCAAGGCACGGGAACCGAAGGAGGTCTGTAAGTAGGTTGGTTGTAGAATTTGCTACCTGCCTCCACGTGCCTCCCAGCCTGGAGCCCCTGAAGCCTCTCTCTACCCAGGCAGGTCCCTAGGGATCGTCCTCTGGCTCTAAAGTGGGTGAAGAGCACCAGCCACACTTACTGCCCTGAAGTCCCCTCGCCACCACATGTACGTTTATAGGAGAAGCTTCTAGAACAGACGCACTCTGGTTGTATAGGTCTTTGAGGTACAGGATCACAGCAGGCTGTTCACGTTCTGACTTTGAATCCTGCTCATGTCATCTGGGGCTCACCCTTTTCTCCTTCGGGACCAAGGTGTTTTGGCCGAGAGCTTGCCCTTGGTCTCTGGATTGTGGGCACCATGGCAACATCAGGAAAGGTTCTGAGCACTTCCTGTTCCAGGTCTGTCTCGGCCTGGTTGGGGGCTGGGGTGGAGGTGCTCACCAGGGGCTGTGGGCACGGGGGCATCTCACAGGCCTCCCTCCTCTGGGGACCCGTGCCATCCCTGTTGCTATGTGGCGCCACGTTTCTTTACGGCTCCTGGGGTAATCTGGAATATCCACAGGGGCCTCCCCGAGAGTCCAGCCTCAAGTCCCCAGGCCTCACCTGCCAAATGAGAAGACTGCACTGGAAGGCCCCTCAGATCCCTGCCGGGTTTGGCATTCTGGGGAGGGGGGGGTGCTCTATTTCTAGCTCAGCTGCTCAGAAATGTCTTGACAAAAACATTCAAATAAGAATGGGAGAGTTTTATGTTATTAATACTACGCCTGATGATTGAGTTTGGCGAAAGATGATTTTTGATCAGTTGTCTCCGGGAGCTAAGAACCGCCTAAAAGTCGAAAGCATTCATGCTGGGGGCCACAGACAGTGACTCAGTGACCTGGTCTGCAGAGCCCAGGCCCCACACTAGGAGGTGGGGCTACATGCATCATGTTTGGGAAATCCCGGCCCATCAAAGTCTTGGCCCTCCACCCCGGGGTGCCAGCCACGGTCAGAGCAGCTGGGGGTCAGTGTAGCCCGTAGGACCCGAGATGGGCTTTCTCCAGGCTCTTTATGTGCAGCCTTCCCTGACTCATATAAGCTATAAAGTGAAACAGGAAAGCAAGTGCTCTGCCTACTTGTAGCTGATTCTAGAAACTCTAAAACACTCCATGAATAGGAGGTATCTTTAAACGTCCCTCCCTCCTCACCCTCCGATCTGTGACTCTACCTTTTCGGACACCCACATTCTGCTTGGAGGAGTAGCTGGGCTTCTGTGGGCTGTTCTATGGTGGCTTGCCCATCCCTGCATCCCACGGGACCCAACCACCAAACTCAGCCCTGAGGAAGTGCTCAAAAGATGTCTCTTGACTGGGACAATTGGACGAACCAGTCCCTACCCACTGCTCTGCCTTTGCACGTGGATAGCACGGTGCATGTGTGTGTGTGTGTGTGTGCGTGTGTGTGTGTGTGTGCATACACACGTGTTCACCTATGTGTGTATCTGTTTCTTGTGGGTCACAATCCCATCTCAGCAGATGGACAGGTTCCTGCTCCCTTCCCTCCACCCCCAACTTTTCTCAGCTACTTGTCCCTGGAATATAGGTCCCCATGTACGGTTTCAGTTAACGAGTCTGAAATACCTTGTCCTGGACCATCCTGTCCATCACAGGCAAGCCCAGCAACACCCTCCAGGCCCCGCTTTTGGGGCCCAGGTGAGAGCTGGCCGTTGGGCGCCATCTAGTGGCCACTCGGGGGAAGCATCCCAGGGTGCCATGTTCCCCAGGGTCCTTAGGCAGGGCCTTGGCCTTGGCTGTGTCCATCACTCCCTGTAGGATCTGACCTCAGGGATCTGGACCTTCAGCTCATCCCCAAAGCCCTCTGCACGTACATCCCCCATACAACTCTGGGGAGCTGAGCTATTAGGCACAGGCAACGATTACAAACACAGATACATGGAAATGGCTCCCAGCACGTTTCCCTAAAAGCCTTTTCGTGGTGGTGCCCAGGGGGCCAGGATATATGCCCCATGGGCCCAGCCAAGCCATACATTCCCCAGAGCAAAGGCCTTCTTCTGTGGCCCAGACACCAAACCCCATTGAGCACAGCTCTCAGCTAGAACCACCTTGCACCAAAATCTCCCATGCCAGTTACAGGCGGATTCTGGTTGGGATGTCCATCTTCTTGAACATTCCAGGGACAAATCGCTTCCTAGCTTCCCAGAGAGCCCATTTCAGCCCACTTCATCCAGTTACCCATATGGGGAGAAAGTGGGGTCCCTAGGAAAGAACACCCAATTCCGACCCTGGGTCTGGCACTGACAAGCTGTGTGTGACCTTAGATATGACCTTAACCTGCCTGAGTGGAAGGCAGGCTCAGAGGCCTGAGGTCCTGGCAGTTTGGAGGGTCCTGGTCTCAGAACCTAAGTGCTGGCTCTAAGGACCCTCATTTGAAAAGACTCAGGGCCCAGGACACAGTGTGTCCGCAGTGGGAGGCTCCTGTGAGTGCCCAAATCAGGGTCCCCCCGGGGTGGGCGGCTGTCTGTGCACCAGGGTCCAGGCTTCTGCTGGGGGGCGGGACGCACCTGTAGATGAAGCCTCTGGCTGAGGTAGTACACGAAGAAGACAGAGAGGGGCTTCCCCCCAAGAAGCAGAGTGGGTTCTGCTCTTGAACTGAGTCCTATGTGGCTGGGAGTGGGGCAGTCCCAGTGCTGAGTGAGGAGCCCCGGACTGGTCGGACCCTGGCCACTGACTTGCTGTGTGACCTCGGGGCAGCCTTCTCTCTGGCTCTGGGCTCAGTTTCTCATCTGTGCAACAGAGCTCATGCAAAACAACTCCCCAGCTCCAGCCCTGCTCATCCCATCATTCCCACACTTCCAGGTTGGTACAGCCAGGGATCGGGGGGTGCGGTGATGACAAACTGCAAGCCTAGGGCTTCTCCATTCACGCATTTAAACAAAGTTTGAGCCTCAAGCTTGTGCTGCGGGGTTGGGGATACAATGGGACAAAGTGGAGGATCAGTGCCACCTGTGCGCTGTCATTGCCTCATGACATCCGGAATGTTATTTACTCAGCAACCACTTGAAACTTATTTTATCAATGAAATAACGTTTTGATATGCTGGTTTACTTCTAAAATACATTACAGTAACTATATGACTATCTTAAAAGAGTCATTTATGGGGCACCTGGGTGGCTCAAGTGGTTGAGCATTCACTTTCAGTTCAGATCGTGATCCTGGGGTCCTGGGATCGAGTCCCACATCAGGCTCCCTGCAGGGAGCCTGCTTCTCCCTCTGCCCGTGTCTCTGCCTCTCTCATGAATACATAAGTAAAATCTTGTAAAAAAATAAATAAAATATAAGAGTCATTTGTGAGCTGCCCCTGAAATTCATCTTTTGTGTGCAGGCGCTTCGCTTTTGGAGGTTTACCTCTGCCCTTATGAGGCTCTCAGGGTACCGGGTGGTGGACAAGTCACGAGTCCAGTGCAGTCAGCTCCAAGAATTCACAGGAGGGGTAACCAACTTCAGGGAGCATGTCTTTTTATTCTGATGCTTTGACGTCTTGAGGTCTTACTGACCTGGAAGGGACTGTGTGTCCTTCTCAGGGTTAGCCAACTCCTAGAGCTAGTAAAGCACTTGCCCATTAGTGAGTTTTCATTTTCAAACCAAACTAACCCAGAGCCCGTATCCCCATAACTTTTTTTTTAAGATTTTATTTATTCAGGAGAGACACAGAGAGGCAGAGACGTAGGCAGAGGGAGAAGCAGGCTCCATGCAGGGAGCCCAACACGAGACTCCATCCCAGGACCCCAGGATCACGACCTGAGCCAAAGGCAGAAGCTCAACCACTGAGCCACCCAGGTGTCCCTCCCCATCACTTCTTTTATTGGCTTTCACACTCAGGTCCATCGTCCCCCCAACCCTGATCACCCCAGGGCCAGGTACCAAACAACTACAGAGAACCCCTCTGGCCCAGAGCCTACTGAAATAATGCAAACGAGCGGGTCCTAAGTCTATTTACCCCCTTCACCTGTTCCTTCCCTTGGAAACCACAACGAAGGCTCCTTCCCCACATCCTTCCTTACCCACATCTTCCCCTTGCCCCTCTGCCTTCTGACCAACCCTGGTGCTTCCCTACGTGATCCTGCCCGGCAAGGCGTACCCTCTCCACTTGAGACTGTCTTCAATAGCACTTGTCTCATGATCTGTTGGCCTCATGGTGCCTGAATAATAATAAAACCTACATTTAGAAACAACTGACCCAGGCCAGGAGGTTCAGGGAGGCTTCCTTGGAGGAAGTGCCATCAACAATGAGTCTTAAGGGAGCAGACGTTAGCTGGGAGACCGGACGGTGGGGCAGGGGTGGGTATCCCCAGTAGAGGGGTCAGGACCTACAGAAGAAATGACAGGACCATGCGGTCTGACTGCACTGTAGGGTGGGAACAGGGGAAGGGGCTTTGTCTAGCCCTCCTGCTTTGGTCTCCAGCGTTTCCCAGCTCCTAATACTCCCAAAAGACAGATCTGTGAATTCTCTGTAGTCTGCAGGAGCCCGGCCAGGGGAGGTGTCACAGGTCCTGCCACCGGCCTGGGGAGGTGCCACGGGTCCCACAGCCATTCCCACCTACGGAACAAGGAGTGGGGTTTTCATAGACCATAAAGACAGTAGCAGAGCCAGCCCAGACTCAAGGCAGGGCCGCCCATCAGCCTAACGGCAGAATGGGTGTGAGGACCACCGCGGGCCCTGGTGCCCACTCCCTTCCCCGAGCCTTCTCTCCCACACCTTCCGATGGACTTCCTTACAAAGGAAGCTGCCAGCCTGAGCAATGCGAGGGAACTTGCTGACCCTGAAGCCCCGAGGCCCAGTCCTGGCTGCCCCATCTCCCAGCTGAGCGCCTCGGCCCTATCCACACATTTTAAACTTCTCTGAGCCTCTGTTTTCTTTTTGTAAAATAGAAATAAAAATAGCTCCTATTCACCAGATTGTTTCAAGGCTGGGAGTGCAAACCCCGAGGGAGCCCCCTGGGCCTCAAATGTCGACAGGCTTCTTCCTTCCAAACCCTTCCCTGCCCATGCACACACCTCCACCCTGCCCTTGTAGGAACACTCACCCTTCCTTGTTCAATTTCTCAGATGGAATGTCCTAGAAAGCAGAGAGGCTTAGCTAGAAAATCTGAGCATCCTGCCAGGGCTGACAATTAAGTGTAAGAAGCATGGTCAGGAAAAAAAAAAAAAAAAAGAAGCATGGTCAGGGAGCTTGAGCCCCCAGTCGGGCCAGTCACCTCCATCCCCTGTTCCCCACACACAGCTGAGCACTTCTCTCACTGCCTGAAATGGGTGGGGTGAGGGGTAGGGTGCTCCTGGCAGGGCCTTAGGCCCCTCCAATCTCACACCGGAGGGGCTGAGCCCCAAACTTGAAAGAGAAAGAGCCTCCCTCCACCGACTCCCCCATCCCAGTCATCAGTGACCACCTCCTTCTTTTCTCTCTCTCTCCTCTGCATCCACTCGGTCTTCGTTAGTAAGCTTCAGATCTCAGCCACGTCAACTTTAACTCCAGAGCCCTAAGGAAACGCTGAGCCAGAAAAAAAGAAAAAAAAGAAAAGAAAAGAAAATGATGTTTGAACCTTGGGATTTCAACAGACTTGGCAAAACCGAACTTCTGAGAGCTGCTGAGAATCTCGAAGTTTGTAATGCTGGTTGCAGGGGGAGCTTTGGATGGTGGGTCAGGTGCTAGCTTTCCGTGCTCTTCCCACTCACTCAGCAAGGCAGAGCCATTTAAATTGTCCTTAGCCACCATCACATGGGCGAACGTTTGCAAGCATGTGTGGCATTATGTAAAGGGAATGCAGGACCCAGAGACGCTGCTCTCAACCCAGAGGGGTTTCCAAGGCCAGGGACTCTGCACAGCGGACCTGTGGATAGATCTAGCAAGGTAGCCTAGTGCACAGGTGGGCCGGGGCTTCCCAGGCTAGGCCCGGTCAAAGGCGGAGTAGGCCAGCGACAGCTCTATGCCTCGAAGGTAATATCCTGCGTATGTGTGTGTACTGAGTGTGTGCGTGGCGGTGTGTGGGGGGGTAGATTTTAGTACAACCTCAGTGAAGGCCTATTTGGTGATCGGTTTCCCAAGCTTTAAAAATGTGTCTGACCTTCAAGAAGGAGAAAAACAGCTTGTGAGCTCCAGGAGCTGGTCTGGCTCTCCTGCTAGGCTTTGCTGTCCTCCAGTTGACCACAGTTTCGAAGAAAATCAGCGTCAGACAAGCCACGCTGTGATGGATCGAGGCTGAAACAAGACCATGCCAGAACCAGCCTACACACAGAACATGAACATGATCCATGCCACAAAAAAGCCCGAATATATCCTTTCATCCCGGCTAATACATATGAGCAACTATTGCTTCTTTACCAATTACAGCTTTGCCTTAGTCTAGATACGATGTACGGAGATACCCAACCTGAGAACCGTCTCTGCCCTGAGAGCATCCGACGTGGAACAAAGCCCTGCTTCCTTGCATCTTCCCCAGCAGCTTCGGACCCAGGTCCAAATCCTACACCACCTGCCTCCGCACACTCCCTTACCACGCTGCCCCCACAGCCCCTCCTGCCGGCTGTCCCCCCTCACTGCAACGAGCCGCTTGCTCATTGAGCCGGCTAGCTCAACACGGGTGTTCCTGGCGGCCTTCGGCTGGAGTCGTGACAGCATCCACCCAGGTTACCCACTTTAAAAATCCAGCCCAAGGAAAACTCATGTTCATAAATTTATATGCATAAGGAAACACAATGCAATGCGCGTGCATAATAACGGCACAACATTGAACACCATATAAATGGTCATCAGTGGGCGGTTGCTTAAATACATTTTGCAATCACGGAACACATGCAGCCATTCGAAATGGTGACAAAGAGCTGTATTTATTGATAGAAAAGTTCACGTCACATGAGGGCTACACTATAGTATCACATGAAAAAAGGTTTACAAAAAGGTATGCAGGGGCCTTGCAAAACTCTAAACAATCCCGGTTTTCTAAAGTAATAAATATTTAATACACTGAGAAAAAAGCATAGAAAAATAAATATAAAAACATTGACAATTATTATTTCTTGGTTTGGGGATTATGGGTTTATTTTTTTTCTTACCTGTATTTCCAGACTTCTTAGTGATGGAAATTTTTTTTCAAGATTGATTTATTTGAGACAGAGGGTGTGCATGGGAGCAGGGATGGGGGAAGGGAAAGTGGGAGAGGGAGAAAGAGAGTCTCAAGCAGACTCAGCACTGAGTGGGCACCAGACCTGGGGCTCGATCCCATGACCCTGAGATCATGACCTGAGCCGGAATCAAGAGGCACCTCAACCAACTGAGCCGTTCAGGCTCCCCCGGAAATGTTTTACTTAGGCAATAAGAAAAGTAGGAACTTTCAAGAGCTAGGGGGGCTGGGCTGTTCCGAGAACACTGCTGAGATCAGAGTCCGTGGGGAGGGTAGAGGAGGGGTTTGGTCTGGACAAGTAAGCACTGGGGTAAGGGGGCAGGGCAGAGCCCCACAGAGGAGACCCTGGGAGGCAGGAACCAGAGGTGGCTGGCTGGGCAGTGCGAGGAGGCCGACCCCTGGCCTGTCTTAGGGTCCCAGTCAGGTGGGGCTGACGGTGGGACTAGAGGCTGGGACTGTCTTCCAGGGAGGCGGGTTTCGTCTTGCCTTCCCTGTGGGGTCCCTGCTCCATCAGGCATCAGGGGGGCAGGGGGGTGTCCTACTTGGGCAGCGGGGAGGGGCACCCGAGTGGAGGGCCACCAGGGGCTCAGGGCTGCTTTCCAAGCGCACACAGCACACCCACACCCCACCGGCACACTCGGGCCCCCACAAAAAACGCCTCCATAGCCTAACACCACTAGCTGAGAGTGTGCCTTATTTGGAAACAGAGTCTTTGTAGATGTAACTGGGAACATGAATTTTCAAGTGGGCGTGACATTCAAAGAGTGGTGTCCTTATGAGAAAGAGAGAGAGAGAGAGAGAGAGAGAGAGAGGAGGGAGCTGAGACATGGAGGAGACTCGAGTGACACAGCCACCAGCCCAGGGACGCCAGGGACCGCCGGCCACTATCCAGAAGCTGCGAGAGAGTCAAGGAACAGGTGCTACCTCTGGGCCTCAGTGGGGAGCAAGCCCACCGACCCTCTGATTTGGGACTTCTGGCCTCCAGAACTGTGAGAGCAAAAAACCTCTGTTATTTTAAGCTGTTGAGTGTGTGATGTTGTGGCAGCAGCCCTAGGGGACGAAGACACCTTCCACCCTCTCACTGGCCACCCACCCCGTATGCCCACCCTTGGGCCTGGGGGCCCTGAGAAGGTTTGGTCTGGACAAGTTAAGGCATCTTAAAGGCCAGGAGCAGTTAAGGCATCTACCAGAGGGCACATCCCCATTTCCCCTCCAAAGCGGCCCCACTGCCTGTCTCCCACGGTTACTGCTCGCCTGTGCCTGGTCTTTTAGAGGGAACTGGGCGATGTTTCAGGGTTGATTGTCACATAATAAGGGAACGTGTAGGAAGAGGGACAGCCTGCTACTTCCTCAAGCCAGGAAAGGGAAATAGATTTTCCCGCCAAAGCTCAGAGAGGCCTTGTAAAAACAAAATCTGTTTGAATTCGAAACACTCAATCGTTTAAAGAAGTCAATATACTTTTCATTAGCTTCCATCTTACCAACAGCCACGATAACGCAGGAAATGCTGTTGACGTCTACAGACAAAAGACGGAGCCAGAGAGAGAAGAGGTGAAGGGCCAGATCTGATAGGATTTTAACAAAGGCAAGAAAAGACTCAGCCCTTCCCAGAAAATAAATCAGAGCCACACGTATTGCCAAGATCCAAAGAAAAAAAATTTATTTACAATAGAGGATTTTATTTGAAACATGCATTTTTTTTTAAAACAAATCAGCAAATGCAGATCAAGTTTACATTCCTTAAGGCAAGAGTCCCTGTGCAAGCTGTACATGTTCATATTAAATCCAAAAGCCGCTCACCCTGGGAACTCATGTACAAAGGGCAAGGCCAAGGTCAGCGATTTGTCTTTTATGTAGAGAATCAGACAATCTCCCTGATACAGGAACTCTGAGGTCAACTTGCTATGAATTTATACTAAGAAAATGCAAACCAATAGCAAGAAATTCTGACAGTCTCCTTAGTACTGCATACAATCAAATCAACGTTATTTAGAAAGAAAATACAGTAGTGCATACGAAAAAGTGAGAACAGAATCTGTCCACGTAACTAGAAGGACAGCAGTGTGCCGACGGTCATATTGCACGCAATGGTCAAGTCCAAACATTTGGTTCAAAGTTAGCTTTTCCCCATTTTGGCAATCAGTTCATCACAAATCTTGGTGAGTTCTTCTATCTCTTTATTCTGAAAGTGAAGAAAACAAAAAAAAAAAAAAAAAAAAAGAAAGAAAAGGTTGCTGAAATCTCCCTGCTGTTGGAAATGAAGCCAATCAGAAGGGTCTTTGGGCTTTTCAGGGTGTGGGGGCCCCCTGCAATTATCTAAAGCAGTGAGCAAAACGACTCGGGAGACAAATAATCGAAGCACACATCCCAGCTCTAGCTGTGACCTTGAGCAAGTTACACCACCTTTCTGAGCCTTGGTGTCCTTATGTCTACAACGTGAACATCTCTCGCTCACTCTCTGAGGATGGAATGGGGCCAGAACATAAAGCTCCCTAGCACAGTGACCAGCACGCACTAGAGGCTTAATTAGTATTGTTCTCTTTCTTTTATTTGCCTCTGAAGGATATGGACACAAAAGGATGGTCCAGGGTGAGCTCTTTGGTGGCTTTTTTTGAGAAATGCCACCAGGAGGGGTGAAGCAATCCTACTTGAATAGGGTCGCTAGCATTATTTAGAGGATGCTAAATGAAGGGGGTGCTGTGGATACAAGGCATGGAGGAGAGAGGCAGGGGCAGGTGCAAGACGACTTCAGGTGTCCCTCACGCCACACCCTGCCCGGGCCCTGAAGCAAGGGAAGCCAACCACATGCTCGCCTGGCACCAACGATCACGCAACACCGTCCATGCTCTAAGTACAGGGATCCGAAGGGATGAATCCATTCAAAGGCAGGTGTGGCTTTGCTCTGATGCTGACCTGCTTCAACAGCGGATCTCAAATGGCCCTCTCCAAGGGGGCGAGAGCTTTCTGGTAGCTCAGGAACATACTGCAGCCACTCCTTTGAGGTCCCCACGGAAGGTGAGTCTTAACCACACGCCTCTGCCCTGAGACTGTACAGAGGCCCTTGGAAACTATGGAAACCTCCTGAGACACAGTCCAGCCCAGAGCCACACGTCCTGTGTTTCCAGGCTGGGCTCCAGGCACCCCCTATGACTGTGTCACTATTGGGAACAGTCGGGGAGCCCTCAGTGGAAGAGGAACGCAGCCCTTGCTGCGGTCCAGCCACCAGCCCCCGCTGGGAGTGAACCCCACCTGGAGCAGCACCTCGGTTTACCCCCTTCTAGAGTTTCCAGCTCGGAGAGGCACTGAAACGCCTGTTGGAAGATGCTGTTACATGGGACTGTGACCCTAACCTCGAATCCTGTTAAGGATTCTTGAATAGCCGCTGCTGGTGACTTTTCATGTTTCATGTGTGGCATCCACCATGCCCACCACGCCCCAGGCACCTGCCCCACTCGGATCTCACAACTGTCCCCACATGGGAGCCACTGAGAGTTCTACTTCTCAGTAAGAAACCGGGGCTCAGAGAGGTTAAGTGTTTGTGCTTAATTTAAGGCTACACAGCCGGTCCGATGCAGCAGGCCCAGGGGCGTGAATTCAGGCTGGCCTGGCTCCTAGATGGCTTTGCTGTCTGATTTATTAAACATCGTATCCAGCGACTGATGGCTGAGAGGCACTGCAGACCCGCTAGCTATCGATTCCTGGAGGTTCTCCAAACCCCATCTTGGCGCCAGCAGCCGACCGCCTGCACACGGCCATCGTGCAGCTCAGCTCACTGGGTTTCCAACAGCCCAACTGGACAAAATGCCCAGCACCTCCACTTAAGAACTGCCTGGAGCAGGGGCATCAGGCTTCTGAATCTCTTTAAAACAGAGACCGGGGACGCCTGGGTGGCTCAGTGGTTGGGCATCTCCCTTCGGCCCAGGGCATGATCCTGGAGTCCTCAGATCGAGTCTCACGTCGGGCTCCCTGTATGGAGCCTGCTTCTCCCTCTGCCTGTATCTTTGCCTCTCTCTGTGTCTCTCATGAATAAATAATAAAGTCTTAAAAATAAATAAAACAGACACCGACCTCTGTATCACCCAGAGTCCTTTTGGGGAGAACGTGTGTGATTAACCCCATTCCTCCCCAGTTTTAGTTTAAGAAAGAATTACGTGTGTAGCTCTGTTTGTAGCTTTTCTGTTCTCCAAAACCATGCAAGCTGCCTTGCCTCCTTATCTTTCATTTTGCCAGGATACTTAGCATCACCTTCATCTGGCAACCGGGGAGAGTCTAAACAGGCCAGGTTGCCTAGAGAACATCTACCCTGACTCCGGTTTCACCTCTATTATTTTAGCTAACGCCGTGATGCAGTTCAAACACCGTCAAATCCCGACAGAAATAGGAGGGAACAGATCTACTGCTACATTTCTCACCTAGAAACATTTGATGCAAAAAAAAAAAAAAAAAGGAAACATTTGATGCACAACTGCCTCATCGCCCAAAATGATGGGAGAATGTGGTCTGTAACTTAAGAACATTCTAAGAATAAACACCCGCTCCAGACGAACCATGCTGTGTCACTCGATAAACACGGATGGAATGAGCCAATGCTCGTGTTTGACGGCTCTGACTCTGTGCTCACGGCTAGGAACAAGGATCAGAGCCCAGAAGATCGGGGCAGTTGAATAGATTTGGCATATTTGGCACAGTCTTGGCTCTTTCTTTCTTTTTTTTAAAAAATACTATTCTGACTGGTGGCCATTTGTCTGCTTCATTCCGAAGGGAAAAGGTAAAGAACAAAAACAGTCTGGAAATGTGAGTTTTCTACTTGCTGGATTCTGGATGACCAGGAACAGACCGTAGACCCAGCGCCAAGCGGAGGCCAGGTTGCAATGACATGTGGACCCGGGGGAAGTCCACCTGACTACTAGAACCGTAGAATTTTCAGGACTCGAGGGACTCTTCTGGACCTTTGGGTTTCAACCTCCAACATGACAAACCTACGACCTGAAGGGAGGTGTGAGGCTTGTCTGGGGTCATATTGTATGGCGAGGGGCGGGGAGGACCTGAGGCTCCCGAGTCCCAGGACTCTTTCTGTGACATCACTTAGGTGAAGTGACAGGTTGTATGTGCCCACTGCTTGGCCCAGACCCACCTTGGGACCACAGCCAGCCCCACCGGAACCTGGCTGGGTATGGGTATGGGAAGAGGGCCAATCGGAGGCCACTGTGTGCTTCTGGGGTTAGCAGAGGCCACTGGGGAGACATGCTGGACTTCAGGTGCCATCTGCCCACAAAGGACTCACCCACTGTGACTGTCCTTTAGGGCCCAAATCCATGATAAGTGATGCTACCCCAGGCCACTGGGCCCTCTGATACCCATCCTAAGGGTTAGTAAATCAACCAGCATGGGGTTGCTTGTCTGGAAACTTTCTAAAAACACACCTAGGAGGGGGGCTGCCTGGCCTGCACTTAC
Organism: Vulpes lagopus; assembly: GCF_018345385.1. Taxonomy (NCBI): domain Eukaryota; kingdom Metazoa; phylum Chordata; class Mammalia; order Carnivora; family Canidae; genus Vulpes; species Vulpes lagopus. The sequence goes on from NC_054825.1 coordinate 9,328,807, forward strand.
CCAGAGTCAGAGTCCTACGCACTCCTGGGCAGCAGGGGTTTCCCATTTGGACACCCAGGGAGAAGGTGCGTGCGGTGGACTGGGTGCTAGACTCAGGACAGGCTAAGGGACCTCAGGAGGATTTCCTCATCCATGGACGCAGGAGGACTTCTGGGGGCCTTTTAACTCCAACATGGCCTGGTGATTACCCCATTCCCTCACAGTGGGTAAGCAGTGGATGCTGGGTAAAGCATTATGCCTGGCACACTATAAATATTTAGCAAATGTGTGACAAACGAATGCTGAGAAGGAATGAAAACCAGCAGTAAACATCTGAGCAGAGAGCAATTCCAGGAAAGGCTGGAAAGAGGAGCGTGATGGGGCTGGAGTTACACTGGATCATCCAGGGGGAGGGCAAGCATATGCTCACGAGACACGGAGCTGTCCCAGGAGCTGCGGAGGGCGCAGGGACGCCCGGCCCCCCCTCCCTCGGCTGTTACCTTCTGCTCCAGCGTCCTCTCCAGAGCATCCACGCGAAGCTGCTCCTTCCGCAGACTGGCCTGGTAGGCAGCCTGTTCCTGCTGGGCCTTGCCTCGGACCTGCGCGATCTCGGCGTTGGCCCTGCGGGAACCGGTCGGGGGACGCTCAGAAATTATCATCCTTCCCCGGAGCCCCCGCCTGGCTCCAGCTCCTACCACCGAGGGCCTAGTTCAGGAGCCCACCAGCACCCCCTGTCCCCAAGCCCCATTCCCGAGATGCTGAGGTGCTCTGAGTGGGGGCCCTGGAAATTACAACATGCGTCCTTCACTTATCAAAATGCTGAGAGTCCAGTGTTGTCACGGGCCACAGTGAGAAAACACAAATGGATCATCTGCCCTTCCCAAGCCAGTGCGAGTGGAGCCACCTGAACACCTGGCCTGCCTTGGCAGGGGCGCCAAGAGGCCTCTGGGAGCAGACCCGTGGCCGCATTACCTGTCCAGCTTCTCCTCCGCATGCACCTTCAGGGCTTGGTACCTCTGCTCCTCTTTCTTCACTCGGGACAGATACTCTTGTGCACACTTCTTCAGCACCTCTTCATTCTGACACGACAGAGGACAGAGGTTGTGCCCACAGAAGAAATGCCCCAGATGCTGGGAACCGTAAGAACTCCCCAATGCAGGTGGAACCCTGGCCAGCCCGGTCCAACTCCCTACCTGTCCCTACTCCAATCTCTCCCAACCTGTCCCACACTCTCCCATCCCACAGGTCCAGCCTTCTGCTCTGCTCCCACACAATCGCACCTTGCGGAAGCCCTCAAGGACCTCCTTCATCTTCTCGTATCTCCTGAAGAGATCAGCCAGGGATTTCTCCACGGAGTTTAGGTCAGCCAGGGCTTGCTCCTTCTCCAGGACCAGCTGCTGGACGGTCTGGTGGGAGACAGACTTCTCCCTCTGCTCGTCCTCTGGCAAGAGACACAAGGAACCAGATGATGAGGCTGGGGGATCCTAACGTGGTCTCAGGGGCAGCCAGGGCCTCAGATGCAGCTCAGTCTAAGCAGTAGGGCATCCCAAACTCGGGACAGACCCACTCCCTGAACCCACCTAGACTCTGTTTCTAAAGGAACAATACCCTCGGCCTCAGCATCCCAGGCCTGCACCTTTACAGTGTAATATGGGACGGAAACTAGCCACTGTTCTTTAGCCCGATCAATGCAGACCCTTAAAAATCAACCCCACAATGATTCTAGTTGGTCGATGATGGCAAATAGATCCATAAGGCAGGGGAAAAAAATCACTACTGAATTTTGCGTTGAGCAGGATTAAAAGGTACAGTAGTCTGGGTTCTGAGGACTGGGCCTTTCTATGTGTTATCAACATAAAGAGATGGTGATTGGAAATGAAAAAACGGTGTCTTCATCCCTTGAAACATCCCATGAACCAAAGGCCACATCACGGTCAGCCCTGAAACTCTGCTTCACACAGAATTGGACATTTCCTTTGATACAGCAAATGTCTTAACTCCAAGAAAAACAGAGCTCTTTCTGTCAAGTGGGTTTCTCAGTTATGTACAAGAGAATGAATCCTGGCCCGGTTCGGAGTGGCTGATCCTACTAAAAGGAACTGCTCTGTCCTTGACCCCACTTCTCTGGGCCACGAGCTAACACTCTTCCCCGAACATCTTGCAAACCACCTGCTATTTATGGGAAGGGCTTTCTCCAACCACTCCACATAAAAGCTTCTCACCCACACGGCACTGTCTTTTGTGTGCTGACCTGTTCGTCAATGGTCTAGGTGGGCAAGGAACCTTTTGTTCCCAACCATTTGGACCCCTGGTGACAGCACAGAGTGGGGGGGGGGGGAGAAGCCCCCACTCAGAGCTCTTGGGGGTAAGTAGCTCTGTACACCTGGCCTTCCATCAGCCCCAGGTCATCCGGGCAGGGGTCCCGCTGCCCACCACTGCCTCCAAGGCCTGGTTGCCATATAGGGCAGATTTCTCTGGAAACGATGACAGACATAACAGCAACCAGCACGCACCCAGCTCTTCCACACATCAAGCATTCATTTCATGCTCCTAAGCCAGCACCCAGGCACCAAACTAAACTTCCTTAAGTCCCAACTGGGTCACTTCACTGAAGCTCAGAGCCCGTGTGCACTGGGAATGAAACCCCAACCCCATCCCCACCTGCTTCAGGTACAGTGGTCGGCACACCCCAGGCAGTCCTGCCACAGGGCTCATGGCCCAGAGTTTCCATGGTTCCCCACTCGCTCACTCAGGTCCCTGACACCAGGCCACCTCCCCAGAGGTGCCTTCCAAGCACTGGTGGGGGAATGCCTCCTCCCTACTTTCCAGTCCATTCTCTTCCCAGAAACAGCCAGATGTGCATGTGCATGTGTGTCTGCCAGCTGGCTGTCTGCCTACAAGACATGCTGCAGGAGGGCAGGGTCCTGAGTCACAGGACGCCTCAAAGCATCTGTGCTGTGGATGAATGAGTGGAGCCTGGCAGCAGAGCACCCCAAACCGTGCTCATAACCTTGTCTCTCCACCGGCTTCTTAATAATAGACCTGGGAGCTCCCTTAAAAGCAGGGTCTGGGGCACCTGAGTGGCTCAGTCGGTTAAGCATCTGCCTTTGGCTCAGGTCATGATCCCGGGGTCCTGGGTTCGAGCTCCGTGTTGGGCTCCCTGCTCAGTGGGGGGGTCTGCTTCTTCCTCTCCCCCTCCCCCTGCTTTTACTTACTCTCTTTTTCAAATAAATAAATAAAATCTTAAAAAAAATAAAAACAGAGGGAGGCTGGGGATTAAGGAGGGCACTTGTGATGAGCACCAGGTGTTACATGCATGTGTTGTATCGCTATACTGTACACCTGAAACTAATATTACACTGTATGTTAACTGACCAGAATTTAAATTAAAACTTAAAAAAAAAAAAAAACGGGGGTGGGAGGCATGCCTGGGTGGCACAGTGGTTGAGCATCTGCCTTTGGCTCAGGGCGTGATCCTGGAGACCCAGGATCGAGTCCCACATCGGGCTCCCTGCATGGAACCTGCTTCTCCCTCTGCCTGTGTCTCTTCCTCTCTGGCTTTCTGTATCTCTCATGAATAAATAAAATATTAAAAAAAAAAAAAAGAAGGCAGGGGGATGCTGCTTTGGATTCTTTCCCTTAGGTTCCTAATAGATAGGCATCTTCCTGTATCCTGAAGTTAGGCCTATTCCCAGAGCCTCTGCTACCTGGGCGGAGGTGAAGGACCCGGGCGCCAGACTCTGACTCCATCCTGGCTCCGACACCTCCCAGCTCTGCTAACCCTGGGCAGGGTTTTTTTTAACACCCCCAAGTCTTAGCCTCCTGAGCAGAAAGAGGGGCTCACGGTATTGATCTCACGGCATTTGGGCAAAGATTAAATGAAAATAAAGCCTCTGACACACAGTGAGAACCCAGGACCCGTGACCCATGACTGACAGCATCACTGGCTCCCGGACGCTGGCGGGATGTCGCCAGTCACGGTGACTTACAGACGGGGAGCCGTTTCACGTCCAGCGAGGCCAGGACTGCCGGCAGTCTGCTTGCCACACCTAGCCTCCCGAGACCAAAGACGCTTCAAAGTTCCACCAGTAACTGAGCGCTTATTTTTATTTTTTTGAGTTTTAGCTGTTTCCTTAGTCCTCCGCACACCGCACAATGCACATTCTGGGCTGATCTGAGGCCATGTCTACATTTCACTTGGCTTGGAAAGAGCTATTTATCAAACGGAGTCCATCTGATTTCCTGGATCTGAGACTTAGCCTGCCTCAAGTTTCCTGTCCTCCCCATAAACGCTTGTAAAAATAGAATTTCCCGGTTCCCAGGAGGCCGAGGAGGTGAGAACGCAGCGCAGATCTTTTTTGTAAATTGCAAACGCGGTCAGGTCCTTCCAACCAGGAAGTCGGCCCCCGACTCCAAATGCTCTAGACTCGACCACAAAACAATGCCCCTGGAGACGTTTCTGGCTTTTTCGGGCAAAACATTATTAAATCGTGTGGGGTGGGGGTAGGGGAGAAATGCAGCAAATACACACAACAGCAAAAGTTAACAAAAATAGAAACAAACAAACCAACGCGGGTTGCGATGGGCAGGTGTTAAATTAGGTGAAAAGCATTTACTTACCAGGCTTGCCTGTTTGTTTTGCAAGCAAAGGGCAAGAAGCAACAGAAAATGGAAGCAAAACAGATAATCAGAGCAGTTGTTAGGAAAGCAGAAAAAAAAAAATCAATTGCCAACAACCTGCAATGAAAAAAAGCACAGAGGTCTCTTTTGGTCCTGAATCCTAAATATTCAATATCTGAACTCGATTTTAGTAACATGGCACGAGAACGGACGATGATGGCAGGACACATGTCACGCTGGCGTGGAACGTTTGTGAGGGTTACGTGGAAGTCAGAGAGCCGGGCTGGAGCCAGGAGGAGCTCGTGTACCAGGGGGTGGAACCTGGTTTTAACTTCAAAATGCTATTAGTGTCCATTCTGCCCCAAACCGCCGAGCTTCTGGGGCCTGAGTCTTTCCTCCTGACAGGGATGCCGGTTAGATGAGTGAAAACCAGAAGGGATAGGGGACCCAGAGAAGCCATGAGGGTATGCTTCCACAAACGGGGACTCAAGGCCTGCCCAGAAGGCAGGTGTCGCCCCCAGCAATAGGTGCCTCTGCCCCAAACCATCTTCTATAAGGACACGAGGACGTGGAAATTTGCAGCAGCCCTCATCAACGCCCTGCAGTAATGACTGACGGGATGACAGCCACAGACGTGCCGCCTGATGAACAAGGTCTGAGAAGTGGCTGATCAAGAGGACACTGAAGGTGCAATAGGATGGAGAACCAGGGATGGACGTGAGCTGCTACACCCCCGGAGTGACAGCGCCACTTCCAGCTAGGGACCCTGGAGGGGTCTCACGGAGCTGCCGGGAGTGCTCAAACACCCCCAAACAGGATCTCGGACAGGTGAGATCACAGCTCTGAAAGAGAGGGACCCTCTGGCCAAACTTCCCAGGTCTCCCCGGGGGAGGGGGCTGTCGTACTTGGGGTAGGTGTGCGTAGCCATAAGCCCCGCAGCCAGGGTTCCAGACACTCTGTTTGCCTGGAATTGAAATGTTCTTCTAACTACTCTCATCTGGAAATATGCTATGAGGAAATCAGAGTTGAGTAAGCTTTCTGTCCAAGAGGGACAGACCACCTATGCCAGGTAGACAGATCCTTACTCTTGGGTTTTCAAGAAGGAATGTCCGCTTCTATCAAAACTGCCAGCTGAGCAGTAACAGCTGGCTCTGGGCAGCCTTCTCTCGGGGCAAAGGCTCATGCCCTTTTACCCTCATCTCAATATTGGCCCAAATGTCATCATCAAATGCAAAAATAACAGTGTAGACCTCTGACATGCAGAAGGATGTTTCCAGATGAGCCACCATAGGTCTGAGTGACATTTTCACAACCCGAGACTCCGGGAGGCCAAAAGGATGTACTCAGCATGCCAAACACTATATATTGGAAGACATAAATCCTATTTCCTGACTCCTTTTACAGGCAGTTCCAAGAGTTTTGTTTTTATCTCCTCCATATGTATTCATAAATTCTGATACCAATTTAATAAAGAAGTTTCATTTGATAGAAAGCATATACCATGAGCTGATCCTTAGAAACACCCAAAAGGGCTTTCCCTGAGATCTGGGAGAAATGGCCTCTATTACAATACATCAAAATGAAAGCTGCTTTGAATAGAAAGCACTCGGTTGTCGGCCTCTTCACCATTCCCAAGCCTGCTCTCAAATTTAGCTTGGGAGAAGCGAGAGGTGTGGTGTGACTCGTATCCAAATGCTGGAAAGAGACGAGTCATCCGTTAACCCAGCGTCCAGCTTCGAGACAGAAACCGGTTTGCGGTGAGCTCGGATTTTTACTCCATATGTCCTTAGGAGTAAAAGATTTTTTCAAACTGATATCACGGACCTAAGTAGCCAATTAAATAAGCAGATAAACAAAAATCTCCTTCTTCCCACCCGTTGCCAAGTCATAACATCATTTTTGAAGGGTGATCATTGGCGTAAAAACGGGCTTAGAACTTCTGCAAGATCTTTTCTCCTCATTATTATTTTTTTAAAGAGTCAGGTGTGTGTAACTCATGACTTGAGGCCATCTTTTATTGCAGGCCAAAGCAGCGTCAGTGCTGGCTGCCAGGGACTCTGTGCTAGGATGGATTCTGAGTCAGGGCCCATCTCACTGAGGTCACGGAAATCGCAGGAGGGAGGGGAGAGGAGGGGCAGGCAGCAGGGCTACCACGTGGTCCACTACCCTTGCCCTAGAACCCTGCATCAGGATATTTTGTCACTTGAGTCTAAATAGAGTTTAGGGATTTGATTCTTAGTCTCTCCCATGAGCAAAAACTCTCACAAACGTCCTAGGAACCAACCCATCTCTTTCCCCATGAGGTGGGCAGTCCTGGCTGAATCAATGGTGGCCATGGGGGTGACCGCCATGGCTTCCCACAGGCACAAATAACGCTAAGGGACATGCTAGCAGGTGTTCCCAGGACACACCCAGGCTCACATTCTGGGATGCTTTGGTCTCTCCCTGAAGGACTTCGTGCTCTAAGAGGGGCTAAAGACGAACACACTCTGGAGTCCACCTTCAAAGCCCTCCCCATGGTTTAGAAGCCTCAGGGAGGCCTGGGCCCACCAGTTTCAATACCCACCTATCATCTGAGCGATGGTCTTCTCATACTCGGCCACTATTTTCCTGTAAGAGAAGTAAAAACATGTTGGAACCATGACAACAGGACGGTTTCTTTTTGTTTTTAAATATTTTATTTATTTATTCATGGAGACAGAGAGAGAGAGAGAGAGGCAGAGACACAGGCAGAGGGAGAAGCAGGCATCATACAGAGAGCCTGACGTGGGACTCGATCCAGGGTCTCCAGGATCATGCCCTGGGCTGCAGGCGGTGCTAAACCGCTGCGCCACCAGGGCTGCCCTACAGGACGGTTTCTAATTGATATCAGGGCTCATGTGCTGGGCATCAGCTGCCTGATCAAGACATTAGAGGACAAGTCGTATTTGTCGTGGTTGGCTCACACCTCTAGCTTCACCTTCAAACTCAACCCTCTTCTTGCACACCCAAGAACGTTCGTTTTTCTAGTGCAGGACTCTGAACACACTATGCCCCTGTGCAAAACCTTCAAGGCATCCCCGCTGCCCATCGAGAATAAAAATGAGACCCTCTCAGCCCTCCACAGCCTGAGCCTGATCACTCTCATCAATCTTCCTTCCTTCCTTGCCATCTCATGAACAAAGTGGTTCAGTGAGAACAAATGAGTTATTGTTGGCTCTGGGATTTCTCATCTCCATGACCCTGCCCAGGTTATTCACTTCCCCGCTCTAGCTCCACCTCTCCTTGTCTTAGCTGCTCCTCAAGGCCCCATTCAAATGCTACTTCCTCTAGGAAGCCTCCCTTGATTTCTCCTCTGAAATTCATGACATTTTATCTGAATCTTCTAAAACATCTCACACATCTGGCATCATAGTACAGGAGTAGAAGAAGCTCTTCAAGGCCCAGGGGCCACTACCTTGTCACCTGTTTTGGGGGGAGGGAGATGGGGAACAGTAGCACTTCTTGGATAGCTTCAACAAACTGTAGCTACACAGAAGCACTCAGATCCCTTGCTTATGAGACTGCCTCACTGCTGCCCCCAGGTGGAAAGACCCTGGAGTAAGGAAGCCTTCCCTTTTCTAAAGTCAACCTTTTGGAAGGAACCTCTCAAAAAAGACTTGGGGTTTCACCTACATTATCCAATAGTTATTCTCCACAAGAGAACCAAGAACTGCTAACCACCAACAGATCCAGCACGCTGATTACAGCTGGTCCCACCTCTCCTAGCTGTGTGACTCAGTCACATTGGTCACAGACACTGGGGGCTCAGCTTACTCCCTGGTACGGGGAGGATTACCCTAGACCCTGACTTTCAGGGCTGTGGGGGAATTAAATGAGGTTGAAAGGGCCAGTGAAAACAGAAGGCACTCTGCAAAATGTAATAACCTCACAGCTGCTGGGTGTCTGTCCCCAGCTTCTTGACCTTGGCCCCAAGGACAGCGCCTCACCCAAGGGCTGACTCACAACAAAAAAGGTGACCATGCCATGAGCCCATGTGGGTTCTTTCTGAATCCTACACAGAAGTGCTTTGTGTTTTCTGTAATCAATACCTCCTTGTATCCCTGAAGCACAAAACAGCAAAGGACCTTTGAGGCTCTACCATCTACACCCATCCCTGCCAAGGACACAGGCTGGACTACAGTAGGTCCCTTACCTTCCAGCCATGTGGGGACACCTGTGGTCCAGAGCGGCTTCAGTGGCACCATTATCTGTACCTCGTCTTCACAGCGATCCCCAAAGAGGGGTGCCCTGAGGATCCCCAGAGTTGCTGATGGGGATACTGAGGCACAGGGTCACCCAGGAACCTTTCTAGGATCCCAGGGCTACAAAGCAGCAGAGCTAAGATTCGAATCCAGACATCCATCTCTGGAGTCTCCTCATACCCCTTATGCCTTATTGCCCAGAGGCACAGAGATCCACCCTTGTTCATAGAGGAGGTAACTCAGATGGAGTTAAGGAGCAGACCCCAAAGCAGCCAGGAAGCCAAGCCTGATTTTCACCTGGCCTGGTCTGGCTCCAGAGGTAGACACGTCGGCTTTCAAACACGAGCACAGCTGTGTCAGCTGGCAATGCCTAAATCCGAACCTACTGGTTAGTAAACAGCACCTCCTGGGGCCCCCAGAGATGGAACATCTAGCCTTCCCAGCACGCCCTGCTTTCATGATCAGGGCAGAGAAAACATTACAGCCATGCTGCTTCCTCCTCCACTCCCCTACCAAAAAAAAAAAAAAAAGAAAGAAAGAAGAGAGGGAGGGAGAAAGACAAAAGAAATAAGTTTTCAAATGATGCCACCACACGTCCTCAGTGTAAAATGTGAACAGCACACTGGGATTCACCTCTAGAAGTGGTCACAAAAAGCATCAGTAGGAAGAAGGAATGAACAGGAGAATTTTCAGGAAGATACTATTTGACTTAGAAACCAGGGCTATGATGACCTAATAACGGTAATTACGTAAATACCTTGGCTACTTAAATCGGTAGCCAGAAAGGCAGCCGATTCTGATAATTAACCAGCAGCTGTTACTACAATTAAGTGCACTAGAAATGTACTAACTCTTCAACAAATTTTTAAGAATTCATCTATTCCCTACTCTCAAATGTTGAGACTTAAAAATGAAGCAAGTCCATCAGAGATTTTCGGCATCGCGCCAGACCTTCTGTCTTGTTAAGATGATGGTGCTCTAACTCCTATCTTCCCTTGCAACTGCAAAACCCATGTTCAGTTCAGCTTGTGCTGAAGAAAGGCAGGTGTGTGGGGGAAAAATGAACCATGCCCCCAGAAGCAGTTCTCAGAGCTGGCAGCAGCAGCAGCAGCCAGAACCCAGGACGGCCAGAGCAAAGATTTGGGCCAAAGTTTCTTTAAAAATGCCACTTGCAGGGATGCCGGGTGGCTCAGTGGTTGAGCGTCTGCCTTCAGCTGAGGTTGAGTCCCATATCGGGCTCCCTGCACGGAGCCTGCTTCTCCCTCTGCCTGTGTCTCTGCCTCTCTTTCTCTATGTGTCTCTCATGAATAAATAAATAAAATCTTAAAAAAAAAAGCCACTTGCAATACAGTTTTTAAGATCACATCCCAAGGGTACTTCTAGCCCCAGAGATAGTTCCTTAGCTTCCAAGATGATGATGAATCATGAAGGAAAATAATGGGCAGAAAGGTGCATGAGATGTGACAATGAAGGAGGGAGGTCCCTGGGCACAATGGAAAGAATTTGGGTTTTGGAATCAGAAAAGTAGATTCAAATTCATATTCTTCTAACTAGAAGCTCTGGGACATTGGGCAAGTCACCTCACTTCTCTGAGCCTTCCACTGTCAGATGGGGCTGACGATCCCTTCTTGAGGGCCATGGGGAGAAACAGAGACTGTGTGTCGCTAGCCAAAAGCATATCCCATGGCACATGGTAGGCACTTACTGTGTGGTGGCTATTATAAGTCTGTTACAGATGTGGCAAATGGAAATTAATCATTCAGACAAAATTCTGGAGATAACCTATTTATCCATGGAGACTGGTGAAGTCCACTACATTAAAACCGTACAAGGACATACAATTTGTTACAGAATGAGGTCAAGATGTATAAAAATCTGTCCAAGATTTGCTAATAAGTTAGGGGCACCTGGGTGGTGCAGTCGGCTGAGTGTCCGACTCTTGGTTTCGTTCAGCTCAGGCTGTGATCTCAGGGTCGTGGCATCGAGCCCCGTGTCAGGCTCTGCACTCAGCGCAGAGTCGGCTTGAGATTCTCTCCCCCTTTCTCCCTCCCACTTGTGTTTGCTCCCTCTCTCGCTCCCCCCCATTCTCTAAAATAAGTAAATAAATCTTTTTTTTTTAAAGATTTTATTTATTTATTCATGAGAGACACAGAGAGAGAGAGAGAGGCAGAGACACAGGCAGAGGGGGAAGCAGGCTCCATGCAGGGAGCCCGACATGGACTCAATCTGGGGTCTCCAGGATCACGCCCTGGGCCGAAGGCGGCACTAAACTGCTGAGCCACCCGGGATGCCCAAGTAAATAAATCTTAAAAATAAGATTTGCTAAGTCAAAAATGTAGGGTAATGCACATTTCCACTCTCCACTTTGGAAGACAAAAGGAGTCTGTATAGAGATACATTCATATATTTGCAATCAGAAACGGAAAATTCTGGGAAGGATGCACCAGAAAGGGTGGATCGCCGCTACCTGAGATGGAATGACAGGCTGACTGGGCGGGCGATTCTTTTTTGTTTGTAGTATTTCGCTCAGGTGTACCATATTTTAGAAACACCAACATTCCTACAAATACTTCCCGCGAAAATATGAAGCTTATCTCACGAAGCACTGGCAAGTGCTGGGAAGACACGGCCGGTAGAGTGCACCAGCAGCAGCTGTCACGAGACCACAGGTAAGCACCCCCCAGGTACCGGGAACCGTCACAACTCACCTCATTTCCATCACTTCCCGCCTGCTTTCTTCATACTTGTCCTTCCACTCTGAGACCTCTCTCTCCTTGGTTATGATCTAGCATCAGGGAGAAGAGAAAGGTGAGTCCCGGAGGAGTGAATTCAGATCTGAACAATTCACAGACCCAAGAGAGGGGACACTGAATAAACATAGAATTAAAACTTCCTACAACCAAACAGTAACTGTATTCGGAGGATTTCCGGGAGCACAAGACAGAAATAAACCAGATATCAGACTTTCACAGTGCCCACAGGGAGCAACTAGAAGCCTATGCTTTCTGTTATAAATCAAGCAAGGCCACAGAGGCTGGTTCAACGATGGGGTCTCGGAAGATCAACCCCAGGCTGCTGCCTGTCTCTGCCCGCAGGGGCGGCAAGGGAAAGCCTAGGTTCGAAGATGCTAGCTTCATGATGATTAGACCGAGGGTCTATATATTTATATTTATCTACATGGAGCAGAAACCAGAGTTTTGCCCAAGGCAACCACAGCCGGCCTCCCCCAGCCACACGCAGCCACAATACCTCTGCCCTGGCAATCCGGAGTGCAGAGTCCAGGTCGGGCTGCTGGAACAGAAGGCCTGCCGGCTTCTCCACTTCGGTGGTCCCGATGCGGGAGTACAAGGCTGTTTTGGAGATGGAGACATCTGTTGGGTGAGCAGCTTCTCTCTGTGGAATGGTTTTTTAATTTAAAAAAAAAAAGAAGAAGAAGTTAGTATCACTCATATGAGAAACAGGATTTGCAATTATCCTCTCGTGAATGGGTCAGTTGTATGGTTTTGAGACAAAGGACACCAAAAGTATGAGAAAATGCTTGGACTGATGAGTGGGGAAAAGCCGGATATAATCTATGGAAATCGATCATTTTGCACCTGCACCAGCAGACAAAGGAGCTAATGGAGAGGCCTCCCCAACTCCCCATTTTTGGAGTCAAGCATGTCTGGTGCCGGCTTATCACTGCCATTTATCAGACGCAGAGGCATTTAGGCGTAGTGCTTAAGAACCAAGGCCATTTTCCAGCAGGCTCCACTTCCAAAATTAAAGCCTGATGGTGAACGATGTTGAATTCTAATCTACATTTGCCTAGTTTTGAATAACTGCAGATCTGATCATTTTTGTAAGACTGTCTGCATTTCAATTGGGACGGGGGATGGTGCGTTTGTTCAGCTCGCACAAAGCTTGAGGCCTACCATAGCTATCAGCCAACGTCACCTTCAAAAGCTTAGTTTCCAGACGTCTCAAGGAAGAGCTACTTTGCAGCTATTTTGCCCTCAGTCCGCCGTGTCAACAGCAAAACTGAACTCTGGGTCAGTGACAGTAACCACATTTGCCACCAAGAGCCTCAACAAAGCCGCCCCCACCCACAACCGCCACTGGTCCGACTGTCCAGGACAGTCACTAGCCTCCTGGGAGGGGGGCAGGAGAGGACTGTGGTTCCTCTTCCTCCCTTTGCACAAAACGCTCAGCAATCTCCAACACACTTCAAAAGCCATGTTAGGAGCATCATCAACCGGCACAGCGGGAGCCGGCAGTCTAATTCTACTGCAAGAGACTCCAAACCAAGCACACTCTCAGTCCTATGCATTAACCTCCTGGCGCTGGCGTGGCTGCCAAGGCAAACCACCGCCCTGGTTACCAGAGTCCAATTCGCTGTGGAGTAATGGTGGTGGCCTGCCAGCTTCCTGGGGCAACGGATGAGAAGCGAGCAGTGAACACAACACCCTGGCGGAGATCTGGAGGCCGAACGGTGAGGACTGGTCTTGGAAGTGGAAGCAGGTAAGATTAAAGACCCAACAATGAGGGGGAAAGGGCGTACCTGCAGGTACTCTCTGTTCCATCACAAGAACAGGCGAGCTCACCCCACTACAGCACCAGAGAAAATGAACTCGAAACAACTTAGAAGACTCAGGCAGAAATTTAATGGATAGGACTGGAGATGACAGAGTTAGGACCAGTTAGTTGTACACATGCACAGTGAGTGACATGGTTCTGGGTGTCCTAAAAACAGGGCTTGGGTTTCACAAGCCCTGACTGGCCTTTGGGTTCCCTCTGCAGGGGGACCCCAAAGAGCACACGGCCCCCTTTCCACCAGACCCTGGAGACACACTCTCGGGTCAAATGGGATGCCCTGATCTTTCCATCCTCGGGTCCTAAAGAAGCCTCCAGGGCAGCCCTGGTGGCCCAGCGGTTTAGCGCCACCTTCAGTCCAGGGTGTGATTCTGGAGACACAGGATCGAGTCCCACGTCGGGCACCTTGCATGGAGCCTGCTTCTCCCTCTGTCTGTGTCTCTGCCTCTCTCCTCTCTGTGTCTCTCATGAATAAAAAAATAAAATTAAAAAAAAAAAGCAGCCTCCATTACAGGACATCTGACCACAAGCACAGAGCAGGCAGGCTGACCTCAGAAGAAAGCCTGCCTCCAGACCATAGGTGCAGAGCCTCTCCCGTGCGTGCATTCATCTCTGCTATTTGAACTGTTTTCTAGGCTCTGCTTGTCATATGGGAAACTTCTCAAGAAGTAAAGAGAAAATTCTACCCAGAGGTCTTGTTTTCGGCTCAGGTCAGGATCTCAGGATCTTGAGATCCAGCGGAGCCTCCTGCTCTGGGCTCAGTGGGGAGTCTGCTCGGACTCTCTCTCCCTTTCTCTCTCTCTGTCCCTCCCTCTGCTCATGTGCACTGGCTTTCTCTCTCAGAAAAATAAATAAATCTTTTTTAAAAATGATATCCAGACAGTAAGACTCTATTTGTATTTATGGAGGAAATTCATAGGCACACGATTCTGAAGAGGACTGCAAAAAAAAAAAAAAGAAAAGAAAAGAAAAGAAAACAAACACCACCAACCTGTTCCCGTCACTTCTTAAGCACAATAATGTGTTCTTTGAAAAAAAAAAATTTAGAATAAAATTTTGAAAATGGAAAGAACGCTAGGCACCATCTAACGCATCGTGGGTCCCTGGAAGATGGAAAAAATGGGAGGATTTAGGTGATCTGGCCAAAAGGTTTCCCAGAATGAGACTCAATTCTGACTCCAACCAAGCCAGCTCTCTGAAGTGCAAAGGGAAACGAAGTAAAACTAACTTTATCACGCTGGGCAGAAGCGAAATCCGACCAGTGCAGGGAGATGTTGGTTTTAAAGCCGCCTAAATCCTTTGTCCGACAAGGAAGGGAACGAAAAAGAAATGTATTAATGAGCTTTCTAAGTCAACACAATGGTTAACCACCACACACACTGACTCACCACCACCTTTCAGCCCGGCCACCTGGCGTTTTCAATAAAGGAACAGATGACCTCAGAATCCATTTGAATGACTGCCTGGGGTATCTGCATGCTAATGAAACTCAAGGTACACACCCTGGTTTTCTCTTACAACCAGGAATCCTTTCTCACTGAAATAGGTTGGTTTCTGACATTTTAACATCAGGCTTAGATTAGGCTTTGTTTCTCTTGCACAAGGCCCCCCTGGCTGCTTTGGGGGAGCCCAAAAGCCGAGAGAATCACAAATTAAAATGTGAAAGTGGCCACAACTCAGAAAGAGCTCGAGCCTTTGGAGCCAACTTCTAACCCCTCAATCCACTCACTCGGATCTGGGTCCCTGCGAGGACCCCCAGGGCACTGGCACCCTAGGGCCTGCAGACCTCATGCCTGGGGCTCTTCTGGCTTTGCAGTTCTGCCCCTCACCCAGGCTCAGAGACCTCGTCGTGGCCTCAGGGGAAGCCGACAACCTGGAGCCATGGTGGGGTTCCGGACCTTGGGGGCCGGCTGGCCAGCCGTGAGAATAGTGGGAGAGGTGTGCACGGGGTGTGGCCCTGGAGTCTAGATCAGGCCAGGAGACCACAGCAAGCTGGGCCAAGGTCATGGAGAGTAGACCAGGTTGGGTGCACAGGAGGGTGTCTGGGCTAGGTGGGGTCAGGTGGGGCGCAAGAGGGGCCTCTCCTTGGGGTGCTGCAGCATCCAAATTTGACAGCAGGTAGTTCTTAAGCTCAGGATGACTGGATGTGCCCTTATCTATGCGCACAGGAGGCGCCACCAGCCACCCACTGGCCTCTCCTTCCCACTGAGTCAAGACAGGGCCTCAATCCTTCTCGACATCAGCTGTGGGCGATGACTGCAAATTCCCCCAAGGGGCAAATAGAAGCTGAAACCCACTTGCCAGCCCCGTCACTGCTCTTCACAAGGTTCTTGCAGCTTCCAGGTATTGTGTTGTTCAATGCCGGGGGTGGTGGACAGCTTGTGGACACAGCACCAGAAAAAGAGCCTACGCTGTCAGGCCACTCAGCGATGCAGGTGGTCCCAGACCTAACTCCTCCTCCTGCCCCCGCAAAACCCAGGTCTGCCTTTAGGGGCTGGGACTCCTAGAGGAATCAGACACTGAAGATCGGCACCCTCTCCCCCACTCCCCGCCAAATGGGCCTGTTCCTGGGACTTCCTCGGGTCCTGAAGCCTGCCCCTGCCGTTTGTACGCTCTTTGTTCCTACATTACACATCCTTCGTTCTTTACATCTGGGTCTCCTCATCCAAAAAGGCCAAGGGCTCTAGGGATCGCAACCACTATCTGCTACACACACAAGTTAAATCCATCCCCCACGCACCCTGTACTCCTTGCAAAGCCACACAGATGGGAGCTTCATGTTCTCTCCATCCTGGTTACATTCGGGGCTGCCGTAGCGCACAGCCGGCCACCCTGGTCAGATGAACCCCAGGAGGACCACTGGATTCACTGGAGCCAGAAGAGTGTGTGGAAGAAAAACAATCAGGAGCTGCAGCCCGACACCCCGGCCCCACGGAGTCTTCCTCATCTCTAAGATTTTCTGACTAATGAGACAGGAAACCCCACCGCAGCCCGAGGAGGGTCAGCTCAGCTGGCTTGGGGCCTACAGGGATATGGGGAGCTCCCGCAGGAGCAACCAGAAACCACCGCCACCATATTTCATGCTGCTTCCAGCCCTTCAAGTGATTTCTTTTCATCCCAAGTGATTTCATTTTTGTGTTAGCTACAGTCTAAGACCGTGCTGCCAGAAAGACTGGGCTATGTCACCTGCAGCTGAAATTTATGGGCAAGAAAAAGAGCAAATTGGGTATACAGCTGCTGTTCCTCTTTCTCCACATCAGCAACTTCCAATGCGGCGAGGGGCAATCAAGCGTCTACGTGAACAAGAAACCCGCAGAAACCTAAAAAGTGGTACAAGTTACCATGGCAGAGAAAAATGTTCCTTACACTCCCCGACGGCTCTATCCTCACGAATGCTGCCTTTGGCACACTCCTCTGAAATAATATATAAGGAGGTAGCTGGGGCCATCCCTCCGACCCACACAGTGGATTCACCTGACAGTATTTTCTAAATCAGAAGTGGGACACGGGGCCTGGGAACAGGTTGTCATCGCCAGACAGTCAATGGCCAGCCACTATCTGCTGACCTGTCACCTTGGATGAATCCCCTGGAGGAAGGAGGAGGCAGGGGCACCAGGCACTCTGGAACACTCCCACACTCCATCTGAACTCTTACTAGAACATGGGTCAATCCTGCCTCAAACCTCTGGCCAGGAATATACTGTAGTTACGGTGGCCAGACCTGAAGCAATTCATTCTGTCCTTAAGCCACTACCCAAAAGATATCAAGAAATAAATCTAACGGGGGGGAAAAAAATCCTCACTGCCTGGTGATTTTCTAAAAATCTTTCTCATGGAAACTAAACCGAAGCTTATGTGGGTTGGCAGCGAGAACAGGAACGTCAGCAATGTGCATTAACGTTCCCGTCCCTGCTCTGGGTCCCAGCGTTCTCAGTCTGGACACCCACAGTGTGACCACCTTCTTTCATGGAGAGAGGTCTCTGGGAGCGAGCCCCCCACCTTGGGGACAGTTTCCAGGGAGGCCACACGTGGGAGGCCCTGAGGGCAGGAGCAGCACATGGACTCCTGACCTGGTGCCAAGGGAGCTGCTCCCTGAGGTGGGACAGGCAAGGGCCTCCCATTTGGAGACCAGAGTCCTAGTTCCTGCTGGGTCAGTGAATCCCTATCAGGCCTCAGGCCGGTTCCACAGCTCCACTTTCCCATCTGTAAAATGGGACCCAGACCCCTCTACAGTAGAGACGCTGTGAGTAGCTGATCAGGTTAACAGAGAAAAAGTGAAAGTTAGTCACCAAGAGCAGGTGTCATTTACTGCACGCCTACTGTGTGCCAGGCACGGTGCTGTCCTCCACACAATCCGTAACCCTTACAGCAAACTGCAAACTCACTGCTCATCGCCTCATCTCACAGCTGGAGAAACTGAGGCTCAGAGAGGTTCACCAACACGTTCAAGGCCACAGAGCATGCTCGGCTGCCCAACTCTGGGCGCGGCACGGTGGGATGGCAATGAAGCAGCTCCTCAGAGACCACAGCTCCCCGTGGGCCCTGAGGGGTGGCCCGAACCTTCTCAGAAGGCCAGAGCTTTGTACACCTTCAGCAACTCATTCAAATTGTTAAGAAAAAATACTCCAAACTCAGAAGCCAGGCCGAAAGCTTTCTGCATGTGCTGTCAGGATCTTACTCTACTCTAGAGCAGGGGTTAGCCAACCTGTGGTGTGTGGGCCAAATGGCCCAATGTCCTAGTTTGTAAAAAGGGTTTCAACTGGAACATCACCACACCCGCTCATCTGCATGTTGTCTGTGGCTGCTTTTGAGCCACAGTGGCAGAGCTGAGAAGAGACCAGATGGCCCAGAAAGCCTAATATTTACCATCTGCCCTTTATGGAAAAGGGTTGCTTTTCTGTAATTCTATTGCCTCCGGCCTAAAGGGCCACCCACTGTATCAGGAAGGTCTCGGTTTCACTATTTACTATTGATTAGGGTCCAGTCTCAGTATGGTTAGGTCTTAACTCGTAGAAAATAGAAAAGTTGCAAATTATTTGTTCATTAGAGAAGCAAATGATTTTCGCAGAAAACAAAGGAAAAAAACCTCCAAGGTTATATTCGAGTGTCTTGTGTAGCCAGTATCATAAAACCAGTTTTATATCGAGCTTTGCAGTAAGGCTGCAATAGGATTCTGGCCTTTGTTTCACTGACTCTGCATTGGGTTCTTCTATTTTTCTCCATTCCACCTGCTTTACCACCCTGCTGGTTCCTTCACTACCGAGTTAAATAGATCTTAAGACATGTGCTCAGTGTCTATTTATGCGAGAGTTATGCTTTTAGCTTTTTAGAAAATTTTAGACTACTTTGTAGAACACCGACATTGCCTGCTTGGCCAAGGGTTAGCAAGGAAACTTCTGGACCACACCACATTCTCAAGAGGCAGTGCATGGCAGCAGCAAATCCGTACCTTGGTGTCCTGGCGGCTACGGGAAGCCAGGGCAATCTGCCTGGCCAGCTTCAAGGCTTCTATCCGCATGATGGCAAACTCTAACTCCTCCTGCCGCAGGGGTGGGAGGGGGGATGAGCAAATCGCAGGGGAAATGCATCAAGACAGGATGTCAATGTTTCCCACATCCAAGAAATGAATGTGCCACGTGAATGTGTCATGACAGGTAACTCAGGAAAAACACACGCTCTGGCTTTCTTGCACAATTAACACCTCAGCAGATCATGAAATAAGTGTTTAATTTCTTTTTATTTTTTAATTGCCCTTTGGAATGTCTGTGGGGAAGGATCAAGGGATCATATGGGATGATTTTCAAAATGGGATCAAAATTTTTATGGCACTTTGATTTCTTTCCTTTTGTTTGATGTAAAGTTGGTCAACAATTTTCATGAATGGTTTCGCATTCTCAAATGACTGTTACCAATCTCTCCAGGTTTGCTCTGAAGGTCTTAATTAAGTTGTCAAGTTTAAGGCACAGAGTAGCTAATTGTTTTGGTAAGACCGAGTCCAGATGTTATCTCAATGGGAGTCTGAGATAGCCTCCCCGCCTGTGTGTCTATAAATAGCTTGGCTTCAAGGTGATCTAATACCCTTGGTTCTGTGAATAAATCACAGAAACTGCTTTTGGGGCTATCAAAACTTCTGAAAAATGATGGCTTGGGCCCAATTTCCCAATTGAAATACAAATGGTTTGTCCCGTACGTAATCACACGATTTATATCATTTTGGCATCTTGGAGCAAGAACATCCACACATCAGTCTTTGAGGGGGAAGAGATTTCATCTGGAACATTTCCAGCAACACCTCATTAAATCCTGCCTCATTGCATTTGGGGTTCGGAGTTCATTCTCTACTGAGGTTTTCACAAACTCCCAAAAGGTCACACGTGAGCTACAAACCTGAAGTTTCTGGGCAAATACTGGGGGGTTCTTTTCTGCTAAGTCGGGTTCCAGATAGTCAAGCGCACCACAGAGAGAGGCTGGATGAGCTAGCCTGCTGAGGAGGGCGTCAGCAGAGGCAAAGGAGCCCTCAGGAGCTGTCTGAAGGCCGGCACAGGAGGACACAGAGGAAAAATAGAGGAGACACAGTGACATTGATTCCAAGCCAGGACCACACCCCTATTTGCTGGACATTTCTGATTCAAGACTAAAGAGTATTAGAGGCCAATACTAACTCTCACCTGCTGCTGACCATGGGCATCTGGAGATTTACAGGCCCCACCCCCTCCCCGGAAGCACAGCCTCAGGTGCCCGCCCACCCCAAGCCACCCTCACTCCCTCACCAGGCAGTGGGAGGAAAGTGACCATTTACTTATTTATTTGAAAATCTCAGTGGGTGGGACAAGGCAGTTTCCTGAACATAGTATAACTATCAAAAAAAAAAAAATCTCCAAGTCTAAGCATCAAAGGTTTTGGTGAAGGTCATTTTCTAAATAATAGAAAGACGAAATGTAAAATATAGTGTCTCTGGCTAGATCGGAAAGACTCCAAAATCAGAAGGCAACTCTGTAGAAGTTGAATCATGCACGAGTCCTTCCGTAGCGCCTGAGAGGTTGTTTGAACCACATCTGCTTTCCTCTTGGCTACTGATATTTTCCCAGTATTTAACTGCCACACTGCGTTGCTCAATAAATACTTGATGCAGGAGGTAACTGAATGGTCTACTAATACAGAACAATAAAAGTGACATTAAAAGTAACTAAGTCAATGGCCTCAAACCCTCTCAGGGACTGCTAGGAAGGAGGTAGAAGAGATAAAAATAAAATTCACCTAGAAGGATGGTCCCTTTTAGATGTTCAGGGGGTCTATTTGCTCTGCAAGGCTCCAGAGGGGTTGGGAGGGGAGGGATATAAATAGGTCTATAAACAGGAGGGATTGCCCATCACCAAGGGCCCGGAAAACCAAGTGTTCTCCAAAAGGAGTGTCCCCTGCCCTACCATTCCCTGGCCCCTGCCATAGAGTATGGAGGAGCAGGATGTAGACTGATGACAGCTCCAAAGCAACAGTCCAGTCCCAAGGGAATAGGGTGAAAAATCGTAAAGCGGTGAGGTAAGAACCGCAAAACCACGCTAGTAAGAATGAAGAGCTTTTCTCTCATGGCTGTGGCGTGGGGTGTCCTAAGCTGGCTTCTGAGGTCCAGGAGTCAGGGTGGGGCCCCATGCCAGGGGCCAGGTAAGTGTTGTTCTGAAGGGTTGGACTCCTTGGTGATGGGACCCAGCTGGGTCAGGCCTCACCCCCAGTGATCTCGGGCCCCTCTGACCCCACTTACAATTTCAATCGCGTCTGAAGCAGTGCCCAGGGTCATGGCCTCCAGCTCCTTCTGGGAGGATTTCTCTGGCACCTGCAAGTGTGGCTCTTGGTTGGGAGCCAGCCCTCGTGTGACAGGATGCTGGATCTTTGCCCCAGCGTTTACAAGGGCTTCAGTTTCCTCAAAACTTGACCTGAGGAAACAAAGAGCATCTTTATTTTTCTCACTGGAAATCCCACTGAAAATGACCAGGATGCCCTGACTCAATCACCATCAGAAGGGATCCTGGACTTCCCAGGGCTAAGTTCCCAAAGGGAAAATGGGGCAGGTGTTGGGTGGCCAGGGAGCCTGCAGGCTGGACAGCCCGAGGGAAAAAGGTGGTCCAGCCCCCCCTGCCCCCCACCCCCGACAGGGGAAGGTCAGAAGTCCCTTGGTTATGCCCCCGCGGGGAGGCGACTGTCTCCTGCATCTCAGTTTTCCTGTAGGACAGGAGGTGAGACAGTGCTCTGTGAAGGTCAAGGGAGACACCGCCTGCATGTGAAGCAGCTGACTCGGTACCCATCACCATGACTATTGCTGTAGTGACATCGCCATCATCGTACCCAATACCCCGGTGAATTCAGAAGTCCTTTTGGGAAGTCAAAGCAAGAGCTTCTTCACTCTTGCTCAGAGAAAGGGGCAGGGAAGTGGGGATGGGAGGGTCCCAGCCACAGAGTGGTGCCCCACCCTTACCCCATCCAGCACCACACAGCTCACACAGCTCAGCTCAGAACGGGACCCTGACCAGTGCTAACTCACAGCCTCCTTAACAGCAAACGTCTACCCGGCACTGCCCTTTCCTTAGAGCATCTCCATTTCACCCTCCTGACGGCTTTGGAGGACAGGCACCCCAGCCCCACTGCACAGTTGAGGGATGCCTGGAAGACTGAGAGCCTCATTCAATCCTCGTGAAATTTCTATAGGGTCGCTTTTGTTACTACCCTCATTTCACCCATGAGGAGACCACAGCACAAGAGGGTCCCGTAACCTGCCTCAGGTCATACAGCCAGTAAGAGGGGAGAGTGGGACTCGGGGTCCAAATGCTGTGGCATGCTGTCTCCCCATGGAACAAATCACAGCACAAAGCTGTATGTACACCAGGGGTGACTGGAGGGGCTCACACATTCAGCTGTTAACAGAACTGAGGGCAGCTGGTAACCCCCCAACCCCGCATGTACGTCCAGGGGGACATTCAGAAACCGAGATGTGGCTGCCTGAATACATCAATGCAAATGAAACTGAGCCACAACTACAGTGCCACAGGGCTCAGAGGCTTGGGGATGGCTGGCCCTGACCCGAAATGCTCTCCTTGTGGAAGTCATACCCTGAACACGGCGTCGGAGACTCTGACGTCCGGACCGGGGGAGACTTGACCGGGCTCTCCTGAGATGTGTCAAACATAAGGTACAGGGCCTGCTTCTTCGGGGCGTCATCGTCCTGCTGCAAGGATCAAAGGCACAAGTCAGCCCGGCTGCAGGTGGCTGCACATGCTACAGGGATGAACATCAGAGCTCTCTCCAGTGGACAAATCACTCATTGGGGGCAAAGCCTTCACCCTTCTAGAGCCACCAAGAAGGGAGGAGCAAGCTGGCACTGGCCAAGGGAGAGGAGAGGAAAGCAAGAGGGAAGAGGAAGGTGGAGAGGAAGTGTGTGTGCGCTGCTGGAAACAGTGTCAAGGGGAGAGGGGCCAGGACTCCAGGAGAGGGGTCGGGGAGGCTGCACGCTGTTCCATCTGCCCACATTTACTGGCCACCCCCTCTGGATGGGCACCCATGCTGGGCTCTGAGCATAGAGGGGTAGGCGAGACCCCACAGTCGAATGAGGGGGACGAGCATGACAGCCCAATGTGGCAAGCGCCTCCATCATGTCTGCTGACTGCGGGTTAAAGCAGCACCCAGCATCTGCAAATATGCAAAGAAACATAAAGACAGAAGCAACAGGTCTGGGCCAGTAGTGTCACACCAGGCTCCTCTGGCACCTCTGGGCCTCACATGGCATCCCCAGACAACAGCAGAGTACAAGAGGGCATGCTCAGAACCAAGTGCCCTGCAGGCAGCAGACGGGAAGCCAGGAGGACAGGTGCCCATGACAGCCACTTAAATGGAAAAGGGATGGAGGGGGTGGGGGAGAGAGACTTATTGCCAGAAGAGCCAATCCTCAGTTACATAAAGCAATTACTTCGAAGAAAACAGAAAAGAGGCCACTTTAAAAGCAATCAAATCACTGCTCTACCTTCTAAAGCAAACCTCTGGCAAGTTCTTTCTCAGTCTAGGGAAGTAATGATACGGGAAGCCTAACTGCACTCTATCATTTTCTCCCTGAAAATGCCATGTGAAGTGGGCGGAATACAAACCTCCAAGCCCCAGTCCCAGTTCACCCTTAACTGGGAAGCCCAGGATGCTGCGGGCACAAGAGGACCCTGGATTTGGGGCCTGAGCTCAGGAGGAGGCCAGCCCCTGCATTTTCACAAGACAGAGAGGGAAAGCAAGTCCCCTACGGGCCTGAGGTAGAACTTACAGGTAAGGAGGAGCCAATTTTCTCCATATATTCAATTTCATAGGAGTTTCTGTAATCCAACTCTGCAAAAAAAACACAAAAAAAACCAAAACAAAAAACAAAAGGAGAGTTAGTGTCGGGGTGGAGAGAAAAAAAAATAGGGAAAGGTTTGGGCCAGGCAGGGTGGGGTCTGGAACCAGATTCTAAACTCTGAGCCTGTCCAAGGACTCGAGGTTTCTGATTCACCTGGTAGGAGAGGCTCAGCTCAGCAATTTTCCGACCACTCGTAAGCCTCTGGCTGCAAAGGGGCTTCTGCCGTTTGGGCGCCTGAGAGAGTCCAAGGGAGTTAAGTGTGAGCAGCACAGCCTGACCAGGAGCGGATCTGAGCACTATGCACCGAGCTTCCAGGACAGCCCGTCGTGAGTGTTGCTTCTCTGTCGGTCTCACGTACGACATGAAGAATGTCCCCACACCCTGACGACATTTTGCAACTGGCCCCAGCTTGGTCCCTCTCTGAGAACATAACCCGGGCCATCCTCCGAGGCAAGGGAGGAATGCACATTGCTCCCGTATTGCTGCTTGCTAAGAGCAGCTTTGCAAGTCACCTGGAACATTTCCCCAAGTCCTGCCAGGGCCTGCAGGGCTGGGGCCACATCAGATTTGCAGATGCAAAGACGACAGAAGTCAAATTAAGGGGAAAAAATGACCTATTTCAAATGGCCTGGAGACCTTAGGCTGGAAGGGAACCTCGAGAGGCATTCCCTGGAAACGAGAAGCTCTGGGCCCCTCGGGTCCCCAGGAGGTTACACGAGGACACTCCCAGCACTGCCCCTCCACTGATCCCCGCCCGCCCCATCCAGTGAGTGAGTTCCAAGCTCGTTCGATGTGCCTCAAACTGTGCTGGGCACGGTGGATGAGGTACCCGGAAGCCACAGAAGCTACCAGATGGTTCTTTCCTACTTGAGAAGAACCAGGCGGTGACATGTGATTTGCTCAGAAAGCAGCTGTCCAAGAGGGTGAGCGGCGATCCCTAATGCCTGAATTCTTTTTTTTAACAGAACGTATAGATAACAGTTCTGCTTTAAAGCACCTCTATTTCTGCAGATTGTCAAAGGCATCGCTTAAAAATGATTCCTCTATATGAGCTTTAAGGTGACATATTTCCTGGAAGCCCTTCCCCGAACCTGCGAGTGTGTGGGCTTGTGGCCATATGAGCTCAAGGGCTGAAACACGGAGATGGCCCTTCAGGAGTGGGCTTGGCCTGTTCAGGGGAACGAAGACGGTTTGATGGATCAACGGCCAGCAAGACCTCATGCATCTGGCAGGCCTACGCCCCAATGTGTGCATCACTCGGGAGGAGCAGAGATTCGTGCAAACCGCACACAGCTGGGCCGGAGCTCAGCACCTGTGACTGGCGTGGGCACCCGTTCTTAGGATGTAGCATAGAAGTATTTGTTCAGGAAGACCTCCTGTCTTCCCCATCTTGTAAATGAGGGGTAAGCTAGGGACAGCGAGGGACAGGCTGATTTCTGGGGCCCTCTCCAGATCTCTCACTTTCCAGATATAGGAGCTCAGGGCTATTATTGCATTGTCCTATTAAAGACTGTTTTAAGTTGGGAGGTAACAGTGAATCAGCTGCCTCCTTCTCCAACAGTGCCAAAGCATCATTTAACCCTAAATTATTTAACAGAAACCACCCCCTCCCCAGCACACCTCACAATGGCACAGGGCACCCAGGATGCACCTCACAGGCTAAGAGCCACCAGAGAGATTTTTTTCCAGGGACTGTGGCCCTGGGTCAGTGCCCAGCTCCGGTTACCAGCTCGGCTCAGCGAAGCGTCCCGCCTGGAATCTTAGCTCGTCCCCTGGCAGCTGATCACGGTGAGTTTCAGGTCACCAAGCTCACTTAGCTGCCTTCTTTCCCACCTGCCAATGGGGTCTCCTTCCCCCTCACCCCACCCAGGGTCCCTCACCCCTCCCTTCAGAGGCAGATGACAGTACAACAGTGGGGGGCTATCTGATCCACTCCCCCACCCCGAGAAATGTCTGCGTCCTAACGTGTGTGGTTACAGGAGGCTGGCTCTCGGCAGGACCTTCGGTCCCTGCTGATGTCTGGAGGTGTTCCTTCAGAACACGGCCTGAAACTTCCAATCCTAGCCATTTGGGGGTTCTCATTTTAATTTACAAAATGGCCCAGTTGGTGAAGCATCAGCCTTCGGCTCAGGTCAAGATCTCGGGGTCTTGGGATCGAGCTCTGAGTTGGGCTCCCTGCTCAGCGGGGGGCATCTGCTTCTCGCTCTCCCTCTGCCTGTCCCCCCTCCACTTGTGCTCTCTCTCGCTTGCTCTGGTCTCTCTCTCTCTCTCAAATAAATGAATAAAATCTTTAATAAATTGGCCTGGAAAAGATGTGAAGAAAAACAACCCCTCTTCTGGTCATCGATATCATCTCCTGTACTTTAAGGGGACATCTTCCAGAACATTGTTTTCAAAAATCTCTTTCATCTGCTTTCAGTGCTAAGCCTCAAAGGGTCGGCTTGGAGGGGGAGCCACGTCCAGCTTGGGCCCCGGCCACAGGCAGCTGGCAGGCCAGGAAGGGTAACGCCAGTTGCACCAAGTGACACGACACCTTCACGTCCAAGAGAGGAGGCCGCTCCCTGTAGTGTCTGCTGCTTCAAGATGCAGAGGTCCCAGTTATTATACACGGGTCCTGTCATCTCTGAGGATGCTTCTGGTAATTATTTCATGCTGGTCCATGCACTGTGGGAGGGCTGGGAGGCTGCTCTCCTCGACTCTGGCTGCCAGAGCTTGGCTGGGGACTGGGAAGACGCTGGAGGATGCGAGTGAGTCCAGATCGTCACTCCCGGGGTCGGGGAAGCCCACTCCCTGACCTACCCTGCCTATTGGCTTGCCTGTAAAATGGAGCTCAAAGTGCCCATATTTTGCAAAAAAAAAAGGGAAACGGTGTCAGGTAAAGGCCCCACCATGGGCTATACAGATGCAAGGGACTGTGACCAGGTCTATTGTAACTGTTCATTGCTAGGATTTCTGGAACTTTGAACATAAGTGATGAGAAAAGGGACCCCCTTGGTTAGGGGACAAGGATGCCGCTCCCAACAACCTTACTGTCACTCTGCTGCATGTCTGTAGTGTGACAGCAATGGTGCCCACCACGGGAAAACATTCAGCTCCTGAAGGGGTCACCTTACCCTCTGTTGGATGTGGAAAGGTGGGGGCAGATGTCACTGTGTGTCAGGGAGACGGGGAGCTGGGTGACCCTCAAAGGGCATCCAGACTCGTGAATCTAAAACCCTGTTCTCCTTGGGTCTCCTGGACCAGAGCTGGGAGAGGCCTTGGAGGAGGCTATGTTGCCATACAGCTCCTAATCTTTGCATCCCTAGGGACCACATGGACGAGGTCTTTCCCCACGACGTTCCCCAAGGCTGCACCAGAAGTGCAGAAGAGGCCATTTACTAAGCAAGCATTCAAAGAAAAACATCTGTAATTGCCAATCGGAGTTTTTAACCAGTGGGAGATTATCAGTGTTGCCACAGCGAGCTGATGTAATTACAGCCCAGACACGTCATTTTAATTAGCTGGGCATCTTTCTAATCTAGCTCCATCCAGGTTTCTTGAACTAATAAGCCAGCCTGAAGCTCTCGCGGACCTAGATGGGGAAGCACCGCTGAGTTTCTAAAGTCAATGAAAGGAAGCCTGCAGGGTGCTCACATACAAGAGTGTGGTAAGAGCAGGACCCATGGGGTCCAGCCTCTACATGGACTAGCCCCACAACGCTCAGCAAGTCCTAACAGCTCAAGGCCTGGGCTTCCTCGTGCCTAGGTGGGCAAGAGCAAAAATCCACTCTCTAGGACTGAGACAATGAAATGAAATCATGTAGACAAGAGCCTCAGTGGGGCTCAAAGTGAGCGCAGCACCAGTGACAGCTCCTGCCTCACTACTGTCACTTAAAGAGAATCGGCCTTGTAGCAAGTACCTGTTTAGGTGGTAGTAATTATTTCTAAGCCAAAATCTCATTTTCCTGTGATTTGTGATTTCTGTGTAACAAAGCCTCAAGCACGCCTACAGCGCTGGCCAGATTCTTTCTGGTGATGGCATCAGCACCCTAGGGGTGGGTCTGGTATGGCTGGGCATCCAGTTTCTACATCCAGCTGCTGCAGGGAAGCGGGCTGTATTAGAAAGGTGAATGCAGGGCTGACATGTCCTGGAACTGCAGCTGTCCTGTATTTGTACATGTGATAGATTTCCAAATGCCCGCCAGCTGTGATTATGGTCGGGACTTCCTGAATCCTGAATCTTCACAATCTCTTTCTTTCTTTTCTTTTTTTTCTTTTCTTTTCTTTCTTTTTTTTAAGATTTTACTTATTTATTCATAGAGAGGCAGAGGGAGAAGCAGGCACCCTATAAGGAGCCCAATGCGGGACTCAATCCCAGGACCCCAGGATCATGCCCTGAGCTGAAGGTAGACGCTCAACCGCAGAGCCACTCAGGTGTCCCTCACGATCACTTTCTAAGGAGGCAGGTTTAATAGAGCTTTGTTTCAAATGTACAGATTTACCTATCTGTTGAATTTTTGGAGAAAACAAGCAATGATCAAATATGTCGCTGAGCTAGCAAACTGTTTGCTTCGGTTCCATGTTAAAGATGAACAACTATGTTTCCATGGAATGAGATGCCTATGAGCTTAACAGGTACTATGAGGATCTTTATATTTTCTATTAAAAATGCATGTATTGGGGCACCTGGGTGGCTCAGTTGGTTAAGAGTCTGCCTTTAGTTCAGGTCATGATCCCTGGGTCCTGGGATCGAGCCCAGTGTCAGGCTCCCTACTCAGCAGGGAATCTGCTTCTCCTTCTCCCTCTGCCTGCCACTCCCCTTGCTTATGCTCTGTCAATGAAAATAAAATCTTTTTTAAAAATGCATGTATCTGCATCATCATTACAGCATTAAGTGACCTCAGAGTAGCCCCAACCAAGCACAGAGGGCAGGCAGCACAGAGATGCCCAGGGAAGGGCTGGAGGGGCAGGGCAAGTGTGGGAGACAGGGCACTGAAGTGGCAGCCAAGGGGGGTGGCACCCATGGGGCAAAGTGGTTCCATTCAGTAAGGCTCGTGGCCCAGGTGTGCGGGCAGAGGAAAGGGCTGAAGGGGGTGGAGGTCATGTCCCAGGGCCCCTGGGGTCAGGCTGCAGTAAGGTCACTGTCAAGCCTCCCAAACCCCAGTCTGAGGGCCAACCAAACAGCTAACCAAAAGGCTCTGTTCCACAGAGCACATAATGCCAAAGTACACATAATTTAGATGGTCTTTTCATCTTCAAACTATAAAGAGGCACTGTGGTGAAAAGGTAAGCATCCAAAATCCCCCGCCAAAAATGACATGGACCTCACTCATATCGTTTAGGACCTCAGTCATATTGTTCAGAGACTTTATGGACACAAAGCAAGCCCCCGAGGAGCCGGGTCATGGAACAGTGTGCAGAGGAAGCAGTTCGAGCTACAATCCCAAACTACCTGCTCTTGGTGACACCACCACCTGCCCAGAGGGAGCAGGAGGCCGTTTAATGGAGGTGGTGGTTCCTTAGCAGCAGCCAAAAAGTGCAAATGAGATTTTCATGTGTGATGGCCCTTATATTGATTTGTACTCATTTTTTCTGAATGGTTGGATTATCAGGATCTTGGAAAGGGAGACTGAGAACCACCACAGTGGTCCCGAGTGCTGGAGGGAAGCTCACAGAGGGGCGGGTGCAGGGAAGAGCACCAGCAGACCGGGAGACGGTTTCAGGCCTCAACAGCTTTCCTAACGAGAAAGGGAAGTGTGGGAGCCAATAGATTCAGAAAAATCTATCCACTGTTAGTGGAATAAGCAGTTTACAAAAAAAAAAAAAAATTTTGATTCATCCAGTCATGCTGCACGGACTTAACATAGATGAATTTTTCAAGCCAAAGAATCGGGCAGAAAGCTGAAAGCAAAAATACATGTAGGAGGAAGAAAGACATTAATGAGAAAATCAACATGCCTGGAGCCTATTCAGGAAAACTGTCCTCTCGTTGGCAAGCCTGGAGTGAACCATCTGGTTTGGGGGCTTGAGGAGAAGGTATGGCCACCTTGTGGAACATCCTGCGGGCTGATGGACAGTGGTGGCACCTAGGGACCCCAGACCCGGGCAGGGGATTGACCCACACGGAGCATTTGGCTTGAATGGTGCTGCTTGCAGCTGCGTGTGTTTCAGATCACCCAGGCATCTAAAGCCACAGAGAAGGAGCGAAGCTCAAGTGAGCTCAGGATGGGAACTGGGGGGGGGGGGGGGGGGCGCTGAGCTCACTGGCTCTCAGCTGGTGTCTCAGAGATGGGGTACAGCTGGGTTCAAGCCTGAGGCTGTTTCAAAATACAGCCTTAGTGGGATGCCTGGGTGGCCCAGCGGTTGAGCGTCTGCCTCCAGCTCAGGGCGTGATCCTGAAGTCCCCGGATCGAGCCCTGCATCAGGCTCCCTGCGTGGAGCCTGCTTCTCCCTCTGCCTGTGTCTCTGCCTCTCTCTCTCTGTCTCTCATGAATAAATAAACAAAATCTTTAAAATAAATAAATAAATAAATTGTAATAGAAAACACAGGACATACAAACTACCATCTTAAACACTCTAACTTCGGTAGCGTAAAGTACACTCGCAGGGTACAACAACCCGTCTCCAGACCTCTCTTTCAGGAATGAGATGATTACGGCCTATTCCTGACCAGGGTTAATGACCCTTTTCTCCCTTCCTTTCTCCTTCTTGAAAATAACCGGGGGTGCACGCAGGTCACTCAGGCAAAGGAAACATCAGCTCAGACTTGCAAAGGGGTCAGAAGGAAAGCACTGTTCGCGTACATGGCTCACTGAGTCAGAGTGTCAGGGGGTCATTTCCCAGGCAGACTGGCCTCTGGTCTCAGGCCCCCCTGTGGTATGGTCCTGCCCCCAGCAAAGCAACAGCTTCTTGGGGTGGGGAAAGTCCCCAGACCTTTCCCTGCTCTAAATAGTAACTGGATGGACAGAGCAATTTGGCCCTCAGTTCCTTCCCTGTGTTCTCTTCAATAAAACGCTCCAACAATGGCACTCAGTCATGAAAAAATACTTAGAAATGGTTATTTATAGCATTTATAGCATTTGCCATACGAACAGTGCAGTCCCAGCCTGAAGCATATATTTATCCATGCATATAAATATATAACTGTATATTTTGGAGTTGCTAAATGGTTCTAAAAAACTAAAGAAATCTCTTGGGCAGATGCAAACCTGAGAGACTCAACTCTATACCTGGACCGCGGGATGCCTGTGACCAGGCCAGCTTCCCTTGTAAGGACAGAGAGGCAGGAAGGTACCCGCCCTCGGGGCCCTGGGAGCTGCCCACAGCATCCCTCCTGGCCGTTGGCAAAACAGCACAGACACAGAGGTGGTCTCTTGTTTCCACCAACGCCCAGCAGGGTGACCCCTGGGTGGCAAGCTGATCGATACCCAGCCTGGTCCTGGGCGACCAAGGACGCGGGCCCAGAGCAGGCTGGCGAGGGCTCTCACAGTCATGTGTTTCCCTCCAAGCCAACCCTGCATTTTAGGGGGTCTCAATTAGAAACAGCCCAATGACCTCTGCCTCACATGTTAGCATGAACAAGCGACCCCGGTCCACTGCCTGTGGTCGGCTGGCTGGTTATTTTGTCGTGAAGCCACAGTACTTTGAAAGCAATTGCTCACTAGTCCGATTTGAAATGAAAGAACAGAATGAGAGCTTTTAAAAAAAATATATGGGTTTCAGATGAAGACATCCAATATGCAAGGGGGGATAAAAAAGTTCCATTCCTGACAAGCAGGCAGATGTTGGATAATCACATTTTCACAGCCAAGCAGTTTCATTTATGCTAATCGTTCTGAAACAGGAAAGTAACCTCTGCTACTGGGGAGCCCCATGCTCCCCCCCCCCCCTGCCGTCCCCAGGCCTGACACAGAAATATGTGAGCAGCAGCCACAGAGAGGAAATTAAAAGAGCTTGAAAGCAAAAACGAAAAAGCAGAAAGCGGCACAGGTAGTATGAGCAGCAGATTCCATTAAATTTACTTACAACAGAGAACACACAGACATCACATCTTCAACCATCCTAAGACAAGAAGACAAGAAAAAAGAGAGACAGACAAAAGGAACTGACAAAAAAGATAAATCCGCAGACAACTGGTTATCAGCGGGCTGGGATACAAGAGCCATCCACTGTAGGTGCTGCTTGCAAGGCAGGGCGACATCCCAGCTTTTGGAGAGGGGCTGGCTGAGAGCAATCCCTCCCCCCTCGGTTCCAATTACCCCAGAAGGCTCTGATGCCCAAAGAGCTTTGTCCCACTGGTGTAGGATTCCAAGCCGTCTACACTAGAGGCGAGACTCAGGGATGGGCTGGCTTCCCTGACCTGCTGGTTAGCTCTGATGATGGGTCAGACTGTACAGGGAGGGTACGGGTGGGTGGCTATAGGCTGGCTCTCATTCCAAAAATGGGAGACTGTGGCTATGTCATTTGGGCATTTCAGGCTTCTGTTTGAGGCCTAAAATAAAGCTTCTGGGGCACTTATTCATGGTGAATGATGAATCTGGGCCTGTGGATTCATCACAGACGTCTGGGTGGCTCAGTCGGGTAAGAGTCTGCCTTTGGCTCAGATCATGATCCTGGGGTCCTAGGATCAAGCTCCACATAGGGCTCCCTGCTCAGCGGGGAGCCTGCTTTTCCCTCTCCTCCCCCTGGCACACTCTCTTGCTATTTCTGTCTCTGTCTCTCTCAAATAAAGAGAATTTTTTTTTTAAATAAAGGACAGGGACATCTGGGTGGCTCAGCGGTTGAGCATTGCCTTTGGCTCAGATCCTGATCCCGGGATCCAGGATCGAGTCCCACATTGGGCTCCTTGTAGGGAGCCTGCTTCTCCCTCTGCCTGTGTCTCTGCCTCTCTCTCTTTGTCTCTCATGAATAAATAAATAAAATCTTTAAAAAAATAAAAAATAAAAATAAATAAAAATAAAAATAAAGGACATACTAAAAAACAAACAAAAAAATAATAAAGCTTCCAGCACAGCTTCAACAGAGCATCTAGGAAGAGCCTCACTGGGGAGCCAATCTCAGATGAGTCTTGAAATATTCGAGGCTAATGTCTGCTTAGAGAACCTCCTCTCAGGAAGTTCCAGGTGCTTCTCAAATGTGAACCCTTTGGGGAGCCCAGAATGGCATGTAAAAAGGTCACTCTGTCTCCATTTGTACCGGGCAGAGTCAGAGGCGCCAGCAGCTGTGGTCTGCTCTGCTGGGTTGGTGCCAGAAGCCTGGTCCCTATGGCCTTGATCAAACTGACCACACTTCACATGAGGGCAAGAGAAAGGCTCCAAGCACCATCCCCACGATGCTGGGAACCATGTCCTGAGCAGGGATCCGCAGCCATCCAGGTGACAGCTGGGTCTGGGGATGAATTGCAGAGGCCCAGACAGGAGGTCCTGAAGGGCACTCGCCCTGGCAAGTGTCGGTGGCTACTTGAACCGATTATTAATGGCCTCCCAGGGATTATGGGGACTGTGTTCTCCCACTCGAGTTCCACTGATCTCTTCTGAACCTACAGGGCCTTGGAATCTTGTCTGCAAAAGATGGCTAGAAAAAGGGAGGAAGACAAACGAGGTGCTTCTCACAGGTTGGCTGGGGTGCAAGGGGGGGGGTATCCAGGCCAGACCTCTCGCTCATGGGCCTCACTCCTGGGCTGGTGTCCCATTAACGGGCAGACAGAAATACTCTAAATTCTAACAATATTTTAAGGGTAGATCTCCTAGCTTGTAGCCCACTCCAAAAAGCAATTCCCACGCAAAATAGGAAAAAGGTAAAAGTCACCAAAGGGGGGTTGACCAGGTCTCTACAGGACAGTTC
The DNA here is from genome assembly GCF_018345385.1 of Vulpes lagopus. NCBI lineage: Eukaryota > Metazoa > Chordata > Mammalia > Carnivora > Canidae > Vulpes > Vulpes lagopus. The sequence continues at coordinate 9,362,385 of NC_054825.1, forward strand.
CCTGTCTATGGGCTCTCCCACAGTCCCCTGGAGTCAAATGTCAGGTCTCCAGCTGAAAGTAATGCTTTAAACCACTGCCACAATAAGTGAAAGATCGAGGACTCTAGACCCAAAGGGACATGTGGCTGGGAGGTGCCACCACCACAGGAGCAGAGAGGAAAGGAAACAGGTATCGTGTTGCAAACCTGGCAGCGTTACGGCAGCTGGGGGAAAGGTCAGGGCAGCCACGTCCATCCAGACACGAGACCCAGGGTCACAGCCAACGCGCAGCCCCGCCTCTAACCTGACCACCTGCACCCCTGAACTTACGTCTTTAGGGGCGTCTTCTTCTTCTTGGCGGGCTTGTTCAGCCCATCCCCATCCACTCCATTGGCTTCGATGGCACTGGCTGGGATCTCAAAGGAGGCTGGGGATTTAGAAGGTGAGCTGGGGGTTTTAGAGGACGTCTTAAAAGGGTCAATGGATTCATCACAGGCGTCTGGGTCAAAGTTGTAGGACTGTTGGGGCAGTTTGGGAGACTCTTGCATTTTTGAGGTGGAAGAAAAAGGGTTAAAATTGGGGTCATCCCACTTGTCAATATCAAAGGTGTAGGTACCTTTAGCCATAGGGATGTCATTGGGTTCATCGGGGGATCTGGTAGGCGAGGCAGGAGTGTTGTCGAGTTTCTCGGGTGTTTTTTTCATCTTTGGCCTCCTTAGGGGCATTTTGGCAACTGGCTTTTTGCCTAGCTTTTTGGTGGGAGGGGGGTTTTCCTGCTGGGTGTCCCAACTACCCTTGTCCTCAGAATAGTCAAACTCCAGCCTCACCGAGAGCCCTTTGACGGGGGAGTCCTCCTGCCCCCCACTCTCGGACGGGGTCACCTCTGCTGCCTCCGGAGCCGTGGCAAGAGGCGACGGTTTCCTTCCAATGGGGGGTGAGTTCTGCACCCTGCCACTTCCAGACGCCGGGGGGATGGCCCCTTCGGCACCCTCTGAGTCCAGAGGGCAGGGAGCCTTGGGCACAGCAGCAAGATCCAGGGGCGCCTCCTCTGACACGGCCGGTCCAGAACCTTCCGTCTTGGCCAATTCTGGCTTTATCTCGAATGCTCTAGTCTCCTCGCTGGGGACGGGACACTCTTCCACGGGCTCTTGTTGTGTCTCTTTCACTGGGGGGGTTTCCGTGGGTTTCTTAGTGGTCTGCTTCTTTTTTAAGGAAGGTGGCCTTGGTTTTTTAGTTCGCTTAAGGGTACTGGAAGCACTGCTTGAGCCTGTGCTATACGCATCTGGGGCCGGGGCCACGGCTTCGGGGTTGCCTGAGCAAGAAGCACCATCAAAGTCACTAGCTTGCAGGCTGAGAGATCGGGAGAGCGTGGACTTGGAGACGGGCACGGAATCCGTGGACTTCCTCCGCGTGCTCACTTTGCATTCCTGACTCTTACTAGAGTCTGAGCAGCGGGGCTCCAAGGTCTGGAAATCATCCACCAGCTCGATGCTGTCAAAGTCTAAGTTGTAAGTCCCACTGCTGGCTATAGGCTTGTCTTCATCGAAGACGGCAGAGAAGGAGTGTGACGGGGGGCGGAAGGGGCTCCCTTCCACCGAGCTGCTGCGGGGGCCATCGGGGACAGACACCGGCTCGGGACCGCAGCCTGATAAGAGGAGACGAAGCAGTCAGTGAGGGACATCGGACCCCGGGGCCTGTCTCACCTCGTGCCAGACTACGGCCCTGCCCGCCCCTCCCCTGCCAGGCCCCCGCAGGATGGGCACAGGGCTTGGGGACAAAGCCTGCTCTCCCCCACACAACTGGCTTCAGACCCTGGACAGGGCTTACCCTCCGGTTCCTCATCTGTAAAGTGGGAGTGACAAGGGCTGTTTAGGGAAGAGCTCACATCATTCAGTCATTCAATAAACCTTTACCAAATTCCCAGTCGCAACCAGGCACCATTCTGGGAGTTGGGGATTCAACAGAAGAACAAAACAGACAAAATTCTTGTCCTCCTGGAAGTTACATTTTTCAGGGAGAAGACAGTTAAGAAACAAATAAACAAGCACAATGTACAGGCTGCCAGATGGTGATAAGTACTACGGAGAAAAATCAAGCCAGGGTAGGGGCATTGTGATTTTAAAATAAAGTAGTTGGCAAAGCCCTCCAAGGAGGAAATACTTAAGCAAAGATCAGAAACAAGGTAAAGGAGGATAAAACAAGGAGCCAGGAGGATATCTGGGAGGCTCGAGGGGTCGGGGCATCACAGGTAAAAGGAACAGCAAGTGCAAAGGCCCTGGGGCAGAAGCACGCCTGGTGTGTTAAATATCAGAGGCCAGTGTGACTAACGCAAGGGAGAGGAAGACAGACATTACCATCATCAAGCCTGTTCTTGATTACTCAGAGCTTGTTGTGAGGAACAACAGGGAGCCCCAGTGTGGGGACTCCCAGGGCACTGTGGTAGGACTGAGCATGTCCTACCTGCTACTTTGTCCCTGTCCCTAGGCCAGGCGTCCCCTGTAATCTCTCCCTCCAGCTCTGCCTGCCACGCTCCTCTTCTTGGCCTTTCCTCTGATCCATTCCCTCTCTCTTTGCTGCTCTTCTTCCCAGCTTCCTCACCCCCACAGCCCCTGCCGGCCACAGAGGCTGCTCCTTATTTCGAAGCACACCGTGCATGCTCCACTTGTTGGCCACGAGATGCTCCATCACCTCTGGACCCCACCGCTCCGGGGGATCTGCCCAGCCTGGCCTTGGCTTGGCTACCCTGGGCTCTGCCCACACCAGGTGGTGCCTTTCATGCATTTCCAGCTCACAGCTGTCCGGGCAGTCGGGACGCCAGAAAATGATTGGCTGGACATCCAGCAATATGTCACTGAACAAAGGAGGGCAAATGTTACAAAGAGGTCCACAGAAGAAGGGACTGGAGAGTTGGCACAGGTGCGGCCCGGGACGGAGTCATGCCCCCAAACATCCACCCCATGCCCGGGTGGGAAGCTGCCAGATAAAAGAGAGGATGTTCAGATAAATTTGAATTTCAGATCATTGAAAAAGGGCTTTAGTATAAACACGTCTTGGTAATTCCTTGTTTATCTGGGATTCAGATTTAACTGGGCACCTTATATTTTTTATATACTGAATCTGGCAGCCTCATCCCAACAAATGAACAGGGTTTGGAAAACGCTCTGCTAAACCTGAACTGGCCTCTTGCTGTACATTTTCTCAGAGCAATTCACGCTCACTATTGCAAACGCCCAAGTGGTATTTGCGCGGTGCTTCCCAACTTTGCTCACGAGCAGATACTTCTCTTGGAGCACCTGGCGGAGAAATCCCAGTGGAGGAAGTGCCACCCGGGAGAAGATGACACAAACGAAGTCCAAGCCTCCTGAGTTCAGGAACTGGTCTGATTCACCTTAGCTCTCCCTTGGACTCGTCACACTTTCTCTTGCAATAAGCACCTCTAGAACTGAAGGCACCGTCTGGAAGCACATCTATTCGTGGTTCTAAACCGTCCCGTCTCTCCTGCACCCTATGCTACCCAGGCCCTACTTGGAGCTGGTGTCTTGCAAGACAGGCCCTTTTAAAGCCTCATGGCTCCTTCTACCAAATGACTCCTCTCTCACCTGAAAAACATTCCTGCCTCCTCCCTGCCTCAAAAGAAGAAGTCTCCTCCCTGCTTCCTTCTAAAACCAACTCCCTTTCTATCTTCCGGGGCCTGGCACTGTCAACCCACCCATCACAGCACAGGGGGGCCAGAAGGACCCAAGGACCCAGGGGAACAGCTGCCTTCACATGAGCCTCACAGGAAGGGAAGGAGCCTCACCCATCCCATCGTTTCCAAAGCAAGGCTCACAATCGCCAGCCTCCTGTCTCTCCCGAGCCTTCCGAGGCCCTTCAGATGTCACTAGTTCCCTCAAATCATGCAACATGCAACCATCTGCTCACTTTTTGACCCAGAAGAAAAGCTCCCTGTCTGCTAAACACCCTTTCCTCTTCAGAACTGACATTCCCTAATTAAATCATCATGGACTAGGAAACCTGATCTTGCTGAAGAGTTTTTAGGCCTTGGCACTGCACTCTGTCGGGATGGTGGGTTCTCTGGGCCGGAGGCCTATGCTTTTCATGACAGGGTGTTAGGCAGCATTGCTGGCTTCCACCCACCAGATGCCATTGGCACCTCAACCCCAGCTGTGACAACCAAAAATGTTTTAGGGGCGCCTGGGTGGCTCAGTCAGTTAAGCATCTGCCTTTGGCTCAGGTCATGATCCCAGGGGTCCTGAGATTGAGCCCCACATTGGGCTCCCTGCTCAGCGGGAAGTCTGCTTCTTCTTTTCCCCCTCCCCAGCACGCGTGCATGCTCTCTCAAATACAAAAATAAAATCTAAAAAAAAAAAAAAAAACGCTTCTAAAAATTGCCAGATGTCCCCTGAGGGGCCACATCATCCCTGGCTGAGGACCGCTGTCTTACTGTGTGGTAGATGTGCTCGCTTCAGCAGCACATATACTTACTGTGTGTTAGTTAAGGTTATTCTACAGGGCCCATTACAGGGCTGGGAGGGCCCTTCAAAGTACTCTTCAGAGGAACCCTGGATACGGACCCGAGAAAAGGTCACTGCCACATGGGGGCCCTGAATTTCCAAAGCAAGTGTGGTCCGACTGGGTTCGCAGCCCCACCCACTGGGGTTCTAAATTCCACACACCACATCTGCATGAAGACAATCTGTTCATTCATTCACTCCATGAATAAGCTGGGTGCCTCCCATGTATCAGCCACTGTGGGGGTGCAGTGGACATAGAGGTGAGGAAAGACGAGACCCCAGATGGATCCATCTACCCCATCAGTGCAGACCTGGGCAATGCTTGTCCTGGCTCCAGGTTTGGGCTCAGTCTGATGACACAATGAGCATCCCTGGTTCAGCCAATGCAGGTTTGCTTGGCAGAAAGGGGGGATTTCCAGGGACATCAGTCAGCAGAAGACACCATGACCAAGTGCCACAGATGGGGTGGGGGGAAATAGCAGACATTTATTGTCTCATAGTCTGGATGCTGAAGTCCAAGGTCAAGGTGTCAACAGATTTGCTTTCTCCTGAGGCCTTTCGTTGGCTTGCAGATGGCCCTCTCCTCTGTGTCCCCACATGGCCTTTCCTCTGTGGGCCCCCAGGGCTCATCCCTGGGGCCCTTTCCTCTTCTTACAGGGACACCAGTTCTAATGGATCAGGGCCCCACCCTTCCAACCTCATTTACTCTTAAACATCTCTGTAAAGGTCCTACCTTCAATACAATCACACTGGGGCTTAGGGCTTCAACAACTGAACTTGGGAGAACACAATGTCCTCTGCAACACCAGTGGAGGGCAGTAAAACCCCCAAACTAAGGTTAAAAACAAATGTGTTTGGAAAGGAGGGAATTCCAAGCAAAAACAGAAAGGCACTGAGGGGTGTCTCTACCCCACGGACATCACCTTACCATCCCCCAAGGCCACATTCCCTAGCCCTGCAGGACTGCTTCTCCCTGGAGTGCTTAATGCCAGCTTTGCTGGTGCTTCTCTCTCTCCCACTCACCACTACCCACCCCCCAACTTTGGGCAGAGATCCATGGGCCCAGAGGACCAAACGTGTCAACACGTGGCACCCCAGTGCTCCCAGACTCTCACCTTCAACCAGCAGATCAATGTGAATGGCTCTCATAGACAGGGGACATAACTTCACATCTTCTAAGTACATGAGTAATAATCTATTACGATTAATGTTTATTCTGGAAAAGGTCTCCATTTTAAGTAGGCTAATGAGATCCAAATGGAGCATTATTGGTCTTTAGGTGGCATTTTACTGGTAGCTGCGGGCTCGGAGCAAATCCATGATGAATGCAGCACTTCCCAAACTTGCCTATCCTGAGACACATCCCCAGGCAGTATGGCACAGCTGGGGTGAGGACTCCGAACCCCCATTTCTCACGGGTGCTACAGGCCGCCCATGAGCAGGGAAGTCTGGGGGCTGGGCTGGCTCACCGCACCTGCTCCCTATCAGGACCTGAAAACCTCCAGGGGCAACAATTTAATATCTGGCCACAGAAATGGTTTGGAGGAGGAGCCTGGATTGGCTTCGATTGACCTTTGAGGTGAGTTCTGATTGCCTGCAGGGATTTTGCCTGGAGATAGGGGGCATCAGGAGGGTGGGAGTGGCAGCAGGGGCGGTCCCTGTGTGCCCACCCTCCCATATTGTCACCAAGCCCAGAAAGGGCCAACAAGAGAGGCAGGAGGCCCATGAGAAGCCAGCTGCTCCTCCAGACCAGAAGGGCCTTCAGATTCTCACAGACACCCTGCTGGGTCCTGAGGACCACTCGGCCCAACCCACTGGGTCTGTGCCCACTGCCTCCTGGACGCCTGCCCTGATCTCGCACGTCTATCTTCTCAAACCTTCCTTCAAATGTCAAAATCTGAAGATGGAGCAGCGCGGCCCGAGGCACTGTGGGGAGTGACAAGTATTAACCAGGGTGTCTTTGCTTAGAGATGGAAGTTCTCTACGCAAACCAGCTCATTCCTACCAGAGCCCACCGTGTGAGCAGCCAAATGAAGCCGCCCCAGTTAGGATGGGAGAACATAAAAGGGACCTTGCCAGGTGGAGCAAAGAGTGACATCTCCCCAGGGGCACCAGGAGCACCGTGGGGGCTGGAGCGTGCAGTCCTGCTGCAGGGCAGCGTGCAAAGCCTTGGGCTGGGTGCCAGCTCCACCTGGGGCACACTGAATGTCCCTTCTCCCCTGCCCCGCTGACTGCTGCCTCCTTCTGCATCCTCCGGGCCAGAGCTCGACGGCTTCCTCCCCCGACCCCACGTCCTGCCCCGGCTCTTCCCACGCAGGGCTGCCCGCCAGGCGGGCCACTGTCCACCCCTGGCCAGGCCCCAGGGAAGCACCGGGCTGTCTTCCCGTTGACAAACTCCGTGCTTCTCACTCCTGGGAGGCAGGGAGAGGCACCACCAGCAGGGGTGACTCTGACAGTGGCCACTCTGCTCTTTCAGCCTGTGTTCCCAGACTTCCCCCCACCTCCCACCTCCCACCTCCCCTCCACGTCACAGGGGGCACGAAACCAGCAGTTCTGGAAGCGCGCTTTCTCTATGAGCTAAAGAAGACAGCATCGCGATGGATCACTAGGACACCACACGCCCCAGTGCTGACTCCAGCCGAGTCAGTGCTCACGGGCCCCAGGTGACACAGACCCTGGCTCTGCCACTGCTCAGCTGGCTGACCCTGGCCAAAGCTCCATAACCTGTGCCTCACTGTCACCGTCCCCAAAACCACCTCGCAGAGGTGGCATAAATCAGACTCATCCTTCTAACAGTACCTGCTGCAAGGAAAACATGCACAAATGTGACCTGTTGTTCTAGCTGTAGCAGGACAACAGTCCCAGGGCCCAGCTCATCCTCTGTCCTGGGAGGAAAGGAGCTACCCACCTGGGTATGTGGGGCCCATGAGCATCGTGAAATCCTTGTGCACCTCGCGGGGCCATCAGGGGCCACTGAGCGGGGCTCAGAGAGCAGTCAGTTCCCCCAGGAAGGTCATTAAGGGAAATCAGTGCTCGCTCGGAGGCTCAGAGCCCCTCCAGATTCTTGGTGTGCCCACCCTCCTCCTGCAGGTGACCCCTCTGAGCCTCAGCTGAAAACCAGGCATTCTCGTGAGGATAAAAAGTGAGAACCACTTAAGCTCCCAACACAGGGCACAGCTCTACCAGGACACGGCAACCCTTGTGCATGTGACAATGACACCCACTCCCTGTACCCCTGCCCCAGGGAAGGGTGGGAAGGCCCTCACCTGGCTGGGTTCCTGGATGCCTTCCTATCTCTCTGTAGGGGCACCCCTGCCCTGCAGACTCAGGGGAGAGGAAGGCAAGTGACAATGTGTATGGAGACATGGTCCCCTAGGGGGACAGAAGCCACTGGGTGTGCTGAGCTCCCTTCTGAGTCCCTCTAAAGACACTGGCCATGAACAACCAACCATGTGGAACACAATCAGTGCCTCAGCAAAGGCCACCCTTCCCCTGGGGCAGAGAGGAAAGGTCTAGAGCACGCAGGGCAGTGTCTCCAGTCACCTCCAAGGCCCCAACACAGGCCTTCCTGGGCAGTCTCCCAGCGAGGGGAAGAAAATAGGCTTCACCGCAGGGGAAGCAATGTCCCCCGGAGGGAGGGCAACCATCGAAGGAGCCCACCTCTGGTATCACAAAACCAGGCTCAGCTCACTGACCATCTGCTTGCTGCCCACCTCACAACTGCTTGTCCATCCTCTGCCTCGGGGTACCTTAATGCACCAGCTCACTTCACCTGCTGAGAGCAGCCTGGTTTCCCAATGGAAAGGAGTCAAGAGGTCTGGGTTCTGATCCCAGCACCCCTCATGTGCTGTGAGATGGAAGGCGAGGTCTGGAATCTCCACATCCCACTGGGGGAGCAGGTGATGTTACCCAGGGATGCTGTGAGCACAGGGGGATGATTCTGGGCTGAGCTGGTATGAAACTCAAAGAGAACCCAGCACAGGCCTGGCACGCAGTGGACACTTAAATGGGAGCTATTCCTTATTTCTACGTATGCCTCACACTGGCCACCATACAGCAGCCACACACTGTGATCTCAGAACCAGGGAAGGCCAGAAAGGGAAGGAGGACCCCGGGGGGCTGGCAGGCTGCCCTCTTCATTTTACGGGTAAGAGAAAACCGGGCTCAGACAAGCTGCATCCTGGCCCGGTCCAGCCTAGATGAAGGGCATCCCCCCATCCTCCTGTCCCCAGGGCCACATACATGCTGGCAGGACTCAAGGTAAGGCCACTGTCTGATTGCTTCCCACCATGTGGGTTTCTAGGAGAGCAAATCAGGTCTTTATTCACAGCCAAGGGTCTAATCTATCATTTCATGTGGCTCTTCTGGCACCTTTAGCAATATCCCAGGCACTTTGCAGAGGAAAACCAAACAATAGGTATCTCCCTCGGTGCCCTTTCTTTCCTGCAGTTCTCCGAAGGAACCTTTCTCCCCCTCTAGCCACCTCTGAAAGCAGGCACACCCGCCTACTCACGCCTCTGCTGTGCCCCACGCTGTCTGCAGAATGGACGAGCAGACTTTTCTAACAAGTGCAGCAAATCAAACAGATCTTTGTACAGCCCAAGCCAGGGGGGCTCTAAGCAGTCACGATCCCAACCGTAAGAGTCCTCATTATGTAAGCGGTTTATATTTAGCTTCATTGGAGTTTTCCAAGAAAGAGAAGCAGAAAATCCCTGTTCAAAGACTCCAACTGATGTCGTGAAAAGTTCTGTGGGGCTGTGGCTCGTGGCAATTACCAGCTCCAACCCCTTCGGGGTGGCGGTTGTCTCTCAATCTCCTGTGATGCTCATTCTTTCCGAAGCTGCTGTCCTAAGAAAGAGGCCGGTGCTGTGCGTGTTTGTTTTTAAGAATGGAGATTGTTCTTTGCTTTGTTGAAAAGCAAGTCAGGCAAAAGGAACAACGACAGGCCACAGGAAAGAACAGAAGCACCAAATCATCCCCAGATGCTCCCAGGATGAGTGGCTGGAAATTCTAGAAGGTGCGCATCAGCTCACATCCTTCCCTGTGCATGCACTTCCGTGGAGCAGGTGGATGGACCCTACACTGTAACACACCATCATCTTCTTCTCAATTCTTTCCTAAAGTATCCCATGTGTGGGCATGAACTTGTACACACAAGAAAGGATAGTTTACTTCCAATCACATGTTTGCTCTAGGGCTTACAATCTAAGGGTGATTTTTTTTTTTTGCAGTATTATAGGAAATGAATTTTTAGATGTTTCATAATATGGAATTAAAAATGGGAACGCTAAAAAACTCTCAGCAGTCCTTCTGGCTCCTTCTCTACTTTAAAACCAAATAAAAAAAATAAAAAATAAAACCAAATAAATTGCAATAATTCCCCTCTCAGGGCCCAGACCCCAGGCTAGCCATGCAGAATCAGATCCTACTAGCTGATGAGCTGTCAGAGATGGGAGAGTATGAAAATCGTATTTGTCAGACACCAGCGAAGACATCTACCCTCCCCAAAACTGGTCCTAACCCTTTTCCCCTGGACTGGGGAGCAAATCTGCTTAGGAATCGGCCCTAGAGTATCTACCCTTTCTAAAACAATGGCCTGTTTGAACCCAGGACAGGTGGAAAGAATTCTACCCATTTTTTTTGTAAAACCAATATCAAGGTCAAAATGTCATTTGACTTTACAGTTCCCCTGGCTTCTGGCCAGGGTAAGAGGATGAATGGAGGCCCAGCCATCAGCTTGCTCCTTCTCCTCCCTTACCTGGGGTGGCCTTGAGCACAGGTGTGTGGACACCCCACCTGTAGGTCTCGGCCCCATCCTTGGTTCCTCCAAGATACAAACATGGGTAAAGTCAACCTGGGAAGATGGGCCATGGGAAGGGGACCAGATGTGCCCAGGAAGTGGCTGCCCCTAGGAATCCAGAGTGTGGTCTAGGAGATTGGCCCTGCAGCCTCACCATGTAGAGAGGACTGTGGCTGGAGGAAAGTCAGAGTGGGGCCCTCTAAAATACACAACCCAATGCAGGAAGGTAGTGCAGGTCTAAGGACAGTACTACCCAGCCCCCTAATCAGCTGCTGGGCCATTTCTGGGACCACCTGGCCCTTGACCAGCCTTTAGAATCACTTCTGGGACCACCTGACCCCTGACCAGCCTGCAGGACCATTTCTGGCAGTCCCCATCTCCTTCCAGCTCTCATATTAAACTTCCATGCTGGGGGTAGTCCCACTCCTGCTGGTGTAACTGGAGGATGCACACACAAAACACAAGCCAGGTGAGCAGGCTGAGACTGGGGACCGAGATCTATCCCATCCCCTCCTACCTCGAGCAATCATACTTGAAAGGTAGGGAAAGGTCTGTGTTTTAAGTCACACTAGGGAGACAGGATGCTGGAAAGTGATATGAAATCAGGGGACTTGTGGTTAATGAGGGATAAATGAACCATCCTGCATGGGTTTGGGTATCTCTGGCTTTCTCTTCTTTCCCATTTACTACATACCTCCATTCCCCAGCCCCTGGAGGCTATGGTCTTTACGCAAATGCAGGTTCATGTGGGCTGTCTAGAACTAGTGTTCTTATGGGAATCAAGGGCCAAATATTAGAACCCGAGATAGGATTCCACACAGAAACCTCCCAGACCCACTTGTCCCCTCAAACCCAATTCCGGATGCCAAGTGAAAGGTACCAGGACTAAATGAGTGGTTTCCCCACAGGCCAGCCCTAAACATCATCAAAGCAAACAGAATAATCCACTGCATCTGCTCACTCAGATACAGTGAGCAGAGCCCGGAGCAGAAAGACGCCAGTGGCTGGGGAGTGTCTAAGGAGCTCCAGTGGGTACCCCCCATCCAGCTGCCCTAGCCCAGGGCTGCTCCCAAGCTTCCCCGGGGGAGTACCTGACCTTGGTTACCTGGTTCTTCCAGGGGAGGCTGTGCGCTGATCTCAGGCTCTAGAGTGACTTCGGGGGGCGGCGGAGGTGGGGCTGGTGGAGCTTTGACAGGAGTCGTGGACTCGGGAGTCTCAAATGCTTCTTCAGAGTCAGAACTCCTGATGGAGAGAGAAGGAGAAACGCACAGGATTAGGCAGGGGCCAGGGCTGAGTCTGCTCTGAGGGGCCGGGGGCCAGCGCTGCTGAGGCTGTGTGACCCTCTGACCCCTACCCGGGACGGCGAGATCCAGGCTTGTTGCCCAATTTAACTGTTCAAGGAAAGATGTGAGGAAAGTCATTTCCCAGCATGATTCCCAAGAGGGAATCTCATTATCACCAGCTTTGTTCCCAAATGATGTATGCTTTGAACTTAGCCCCGTGAGAAATACATATTTCTGGCCTCAGTGACAAATACAAACACAAGGGAACCTTTGATCAACTCTGGCACCAATTCAGTCAAACTGATATTCCCAGAACACATTACGATGCCATGGTTCCAACACATCATAGGGTCCATACTCCATGAAACCAAATTTCATATGGTCTCTCCCCCCATCATTCTCTCCCCTGCCCTTCCTTCCCAGAGCTTCTCATAACTTATTCTAGATTTATTCACTTCCTCATTGTGTTATCTTTCTCATCTACTGAGCTCCAAGGCCATGAGGGCAAGCCTTATTTATCACAGCATCTCTGAGCCTAAGCCAGGAGGCAATGAATAAATATCTGTTGAATGAATGAATGAACGAACGAACAAAAGTAAGCTGACAAGCCAGCTCACTGGAGGATGTACCAGACCAAGACATAAAACCCAGCCTGCTGACCTCACTGATAACGATAATAACCGTTGCCGCTCTGCTGGAAGGTCTGCTCTCAAGGAAGATTCTTCATCCAGGGAACTGGACCAAACTTCCACACCAAGGACATCCCACTCAGAAATAAGAGGGAGGCTGCTCAATAAACTAAAGCCTTGTCCTGGACTCTAGAAAACCCAGAGCAGATAGCCCTTCTCCATCATCCTGCTTCTCCCAGGGGCTCAATTTTGAGCCAAAAAGAATGAGACCTCTGGAGCCAAGCATGTGTCCTCAGGCTGCAGGGGCAGCTCCTCCCTTGCCCAAGATGCCCTGAACCAACCTCACTCTGAGGATGCCAGAGTGCGAGCCGCAGCAGCAGCATCCCCTGGGCTGATTCCCACCTCGAGATATCGTAGAGAGACTAAAATGCCATTTATTCATTTGCAACAGGGAAGGTAATCATCAAGAGGGTGGATACTCAGGACTGCTGCTGGCAAAAGTGACCCAGCAGACAAATCTGGGTGAAGACACACAATCAGAGGGTGACGAACCAGGTGAGTCTAGAGCATGAAATGCTCACGTTGCTGAGCTCATGCTGCTGAGGGTCAATGGACTAGTGACCTCCACGCAGGACAGCATCTTCTAAAGACTATCTGCCAGCAGGCGGAGAGAACCAGGAACCAAGCCAATCTCCTCCACCGTCAGCCAGCACAGGAAAAAGGAGCCATCCAGCGAGTTTTCCTTCAGAAAAATCTACACATTGACGTTTTTTACAACTTGTCAGTGACTCATTTTATCAGCGCCAAAGACCCCACCCCCAAGAACCCTGGCTCCTCCAACCAGCCACAAGGCCCTCCAGGGACCCAAAGAGACAGAACAGAAACCTCAGAGCTGCTTTTGACGAGATCCAATGAGCTGAAGCTTGCACGCTATCAAGTTTCACGCGTAAAGACTGAACCCACACAAACAGGATGGGGGCCAGCTGACGTTTTACAAACACACATTAATATCAAAGGCCTTAGCTTTTGTCTGGGGGACGTGAGGATACACACGTGGACGACAAGCAGATCAAGGTAGCGGAGTTTTGCAGGGCCTGTTCGCCAGCATGAAAAACACAAGGACGTCACTCACTGGAGTATCAAAGAGGAATAAGAGTTCGGGTCCCCCTGGATGTCACCCTGCCCCCGTCGCTGCCCACGTCGGGACAAGGCGCACGGAGCCAACTTGCCTCTTTCCAGAGCTTCCTTGGAGGGCCATCAGGCTGGAGTCTCCACTGCTGGTCACCGCAGTCCACATCCACTGGGCCCATTCCACCAAGGGCCACATCCGCCAGGTCGCAAAAGCCATCTCTGCCGAAGGACAGCCTCTGTCCCGTGAGGTCCCACCCCTGATCCCCTTGCCGTACCCCTGGGATCTAAATGTGTCCAAGATGTCAGGAGGAAGTTAGCCACACTGCCGGCCACGGACGCGGTGAGCTGCTCCAGCGTGCGGTGGAGGCACGGAGCGAACGGCTGCGCTCTTCCCGGGGCTTCTGCAGCCCTGGGCCCTGGCGACGTGCGGCTTTAGAGCACAAAGGACCCCTGCTCTTTCCCAACAGCACAAGCAAGCGACAGGGAGGGCCGGATGCTCTCGGGTCCGAGCTGCTGAATTCCAATGAGGTCTCCCCTGCTGCAGCTGCCCGGCCGGTGCACCTGCTCAGAAGGAGCCACATTCACCGCGGCCCTGCGCGGGCGGGAGAGGGCACACCAAGCCCCTTTGTGGTCCCTTGCCTGTTTACCACGAACCACTTCTGCATCAAAACACCACGGGCGACCGTGGACCACAGGAATGGCATTTACTTCCGGTGATGCCCGCGTGGTGTTCACATTTCCGCTCCCTCTCCCAGGAGCAGAGAGCAAGTTAATTAGAGGAGGCGGATGGCAGCTTTTTTAATTAGCTCTTTTCCCCCTGTTCAGTTTCCCAGAGGGCTCAAAAACATTTCCAAGAGCAGGGATTTCTGCAGTCCACCCACAAAGAGCCTGTACATAAAAATAAAGCAGCACTTTGGAGTCCCAATGCATAAAAGCAGCTCCCCTCGGCTGTTTGATTTTTTTTTTCCTACTAGAAAAAAATAAGTACAATAAATTATTCTGTTAAGGCTCCATGCACTTTCAAAATGAAAGAAAGGGAAATTAATTTGCCGCAAAGATGCATCAGAAAGAATGTGCCACTCCAGTCCGCTAAAACGTCTCTAAATTAGAGGCAAATGCATTTACCAGGATATGCATACACGATATTCTCTACACAAGGTAATATGGAAATACATGCAAATAAAATAAGATGTATGTCTTTCCATAAAAGATAGCTCTTAATGACCAGTCATGAAATATGAGGACTTTAATTCCTAGCATGAAAAGCTTTATCATAGTTATATGCTGAGCTGTTCCGTTCTGTGTCAGGCACCGGGCTAGGCCCATTTGTACCTTTCTCTGTAATCTCGAAAAACAGCCTGCCTGCTGGAGAACAGGCCCATTTTCCAGATGGCATAACAATGGCTTAGGGAAGCAAATTACTTTGCCCTTGGCCATCTAGTTAGCAAGCACTGGAAGTTGGGCTCAAATCCAGAACTGTCTGCTTATAAAATCTGCCCTCTTTTTACTGTATCAGTGGTTTCCAAACATTTTCGACAGTAGAACTCTTCTTCCAAATGAATCCTATGCACTGAGAAAAGCAGGATTTCATTTATTTTATAAGCTCAATTTAGAAGATATTCTTATGACAAAGTCCATCACTGGGAACAATAAAGCCATCTTGACAAACTTGATAACTTGACACCAGGGGTTTGGATGCCAGCGGCAGCCTGGGATCTGCTAACTGCTCCCCAGGTTGCACATTACCAGGCAGAGTCCTGATGCAGACTGATGAGTGATTGCAAACAGCACCTGTTTCTTAACAGTTTGTCCTGTGATCACGGATATTCTTTAATAAGGCAGACAGCGCCAAACAGCTACCTGACAGTACAAAACCAAATTAATCCATTGGCACAAGGCAATATGCTGGTGGTATCCAAGGCGACACAGTATGGTGGATCCAGAATGGAAGGAAAGATAGAAACACGTAACCCCAAGTGTGCCTGGGTAGCTCAGTGGTTGAGCGTCTGCTTTTGGCTCAGGGCATGATCCCCAGGTCCTGGGATCGAGTCCCGCATTGGGCTCCTTGTAGGGAGCCTGCCTCCTCCTCTGCTTATATCTCTGCCTCTCTGTGTCTCTCATGAATAAATAAAATCTTAAAAAAGAGAGAGAGAGAGAGAGAGAGAGAGAGAGGAAGAAACATGTAACCCAACACCAAGTACAGAGAGACTGTGTTAGCCACCGAAACCAAACCTGCCAAGCTCCCCAGGTGTGTGTCAACAAAGTTTTAAAGTATTGTTTCAAATATTTCCTCGGATTTCAGAGAATATATAGTTCTGAGGTCCCACTGAGCAGAGTCTGAAAACCTCTGCTTCACACAATGAAGAAATCAGCCCCTCCACAGATGACACACTGTGTTAAAATACAGCACTTTGTGGAAACTGTCCCCAAAGCAAGACAGCTGGCAAAATGTAGGACCCCAGGGCTGTTGTGCTATCTTTTTGGTTTACTTTCAATATTTTCATGTTTTACTTCTATGAACTGTAACAACAAAATAGTATAAGATCAGCACCCACACAAATACATCAATGTAAGTTAGCACAACACATGATAAAATTAGCATAATATGATATGATCACACACATATATGTATATACACAAAAGCATGTGTGAATGTGTATGTGTATAAATAAAACATAGGTATCTCCTTTTTTTTAAGCTTATTTATTTATAATCTCTACACCCAACATGGGGTTCAAACTCCAGACCCCAAGATCAAGAGTCACATGCTCTACCGACTGAGTCAGCCAGGGGCCCCAAAACATGGGTATCTCTCACTAAAGAGGTGCTATAAATGTTGTTTTTTGGCTTCTCACTAAGCAGTTACATTTTGCTCAAGTCTTACAGGAGGTAATTCAAGGGCTTGGGAAAGTAAATCTCAAATATCACAGAATGAATTTTCCAACCCTGAAGATGGGAGAAAAATTCTCATTCCAACATGCTTATCATGTCCTTTTTTTTTTAAGATTTTATTTTTATTTATTCATGAGACAGAGAGAGAGGCAGAGACACAGGCAGAGGGAGAAGCAGGCTCCATGCAGGGAGCCCAATGTGGGACTCGATCCCAGGACCCCAGGATCATGCCCTGAGCCAAAGGCAGATGCTCAATCACTGAGCCACCCAGGCATCTCTCATCACATCCTTCTAAACAAGCAAGGGAACTGAGGCCAGGGGAGCTGCGGTGACTTCCCAAGGTAACCAGCTCGTTTTGGCAGAGCCTTGGCTGGACCTTCAATAGAACCGGCCTGTTTTCATTACACACTGTGTCCAAGTATGAGCCTCCCCCATCGTAACTGCAGTGCCCTGCCACCTAACTGCAGTTTCCCTGCCAGGATATCTAAAGTTACCTCTACTGAAGTGCTATCTCGTTATCAAGAAATAGTTCATTCTTCTTTCTTTCAAAGATTTTATCTATTTATTTATTTTAGAGGCAGGGGGAAAAAGAAGAGAGCAGGAGCTGGGGGAGGGGAGGATGGAGAGGGAGAGGGAGAACTCCTTGCTGAGCGTGGAGGCCCATGGGGGACCTGATCCCATGGCCCCCAGATCATGATCCAAGCCAAAACCAAGAGTCGGATGCTCAACTGACTGAGCCACCCAGATGCCCCAAGAAATAGCTAAAGGGAAGTTATCTACCTAGAAAGTTATCTATTTCTATGGCAATTTCTCAGAATTCTAGTGAAAGTGAGCCTGGGGATAGAGATCTTGGAACCACCCCCCAAGAGTGAAAGTGCAGGCACTCTAGAGGCAGGGGGGCTTCCCATGACATAAGCCCCACCCTCTCAGGTACCCCTGGAGGGCCCACCTGAGCAAGAGGTAAGTGGCCCTCAGGCCTCCTTCCCTTTGAGACCAAACCCAGAGAGAGGTGACAGTGCTGGCCCAAAGTTCTACGCTTTGGCTCACACCCTCCAGGCTGAAAGACACCTGCCATTCCTGAAGAGAGAGAGACCCTCCAGAAACAACACAGAGCTCTGGACAGATCAGACCATCTCCCTCATCTCTGCATCTAAGAGTTTGATGGATTTGTGCAAGAAATTGTCCTGCACTAAATTCTATCAAATTCTATCGAAATACACCACGTTGGACAGCCTTGTCAAGAAATGCGACAGTCCCTGTCGCAACACATGTGCATACTCTCGCACGCACACCCACACACACTTCCCTCCTCCCTAAAGCAGCTTGACCAGACTGGTCATTTTGGGGGGGGGGGGGTTGGCCGAAAAGTCTCTTTCACTTCAAATTGCCCATCAGGCAGAGAGGAAAGGAACCTTCTCTGCAATATCGCTCTTCGACATTTAGGTCAAGGGAGAATGTCATTGCAACAGGACCAAATGCTAAGACATTTCTTGGATTGTCGGTGACCAAGGAGGCCATGGTCAGATGCCATCTTCCATGAATACAGAGCTCGTTCTGGCAAGCCAGGTTGCTAGAGTTTTCCAGGCTGATGCTCCAGGAAAGAACCAAAGCAGATGACAGCACACTTCTCCCAAGATTCCCGGCACCTAGCATCTGTCGGGTTGCTATGGCAGGTCCCATTTTCAGATTCAAGTAGCTAGCACTTGGGGGCCACTTGGAGATACCATCGGGGGTCCAGGGGCACCAGCAGTCGACACACTGGCCGCTTCTAGGCTAGGTGGCATCTCAGGGAGGGAAGCGGCCTGGTGAAGGCTAAGAGCACACACAAATAAGCAACCCACCCAGATCCAATGGAAGATGGGAGACAGAATTTCCCCCAAGGCAATGAGCACCTGCCATAGAATTCCTTCCAAGGACGTCACTCACTGTAAGTGGGTGAACTCAAGCAAGTCCCCTGACCGCCTGGGCCCTTGGATTACTTGTCCAATAAGGGGAAAAATAACTGTAAGGATAATCCCTTCCCCTGATTACTGCCGCTCTGATTCTGCCCGTGGCCTCCAGCCACTAGGAAGCTGGGGAAATGTGATCTGCTAGCAAGCTAAGTCTCCTATTTTATTTAGTCACAGCTACAGATCTGGGCATGAAGGAGAATCTGGAGCCTACACACTACGTGGGACGGCTGTCCTGCCAGGCCGCCTGTGAACAGAAGTACGTCCCGCAGGACACCGGGCCTCTCAGGGTGACCCTGATCGTCATCCTTCCCTTGAGGTGCACACAGCCCACAAACCCCAGCGGCAGGGGGGAGTGTTTCCAGAATGGAGGAGGCTCGGTGTGGCGTCGTGCATGTCTGGGTGCACACAAACATGGGCCCAACGCAACATCCCTACACACATTTCGTTCTGCAACCGCCTAATCTGCAACAACACCAGGCACTTAGCCGAAGAGACGCTCCAGTGGCTGAGTGCTTTAGGGCAGGCAGGGTAGAAAGAAGGCTGAGCCAGCAGCCCCGCGCTCCTGATGCCACCTGTTTGCAACGGGATCCTGGAGAAATGCCAGAATGCCAATCAAGTCTCAGGACTTGACAAAGAAAGGGACTCGACTGCCTCTTAATGCCCTTGCCTTCTGCAACGATATCTCCGAAATCTCATCTGTGTAGCTGAACTCCTTGCTTGGGTAACCTAAGCTGGAATCTTTAAAGTCAGATTCTTAAAAATCTAACCAGAAATAAGATATTTATAGACGTTAGCAAGAAAAGAAAAGAACACATGGAAATGAGAAAGACAGAAGAAGGAGCTTTCTACAGACTATCGTCAGGAGTCCTTCGCTTTTCTCTAGCGAGAACTCCAGAACACCCTACCTGGTCAGACTGTGAACAAGCAAACCAGCCAGCTAAGACTTCACCGGCGATCAAGGGAACACAAAAACGTCTCTGTTCAACTACGTGTGCTAAAGATTCGGCACTTTCCTTGATGAAAAGCTCTTCTGGTATTGTCTGACAACACACTTATCCTTCTTTTATATACTATTCTCGTAGCTTTGTGCAATGGACTGGATACGTGTGTCCCCAAAATTCATGTTGAAATCTTGTTCCCAGTGTGATGGATGTGATTTGAACCTGATCCGACCCTTGGATAAGGATAAGGATAAGGATAAGGATAAGGATAAGGATAAGGATAAGGATAAGGATAAGGATAAGAGGGGATCCCTGGGTGGCGCAGCGGTTTGGCGCCTGCCTTTGGCCCAGGGCGCGATCCTGGAGACCCGGGATCGAATCCCACATCGGGCTTCCGGTGCATGGAGCCTGCTTCTCCCTCTGCCTATGTCTCTGCCTCTCTCTCTCTCTCTCTGTGTGACTATCCTAAATAAAGAAAAATTAAAAAAAAAAATAATTTAAAAAATAATAAAAAAAAAAAAAAAAAAAAAAGGATAAGGATAAGGATACGAGTGTCCTTATAAAAGAAATCCCAGGGAACCGCCTTGCCAGGCTCTCACCAGACACCAAATCTGTTGATTGGGGATTCTCCAGCCTTCAGAACTGTGAGGAATAAATGTTTGTTGTTGAAGCTGCCCCACCTATGGCACTTTTGTTTAACCTAGCCTCAACAGACCAAGACAGTTTGGTACCTAGTTTCTGAAACCAAAACAAATCAGAACGGGCAGGGCAGACGGGTGTAGGGACAGCATCTATGAAGCCTGAGGATCTGTGAGACAGAAGGACCATAAAAGACGATGCAAGAACTCAGAAAGAGCGTAATGTCTGGTCACCCACTAGGGCAGGCTTCCCCAGCACCTGGCAAGTGCCAGACCCACCCCCAGCACCACACACTGTTGACGTGGGTGTGGTGGGTTCACGTGTATAGTCAGCAGAGCTCCAAGTTGAGTAATAAGTAGGAAAAAATAGCAAATTAAGGAATTATATATAGTATGAGCTTATTTGGGATATGACAATTATATAGAAACATAAATATACAGAAACATCCATGCACATTTACATAACAGACATATACCTGTGTAGAGACAGGAATATACGTGCACAGAGGCAACATAAGTGTTGTTTTTGTAATCAGAAAAGATATCTCAACACGAGTACACACTCGCTTTGCTACAGGGGAGGATGCCGGCCTGAAGAGGACAGGGCCCAGCCACGCTGCTGGGGATACCAGGGGCCTTCCCAGATCTGCTCATCATGCAAAGCCCAGGTTTCCAGAAGGCAAGGAATGGGCCTCGGCTGGGTCTGATTAGCTGGATTTTGTGCAGAGTAGCGTGGTGTAAGAGGAGCGGACCAGGGGTTTGGGGCAGGGGCAGCAGCTGGAATATAGCCTTCCTCCCTGCACAGCCCAGGGCAGACACACCTGCCTGGGGCCTGCCCTTTCAGGTGCTCCCACAACCAGCAGAAAGCACTCAACCCTGCCTCCTGGGCTCACCATGCACAAGCCACAAACGTCTGCTGTCAGGGTCCTTTCCCAGGCAGGACCTGGGCACCAGGTTGGGGGTGCCTCCCCCAGGGACTGCTCATCTCAGCCAACCTTACAGCTTGTTCTTCAGCCTCCTCACTTCTCTTCCCACCTGACCCCCACAACAGGCAAGGCATGGGGATACAGGGACATTGTTCCACGACAATCTCAGTAGGATTTGTCACCTGTTCTGAGCCAGGCACCTGGGCAGCCAAGTCAGACACACCAGCTCCCTGCTCTCAAGAAGCTCATGAGCATCCTTCTGGGACCCGAGGTTGACAATCCAAAGCCAAGGGGACCTGTGACTCATTGAGGGGCTAAAGAGTCCCACGGGGCAGAGCCGAGACAAGAGCACATGTCTTGTGCCCCTTGTCCCAAACCAAGTGGCTTCTTCTGTGACCCCAGGGCTCCTGCAAATGGCAGCTAGAGTCTGCAAACATTTGGGTGCCATCGGGTTTCCAAGGCATCCTCAGCTCTGGGGTGATGGATCAAACAATGGGGTTTCTGCATCTGGATTCATGATCCCCACCATGGGGGCACCTGCCAGGCCAGCCTGGATCCCCTATCCTCGGCCCTTTTCTCTCATGCTCTGCTGTCCCTTGCCATACCTTAGCCTGTCCCTCATTCAACCACCAAGGGCGTGTCCAAGTGGCCCCAGCCCTGCCCTCCTGACTACAACCACTTGAGGTTCCTGGAACCTACCTCAGGTGACAGGGGAGGTTGTGGACACCCAGACCCTTGGGGCCCCCCAACTGGCTCAGGCCAGCCCCTGAATTCTGCTACCCTCACTGACTCACACCTCAGAGGGCGACATGTCATCACAGGGTCAAGGGTGACGCAAGTGCTAACCAAGCTCAGAGCAGATTCTTTCCACTCAGCAGAACAAGGGTGGTTCTGGCCTTAGCATTCAGGGCTCCCAGGTTCTTTATGTCCAAAGCACCCTCACCTAAGTGTCTGTCTGTCTCCATATCTATTTCCGCGTGTCTCTGAGACTCTGAATTGGGCTGGGTTTCTATTTGTCCTAGAGTCTCTCAGTATTTGTCTCCCTCTCCTCTGCCCTCCCTTCCCCCAGTGTGTGTGTGTCTGTGTGTGTGTGTGCGCACATGCCCCCCCCCCCCCCCGCCGTTTCTCCAATCCCCCCCATCTCTGGTCAAAAGGAGGAAAAGCACATTTGGAAGCTGCCCTCCTAATCTGAATCCTGCTCTTTCCATCAACAATAAAAGCTCGTGTGTTTTGACTTTAAAATTCATCACTTAAAACTTCGCCTTTAGAGTAGTCCTTCAAAGATTTACAA
This sequence comes from Vulpes lagopus, assembly GCF_018345385.1. Classification (NCBI taxonomy): domain Eukaryota; kingdom Metazoa; phylum Chordata; class Mammalia; order Carnivora; family Canidae; genus Vulpes; species Vulpes lagopus. The sequence continues at coordinate 9,384,361 of NC_054825.1, forward strand.
ATTTTTTTTTTGCAAATTATTATTAATAACAACAACAAAGGATTTGAGGACTTTCCTGCATCGGACATCAACACCCCTATACTCGTCTCTTCTTAATGTTTCAGCATGAATTCATTACTGAATCACGTTGAGGTCATTGCATTTAACATAAATATTTGACCCATGAACAACACAGGGGTTTGGAGCACCAACCATCCCCCCTACCCATGCAGTCAAAATCCAAGTATAACTTTTGACTCTCCAAAAACTTGACTACCAACAGTCTACTGTTGACCAAGTACCTTACTGGTAACATAAAGAGTTGATTATCATGTATTTTATATGTTACATGTATTATATACTGTATTCATACAAGAAAGTAAGCTAGAGAAAATATTATGAAAATCATAAAGAAGAGAAAGTATTGAAAAAAACACATATAAAAGTGGGGAAGAGAAAATATTACAGAAATCATAAGGAAGAGAAAGTATAGTTATAGCCCTGAACTGCAACAGAAAAAAAAACCCATATAAAAGTGGAGAAGAAAAAAATATTAAGGAAGAGAAAGTTATTTATAGCACTGAACTGCATCGGAAAAAAACCCATATAAAAGTGGAGAAAATATTAAGGAAATCATAAGGAAGAGAAAGTATATTTATAGCACTGAACTGCATTGGAAAAAAACCACATATAAATGGAGCCTCGCAGTGCAAGGGTCAACTGTATACACTTTACAGGCAGATTTCACCCAGTTTGCTAAAACCCCGAGCAGCCCCCTGTGAGATCCAAGCAGCTGGGATAACAAATCACAGCATCACATCCTCCTGCTGAGACTGCTGACCTTGAGTGAGCCTTCCCAGACCTGAAGCTTTCCTGATTTAAGAGTAGGTTCAGTCATTGTTATATTTCATTTATCTGAAAATCAGTAATTCCCCCGGCATTGCCCAGGGGTGATGCTCAGCCAATACCTCCCCCAGCTGGTCTCTGCGGATCAAAGACAAACTCTCCCGAACAATTCCTTCCCAGCTCTGCTAAATAAATGGCAACGTGTGGTCCACTGTGTGTCTCAATGATGACTTTGCCCCAGAAGCAAAATGTGGCAAACCTGGGCTGGGGATGGGATGCCTAGAACTCTTTAGGAAAAAGCCTGACATTTAGAAAGTTTTAAAAGCTCGTTTTCTACCAATGTCTGCAAACAGAGCTTTTGTACGAAAAGGGAGCACTTAAATCCTCTGTCCCTTTCCTTCCGATCTCTTGATGTGACCACTGATGTGACCACGAGGAAAAGAATGGCTTGTAAACAGCCTGCCAGTTGCAGAGAAGAAGTATTGTTCAATGCCTTGAAAACGTGCATTTCTCTTACGGCACTGCCTACTTCAGGATATTTTCACACCATTCTCTCATACATAATGCAGCCACATCGCTCAGTCTTTGACCCACTTATTAAAAAAATTCTAAACAGGGGGGCGCCTGAGTGGTGCAGTTGGCTAAGTGTCAGACTCCTGATTTCAGCTCAGGTCATGATCTCAGGGCTGTGGGATCAAGGCCTGGAGCCTGCTTGAGATTCTTCTGTCTCCCCTTCTGCCCCTCCTCCCCCAAATAAATAAATAAAATCTTTACTAATTTAAATGTTAATCTCATTCAGAAACATCCTCACAGAAACACTCATCATGTTTGGCCAGATAAAAAAAATTCTCAACCTGGGCACCTGGGTGGCCCAGTTGTTGAGCGTCTGCCTTCGGCTCAAGGCGTGACCCTGGGGTCCCAGGATCGAGTCCCACATCAGGCTCCCCACAGGGAGCCTGCCTCTCCCTCTGCCTGTGTCTTGCCTCTCTCTGTGTGTCTCACACATTTTTTTAAAAAATCTTTAAAAAAAAAATTCTGAACTGACAAAGTCTGAATTAAATCATGCTCTTCACATATAATATCTGAATTATCTGATTCTGAGAATTTTGTAGAAGGAAACAGCATGGTGTTCGTAAAAAATAAAAATAAAAACGAGCATTTATAGATCTGGCTCCAAATTTTGGACAGGTGCCTTAACACACCTTCCCTGGGCCCGTTTCCTCACCTTTGCAGAGGTAGGAACATGGACCACATGAGGCTGCTGAGAAGTGAGTCAATACTTGCACAATCAGGCATTGAGAAGGTGCTGACTGGCTCCAGTCGTTAGTAAGTTAAAATCCTACAACTAAGATTCCTGTATTCCTCGCCTGAACCTAATCAGAGAAACATAAAGCACGGTCCTATTTTCTTTAAAGCCCCCTGTAGCCAGAGGACAGTTATACCAAGGATTCATGGGTTTACAGAGCAGTGAGAAGAGAATGTGATTTTCTTGCTCTTCCCACACACCCAACACACTCTCCTACCCTCAGCTCATGCTCTTTTTCTCACACACACACACACACACACACACACACACACACACGCTGCTAAAATGGCTGTGGGCGAGGAATTGTAAAATCAAGCAATAAATTTCACTCGAATATTTACTGAATTAATTCACAGCCACTCTGACAAATTGTAATCAGCAAAGTAGAAGGAGTGCTGGCTCGGTTCGTTCTGGGCTCTGGGGTGCAGAGAGAGTTTTTCTCTCTCTGGCGTACCCTAAAAGGAAGACAGACATGAAGACGGACATGAAGAAGGAAGGAGGGGCCCGTCCTCGCAGAGCCGGGGAAAGAAGGTTCCAGGCCGAGAAACTGGTGAAGAGCCCATGGATGGGAAGGAGCTTGCCAGGTGCAAAGGGTGGGCTGAGTGATGGGCCCTGGGGAGGAGGGCCCGGAGCAGAAAGTCTGCCCTGAGAAGCTGGAAGGCCTGCAGAGGGCTTCCCACGGGGGAGGACTCTGTGAAGGCCACCGTGAGTGCTCTGATGACGGCAGCAGGGTGGCAGCGGGGGCAGAGGGAGAGCCCATCACAACAGGGAGGAGACTGAGTCCAGAGACAGAAGGTGGGGCCGAGCACTAGACTGACTGGCAGCCAAGGTGAGGAGTGGTCGGACTCGAGACCCACGTGGAAGGTGGAGGAAAAAGCTGAGATCCCAAGTGTGCTTTTGAAAAGTTTGGGCTAAAATAAGCATTTACTTTTACTGTCACCATCACTGATACAAGAAAGAAGACTGTTCTTCGTAGGGCGCCTGGGTGGCTCAGTCTTGGTTAAGCACCTGCCTTCAGCTCAGGTCATGATCCTGGGGTCCTGGGATCGAGCCCTCTGTCGGGCTCCCTGCTCAGAGGAGAATTTGCTTCTCCCCTCTCCTCCTCCCCCTGCTTGTGCTATCTCTCTCTCTCTCCCTCTCTCAAATAAATAAAATCTTTTAAAAAGGAAGAAAGAAAGAAAAAAAAGAAAGAAGATAGTTTTTCTTGACCCCAAGAGACCCTGAATCATCTCTTACACCGGTGGATTTAATAACAAAAGTATGAGAGCCATAATCAGTGGTTTGAATATGACAAGGCTGATAAGTAACCTCAGATTTCAATTACACATAACAAAGCTCCAATGAACGATACAATTTCCCACATCAAACGGGCAAACCATCTCAAGGTTAAGGGTTTTGTGACAATAACCCAATTGAGTTAAAATAGACTCTCAGAGCTGACCTTCCTGCCACTATACCACTCAATTTGATGATGAAAGGGTCAGAAAAAGGTATGAATCTGACAATGGCCACCTGACTACTTCAATGCCTCGGGCCTTCGAGCCCCCTGACTTAGAAACAAGCTCCAGCCTCTCTCTTATTTTTAGGACAAGGGCAGCTTTGTGCTTTGTTTTCTCAAATCTCTTGTATCAAAGGCTCAAAGTTTTCCATTATCTCAAGGTTCCTACTATTTTAAAAGTCATGCTTCTGGTTTCAGCTGGAATCTTAATGAAAGTTGAATTAAGTAATTAGGGGCTTATCTCCTCTTTATTTGTCACAGGACATGTTGACAGATCAAGCATGAGAAGAAAAGGAAAGAACCAAGGATTCTGCCTCAGTTTTGGCTCACACAACTGGAAGGAGGTGGTACTGGTGAGAGCATGTGCTCTGGTGTGAATGGAGACTGACAAATTGTGCCTGAATTTAAGATCGAAAAGCTCTGACTCTTGACATTCCCATATAGCACTTCTTTCAAAAGCCAACAACAGAGGGGGTTCATCTGCTTGGCTCAGGTGGTCGAGATCAACGAAGGACTGAACAGACTGGGCCACTCAAGATCAGACTTGATAGAAATCCGTCGACCAAATCATCATTCCAGGGGCGCCTGGGTGGCTCAGTTGGTTAGGTGTCCGCCTTCGGCTCAGGTCATGATCCCAGGGTCTTGGGATGGAGTCCCATGTCGGGATCCCTGGTCAGCAGAGAGTCTGCATCCCGCTGCTTATGCTTCCTTTCTCTCTCTCTCTCTCAAATAAATAATTTAAAAAAATTTTTTTAATTCCATCATTCCACAGCCGCTAAGCAAATAGAAAACCTACAACAAAGACACAGTGATGGAAAATTAGCATTTCCACCGAAGAATGTGCAAAAATACTCGGATACAGAAAAATAACCAGACACTCCCTGGTGCTACTTCAAGACCGAGGCCCCACAAGTCCTCGATTTCCCCTTAGACACCTTTCTCACTCCAGGATGTGGAAGCAATGCTTCAGAAAGAAAGGGAAGGAGGAAGAGGAGGAGAGAGCCAACATCACTCAGAGCAAGGGACTCCACAGGCACAGACACTTGAGAAGCAGGTCACGGGTTCTCGTCTGCGGGGCACCCAGAGGTGAGCTGGCCCCTCCCATCCCTGTGCATCACACGCTTTCCACCTTAGCTCTTTCCAGGTCCCAGACAAGAAGAAAATGCACCCTGCTTCCTGACACCTGCAGGGGGAACTCAGGGCTTGGGTGCCTCTTGAAGACTCAGATGCTGCTCCTTCATTTCCTCGGAGAACTCCAAGTGCCCAGCCAGGGTCTGGAGCTCAAGCAGGAACCGGGTGCCTGGACAGCCCACCTCCACCCCACCCCCCATCCCTTCTTCCTTCAGCAGAACAACACCACTGGCTTCCTCACAGCCGCCAGGCCTGGGCCTTAAGCCCTCCCTTTTCCATTGTCCTCCCTGCCTCAGAAACCTCACCTGTGAGCCTCCCCTCCCTTTGTAGCTTCAGAAAGGCCTGGTGCACGGGAGTGGCTTCTCTCCCAGGCAGCTGCCTCTCTCTCTCCCTTCTGGCCTCCTGCTGCCACCGCTCCTTCCAAAATCCCCAAATTCCGACTGCCTTCCTTGTTTGCTGACCTGCTCCACCCAAACGCACATACATTCTGGCTTCCCAGGGTCAGGCCAGCCGTCTTAGCTCTGATCTGCAAGGCTAGCTATGGAGGAGGCCATACATTTTTTTCAGGAAAAAGACAAAAAACAAACAGACAAAACAAACAAACAAAGATTTCTGTTTACACGTACAATGAGATGCAAGTAAAATGATGCTGTATATTCCACTTAGTCGGGGTGAGCTGTGGGCACTGGGCACGTGTCCTCCTGTCGCCTGAAGAACAGCCCACAGCCCTGCCAGTTCCAAAGAGCTCCCTGGTGGGCAGCAGCTTAGGCACTAAACCGTTGTCCATATAGGGGCATGAGACTTGGAGGCTCTTTATTAAGGAGGGAGGACCTCAGGGGGGTGTCTCAGGAAAGCCAATTTCCAAACGATCCTAAAGAGGAAGGCAGGCTCTTCAACCTACCGGTAAGGACCCATGTATTAAACAAGAGAGGCTGCCAGTATCTTAAGTGGCAAATCTGGAAACTCCGAATTATAGTCAACTTGTGTGATCACAGAGTAAGATAAACAAAGGTGGGCTCTTTTCTCCGTTTCTCCTTGAACACAAACGCAAACCTGGTCTTATGACCCCATCAAAGGCTGTCCACTGCTGTCCAAACTCCTTAGCGGGACTCCAAGTGCTCCAAGATTGACCCCTGCAATTTTCCTCTGGTTCTGCCTCCTGCTCTCACTCTGTGTACTCAAGCCAAACCCCACACCCTGCCTTTCACCAGCCCTCCAGGGCCTTTCTCACCCTCTGTGCTGGCTCTCACTGTTCCTTCTACCTGGATGCCCCCCGCTGCCCAGCAGATACCTGCTCAGAAAGGTTCAACAGAAGTGTCCCCTCCTCCATGCAGCCCTCCAGTACTTCATCCCCACTGAACGCTGAAGTGTGGGTCCCAATGCCTACAACACCCATGTGCATCTTTGGATTATACAACACTGGGCTCCCCCAGTGGACCGTGAGCTCCCTGCAGGCCAGGCCCATGTCTGTGCATCACAGTGGCCTCCAAGGTAGAAAGGGCCCAGCCATCATTCTGCCTCTTTGGCCTTTTCTATCTTACAAACTGATTGCTCCAATTTCATTTAATATTATTTTTTACCAATAACATTACATCTGGGTATGAGGGAACTACTTCCCAGGGCCCCTGAGATTTAGGCAATTAATGTGTCTCCAGGAAAGCCCATACCCATCACCCCCATACCTCTGGTTCCCTTCCATACACCATGCCAGGAATGTAAGCCCTGAGTTTTAGAAGACACGGTCACATTTGGAGATTGGAGAAAAACAGTATTCAGGAAATGACAAAAGTAACACGACACAGTATAGTATAGTATAATATAATAGGTTTTGAGAATAAATTGGGAAACGCATCATGTAAAGCCAGGAGAGCAAACACAAAGGATGAGAAGTGCGTTACTGGAGAAAGCCCGTCTGAGCAGGCTGCTTTCTGAGGTTTAGCACCTTCTTTTCCACTTCACAGGCACTAAGGAGGTTTTCTTGAGGAGTGATACTAAAGCATCCTTTGGCACAATGTGTCTGCATTTCCAGGTTTTCTTTACCAGACTTCACTAGGAATTATGCTATATTAAAAAAAAAACATTGGGGTACCCAGGTGGATCAGTCGGTTAAGCACCTGCCTTAGGCTCAAGTGATGATCCCAAGGTCCTGAGATCGAGCCCGGCATCAGGCTCCCTGCTCAGCAAGGAATCTGCTTCTCCCTCTCCCTCTGTGATCTCTCTCTCTCTCAAATAAATAAATAAAATCTTTAGAAAAAAAATTAAAAATATTAAAAACAAAAGAACCACAAGCAAAGTACTTCACAAACATTATATTAATCATTTCTTCTCCAGGGTCCCCAACATGAGCATGCATCCTGTTTCCCATCTGCAGAATCTGTCAGCAACAAAGAGAGGGGTGAGGGTTAACCCTACTGCTCGGATGCCATAACTGAGGCTCCAAGGGCACAGAGCAAGCTGGCAATGCCACAAGCCCAGGATCCTAGGACAGCTTTGCACTGTCCTCCAGGAAGGAGACAACTCTGCTCTAGTCCACTGAGGCCACATGAAGGGACAGGGCTCACCGCAGGAGAAAGAGGCCCAAAGAGCTCTGCTGGCTACAGCCCACTATCCTGTGCATGAGAGCAAGTGACTGGTGACCACGGGGCCCTAGCTCAACCTCAAGGTGGCCCTGGAGCCTTGGGGGCAGGCCCAGGACTGTGCAGTCAGGCTGGGTGCTGAGAGCTACACCCCAGAGAGGCGCTGGCTCCAACATGTTCTTCCTCCATCTGTTACTAGAACAACTGGACATGACATATATCTCCACTTCTCAAGTCCTGCTTTCCCTCATCCTCACAGACAACACCTTCCGGCACCACCTTCCACCCAAGCACACCTCGTCCTTTCTTTCCTGAAGTCCCTTCCCATGGACCCACCTCTATTCGGCATCAGCTGCCATCAGCAACAAAAATCCCAGGAAAACACTGCTGGAAACTTCCAGCCTCGCCTCAGTGCCTTCCTCCTCTTGCTTCTTCCTCGCCCTGTGCTTCAGGTCACTTCTCTCAAGCCTTGCCCTGGTCATTAAAGATACTCACTACAGGTGTCAAAACACCTGAGAGTTGTCCCTGGAACGGGCTTGCCTCCCACAACATCCCAGGAAGGGCAGGAGACAGAAGCTGAGCTGCTCAAGACCAGTTCCTAGAGCCACGGACTCCAGTGCTCCCTGGCTTCCTCCCCACCGCGCTGTGGCTCTGGGTCCCTGCAGACAGTGCCAGAGGCTGCAGGACAAGGCTCCCCCAGCAGCTGAGGGGGGCAGCTCAGAGGGGTCACCCCAGGCAGCCCAGCTATAGGTCTCCTGCTATATATCGAAGAATGTGATTGTGAAGGCCACCAACTCTATTTTAGGTTGTTCTGAGATTTTTTCCAGTTTTTTGGGGGGAAGGGGAAGAGGGGTCCTTTTATCTAAAGCCTCCTGATAATAATTATTCCTGGAAGAAACCTCCCTGGAGGTCACAGGAGACACATACCCTCTTGTCTAAGTTACTCTGAATGGTTTGTTTTTGCACCTTTGACCAAAGGTGCAGGCTAAGTCCACAAAGCCCTGTGGAGGAAGGAACATTCTGGGTGCACCTCTGCCCAGAGATACCCCTTCAGACCCTAAGCTCCTGGTCACAAAACTTCAGCACTTACAAACCTTGCCAGACACTGGTTTAGGAAGAGTCAAAATCGGATGCCCAGGAGACTGAGGCTGGGACGCCACCTGGCTGGGCTGGCCTTGCACTCCCACCCCGCTGCCTCACACACACTCTGGGCTCTGTCCCCTCCACCTTCTTCCCCAAGAACAGAGACCCTTGGAGACTGATGCTGTGAGGACCCTCCCTTCCGGGCAGCCCTGCCCTCCAGAGTGTGCCTTCGGCCCATTCTTTCTACCCTGGAGCATTAACGGAAACGAACACAGTCACCGGATCCTGCTCCAAACGAGGCTGGGCCAGGAAATTCCACGCATGACCTACAAGTGTCCAGATGTTTTCCCCAAAGTAAAGCCAGCCTCTCCAGCCTTCTTCCTGGAAAATACAGACCCCTCTAGGTATGCGCCCCTGAGTATTAGCAATGAGCAACTTCCACCAAGGGTCTGATGAATGGCCAAGAGGAACAACTCTCAGAAGCCGGAGTCCCTTTGATCCAGACCGCTCCTGAAGTTCCAGAGACCTGGACCTGCTCCCCATTAAAGATGGGGCTTACCCGGGAGAGCCCCAGGAAACACGGCTCCTCCCGCAGCGACAGCCACATGTAGGTTGGCAACTTTCACTGTGTCGTTCTGTCCCACTGGATTTTTTTCTCCGGGCCAAAGAGCAGCAGAGCTTTAAAAGATGTCAAGCTTGGGGGATCCCTGGGTGGCTCAGCGGATGAGCATCTGCCTTCGGCCCAGGGCATGATCCTGGAGACCTGGGATGGAGTCTTGTATCAGGCTCCCTGCATGGAGCCTGCTTCTCCCTCTGCCTGTGTCTCTGCCTCTCTCTCTGTGTCTCTCATGAATGAATAAATAAATAAAATATTTAAAATAAAATAAAAGATGTTAAGCTTCAACCTCAACAAATGGCCTATGTGTAGCCAATTCCCTCTCAGGATGAACAGGGAAAACAGCGACCCTCTTTGGAAACTGATCTTTAGAATATCCCTGAGGAGACAGAAGGAATCATAAAAAAATGACACTTTAGAGCAAAGACACAAGCTAAGACTCAAGGGAAGGCCAGGGCCACGGGCCGACAGCCCATCACTTTTATTCCCAGATAAATTATCCACTGCATCCCTCTGGAGAGAGAGAATTTGCAATGTAAGCTACTTCGCTGCCCTGGAAGGATGCCCTGAACCATGTTTATCAAATAATACAGTCCATCTTAAAATATATTTTTTAGCAAATTGGAAGTTAACAGGACAGAGATTAAAAATGACTACTGGACTCCCTCTGAATAAAGACCAGCACGAAAGGCCCAAGTGGTTGTTTCACAAATGATGTGCTTGTGGGATCTGAAACAACCGTTAAGAATAAGCTCCCTGTGACTTCTAAGATCCTGATGTCTCAGCTCTAAAATTCTCAGACTCTGGGTCTCCGTCAACACCTGGGGGTAAGTGAAGCCTGGATGCTGACAGCAAACTGGCCCCAATAGGGCCTGGGTGGTCAGCTGCACAACAACACAGAGCAAACTGAGGCCAGGGGCCGCTGCCACCACTGCCCAGAGCCAGAGGCTGCTGCTGCCTCTGCTTAAGGACAAAACAGAGGAAACCATGGAAGGGGCGAACCCAGAAACAGCCTTCTAAATCAGGAGGGCTGGCAGGTGCAAAACAAGCTCTGGGAAGTCCCACGACCCCAGCAGGTACTTTCCTACACAGCCGTGGGATGCTTAGTGCAGAAGACCCACCTTCCTGGCCCCTGGAGCTATTCTCCTTTACAAAGGCAAAGAACACAGAAACGAAAGCAATCCACTGCTGTCCACACCCGCCACCCCAGCCTCCTCATAAGCCTCGGTAGCTAAGGCAGCAGCTACTTGGTCCACCCAAGAGGAGCAGCTTCCCAGGTGGAAGGAGATGAAGGCAGACCAGAGACTCCAGCCGAGAGATGGCCGGCGCCAGCGCTGAGCGGAGCAGTGGGGAGCTGGGCGCGCAGTCCTCTAAGGGGAGCAAACCATGCAGGAGGAGAGCAGGGGAGAGAGTAGGGCTGTGGTGCACAGGAAGGAGACAGGCTCCAGTGTCACCAACCGACCTGCCATCAGCTGCGGGCTTCAGTGTGCTTTCTTGGGATGCTCTGGGCAAGAGCATTTAGGCAGTGTCACGCTTCCTGCACCCAGTGGCACTGGCAGGCTCTTGTGACACCACATGGTAGTGACAGGCAGGCAGAGTACTGAGCTGGCTTGTCCCCGTGGCCATGCGTCCAGTCCTCAACGTGGGGCCCATAGAACCTTACCACCCGAGGTCCAGCCAAGCCTCTCCCCACCCCTCTGAGTTCCTGGTTGCAGGGCCCCTCTGCACAGCTCAGTGTGGAGCAGATGTACCTAGGAGTAAGACTCATTCCATTCCTGTGCCAGTAAGACTCATTCATCTCTCCATGCATTTATTCACTCAACAAGATACTTACTGAGGACGTACTATGTGCTCGGCGCTGTGCGAGATACTGGGGACAAGCGTAACAGACAGAATGCTCTCGGGTTGCTTCCACGCTGATGAGAACAGTTAAAAGAGACAAATCAAATAACTACAAACGCACAGAGTGTTACGAAGAACTCATACACGAGAGGGAGGCAGAGCCGCGGTGTCCCACACAACTGCCTCTGGCCAGACGTGGCTATTTCAATTAAAATTTAACATCCAGTTTCTTGGAGGCACTGCACACATTGCGAGTGCTCAAGAGCCACACGCGGTTAGGTGGCTATCATCCTGGGCAGTGCAGATTATAGAACTTTTCCATCATCCCCCAAGGTCCTACTGGACAGCACGGGAGAGTAACAGCAGGAAAAGCCATCGAGAACTCAGCTGGAGGAGGAGCCAGCCAGGCCAGCACGGCGCAGGATGCTTTGTGGACAACCTACAGCATGTGCAAAGGCTCTGAGGTAGTTGAGCACTGCGTGTTCAAAAGCGCTGATGGGTGATCATTGTGGCAGGAGAAAAGCTGGCAAAGGGAGGTGGGAGGGCCATCCTGCAGACCCCCACGGGGAAGGGGGGACGCAGACACAGGGAAGGGCCACGATCCAGTCTGCTTAAGGAAGAAAGAAGGAGAAGGAAGAGAAGACGAGGCTTCACTATGAGGTTTCCGGATGGAGCAGCTGGCTGGCCGGGGTGCCACGTGCTGAGACGGGGAGCTGGGGTGGGACTGGGTTACTTTGTATATACGTTTTTTTTGTGTTTGAGAGAAGATAAGTCATCAGTTCAGTTTTGGACGCATTAAGCCCGAGCTCTCCATCAGAAAGCCCAGCAGAGATACGAAGTAAGCAGCTGGATGTGCGCAGTGTTGAGAGGAGAGGGAACCGTATCAACCAGAGCGCTCTTGGTACCTAACAGTACTGGAGTCCGTGAGACGTCTTGGGGAGAGCAGAGAGAGACAAAGAAGGTGGCCCAGGCCAAAGACTTGAAGACCCCTGTGCTCATGAACGGTCGTAAGGGTAGGGGACACGGATCCCAGAACTACACCAACCAGCTGTATGACCGGGCGGGGGGGGGGGGGGTTACTGAATCACGTTGAGGTCATTGCATTTAACATAAATATTTGACCCATGAACAACACAGGGGTTTGGAGCACCAACCATCCCCCCTACCCATGCAGTCAAAATCCAAGTATAACTTTTGACTCTCCAAAAACTTGACTACCAACAGTCTACTGTTGACCAAGTACCTTACTGGTAACATAAAGAGTTGATTATCATGTATTTTATATGTTACATGTATTATATACTGTATTCATACAAGAAAGTAAGCTAGAGAAAATATTATGAAAATCATAAAGAAGAGAAAGTATTGAAAAAAACACATATAAAAGTGGGGAAGAGAAAATATTACAGAAATCATAAGGAAGAGAAAGTATATTTATAGCCCTGAACTGCAACAGAAAAAAAAACCCATATAAAAGTGGAGAAGAAAAAAATATTAAGGAAGAGAAAGTTATTTATAGCACTGAACTGCATCGGAAAAAAACCCATATAAAAGTGGAGAAAATATTAAGGAAATCATAAGGAAGAGAAAGTATATTTATAGCACTGAACTGCATTGGAAAAAAACCACATATAAATGGAGCCTCGCAGTGCAAGGGTCAACTGTATACACTTTACAGGCAGATTTCACCCAGTTTGCTAAAACCCCCGAGCAGCCCCCTGTGAGATCCAAGCAGCTGGGATAACAAATCACAGCATCACATCCTCCTGCTGAGACTGCTGACCTTGAGTGAGCCTTCCCAGACCTGAAGCTTTCCTGATTTAAGAGTAGGTTCAGTCATTGTTATATTTCATTTATCTGAAAATCAGTAATTCCCCCGGCATTGCCCAGGGGTGATGCTCAGCCAATACCTCCCCCAGCTGGTCTCTGCGGATCAAAGACAAACTCTCCCGAACAATTCCTTCCCAGCTCTGCTAAATAAATGGCAACGTGTGGTCCACTGTGTGTCTCAATGATGACTTTGCCCCAGAAGCAAAATGTGGCAAACCTGGGCTGGGGATGGGATGCCTAGAACTCTTTAGGAAAAAGCCTGACATTTAGAAAGTTTTAAAAGCTCGTTTTCTACCAATGTCTGCAAACAGAGCTTTTGTACGAAAAGGGAGCACTTAAATCCTCTGTCCCTTTCCTTCCGATCTCTTGATGTGACCACTGATGTGACCACGAGGAAAAGAATGGCTTGTAAACAGCCTGCCAGTTGCAGAGAAGAAGTATTGTTCAATGCCTTGAAAACGTGCATTTCTCTTACGGCACTGCCTACTTCAGGATATTTTCACACCATTCTCTCATACATAATGCAGCCACATCGCTCAGTCTTTGACCCACTTATTAAAAAAATTCTAAACAGGGGGGCGCCTGAGTGGTGCAGTTGGCTAAGTGTCAGACTCCTGATTTCAGCTCAGGTCATGATCTCAGGGCTGTGGGATCAAGGCCTGGAGCCTGCTTGAGATTCTTCTGTCTCCCCTTCTGCCCCTCCTCCCCCAAATAAATAAATAAAATCTTTACTAATTTAAATGTTAATCTCATTCAGAAACATCCTCACAGAAACACTCATCATGTTTGGCCAGATAAAAAAATTCTCAACCTGGGCACCTGGGTGGCCCAGTTGTTGAGCGTCTGCCTTCGGCTCAAGGCGTGACCCTGGGGTCCCAGGATCGAGTCCCACATCGGGCTCCCCACAGGGAGCCTGCCTCTCCCTCTGCCTGTGTCTCTGCCTCTCTCTGTGTGTCTCACACATTTTTTTAAAAAATCTTTAAAAAAAAAATTCTGAACTGACAAAGTCTGAATTAAATCATGCTCTTCACATATAATATCTGAATTATCTGATTCTGAGAATTTTGTAGAAGGAAACAGCATGGTGTTCGTAAAAAATAAAAATAAAAACGAGCATTTATAGATCTGGCTCCAAATTTTGGACAGGTGCCTTAACACACCTTCCCTGGGCCCGTTTCCTCACCTTTGCAGAGGTAGGAACATGGACCACATGAGGCTGCTGAGAAGTGAGTCAATACTTGCACAATCAGGCATTGAGAAGGTGCTGACTGGCTCCAGTCGTTAGTAACTTAAAATCCTACAACTAAGATTCCTGTATTCCTCGCCTGAACCTAATCAGAGAAACATAAAGCACGGTCCTATTTTCTTTAAAGCCCCCTGTAGCCAGAGGACAGTTATACCAAGGATTCATGGGTTTACAGAGCAGTGAGAAGAGAATGTGATTTTCTTGCTCTTCCCACACACCCAACACACTCTCCTACCCTCAGCTCATGCTCTCTCTCTTTCACACACACACACACACACACACACACACACACACACACACACGCTGCTAAAATGGCTGTGGGCGAGGAATTGTAAAATCAAGCAATAAATTTCACTCGAATATTTACTGAATTAATTCACAGCCACTCTGACAAATTGTAATCAGCAAAGTAGAAGGAGTGCTGGCTCGGTTCGTTCTGGGCTCTGGGGTGCAGAGAGAGTTTTTCTCTCTCTGGCGTACCCTAAAAGGAAGACAGACATGAAGACGGACATGAAGAAGGAAGGAGGGGCCCGTCCTCGCAGAGCCGGGGAAAGAAGGTTCCAGGCCGAGAAACTGGTGAAGAGCCCATGGATGGGAAGGAGCTTGCCAGGTGCAAAGGGTGGGCTGAGTGATGGGCCCTGGGGAGGAGGGCCGGGAGCAGAAAGTCTGCCCTGAGAAGCTGGAAGGCCTGCAGAGGGCTTCCCACGGGGGAGGACTCTGTGAAGGCCACCGTGAGTGCTCTGATGACGGCAGCAGGGTGGCAGCGGGGGCAGAGGGAGAGCCCATCACAACAGCGAGGAGACTGAGTCCAGGACAGAAGGTGGGGCCGAGCACTAGACTGACTGGCAGCCAAGGTGAGGAGTGGTCGGACTCGAGATCCACGTGGAAGGTGGAGGAAAAAGCTGAGATCCCAAGTGTGCTTTTGAAAAGTTTGGGCTAAAATAAGCATTTACTTTTACTGTCACCATCACTGATACAAGAAAGAAGACTGTTCTTCGTAGGGCGCCTGGGTGGCTCAGTCTTGGTTAAGCACCTGCCTTCAGCTCAGGTCATGATCCTGGGGTCCTGGGATCGAGCCCTCTGTCGGGCTCCCTGCTCAGAGGAGAATTTGCTTCCCCCCTCTCCTCCTCCCCCTGCTTGTGCTGTCTCTCTCTCTCTCCCTCTCTCAAATAAATAAAATCTTTTAAAAAGGAAGAAAGAAAGAAAAAAAAGAAAGAAGATAGTTTTTCTTGACCCCAAGAGACCCTGAATCATCTCTTACACCGGTGGATTTAATAACAAAAGTATGAGAGCCATAATCAGTGGTTTGAATATGACAAGGCTGATAAGTAACCTCAGATTTCAATTACACATAACAAAGCTCCAATGAACGATACAATTTCCCACATCAAACGGGCAAACCATCTCAAGGTTAAGGGTTTTGTGACAATAACCCAATTGAGTTAAAATAGACTCTCAGAGCTGACCTTCCTGCCACTATACCACTCAATTTGATGATGAAAGGGTCAGAAAAAGGTATGAATCTGACAATGGCCACCTGACTACTTCAATGCCTCGGGCCTTCGAGCCCCCTGACTTAGAAACAAGCTCCAGCCTCTCTCTTATTTTTAGGACAAGGGCAGCTTTGTGCTTTGTTTTCTCAAATCTCTTGTATCAAAGGCTCAAAGTTTTCCATTATCTCAAGGTTCCTACTATTTTAAAAGTCATGCTTCTGGTTTCAGCTGGAATCCTAATGAAAGTTGAATTAAGTAATTAGGGGCTTATCTCCTCTTTATTTGTCACAGGACATGTTGACAGATCAAGCATGAGAAGAAAAGGAAAGAACCAAGGATTCTGCCTCAGTTTTGGCTCACACAACTGGAAGGAGGTGGTACTGGTGAGAGCATGTGCTCTGGTGTGAATGGAGACTGACAAATTGTGCCTGAATTTAAGATCGAAAAGCTCTGACTCTTGACATTCCCATATAGCACTTCTTTCAAAAGCCAACAACAGAGGGGGTTCATCTGCTTGGCTCAGGTGGTCGAGATCAACGAAGGACTGAACAGACTGGGCCACTCAAGATCAGACTTGATAGAAATCCGTCGACCAAATCATCATTCCAGGGGCGCCTGGGTGGCTCAGTTGGTTAGGTGTCCGCCTTCGGCTCAGGTCATGATCCCAGGGTCTTGGGATGGAGTCCCATGTCGGGATCCCTGGTCAGCAGAGAGTCTGCATCCCGCTGCTTATGCTTCCTTTCTCTCTCTCTCTCTCAAATAAATAATTTAAAAAAAATTTTTTTAATTCCATCATTCCACAGCCGCTAAGCAAATAGAAAACCTACAACAAAGACACAGTGATGGAAAATTAGCATTTCCACCGAAGAATGTGCAAAAATACTCGGATACAGAAAAATAACCAGACACTCCCTGGTGCTACTTCAAGACCGAGGCCCCACAAGTCCTCGATTTCCCCTTAGACACCTTTCTCACTCCAGGATGTGGAAGCAATGCTTCAGAAAGAAAGGGAAGGAGGAAGAGGAGGAGAGAGCCAACATCACTCAGAGCAAGGGACTCCACAGGCACAGACACTTGAGAAGCAGGTCACGGGTTCTCGTCTGCGGGGCACCCAGAGGTGAGCTGGCCCCTCCCATCCCTGTGCATCACACGCTTTCCACCTTAGCTCTTTCCAGGTCCCAGACAAGAAGAAAATGCACCCTGCTTCCTGACACCTGCAGGGGGAACTCAGGGCTTGGGTGCCTCTTGAAGACTCAGATGCTGCTCCTTCATTTCCTCGGAGAACTCCAAGTGCCCAGCCAGGGTCTGGAGCTCAAGCAGGAACCGGGTGCCTGGACAGCCCACCTCCACCCCACCCCCCAAATCCCTTCTTCCTTCAGCAGAACAACACCACTGGCTTCCTCACAGCCGCCAGGCCTGGGCCTTAAGCCCTCCCTTTTCCATTGTCCTCCCTGCCTCAGAAACCTCACCTGTGAGCCTCCCCTCCCTTTGTAGCTTCAGAAAGGCCTGGTGCACGGGAGTGGCTTCTCTCCCAGGCAGCTGCCTCTCTCTCTCCCTTCTGGCCTCCTGCTGCCACCGCTCCTTCCAAAATCCCCAAATTCCGACTGCCTTCCTTGTTTGCTGACCTGCTCCACCCAAACGCACATACATTCTGGCTTCCCAGGGTCAGGCCAGCCGTCTTAGCTCTGATCTGCAAGGCTAGCTATGGAGGAGGCCATACATTTTTTTCAGGAAAAAGACAAAAAACAAACAGACAAAACAAACAAACAAAGATTTCTGTTTACACGTACAATGAGATGCAAGTAAAATGATGCTGTATATTCCACTTAGTCGGGGTGAGCTGTGGGCACTGGGCACGTGTCCTCCTGTCGCCTGAAGAACAGCCCACAGCCCTGCCAGTTCCAAAGAGCTCCCTGGTGGGCAGCAGCTTAGGCACTAAACCGTTGTCCATATAGGGGCATGAGACTTGGAGGCTCTTTATTAAGGAGGGAGGACCTCAGGGGGGTGTCTCAGGAAAGCCAATTTCCAAACGATCCTAAAGAGGAAGGCAGGCTCTTCAACCTACCGGTAAGGACCCATGTATTAAACAAGAGAGGCTGCCAGTATCTTAAGTGGCAAATCTGGAAACTCCGAATTATAGTCAACTTGTGTGATCACAGAGTAAGATAAACAAAGGTGGGCTCTTTTCTCCGTTTCTCCTTGAACACAAACGCAAACCTGGTCTTATGACCCCATCAAAGGCTGTCCACTGCTGTCCAAACTCCTTAGCGGGACTCCAAGTGCTCCAAGATTGACCCCTGCAATTTTCCTCTGGTTCTGCCTCCTGCTCTCACTCTGTGTACTCAAGCCAAACCCCACACCCTGCCTTTCACCAGCCCTCCAGGGCCTTTCTCACCCTCTGTGCTGGCTCTCACTGTTCCTTCTACCTGGATGCCCCCCGCTGCCCAGCAGATACCTGCTCAGAAAGGTTCAACAGAAGTGTCCCCTCCTCCATGCAGCCCTCCAGTACTTCATCCCCACTGAACGCTGAAGTGTGGGTCCCAATGCCTACAACACCCATGTGCATCTTTGGATTATACAACACTGGGCTCCCCCAGTGGACCGTGAGCTCCCTGCAGGCCAGGCCCATGTCTGTGCATCACAGTGGCCTCCAAGGTAGAAAGGGCCCAGCCATCATTCTGCCTCTTTGGCCTTTTCTATCTTACAAACTGATTGCTCCAATTTCATTTAATATTATTTTTTACCAATAACATTACATCTGGGTATGAGGGAACTACTTCCCAGGGCCCCTGAGATTTAGGCAATTAATGTGTCTCCAGGAAAGCCCATACCCATCACCCCCATACCTCTGGTTCCCTTCCATACACCATGCCAGGAATGTAAGCCCTGAGTTTTAGAAGACACGGTCACATTTGGAGATTGGAGAAAAACAGTATTCAGGAAATGACAAAAGTAACACGACACAGTATAGTATAGTATAATATAATAGGTTTTGAGAATAAATTGGGAAACGCATCATGTAAAGCCAGGAGAGCAAACACAAAGGATGAGAAGTGCGTTACTGGAGAAAGCCCGTCTGAGCAGGCTGCTTTCTGAGGTTTAGCACCTTCTTTTCCACTTCACAGGCACTAAGGAGGTTTTCTTGAGGAGTGATACTAAAGCATCCTTTGGCACAATGTGTCTGCATTTCCAGGTTTTCTTTACCAGACTTCACTAGGAATTATGCTATATTAAAAAAAAAACATTGGGGTACCCAGGTGGATCAGTCGGTTAAGCACCTGCCTTAGGCTCAAGTGATGATCCCAAGGTCCTGAGATCGAGCCCGGCATCAGGCTCCCTGCTCAGCAAGGAATCTGCTTCTCCCTCTCCCTCTGTGATCTCTCTCTCTCTCAAATAAATAAATAAAATCTTTAGAAAAAAAATTAAAAATATTAAAAACAAAAGAACCACAAGCAAAGTACTTCACAAACATTATATTAATCATTTCTTCTCCAGGGTCCCCAACATGAGCATGCATCCTGTTTCCCATCTGCAGAATCTGTCAGCAACAAAGAGAGGGGTGAGGGTTAACCCTACTGCTCGGATGCCATAACTGAGGCTCCAAGGGCACAGAGCAAGCTGGCAATGCCACAAGCCCAGGATCCTAGGACAGCTTTGCACTGTCCTCCAGGAAGGAGACAACTCTGCTCTAGTCCACTGAGGCCACATGAAGGGACAGGGCTCACCGCAGGAGAAAGAGGCCCAAAGAGCTCTGCTGGCTACAGCCCACTATCCTGTGCATGAGAGCAAGTGACTGGTGACCACGGGGCCCTAGCTCAACCTCAAGGTGGCCCTGGAGCCTTGGGGGCAGGCCCAGGACTGTGCAGTCAGGCTGGGTGCTGAGAGCTACACCCCAGAGAGGCGCTGGCTCCAACATGTTCTTCCTCCATCTGTTACTAGAACAACTGGACATGACATATATCTCCACTTCTCAAGTCCTGCTTTCCCTCATCCTCACAGACAACACCTTCCGGCACCACCTTCCACCCAAGCACACCTCGTCCTTTCTTTCCTGAAGTCCCTTCCCATGGACCCACCTCTATTCGGCATCAGCTGCCATCAGCAACAAAAATCCCAGGAAAACACTGCTGGAAACTTCCAGCCTCGCCTCAGTGCCTTCCTCCTCTTGCTTCTTCCTCGCCCTGTGCTTCAGGTCACTTCTCTCAAGCCTTGCCCTGGTCATTAAAGATACTCACTACAGGTGTCAAAACACCTGAGAGTTGTCCCTGGAACGGGCTTGCCTCCCACAACATCCCAGGAAGGGCAGGAGACAGAAGCTGAGCTGCTCAAGACCAGTTCCTAGAGCCACGGACTCCAGTGCTCCCTGGCTTCCTCCCCACCGCGCTGTGGCTCTGGGTCCCTGCAGACAGTGCCAGAGGCTGCAGGACAAGGCTCCCCCAGCAGCTGAGGGGGGCAGCTCAGAGGGGTCACCCCAGGCAGCCCAGCTATAGGTCTCCTGCTATATATCGAAGAATGTGATTGTGAAGGCCACCAACTCTATTTTAGGTTGTTCTGAGATTTTTTCCAGTTTTTTGGGGGGAAGGGGAAGAGGGGTCCTTTTATCTAAAGCCTCCTGATAATAATTATTCCTGGAAGAAACCTCCCTGGAGGTCACAGGAGACACATACCCTCTTGTCTAAGTTACTCTGAATGGTTTGTTTTTGCACCTTTGACCAAAGGTGCAGGCTAAGTCCACAAAGCCCTGTGGAGGAAGGAACATTCTGGGTGCACCTCTGCCCAGAGATACCCCTTCAGACCCTAAGCTCCTGGTCACAAAACTTCAGCACTTACAAACCTTGCCAGACACTGGTTTAGGAAGAGTCAAAATCGGATGCCCAGGAGACTGAGGCTGGGACGCCACCTGGCTGGGCTGGCCTTGCACTCCCACCCCGCTGCCTCACACACACTCTGGGCTCTGTCCCCTCCACCTTCTTCCCCAAGAACAGAGACCCTTGGAGACTGATGCTGTGAGGACCCTCCCTTCCGGGCAGCCCTGCCCTCCAGAGTGTGCCTTCGGCCCATTCTTTCTACCCTGGAGCATTAACGGAAACGAACACAGTCACCGGATCCTGCTCCAAACGAGGCTGGGCCAGGAAATTCCACGCATGACCTACAAGTGTCCAGATGTTTTCCCCAAAGTAAAGCCAGCCTCTCCAGCCTTCTTCCTGGAAAATACAGACCCCTCTAGGTATGCGCCCCTGAGTATTAGCAATGAGCAACTTCCACCAAGGGTCTGATGAATGGCCAAGAGGAACAACTCTCAGAAGCCGGAGTCCCTTTGATCCAGACCGCTCCTGAAGTTCCAGAGACCTGGACCTGCTCCCCATTAAAGATGGGGCTTACCCGGGAGAGCCCCAGGAAACACGGCTCCTCCCGCAGCGACAGCCACATGTAGGTTGGCAACTTTCACTGTGTCGTTCTGTCCCACTGGATTTTTTTCTCCGGGCCAAAGAGCAGCAGAGCTTTAAAAGATGTCAAGCTTGGGGGATCCCTGGGTGGCTCAGCGGATGAGCATCTGCCTTCGGCCCAGGGCATGATCCTGGAGACCTGGGATGGAGTCTTGTATCAGGCTCCCTGCATGGAGCCTGCTTCTCCCTCTGCCTGTGTCTCTGCCTCTCTCTCTGTGTCTCTCATGAATAAATAAATAAAATATTTAAAATAAAATAAAAGATGTTAAGCTTCAACCTCAACAAATGGCCTATGTGTAGCCAATTCCCTCTCAGGATGAACAGGGAAAACAGCGACCCTCTTTGGAAACTGATCTTTAGAATATCCCTGAGGAGACAGAAGGAATCATAAAAAAATGACACTTTAGAGCAAAGACACAAGCTAAGACTCAAGGGAAGGCCAGGGCCACGGGCCGACAGCCCATCACTTTTATTCCCAGATAAATTATCCACTGCATCCCTCTGGAGAGAGAGAATTTGCAATGTAAGCTACTTCGCTGCCCTGGAAGGATGCCCTGAACCATGCTTATCAAATAATACAGTCCATCTTAAAATATATTTTTTAGCAAATTGGAAGTTAACAGGACAGAGATTAAAAATGACTACTGGACTCCCTCTGAATAAAGACCAGCACGAAAGGCCCAAGTGGTTGTTTCACAAATGATGTGCTTGTGGGATCTGAAACAACCGTTAAGAATAAGCTCCCTGTGACTTCTAAGATCCTGATGTCTCAGCTCTAAAATTCTCAGACTCTGGGTCTCCGTCAACACCTGGGGGTAAGTGAAGCCTGGATGCTGACAGCAAACTGGCCCCAATAGGGCCTGGGTGGTCAGCTGCACAACAACACAGAGCAAACTGAGGCCAGGGGCCGCTGCCACCACTGCCCAGAGCCAGAGGCTGCTGCTGCCTCTGCTTAAGGACAAAACAGAGGAAACCATGGAAGGGGCGAACCCAGAAACAGCCTTCTAAATCAGGAGGGCTGGCAGGTGCAAAACAAGCTCTGGGAAGTCCCACGACCCCAGCAGGTACTTTCCTACACAGCCGTGGGATGCTTAGTGCAGAAGACCCACCTTCCTGGCCCCTGGAGCTATTCTCCTTTACAAAGGCAAAGAACACAGAAACGAAAGCAATCCACTGCTGTCCACACCCGCCACCCCAGCCTCCTCATAAGCCTCGGTAGCTAAGGCAGCAGCTACTTGGTCCACCCAAGAGGAGCAGCTTCCCAGGTGGAAGGAGATGAAGGCAGACCAGAGACTCCAGCCGAGAGATGGCCGGCGCCAGCGCTGAGCGGAGCAGTGGGGAGCTGGGCGCGCAGTCCTCTAAGGGGAGCAAACCATGCAGGAGGAGAGCAGGGGAGAGAGTAGGGCTGTGGTGCACAGGAAGGAGACAGGCTCCAGTGTCACCAACCGACCTGCCATCAGCTGCGGGCTTCAGTGTGCTTTCTTGGGATGCTCTGGGCAAGAGCATTTAGGCAGTGTCACGCTTCCTGCACCCAGTGGCACTGGCAGGCTCTTGTGACACCACATGGTAGTGACAGGCAGGCAGAGTACTGAGCTGGCTTGTCCCCGTGGCCATGCGTCCAGTCCTCAACGTGGGGCCCATAGAACCTTACCACCCGAGGTCCAGCCAAGCCTCTCCCCACCCCTCTGAGTTCCTGGTTGCAGGGCCCCTCTGCACAGCTCAGTGTGGAGCAGATGTACCTAGGAGTAAGACTCATTCCATTCCTGTGCCAGTAAGACTCATTCATCTCTCCATGCATTTATTCACTCAACAAGATACTTACTGAGGACGTACTATGTGCTCGGCGCTGTGCGAGATACTGGGGACAAGCATAACAGACAGAATGCTCTCGGGTTGCTTCCACGCTGATGAGAACAGTTAAAAGAGACAAATCAAATAACTACAAATGCACAGAGTGTTACGAAGAACTCATACACGAGAGGGAGGCAGAGCCGCGGTGTCCCACACAACTGCCTCTGGCCAGACGTGGCTATTTCAATTAAAATTTAACATCCAGTTTCTTGGAGGCACTGCACACATTGCGAGTGCTCAAGAGCCACACGCGGTTAGGTGGCTATCATCCTGGGCAGTGCAGATTATAGAACTTTTCCATCATCCCCCAAGGTCCTACTGGACAGCACGGGGAGTAACAGCAGGAAAAGCCATCGAGAACTCAGCTGGAGGAGGAGCCAGCCAGGCCAGCACGGCGCAGGATGCTTTGTGGACAACCTACAGCATGTGCAAAGGCTCTGAGGTAGTTGAGCGCTGCGTGTTCAAAAGCGCTGATGGGTGATCATTGTGGCAGGAGAAAAGCTGGCAAAGGGAGGTGGGAGGGCCATCCTGCAGACCCCCACGGGGAAGGGGGGACGCAGACACAGGGAAGGGCCACGATCCAGTCTGCTTAAGGAAGAAAGAAGGAGAAGGAAGAGAAGACGAGGCTTCACTATGAGGTTTCCGGATGGAGCAGCTGGCTGGCCGGGGTGCCACGTGCTGAGACGGGGAGCTGGGGTGGGACTGGGTTACTTTGTATATACGTTTTTTTTGTGTTTGAGAGAAGATAAGTCATCAGTTCAGTTTTGGACGCATTAAGCCCGAGCTCTCCATCAGAAAGCCCAGCAGAGATACGAAGTAAGCAGCTGGATGTGCGCAGTGCTGAGAGGAGAGGGAACCGTATCAACCAGAGCGCTCTTGGTACCTAACAGTACTGGAGTCCGTGAGACGTCTTGGGGAGAGCAGAGAGAGACAAAGAAGGTGGCCCAGGCCAAAGACTTGAAGACCCCTGTGCTCATGAACGGTCGTAAGGGTAGGGGACACGGATCCCAGAACTACACCAACCAGCTGTATGACCGGGCGGGGGGGGGGGGGGTCAGCAAACTACAACCAGCTACCTGTTTCTATAAGTAAAGATTTACTAGAACACTGGTTTACCAATTGTCTATGACGGCTTTCGCACTTGAACAGCAGAGTTGAGTTCTTGCAACAAAGACCAAATTGCCTGCAGAGTCTAAAATACTTACTCTTCAGCCTTTGATAGAAAAGGTTTGCTGAGCCCCTGATTTAAACTATCCAGAGGCCTCAGTTTCACCACCTATAAAATGGGAGTGGAAGCGCCTGTCTCATAGGCTTAAGAGATATATCATTTCTATAATGGAAAGCACCCAGCACACATAAGTTTCCGCTAAATCTAGTCTACTCAGCAGAGGGCTACAGAACTTCTCACTCTTGGCTTTGACACTGCAGCATCCAGCTCCGTTCCCGTGTTTGGGGATGCAAACAGCACACACCTGCTCTCTAGAAACAACTGCTAAAGTGAATCTGTAATTACAAACAGAACCAGTGTCATCTGAGCGATTGTTTCCAGCTCAGGATGCGTGTGTATGAGCAAAGCTGACTAAGTCAGCTCTTCCTGGCCAACCAGGCTCCCCCTAAGACTCCTGTCCAATCAGAAACACAAGTATTGGTCCATGAACAATGGGTTTTCATGGAGCAACTGTTTACAATGCCTAAGTCCTCATCATTAATCTTAAGGGGAAAGGATGGAATTATTCAGCATCCTCTGCTTACCCAGGAATTCGGGCCCTGGCTCAGGCAATCCATCTGGCAAGAAGAGCCAATCATATCTCAAGCTAAAGTGGTTCCTAAGCAACCAAAGATACAGCCACAGAAAGAGACCATAGACTGTGGAAAGAAACATGGGGTTAGGGGCCAAGGGTCAATGGGGAAAGAGTGGTCCAGACTTTACTGTCACAGCTGTACCGCTCACAGTCACTCCATAAATATGCCAGTCCTGGCTGCTCACCCTACCATCAGTGGGTACCCCATCCCAGGGCCCCAGCAGAAAGGGAAGGCATGATTCCTCAGACAACCGGCAGCTACCTGGAGGGCCTTGGAATGTTCTTGGCCTGGAGCTCACCTTAGAGAATGCTACTGGTAAACCCCAGAGAGAAAGTAGTAAAGGGGGATCCCTGGGTGGCTCAGCGCTTTGGCGCCTGCCTTCAGTCCAGGGCGTGATCCTGGAGACCCAGGATGGAGTCCCACATGGGGCTCCCTGCATGGAGCCTGCTTCTCCCCCTGCCTGTGTCTCTCATGAATAAGTAAATAAAATCTTTAAAAAAAAAAAAAGAAAGAAAGAAAGAAAAAGAAAGTAGTAAAGGGCCACAACAGGTGCCATGCTGGAGATATCTAGAAATGACAGCCGAGGAAAGGACCTGCTATGGACTCAGTGTTTGCGCTCCCCCCAAATAATCTATACATTGAAACTAATCCCTGGTTGATGGTATCTGGATGGTATCTGCCTTTGGGAAGTAATCAGGTCATGAGGGTGGAGTCCTCGTGAATGTTATCAGTGCCCTTAAGAGAAGAGACGGGTCCCTCTTTCTCTCTCTCTCCCCATTGCCCCCCAGCCTCCTCTCTCTCTCCTCCTCCTTCTCCCTCCCTCTCTCCTTCCTACCACAAAAGGACCAAATCTCTGTTCCTTTTCTGTGGTCAGGAAAGCACTGAGGGCATAACCATCTATCAAACCTGGAAGGGGGTCCTCACCAGACACCAAATCCATCAGTGCCCTGATCTGAGACCTTAGCCTCCAGCACTAAGTGTCTGCCGTTAAGGCCCCCGGCCCCCCATCAGTGGTATTTTTGTCTTAACGGACCCGAACTAAGACAGCACCCAGGAGGTTCCTTCAGGACCCAGGCAACTCCTACTGTATGAATAACTGCAGCTTATTCAACATTAGGGGGAACAAACTACTAATTCTGCCCAACGCTAATTTCCAACGTGAGAAATGCTTCCAGAGCTGAGCAGCCGTCTGCAGCCTGCATTAGGGACGCTGTCATTTAAGCTAAATGACTGAGCCAAGGGTCACCTCCAGAAACAAGGCTTTGAAAGAGAGCCACTGAGGCCTAAAGAGAGATTCCTGTCAGGAGCTCCAGCAGCCCTCTCTGGCCCCTTCTGAGCTACTGAAATGCCAGCAATTTCCAGGCACACCATGTCCCCACTTTTGCCACAGTCCGATGCTCCTGTCTTCCGAGTCTTCACAGTCATGGCCCTCCCTCTGAGAAGCCCTCCTGAGGTGACGGGGTGGGCAGGACCAGAGTCACTGGGCCTTCTCAACAGCTACAGACAGAGAGAGAGGATCGGGGGCCACAGGAAAAAGGAAGGGATCAAGGCTCTGCTTCCAAGTCTGTGACCCAGATGGGTGCAGAGGTCCAGCCCCCTAGTGAGGCGGCGCCCATGAGTGCTCCTGGCCTTGGTCACTCTCTCAACTACTGCTCGCATCGCAAAGCCCCGGCCCAAACTCCTCAATATTCCCCCAGTGTACTCTCAACCCATTCTTCCGTCCTGGCAGATGCCACATCCTTCTCTTAGTCTGAGCCTGACCCCTCCACTGTGTACCTGCCACTTTCTATAAACTTCCCTTCCTCTGCCTCCCTGCTCACCACCCACCAGGGGACCTCACCACCCACCAGAGGGCCTCACCACCCACCAGGGTGTCTCACCACCCACCAGGGAGCCTCACTACCCACCACAGGGCCTCACCACCCACCACAGGGCCTCACCACCCACCAGGGCGCCTCATCACCCACCAGGGAGCCTCACCACCCACCAAGGTGTCACCACCCACCAGGACCTCACCATCTCCCAGGGCAGGCTACCCTGGTTTTGTCACATTTCTCCACCCAGCCTGGCCCTCCTACTCTGATCTACAGGGGCATGGGTTCCCCTAGCCGATCATGGATCATCGATCAGCATCCATTATCTGATCATCGGGGAGCCTGGGAACAGGGAGGCAGGCTCCAATCAAACAAAGGGTAAAACACTTCACGCTGCTCCACTTAGCAGAAGGCCAGCCGCAAAGGGGCTGCTGCGGAAGTAAGGCAGGAACGGCAGATCTGAGGCAGATCTGATCGATGGCAGGTCCAATCAATAGCGGAGACCACACTCACTCTAGCACTTCCGGTCCCTTCCCTGCACTTTCCAGTGCTCCAGGCGGGGAAGGGAGTGTTTTCTGCTGTGGACGTCTCCTCTCCCCGCTATCCCTGCTCTGTTTGGAAACAGGGGCTACTGCTGCTCCCAGAACTTCCTTCCCAGACAGGAAAGAAGCAGCCAGAGAAGTGGGACCAGGATGGAGAGAGGACTTAGCTAGCTCAGGGCTTCTCAAACTTTCTCAGTCTACAGCTCACCCGGCATCTTTACAAATCTTTGGTTAAAATGGAGATCTGGATCCAGCCAGTCTGGGTTGGGGCCTGAGATCTTGCATTTGTAAGAAGCCCTTAGGGGAAGCTAAGGCAGCAGTTCTGGGACTACCCTGGAAGGAGTCAGGAAAGGGAATGTTTGAGCCTCCATCCCTCGGCCCCAACTCCCAGCCTCAGGGCCCACTACCCCTCCAGGCTTCAGGCTTCTACTGGCCACACAGGAGACTCTGGACTAGGGTCTTATCCACCCCACCCCCACCCCCACCCACTGACCCTACTGTGCTCTGTACAGAGTGAGGTCACCAGCCAGGGCTACAAGAGCCACCCAAAGGCACCCAAAACTTGAAATCAAGAGGAAAGAAATCCTGGAACTAAAAAAATTCCCGCAGGCAATTCCAAATCCTGCCTCCCTCTGTCTTTGGGTTTCACTTTTCCACACGGACCCAACTCAGGTCCAACTCTCACCTTTCAGGGGAGAATAAAGAAAAATGGCCTAGATTTCCCCGTGTCATGGACGGTGTATCAGCAGGTGTGCACCCCAAGTCCATCTCTACCCCTGCAACCCTGACAAATAGTGAAAGGCTCTTTTTCACCATGGACCATGTGCTTACTACAGTCTCTTGTGTATTATTCACAAGCACACATTTTTAGGTGCATGGAAATACATATTATCATGAAAGGCCTGTGCCTGTACGGAAAAGGGGTCCTCTCTTAATACATTTGTTAAAATCTCTGGACTGGAAGTGAGCAACTCTATACTAGAAAAACAAGCCCTTGTTATTCAGATGCAGAGATGGGATTTTAGAGAAGAATAGTTGCTGGGAATGGCACCAGCCCCAACCAGTCCCTCTCCATTTTTAAAAACAAAAAGGTTAGGGGGATGGAGAGTGGGATCTGTGAATGAGTAAGAGGACTATCCTAAAGATCACTATTTAGAGACACTGCAGAAGTAGCAGTTCGGTGAGAGACGCCTCAGGCTGGTGCATAGGGACCAACTCAACCATGCAATATTGATAAGCAGCTTCCAGCACAATGTGGCCAATCAGCCTGGACTTTTATTGAAACACCACTATCCCCACAGGGCAGTACCTCGGGGCTTTCTCCAAAAACACAGCTTCTGCCTAAAACAGAATCTCCCCAAACTCAGCCCTCAGCCAACAGAATACTGGTCGTTTGATAACTCCGCAGGGAAAGAGGGCGGGGATGTTGGGGACTGGTGAGCTGAATTTCCAATGGCTGAAGAGCATATTTTCCCAAACATGCGGTCACATTGTCTCTTCTAAATCTCGTAAGCTCTTTGACAGGCGTGAGTCCTGATACCTGCTAAGCTGGTGACTCCCACTGATTAACCGATTTCCGGTTTAGAGACTTTTAATACATAGATTGAGATTGTTCTTTTCTGCCTAGGCTGGAGCCTTTCATGGTGGTACGCATTTCCACGCATCTAACAATACTACACCCGGACGAAACACAGGGTAGGCGTAGTCCAAGGCCCACGGCATTAAAAAAAAAAAAAAAAAAAAGGAAAAAGTCTCCAGCTCGATGTGCCTCCCGTGGTAAGACGACGCTTTCCCAAGCTACAAGGATGAAGACAAATGATCAGCGCACACCTGCTCCTAACTATGGTTCGCTGCTAAAGAGAGCCTAGAAAACCATGAGGCTCAGCCTAGCATTACATCACCGCACGGAGACAGCTCCTCACTGAAGCCCAGTCGTGGGGACCAGTGAGGAAGCCCCACATGGCACTCAGTCCCTACTACAACACACAGACCAATCCCGGCAAATCTTCTAATCTACACATCAATGGCTCTCGGATCCCACCACTTTACCTACTTCCCCCCCCCAAGCCCCCCCCCCCATCCAGTACTCTATTTGAAACACATTCTTCTCTTTGGGAAAGCAGAGTAGGTAAGGCTGGAATGTGGAGGCCCACTCGGGACACAAGCCTGAGCTGCTGAAAGGTGCCCCCCGCCCCCAGCAGCCAGATCTGCTCACTGAGCCCCATCCTCCAGACACGCCTGGAAAGGAAACGGAGAAAACCGTGCAGAAATGCCAATTCTAACGGACACCCATCCAGGATAAGGGCCACTTCTGAGCACACCGGCTCTGTGGTTTAGAGAAAAGATCGGATTCCTGAATCAATCAATGCACAGCCAAACCCTGCCTGGACCAGTGGACCAATGACGAGACTTGGGCTGGCTTCACTAATAATAGCAAGCAGCCTTGTCCTCGACAGTGTTCAGCGGAGTGAGTATGGATGCCTAGGCTAAGAGGACTGAATGTCTCCCAGCCTCGATCCACGCCATCTGCCCTGCCACGCGACTGGCTGCCCCTAAACCGGTCTGTCTCCATGGGCACCAAGCTGCCACACTTAAGGGTTCTTCCCAAGAGGCCGTTGTTGATGCCCGGCTGTTCCCTGGCAGGAAATACCACTGTGCTGGGGGGGGGGGGGAGGGTGCAGAGTTAAGATGCTCATGGCAGGGAGCCCCGGAACATGCAGTGGGCTGCTGAACACCTGAGGTCCAATGCCACGGGGTCATTTTTGCGCCCCCACCCCGCCCCCGAGGAGGGGTAGTGCCCTGGGGCTACCAGATGCTCTTTGCAGAGGGAGCATCAAATGCTGGGGGAGCAGCCACCAGGCGAAGCGGTGCAAGGCTGCCGGGAATTCTGGGCCAGCCGCGGCTCGGGGCTGCAGCGGCGGCAGGAGAGGCGACGCTAACAAAGCCCGGGCAGCCTCGCCTCCTCCCGGGGAGCGGAGGGGGGCTCCGGGCCGGCCCCCGCGGAGCACTTACATTGCCTCGGAAGCCTCCAGGTTCGGGTCGCTGGCTGGGACTGGCTGCAGGGACTGCGACCCTCCCATCCTCGCTGCGCCCTGGCGAGCAGACTAGCCGCGAGCGGGGCCAGCGTCCTGGCGCGACTCCTCGAGCCGGGGGCCGGGGCGGACCGGCCGGCGGCCGGGGCTGCTGCACTGCAGATGGGAGCAGCCGCTGGCATCCGTGGCGGCGGCGGGGCGGCGGGGCGGCGGGAGCTGCGGCCGAGCGGGCCGGGGAGCGAGCGAGGAGCGACGGAGCGAGGGTGCGCGCCTCCCAGTGCGCGCGAGGGCGGCCGTGCGCGGCTCTGCCCGGGGCGCGCGTGAGCGCGGGCGCGGGGTGGTCCAGGCGGGGCTGCTCCTAACCCCGGCCGCCGGCTTCTGTGTGCCACTCGGTGATGTCATCACCGCCGAGCAGCCCCGACGCCCGCATCTGCACAAAGCTCCCCCGCCGGCTCCGGAAACCGGGGTGGGGGAGGGCGAAGACCCTCCCTCGGCCCCCACCCACGCGGCCTCCCCCAGCCTCGCCCCCCACCGCCCCCCATTGTGTGGCTTTGAAATGCAAATGCACGGCACGCTGGGGAGCCCCCCGGCCCTCCCCACTGGAGGGAGGGGCGTGGTGGTCACGGCAGGGCGGATGCAGACAGAAGTGGGGGTATTATCGCCCCGAGGAAGGGAATGCACGTTCCCGCCACAGCGTGCGTGTGCAAGGGGAGCCGCAGGTAAACAGGCTGCGGTGCGCAGTGTGCAAGACGTGTGCGGTTTGCCGCTGCCCGCTTCTGCCTCCTTCAGGCCGGCGGCCGGGCCCGGAGCTCGATGAGCCTCATCCCTGCTCACAGCGAACCCAGGCCCGGCCTCCAGTGTGCTCGCACCATCGGTGGAGGCTGCGGGGTGCGCAGGGTGGAGAGAGAGCAGCACGGGGCCTGCAACCCCATCTTCGCCCACCAGTTCTCTACGGGGAAGCCTTGAGCAAGGGCTCATCGGAACCAGAGGCCAGGCGAGCTGGTAAGCCCGCGAGGTGTCCAGGGAAAGGCAGCTTGCTGCGACCTGCAATCAAACGGCCCATCTCTCTGATTCCAAAAGCACCCCATGCCCTGCTGAGGGCAACAATGCCCACCCAGCCAGGTCCCCCACCTAACAACAGGTAGCTCAGGAAGGTTCAAGGCTTGGGCTCCTGGCCCTTCTCACCAAAAGCTTCTACAGAAGGGTTTTACCTCTCACAGGTTCAGAGGTTCGGGGCACACCTGGGGGCCTGACCATTTGCCTCTGCTCTACTTTCCATGCAACTGTATTCTGAGCTCCGAAGGCAGACTGACAATTGAATTAAAGTGAGCCCCTGGGGCTAAGTTGAAAACCCTTCTACACTTTCCCTGGCAGGTCTTCACCCCCTGGTGCAGTAAGCTTAAAATGCATCTAAACTGTGGCCAAAAGAAAAATAAAACGAAAACAGGACTGCTCAAAGCATTTTAAAATTTCCTCCAATACACAGAGAGTGTTTTCTCAAACTGTGGCAAGGATGTTTGGACAGGGACTTTTGAGGTTGCGGCTCAAAATGTCAGGATGGTTCTAAACGTCGTGGTGGGCTGACGTTCTTCTGTGCCTGTTTAAGATCAGTGTCAAACAAAAAGCCAGAAAAATCCAAACTCTTTCCCAGGACACATGAAATTTCCAGGAAATACTGAGACTTTTGCATTTCCATGAAGATGGCTGATGACTGTGTCAGTCTCCTGGAGAGTCACCATCAGGGTGGCCTGGTGAGGCTTGCTCCAGAAAGTGTCCCCAGGGAAGCCATCACTCACTGTCAGGGCAGGGTGTCATCTGGGGGCAGGGATCCTGTGATACGTTGGCCTCCAGCACCTGAGAGTTGGTTTCCCCTCAGAAAGCAGATCTCTTGGGTCCCGTGGGCAGTTGGGAGTCCAAGCAACCACATTATGTGGAGCCGAAACCTTCATAAGCACTAACGTAGACTTAGTTTTTTGAGGAAAGGGACCCCTTCCCTGGGGACGGAGAGTATGGCCTTGAGCCAAAGTTGGCAGAACCACAATCAGAACCCATCTGCTTTTTTGTTCATGACACATGAAAGCACAGAACAATCCAAGAGTCCTCACCCTCAGCAGGTAGGGGTTGCCTGCAAAAGCAGGAGAAAGCTTTGAAATGAGCTGGGAATTCCAATCCTGACTTCTTTCTCATTATGGGGTAGCCTAGAGCCAACCGCTCAACCAGCCTAAGTCTCTGCTTCCCCAGCTGGCAGAAGAGAGAAAGCATCTACTTTGCAAGGTATTGGGAAATTAAATCAAATAATATATATATATACATATACATACATACAGTCCCACGAGCAGGCCCCTAACTGGTGCTGTGCAGTGCTAATTTTCTTTCCTTCTTTACGAGAAGCATTTTCCCCTAAGTAAGTGCCATTAAGGAAATGAGGAAGCAGTAAAATGAAGTGCTTTGATTTAGAACCCCAACAACTCAAATGTCATGACACACTGATACTTCACTTACGCTGCCACCAACTCCATGATGCCTACACCACCACCGAGAACCAGGGGAGAGACCAGTGCTACGTGGGGCCTGGTGATGCCACGGAATACCGCACGTGACGAGTTGCACAGTGTGCTTACACAAGAGCTTCTCACGCCCTCACTCGGGACCTCTTGATGCTCAGTTTATACATACTTAAAACATATTTGCTCATCTAGTAATTCAGCCAACAGAAAAACGGAGGGAGGGAGAGTATTCCAGAAGACAAGGGCTTGCCACGGGTTGCCAATGTGCTTCCCCCACCCCCTTCTCCCTCTCCTCCAGGTGAGGACACGGCAAGAAGGCTGTCTTCTGCAAAACCAGGAAGATGGCTCTCGCTGAGAATCCAGCCACACTGTCACCCTTGCAGCCTCCAGAACTGTGAGCAGTACGTGTTTTTGTTTGTGCCCCCCAGACCACATTGGTTTTTGCTACAGCAGCCCATGCTGATCAAGACAAGGTGCTGAAGATACACAGATAGGAAGGACCAAAAGGACCGACTGACAAGAAGCAAAAAGACAGTCAGACCAAGGGAACCCGAAACCAAGGTCCAGGGCCCTGTGACCTCGTATCAGTGCTCTGTGGACCCAGCCCTGGGTTCTGGTCATCCACAGGGACTGCTCATGACACAGACACCACCCCCTACACTGCACTCCTGCCTGTCACTGCCCCCCCCTTCCTTGCCTCCTCCCCGTCCCACCCCAAATCATTCCACAAAGGTTCAATCATGGGTTCGCACAGTGAGAAAGCACAGATTCCATCTGGAATTACTAAAATGCATGCAGTTAGTGCTCCTAGCACTTGCTCCCCCAGTACTCACACTGCACTGAGCACCGCCTCAGGCCACGATCCGGGCTGAGGCTACATATGCCATGCCACGGCTCCCCTCTGCTGACTCCGGGCCTTTCTCCCAGAAGGGGCTGCCTTCGCGTGGCCCAGCTGCTCCTCCCTTCCTTACCACCTCTTCATTCCCAGCCCATTCTCCAGAATTTACCCTGGCTGCCCCAAGCAGAACATTTCCCCTCCAGAGCAAACCAGTAATCTCTGGAACTTCTAACTTCTAACTGCAATGAGATCCTAAACTCAGCCCCTCTTGGGGCTTTTGGACCATAGCACATATATTCTGGGACCCTGATGGCAGGCTAGGCCCACTTAGACAGGCTTTACTACCAACCATCCTGGTGACATCTCCCAGACACCCTAGAAACCTGGGTAAATCAAGGGGTGCACCCATCATTTCTAACACAATTAGTAATTTAACACATCTTAATGCACTTGCCATGTACCCAGCCTGTAAGTGTTTAATGAGTCTATCAAGTCTCTGTAACTGAGAGATAAATTATATGGTAGAGATTAAATCCCACCAAGGTCCAAGGGATTGAGCCACAGTCCAGAAGGGCGAACAACGTGAAGCACCTCTGACAGCCCGAGACAAACAAACTTGAGCGGCTCTATCTTTGCCTGTGGCCTCAGAGAAGTCTCCAGTTGCCATAGCAGCCACACTCTCCAAACAGGACCAACGGACCCCTGCACTGCTAATTAGCCCAAGCACACACGCTGAAGAAAAGTAGGTCAGATCACAGAAAAAACCCATCTGGAGAGCACTAAGAATGTAAACACAGATGGAGAATGGCCTGGGTCCTGTTTCTTTAAGTCCCCGGTCTTCACCACCGTCCAATATCCCGGGGTGGGGCCTGGGGAGGGGGGGGAGGCTACACGAAACCATGTGGACCCTCTCTTTCAGGAGTCAAACTTGAGCCAGGCTCCATCCGACAGTACCATCAACTGCCTGCTTGCAACTTTCTCCTCTGCCCAAGTCCCCAAAAGTCCAACCCCTGTCTCAGTACTCTGTGCTCCCTGCCCTCCCCCTAGGGTCCCACCTGGTGGCAGCTCTTCCATCTCGGGCCTCCCATGTGGCCTGAGTTCAGCACCTACATGTGAACATGACCCTGAGACCAGCAGGTCCAATGAACAGGACCAAGTGTGGGCAAGAGTGGCACACTTCAGGCACGCTCCCCGCCAGGTTTTACAGATCTAGGATCCTCTTCCATGGGCTTCGGAGACACATCTCTGATGTCACACAACCTTGCTCCAAAAGCTGACAGCGGCCCAATTCCATATCCTGGCCTTGATCCTATGACTCGCTCCACCCCGTCCTTGAGCAGAGCCAGGGTCCTTCCTGTGACCGCAGAGCCGAGGAGGTGCCCCACCCCACCTTTCCCAGTTCTCTCAATGCCTCCTGGGGTATCAGTCCTAGCTCCGGGTCAGTTCCTGGGAGGGTCAGTCCCAGCAGGCCCTCAGACTTCTCTCAACCACTGGCACATCAGAGCCTTGGCACTTTCTCATCCTATTCATCCCACTTTTTCCATGTGCCTGCACCTGCACTCTACTTTCCAGCCATGCAGCAAGCCCTACACGCAGCCAGGGCTCCATAAACATATGGGGGTGACACCTCAGGGGGCATGGGAGGAGGTCCTGGCAAAACTCTTCAATTATCCCAGGGCGCCTGGATGGCTCAGTCAGTTAAGCATCTGCCTTCAGCTCAGGGCATGATCAAGCTCCGCATTGGGCTCCCTGCTCAGTGGGAAGTGTGCTTCTCCCTCTCTCTCTCTTGCTCACTCTCTCAAATAAATAAATAAAATATTTATTTATTTATTTTTAATAAAATCTTTTTTAAAAAAAGTCTTGAATCATCTGATGAACAGAGAAAGGGGAGAAGACTAATGGGTTTCTTTCATTTCTGGGGCCACAAGAATCTATTCATCTTCTAGACCCCAACGTTCAACCTCACATCCTCGCCCTTAGGAGCCAGAGTGGTTTCCTCGGGCAGAAGCACAAGCTCAGATAAAATCCCATCTCTTCCAGGAGGTTCATTCCCTTTCTTTTTAGAAAGGGCTGATCTACTGTATGTTTTCCTTGCCACCTTCACCATATCTACCCATGAGACCTTCCAGAGTTCCTTCCAAGCAAAGACGGCTCCAAACACTACCCTTTGTGGGCTAAGTCCTTTCAATTCTGTCATGATCGAGAATGGAGGTTGAGGGTTTTACTGTCGCACCCAGAGATGCACCCCAAGATGTGCCGGAAAAGAAAGAGAGATGAGACACACTTTTACTTCAAAATTAAGAATGCAGGTTACAATGTTAGTCTTTGCTTCCTACAAGAAGGCAGGCAGGCTGGTGTGGAAAACGCTAGGTCTACGCAAAACTCTAAGTGAGTGCCCAGAAGTCTCATCACGTGGAGGAGGAATCAGTAACATAACGCCAAGTCCAAGAAGACGAAATGAGAGCCTCAACATCCTTCTGTCTTTACCGAATTCATTCAGCTCATTTGAGATGGAAATGCAGGAGAACTCCTGGGATCACTTTTTAGGAAACAGACCCTACCTAAATTTAGAAAGGACTTAGGCTTGCAATTCAAGAGACCATAGAAGAAATTCGGCTAGAAAAGGTGTATGGAAGCCAGAAGAGGTAACGTTGTTCCGGAAGTATTTGTTGGAATAAGCTTGGCCCTAAGTTTCCCGACAGCCAAAGCGAAAAGGGCAACAATCGTGATCAGTCACAGAATTCATAAAACCCAGCGGGTTCGGAAAAAAAAGGAAAAGGCCACTCCATGGATGAGCAGGTGCCCTGTGACTGACATTCTCAACCTATTCTCTCCCGCGGGTCCTCTGCCAAGAGACCCTTCTGCCAATGTAACATCAATGTCATGGGGCGGCTTCTGCAGGCAGAGCAGTGAGTACTCAGCCCCCCCCCGTCCCCCCAGGCACTCGGTAACATCAGAAAGCCAGAAGTTCCCAGCGGACAGATTTCCAGTTGCTCCATCCCGAGGAGAGGGTCCCCAGCATCTGTGTTGCCATGGCAACAAGGTTATGGAGGAGGAAGCAAGGATCAGCCTGATGGGGATGATGGGCCACGGAGCAACCACTTACAGACTCGGTCCTCCCCTCCCACAGGGAAGGAAGCCCTCCTGGCCTCAAAGTGGCCACCAGTCGTCTCTCGACGACCATCAGGCAAATACCCCGTGCTGCCAACTGCAAAGGAAGCTAAAACCTGGGGGAACAGGCAGGACACCCTAAGTCAGAGAAACAGATTCTGGAGAAGCCGTGACAGCCGGCCATCGGTGAACCACCAGAGGGGATCGGAGGGATGAAGAAGGAGACAGCTTCGAAGAGGGAATGTCAAGATCAAGATGCTGAGAGAAGCCCTTCAGAAAACTCTTAAAGCCCCCATGGGTGTATGGAGAAGGGACTCGCGTGTGAGGGGAGGAACTCGCAACCCTGAAACTCAGGCAGTCACCCAGGGCTGGAATGCTTTGTTCCTTCTGAAAACGAGCATATGGTAATCATGACCTCCTACATCTTGTTATATATACAACTAACCATTTTCATAATTTTTCATTTCTTTCTCAAGGTGAAGTCACAGCTAAACCCTTTCCACGCTGTTACCATAAGACTTTGACTTATTGGGCACCTGGGTGGCTCAGTGGTTGAGCGTCTGCCTTTGGCTCAGGTCGTGATCCTGAGTCCCGGGGTGCCAGGATCGAGTCCCACATCAGGCTCCCCGCAGGGAGCCTGCTTCTCCCTCTGCCTGTGTGTGTGTGTGTGTGTCTCTCGTGAAAAAATAAATAAAAGAAATAAATAAAATCCTCCAAAAAAAAAAAAACCTTTGATTTATTACATGGGTTCATTTTAAGTGGCCTTTCTCAGGTAATAACTGTCTTTGGAGAATCCAGACCTGTTCCTCTGACTAGTTTTATAAACTAGGTTTAAGGTCATAGGCAAAAACAGGGTAGGCCCAACGCGGACGTGGGTCAAATAAAACTCTGACCTCCAACATTCAAGCTCATACTCAGGAATAAAGTCAAGTTTCACTCAAACTTGGGAAGAAGAGAAATAATTGACGTGCCTGGACCTTTCTTTCTTTCTTTCAGATCAAGAACACAGCCGGTGTTATCCACCTTTCTTCTCAGGGAAATATTTCCAAGAACAGAAAAGTCTGTAAGTACTTTTCAGGGCCTGTTAAGAGAGCTTAAATACCGTATTATTCGGTTTGAATGTTGATGTGTTAATCCACTGAGTTCCTCTAGAGCTTATGCTGACTGGTTTTAGAGGCAACTCAGGTGGGGGGTGGGGGGGGGGCAGATCTTTTAAGAAAAACAAGCAGGTGTAAACAGAGATGGGACCTCCCAGCTGCCAAAATCAGCAGCAAAGCAGGTTGTTTTTTTTTTTTTTTTCTTTTTTAGCAAAGCAGGTTTCTAAGGCCAGACTGGAGAAACAGGTTGAGAACATCAGGTGCCCCTTCTGCGTGGGGAGAGGGTTCCTCCCCATGGCTCCAGGGAGGCCTTTTGGGGTGGCAATGCTTCCAAGATGAAAACACAAACAGGCATGTTCAGAAGCTCAAGGTGTCTTGCTCCTTCCCTCACTGGAAACAGAGAGCGGGTCCTGGTGAGGTCCCCGGCTGGAGCAGCGGCCCCCTCACCAGGCAGGCCACCCGTCAGCTAGTCTTGGGGGCATTGCTTTCCACGCCTGAATAGCAGTGACACCCAGCCTGCCATGGGGCTGCCCTACTTGGGAGCAGCGCAGTGAAAGCCAGGAGCTGAGGACCAGAACTGCTGACTCAAGGCTCCAGGATAGAACAGAAATCCAGAACGGCTGGGCCAGAAATAGCACCCATGAGCACCTACTGATAGCATAATTAGCATAACGTTTGAGGAGACAGTGAACGAGTAAGTGCGTGGGTGTGAGTGTAGCCACATGCATGTGCACAGACGTGCCTGCGTGCACAGACATGCGTGAGCTCGTGTGTGCATTACCCAGCCCTAAAAATATTTCCCTTTTCATGACCATCCCAGTGGGCCTGTCTGTGTAATTCCCCCTGTACCCTGTCTAGTCGTCACTGTAACTGTGTCTGAAGATAAGGGATTATTTTCCCTAAATACTCCGATTTTTAGGAATTGATTTGTCCATGTGAAGCCAATCTTGCCGTGACAACAGACTGACCCAATTCCTGCCTCCTCCCCATGGCTTTAAGGAAGCGTGGGAGAGGCACCACCACGTTTCCTAGCAGCTCTCAGAGGCTGCTTACGGATTCTGACGCAGCGTAAGTGCATATGGTACATTTACATGGTTTTGCATCTCGTTAAGTTATTAATCCAGAAAGAGATGAAGGGTTCCTGCTTTGTGTGAGCATTTCCACCATGTGGTGACAGGCCCAGCCTGGGACACATGCCTCTGATCGCCCACATGGGGTGGCTCCTTTGTTTCTGGGAGGCCAACTTCTCTCTCCAAAAGGGCCTGCTCTGACCCCTTCATCCTAGGGTAGTTCCCCCCCGCCCCCCACCCCCAGCATCCCCAGCATCCCCAGCATCGTTTCTCCTTAAGAAAAAAGTCTGAGGGGTGCCTGGTGGCTCAGCAGTGGAGCAGCTGCCTTTGGCTCAGGGTGTGATCCTGGAGCCCCGGGATCGAGTCCCACATCAGCCTCCCTGCATGGAGCCTGCTTCCCCCTCTGCCTGTGTCTCTGCCTCTCTCTCTCTCTCTGTCTCACGAATAAATAAAATCTTTAAAACAAAACAACACAAAAGAAACAAGTCTGAGAGGTGCCTGAGTGGCTCAGTCAGGTAAGCATCTGCCTTCAGCTCAGGTCATGATCTCAGGGTCCTGGTCAAGCACTGCTCAGTGGTGAGCCTGCCTCTGCCTCTCCCTCTCCCTCTGCCCTTCCCCCCTGCTTATGCTCTCTGTCTCTCTCAAATAAATAAATACAATATTAAAAAAAAAAGAAACAACTAGGCAAGGTAGAAGGGCTCAGACCATGCCCCCCACATGCCCCATGGAATGCCCAATGCTTAGCGCAGAGCCAGGAACATGGGAGGCTCTCAACTGCTATGTGGACATAGGGCTGGGGGGACAGGCCTGTAATTAGGGACATAGAGGAGAGAGGTCGAAACTGAAATTCTTTCCAACTGAGGCCAGAGCTTAAGAAGAACCACTGAAGCAATCCTAGGACTTCCCACTGCTGTCACCTGCAAGGCCCAGAGCCATGCCCTCCAACTTCCCCGACCTCAACACCACCCCACACTGACAAGTCTTGCTTTTTGTGTGTGTCACTTGGGGGGAGGGGAAGGCTGGGTGCCCAGCAATGACATTTGAATTAAAATCTCTTCCTCATTCACCTAATTCAGAAAGATTAATGGCGAACAGGGTAAACTGCTCATTTACCCGAATCTTTAAACTGACCCGAAGAAGTTACCAAGCCCCTCTGGTCCTCTGTGTCCTCATTTGTGCAATAAAAATAAACAGGCCTTTCCCACCAACGTGGATATCACCAGGTTTAAACGAAATCAAAGAGAAGATTCTTAGTACAGCTGTGCCAGGCATACAGCAAGTGCTCAATATGTGTCAGCTGTGGCTGCTGCTGTGGCTGTGTCATGAAAAACCAAGGAGTCACTCTGTCCCGGGGAGAACTCGGTGTCCCTGCCCCAATGACTCTCATAGCAGCCCCGGGACACCAAGTCCAGAGCTCCTCATTCAGCTGGCAGGCTTCCTGGAGGAGGAGTCTTCTGAGACACTCAACCCAAATGGTTCCCACCACAGCTTTGCTCTATGAGCTTGTGACCTCAGGCAAGGCCCTGACTTCACTGGGCTCAGTTTGTCCACCTTTATTTTGTTTTAATTTTATTTATTTCTTCATGAGACAGACACAGAGAGAGGAAGAGACATAGGCAGAGGTGAAGCAGGCTCCATGCAGGGACCCTGATGCGGGACTTGATCCCACAACCCCAGGATCAAAGGCAGATGCTCAACCACTGAGCTACCCAGGCATCCGTTTGTCCACCTTTAAAATGGGGCCAATAAACTTGGGAGGGAGAGGAGCCCCAGTATCTAAACTTGAGAAGGGTCACAGGACCCTACGGTTTGCAAAGCTACCAGGCAGTCATGCTCATTGAGATGGATTTTTATTTTTTATTTTTTTTTCCTTAAGAGATGGATTATTAAAGTCGGGAGCAGGGGGACTTATTTGGGGGCACAAAGTGGGCAAGTCATCCCCAAAGAACCAGCTGTGCTTTGCTCTTTAGCCAGGAGATGAAGAGCTGGGACTGCATGCTGGATGGGAGCACATGGGGGGATGATGTCCCTCCCCTACTGAGCCCCCACTTTGGGTAGCATGCAGAGGAAATGCTGGTGCAGAGCCCAGAGCCCTGGGAGCCCCAACCCAGAATCACAGCCAGCCCAGGAATCCCCATCCCTGCACAGTCCCCTCAGGAGAGTGTGGCTGCCATCTGCAAGAGTCACTGCTGCATCCCCAGCTGCAGCTTCAGAGGCCTGCACAGAACAGAAGCTCAACAAACATTCACGAACATTCATGAGCAAATGAAGGAAGGAGGGCACGCAAGCCACACAAGGATTCAGATCCACACAATCCCCACAGCCACTGCCCAAGTTCAGGCCACCATCACCTCCCACCTGGACCACGGTGACCTCCGGCCTCCCCTCGCCACTCATCCTCCCCTTGGCCATCGGAGATTTTCCCCACAGCTAAACTTGGTCCAGACTCTCCCCTGCTTTAAAAGGGAAGATGAGGGACCCCTGGGTGGCGCAGCGGTTTGGCACCTGCCTTTGGCCCAGGGCGCGATCCTGGAGACCCGGGATCGAATCCCACGTCGGGTTCCTGGTGCATGGAGCCTGCTTCTCCCTCCGCCTGTGTCTCTGCCTCTCTCTCTCTCTCTGTGTGTGTGTGTGTGTGTGTGTGTGTGTGTGTGTGTGACTATCATAAATAAATAAATAATTTTAAAATGTTTAAAAAATATAAAAATAAAAATAATAAAATAAATAAAATAAATAAAATAAAATAAAATAAAATAAAATAAAATAAAATAAAATAAAATAAAATAAAAGGGAAGATAGGGGCAGCCCTGGTGGCTCAGCGGTTTAGTGCTGCCTGCAGCCCAGGGCGGGATCCTGGCATCCTGGGATCGAGTCCCACGTCGGGCTCCCTGCATGGAGCCTGCTTCTCCCTCTGCCTGTGTCTCTATCTCTCTCTCTGTGTTTCTCATGAATAAATAAATAAAATCTTTAAAAAATAAAATAAAAAAATAAAAGGGAAGATGAGCGGCAGCCCCGGTGGCCCAGTGGTTTAGTGCTGCCTTCAGCCCAGAGTGTGATCCTGGAGACCCAGGATGGAGTCCCACGTCAGGCTCCCTGCATGGAGCCTGCTTCTCCCTCTGCCTGTGTGTCTCTCACGACTAAATAAATAAGGAAGGAAGGAAGGAAGGAAGGAAGGAAGGAAGGAAGGAAGGAAGGAAGGATGGAAGGAAGGAAGGAAGGAAGGAAGGAAGGAAGGAAGGAAGGAAGGAAGGTAGGAAGGTAGGAAGGAAGGAAGGAGGGAGGGACAGAAGGTAGGAAGGTAGGAAGGTAGGAAGGTAGGAAGGAAGGAAGGAAGGAAGGAAGGAAGGAAGGAAGGAAGGAAGGAAGGAAGAAGGGGATGATCTTCCTTTCACATTGTGGATCCCAGCAAACCCCCAGGACCCTGGCTGCGGGCCCCTCCAAACCTGACCACCACCCACCTCACTTGTCACTCCTTGTCACTAACCTCACCGCTCTGCCCCAAGCACCTGTATGCCCCCCTCCAGTCGGTCCAGGCCTGTCCTGCCCTGTGGCCTAAAAGTATCTGTTGGGCCTCCCCGCAAAGTCGTGGCATGTGCGGCTCCTTCCCGGCAACACATCACACATGGGATGTAGCACAGAATCAGCCTAGGACCTGTACACTAGGTGGGCGGATGGAAGGAAGGATGGATGGGTGAGTGGACAGATGTTTAGATGGAAACAAAGCAGGAGACCACGCTACAGGATTTGCTTAGATTCAGAGCACCTGTCACCTTCTTGCAGCTGCAGCACCAGGCCTGTGACTTCAACTCATACATCTCATGAGTATAAGAGAAGCTAACCTGCCCACAAAGGCAGCAGACCCGCAGGCAGGGAGGTGCCCCGAGCCAGGCACGTTCTGGTGCAAGGTCCTTCTCTCACCCTCCCTCCCTGGACCCTGGTCGCCTTGTGGGTCTAATTTCTCCACCTCCCCTCGAGCACTCTATGATCAAGCCTGCTGCTGGCAACCTCCCTCTTCCTACCTCCAGCTGGGTCTGGGGGCTCCAAGGCAGATGTACACCCAGCTAAGAAGAAAAGCAGCCCCCTAATTAGAGTGCAAAAATCCAAACTTATAACATAGAAGCCAACCTAATATGGGACCAAGGGCTTTACCAGGAATGAGTGGGAGCTCCCAGAAACCTTCCACCCTCCAGAAGCTGCGCTGGGCACCCCCAGCCACGCCCTCCCTGGCTCCTCACAGCTCCCCTGTACCATCTGCTCCTCACTGAAGCCCACATCGTGTCGGACTCTCTTCCAGGCTGCTCTCGGGGTCCCGGGGCTCCAGTCCAGCTGGGGTCACAGAGCTGAAGCTCTGTGGTTTCTCCCAGATGTGCTCCAGAGAAGCCCCCCCCCCGCCAGCTGCCCACTCTCCTTCCCTAAGGAGGAAAAAGAAATGACACGGTTAGGGTCCTGGGTCCCGTCTCACCACACCTGCTCTGCACAGACAGAGGCTGCCACCCTCTCCTGCATCTGCTGCTGAGGTAACAGCCTCCCCCCACCCTGCTCCTCTGCTGAAGCCAGCAAGGTGGAGCTTCCAGCAGGCCTGTGCAGCCACCCAAACACCGGCCCCCTCAGGAGACAGAGGCCCCAGGAGGGCTGGCCTATGCTCAGCCCGCCAGGAGCATGCTACTCTACAGCACATCCATGCCCAGTCTGCCCTGGAAGAAGTGCTCTTTCAGGGGGTGCCTGGGCGGCCTGGTTGGTTGAGCGTCCAAGTCTCAGTTTCAGCTCAGGTCATGATCTCTGGGTTCTGGGATCGAGCCCCACGTTGGGCTCTGTGTTCAGTGTAGAGTCTGCTTCTGATTCTCTCTCCCTTTCCTTGTCGCTCTTGCTCTCTTTCAAATAAATAAATAAATTTTTTTTTTTTAAAGTGGCCTTTCAGGCAGGAGAATGCATGTAATGACATGTGGCTTACATAAATAAGGGTCGAGCAGGATTAGATTCACATCTACTCCGCACAGCACCTTATTGACAGCAGCAGCAACCCGACATCCTCAAAACAGAGAGGATGGCCCTGACCCCGCCTACAAAACCACTGAGCTGTGACCCGGCAGACGCATGGGCTCTGAGTGCAAGGATGTGCGGCATTTTTCAAGGGGTTCACGTCTCTAACCTGCACGGAAGAGGGCAGGCACCACCCAGGGTGGGGCCAGGGGGACATGCACTCCCTCCAGCACCAGGAAGATCTCTTAAGTCTGGGAGAAGTGTGGATAGAGAGATGTGAGCAAATTAGGGCTGCCCGATACAGCCAGGGGCCACAGGACATCTCACCTGTGAGCCAAGGAGGCCACCTGCCTGCCCCAACCCAGGCTGGAGTTCAGGGCAGCATTTCTTAGGGGTGCTGTGCCCTGTGCCTCCTACATCGCATGGAACCAATTCCTCCTTGCAAGAAGCTGTTTTTCCCATCTCTTTCCTTCCAGATCTATCTGGGAAGCCTTTGGCCAGGCTTCCAAGTT
Organism: Vulpes lagopus; assembly: GCF_018345385.1. Lineage (NCBI taxonomy): Eukaryota > Metazoa > Chordata > Mammalia > Carnivora > Canidae > Vulpes > Vulpes lagopus. Next base: position 9,428,411 of record NC_054825.1, read on the forward strand.
ATCAACTCCTTCGGGACGGCGGTCCCCCGCAGGCCACTGGCAGGTCAGTTCTGAACAGGGATGTAGTTTGCTCAGGCTCACACCACCTGGCCCATGTGCCAACACACTGGGCTCTTTGCCACAAGCCTCCCGAGGGTCCAAAAACACATGGTCAGCTGTGGCAGCCTTGGCATGAGTGAGGGCTTTGGACCTGCCTCACTAGAAAGTCTTTATTGTGACTCCCTGCCTGGCTTCAGCCTCCTGGAGCTCAACTCATCACTACATGATACTCTCCAGACCATCTTCGAAAATCAAAAAATTTGGGGGTTTGCTGAGGGCAGGGCTGGAGGCAGAAGGCAGGCCCAAAGCCTGGCCATCGCAGCGGACAGTGAACCTCCCAGGACAAGCTCTTTGCTTCAGGCAGGGTCGGACATGAAGCTCTCTCTCCCCCACCAGGCCTCTCTCAAAGTCACATCTGTTCTCCCAAAGGCTTGTGTCCTAATGATCACCAGCGGGTGTAGGGGGAGGGAAGGAGTGTGAAAACCCGGAGACAAGCCATTTGCGCAGGGAAGGTGGGGCTGTGTCATCATTTCCACAGCAGCCATTAGAGCCAGAAGGAGGCAGCAGGAAGTCGCCCAGCATGCTTGCAAGAACAGAACATCTGTCGACTTCGTAATAAGATGTGCCCCCGGGTCTTGCTGCCCTGCCACTCCCAAGCCCAAAGACGGAATGGCAAAGCCACAGAGGTGGGGGGGGGGGGGCGGAGAGGACTGCGCCCTGCCTGCACACAGCGAAAACACATGCCCTCCCCCATCAGAAAAAGCCTAGCTGGAAATGGGAACGGAGGCAGGATGGAACCCCCAGACCAGTACTGACCTCAGACTCTGGCCCAGGCTGGTTCAAAAACGACTTCCATTTCAGCAAAATGAAATTTTCATCTGTGCATTTTTGAAACTTAATTTGAAAACCTCCAGGGACCCACCGGAGGGGCAAAGACAAGTTTTATTTGGATCCGTGGATCTAGGTCACAGCCCCGTGGCTGAAAGCAGCCACAGAGAGAGAGAACCTGGCAACAGCCTGCAGGTGCAGTGGAGGGCAGAAGTCAGGTGACGGAACCACGGCCACACCTGGCCCCATCCTGGCCTACTGGGCAGGACACAGAGCCTCAGGATACAGGGGCCCTGGTCAGTCCTGAAAGCAGGCCTGCCTTGAGGATGTGGAGAAAGGGGAACTCTCTTACACTGTTGGTGGGAATGCAAGCTGGTGCAGCCACTCTGGAAAACAGTGTGGAGGTTCCTTAAGAAGTTAAAAATACAAGCCAGCAAATGCACTACTGATGTGGTGAACTCATGGGTCCCCTGAACCCCAATGTTCACAGTAGCAATGTCCACAATAGCCAAACTGTTGAAGGAGCCACGATGTCCTTTGACAGATGATGGATAAAGAAGATGTGGCCTGTTTAGACAATGGAATATTACTCAGCCATCAGAAAGGATGAATACCCACCATTTACATCCGAGGGATATTATGCTGAGTGAAATAAGTCAACTGGAGAAGGACAATCATCATATGGAAGACAATTATCATATGTCTCACTCATACGCAGAATGTAAGAAATAGTGCAAGGGACCACAAGGAAAGGAGGGGAAACTGGGGGAAAATTAGAGAGGAAGACAAACCATGAGAGTCCCTAACTCCGGGACACAAAGGGTTGCAGAAGGGGAGGTAGGTGGGGAATGGGGTGACTGGGTGATGGGCACTAAGGAGGGCACTTGATGGGATGAGCACTGGCTGTTATATTATATGGTAAATTGAATTTAAACAAAATTTAAAAATAAAAATGCAAATCTGATCGTATCTCTAACTGGCCTTGGGCCTTCTGGACCCTTTCAAAGTGAAGCCCTAGGAGTCAGAGGCCCAATGGCCAAAGCTAAAACAAGGTGGGCAAAAAAATAAAGAGCAAAGAAAAATAGTCTTGTATTATGACCCAAGGTATAAAATAGATAATCATGAGTCCATGTTGATAGAAATCAATGAGTGAATAAGTGAGGCCCTCGGTCCCCCGCAGAAGAGGGATTATGGCAGCAGGTGGCCTCCAGACAGGAGCGGCAGCTTCAGGCCTGGCTCTCCAGCCTGCCGGCCACCCCTGCACAGAGACTTGCCAGTCTCCATATTCACATGAGCCAAGTCCTTGACATAAATTTCTCCATCTATGTATATATATACACATCCTACTGGTTCTTTTTCTCTTGAGAGCCCTGATAATCTGCTTGCTCACGCAGGACATTCCCACTGTTATGTGGACACTTGCCTGCAGGAGTACACCTCAGATTGACTACAGCCCAAATGATTATTTATGGCATCACAGATCCAAATTGTCCACATCTTGCTGGTGCCATCCCAAATGCAGCTCACTCCAGGGCCTAGGGGGCAGAGACCACCAGGCCCCTCCTCTCCAGGGGCAGCAACCGTGGAGGGAAAGCTTGATACCCTACCTGCTTAAGTCCTTGGCCGGCCCCTTGGGGGAGAGAGTGGAAGCTTCTAGTCCATCACCAGCTGGGGCAGGAGGCAAAGACACATGTTCTGAGGCTCGGGGAACCAGATCCGCACAGGCAGCAGCTGGGGAGGTGCTGGGAGACACAAAGGGAGAATTATTCCCAGTGGAACTTGGCTCATTAATGGCACATTCATCAGCCCCCCTCACCCCCCCCCCCAGGCCACCCTAGGGACATGGAATGGGCTATTTAAAGACCCTGCACACTGCTTCCTCGATCCCTGCCCTGTTCCCCCAGGGCCTTTGCTTAGACACAGCAGAGGCACCCCCCACACACAAAGCAGCAGCACCCCCCTCACTCCCGGCCAGTCATGAATGCCCCCTGTGTTAGGCTCTAGCAGAACCTGGCATTTCTTTGATGGAGGCAGTGTGGGTGCTCAACACACTCTGTGAATTGTCTTCTTTGATTTCGGCGAGGGGACTTCTGTATGATCACTTCTGATCATCTTTTTATAGGCAATGAACTCTGTGAATTGACAACTACAATACAGCTTTGCCAACTCGCTGGGATACACCCCCAAAATCCAAGGCTGGGAAAAGCCAAGGCCAAAAGGCTGACCAGTAACCGAGGAACCTGCACCAGGGATGCGTGGGGACCCCTTGGGTGGGGGGGGGGCAGGGGCGGCACAGAGATCTACAGTAGAGCGAGGTCCACCTTCAGTGGGTGAGTGCCCCCTGCTGGACACCCAGGGAAATGCCTGGAGGGCAGAGAGGCCTGCCCACCCCACCCTCTGCCAAGGGGGTCTGGGGACAGCCACCTGCAAACACACTCTCAAGCAAAGAGCTCAAGCAGGTCTGAGTTTCTCTTTTGGCAAAAAACAAGACTATCAATGCTGCCCACAGGCTAAAGCTCGGGAACGGTTTTCAGGGTGCGTTGGCCCTCCCAGCCTCTCTCCAGCTGTCCACACTGCTGCCCACAGGGAAGCTGGCAGGGCCAAGGTGGCCCAGCTGGCATTATGTGACTCAGCACCCAGAGCCGAAGCCAGGCCTGAGGTCGAAGCCAGGGTGTGAGGTTTCCCAGCCTCTGGTAAAGGACTTGCTTCTTCCCTCTGAGTGTAAACACCTGCAGGAAGCCCCCAGCCTGCAGAAATGCAGGACACTTGGGTTGATGGGTCAATCATGTTCCACTGATCTCCATCCCTCCAACTCCCCCTGCGTGGTTGGCTTCCTGGACTGGGGGACAGTTGCCATGGGTGTCCCACACTCAACACACTGGGAAAATTCATATGCTTGCCCCAAATCCCTGTCACTCTTAGTGGGTGCTTAGCACCCCCCTAGGTCCCCCACCCTGGCCATCACCTGCTCTGCTCCTGCCAGGTGGGCTGTCCTCAGAGCCCACAACAGAGCTGCCTGCACTGCCTCCTGGGCTTGCAGCCCCTTGGCCTCACCAAGCCAGCAATTCCTCAGCCTCCACAACTTGGCTTCATATCACTAAGCAACAGCCACAAAAACAGCAGAAACTCAGCCTTGCTGGGAGCTCAGTCCTGTATGTCTGGTCCTGGGTGTTCAGCGGGGCACACCTGGTCCCGTGTACCCCATCCTGGGTGTCCAGCGGGGTGCACCCAGTCCCATGTACCCCATCCTGGGTGCCCAGCAGGGTGCATGCACCAGGTCCCGTGTACCCCATCCTGGGTGCTCAGCGGGGCACATCTGGTCCCATGTACACCGTCCTGGGTGCCCAGCAGAGTGTACCTGGTCCTGTGTACCCCATCCTGGGTGCCCATCGGGGCGCACCCAGTCCCGTGTACCCTGTCCTGGGTGCCTTATGTTGGGTGCCCCGTTCAGCATGTCCAGCACCAAGCACTTCACATCCATGACCTCAAACAACCATCACAACAACCCTTTGAGGCAAATGTCACCATCTCTGCTTTACAGAGAAGGACACAGGCTCTGAGGGCCGAGGTCACTTAGCAAGGCCACGTAGCTAGCCTCCAACGACTGGCCAGGTCGCCCACGTGAGCCCTCGGTACCCAGGCAGAGGGAGGCTGGGGTCTCCCAGCTGGCTGTACCAAGCCGGGGGTCAGAAGTAGAGGCAGAGCTGAAACCCACGTTGCCTTCTTCCCTGAACCCCACAGAAACGAAGAGAAAAACAGAGACCAGAGAGTAATGACCACGGGAAAGCCCCGGGCAAGGCCGATCCACATGTGAACAAAGATGACAGTGAGTGTGTTGGACAGAACTTGGCAAAACCACAAAGTGGGTTCTCAGGCACAGTGACACCTCGCCTGTCCAAACTGATTTATAACAACTGGACAGTGGCTGAAAGAATATATTTTATAAAGAAATGATTCAAAAAGAATAATGCCAAACTATTGGGGGCTTTTAAGCTCCGTAAAGAACCATTTTCACACTTGGAAAGCTTACGCTCACTCATATTCCTAAGCAGCGAACAGGCCACTGACAAACTACTCATCTAAAACTTAGTTTCCTAAAGAATTCATGCTGGCCGAGCTCCCTCTGCGCACACCCCATGAAGATCTTTTTTTTTTTTTTTATTATTCATTTATGATAGTCACAGAGAGATAGAGAGGCAGAGACGCAGGCAGAGGGAGAAGCAGGCTCCATGCACCGGGAGCCCGATGTGGGATTCAATCCCGGGTCTCCAGGATCGCGCCCTGGGCCAAAGGCAGGCGCCAAACCGCTGCGCCACCCAGGGATCCCCCCCATGAAGATCTTATTTGATTTAATGCAGACTGAAGACAGGTGATAGAATTTGTGGTTCTGCTACGTTAAGGGTACCCTACCAAAGCGCCAAGGAAAGATAGTTGTCTTTGAAAGCCCGGGCAGACGGGAGGGGAGACACTGCCCGGGGTCTGTGGCCTCAGAGCAAAGCCAGACCTGCAGGGTGAAGCACGGTGACAGTCACACCACTGATGAGGGTGCTCACAGGTGACAGGCATTTGCCCTCACTGAGAACTCCGTGTGTGTGTTGGGGGAGGGGTGTCCCCTCAGCCCTGCAGCCCCTGTCAGCCTGGAGGCCGGGGGCCTGGGCCTCCACCCTGCCCTCTGCTGGCCCCACCACCCGGGGCCACCCCCTTCCTGCACTGGGCTCTCAGGAGGTACAGGACAAATGAGTCAACTGCTCTGTTAGGAATGCAGCCACCACTCTCTCGGCCCATCCCCAGGGGTCAGGGACGTCAGGCCCCAACAGGGAAGCAGCTGGTGACTCGGTGCAGCACCAGAAGCTGGAACTGTCCTTGTCTCTCCATCACCCCTTCCTGCTGAGTCACCTCCTCCTTCTGGAAACTCTGTCCCAGGCCACCTCTCTCTGCTGCCGGGGGCCACCACCTCTCTGAGCCAGGCTTCTGCACATCCTGCTGTCCTGCCTCCTCCGTCCCCTCACATTGAGCCCCACGGTCACCAGGGTGACCCAGCCCGAGTTCTGATAAGGTCCTGGCCTTGCCTGAAACTTTCCGCAGCCGTAGGAATCCAGGTGGGAAGACTCTCTGGCCTCCCACACCGGCTCCCGTGCCCCCTCTCCATCCTGTCCCCTCCCAGGCCCATCCTCTCCCTCTCCCTGCTCTAACCCCACCAAGCCAATCCCCTGATGTTCCTGGAAGCTTCTTGCTTCTGTGCCTGGGCTCAAGCACACCCTGCCCCTGAATGCCACCCTCTCACAGGCCCCTCCAGCCCACCCCAGAGTCCTCCTGAGGTGTCACCACAACAAGGAGCCCCAGCCCAGGTGGGGGTAACTATGCCCACCCTGCACGGCCAAGCTGGGCTTGGCCCCTGACCTGTTTTCAGCTAGGGTGTCCTGCTCCCCTCCCAAAGTCTTGGGGCAGCCACTGTGGCTTCTCTGGCCCCCAGCACAGAGCCCAGGACATGGAAAGTGCTCGGCAACACATGGCAGCAGCTCCTTCCCTGCCTCCCTGGCCTCCCCAGCACAAAGGCCACTAACAGCAGGACAACTGTGCCAGATTCTGAAGATCAGAATCAATCAGGAGTCTGAGGCAGGACCAGCAACTAATTTGCCAGCAAAGTGGAATGTAAGTGTATGCAAAATGAAAATGCAGAGCCCCACGTTGCAGAAGCATCGAGAATTTCAGGACGGTGACAGCAGAGCACTGAGATAAGCACAGGGCCCTGGGTGATTGTCTGGGTGGCATGTCCATGAAGCCAGGCCCTGGTTCTAGACCCCAAGGTCTAGAGCTTCCCTGGCGGGGAGATCTCTGTACCCCACTCCCCTGAGCTGCCGGAGGGCAGCATTGCTAGAGCAGAGATGAGAAGCAGGTGGGCACAGTTCAGCCCCTCTGCGCCAGCCCCCATGTCCACCGTAGCCCCCCTGACCAGCAGGGGCTCGCCCGAGACATCATCGTCAGGGAGCTGGGCCCTCAGCCACGGCCAGTGCCCCTGCCAGCCCTCAGGGGGAACTCCTGGATGGGCACCGAACCAGCCCAGAGAAGTCCAGGGCCCGGAGACAAGGACCTCACACCTGTATTCTCGTGTCACTTATGCCAGGCGTGTCTGTTCTCTGGCCTTCATCTCTTCTCCTACAAAATGGGCTCGGGGTAAGGCACGTGAAGGCCTTCCTAGGCACACTCTGAGACCCCTCTGCCCATTTAAGGAGTTAACCAATGTTTCCCAAGCCTTAGTGGACGAACAAAGAAGCTGCATTCAAAGTCGCAGCATGTTGATATTTTTGGAAGATGACGGAAATGTTGATTTAATTTAAGCCTTTTGTGTTAAAGAGAAGCGTTAACAAACAGAAGACAGAAGCCACCATACTTCCAGCAGACACATGTGACTTATTGATGGTGGCATTGTTTTTTTCCCTGCTAGGTCCAGCTGGACGGGACCTTAGAATCCTTTGGGACACAGATCCCTGGAAAGCCATTACTAGTGGTCAGAGTTTGCCACTTGCCGAGGTCCTCACAAACGGTAACTGGCGAGCCAGCCCCTCGGATGCCGTTTCCACCCACACCGGACCCAAGAAACACGGACAATGTCGATGCAGGGCCTCAGTTCAGCCTGACAGCCCTGCAAGTCCCACCGTGGTGAGATGCTGTCACTAACTGTCACCTGTTGACTCCCCGGTCAGGGCTTCTGAGTCCCACCTGACAGCGAACTGCATTTCAGAGATCAGCTGGAGTCGCCAAATTAAGCCCCTGTCCAAGGACAAACAACAGAGTGACCTGGCTGTCACGGCGGGTGATAACACCCCTAAGATCCAGACCGAACACGCCACGTCCTGTCGGGCCAGATGGGCGACAGCATCTTATCTTCCATTTCATATCACCATCTGGAAGGTATTAGCACAACGACCCTTCCTTGCAGGCTCTTGATTTTTCCTTCTTGAATCCCCCAAGTGCACACGATCACGTCACAGGGCGAGAGCTAAGGCCAAGGACTCGGCTCACGTGGAAAGTCAGATGTAAGCTAGAGGGAAGAAAGTACTCGGCTGCTGCTGCTCCGGAGCGCTAAGCTTAGTGGGTCAGGGCACTGGAGAGCAGGCCAGCAGAGGCATGTGCTTTGATAAGACGAGTCTGGGTGACAGGAGATACAGCAGGCTCCTCTGACACGCAGCCTTTGCAAAGCAGCAAAGCCTGAATCCGAGGTGCCCAGACAGGCTTGCAAATTGGCTGGAAACCCCAAGGCAGGCCCATCGAGCTATTTCAGTGTCCCTTGAGATAAACCAGCATGTGAAACCCAGCCCAGGCCAGAGTGTGAACGGCCCCCAAACATCGCTGACCTTCACACGTCCAGCGAGGGGGCTGGCTCCGCACAGTTAACCCTGAACTGGCCTATGAGCTCCTTCCTAGCACGTTCTTACTACCCTCCCTCCCTCTGCAGAGCACACCTGTGCTCAGAGAAGGGAAATTACATTTAAGCTTGACCCAAGCAAAACTTGGTCTGGTGAGGAGAGGAAAGGTCATAAGCGCCATCCCAAAACTACGTGAGGGCCTCTGATCTGGGTCATTAGTTGTCGCTACAGTCACCAGTGGCTCTGTGGGTCCTCTTTCCTGGCGTGGGATTCCTTCTGCACCCTCCCAGGCCCTGGTTACAGACAGGGGGAGGCAGAGGGCAAGAAGAAACTGACCTCAGATATCCAAGATTCAGTGCTTTATTCAGAAAGTAAAAATCTACCTACACAGTTAATGCTGCTCAAGGCCCATGAGAAACCAAAACGCAAGAACAAAATCCTGTGTTCGTTTGAAATATGAAATTGTCAATATTTGAACATTGCCAAGGTGGCAATTTGTGTGCTTCTACCTCATAGTAGCCGGTTGGACTGGAAACTCAAAGGCCCTGACCAAGCATGGAGATGCACCCCAATTTACTCAGCCTACTGGGTACCGGGTACATCAACTGGATTTGTCAGCATGTTCCTTTACCATATACCTTTTAAATGGCACAAAGGAATTCTGATATTTATTTCTAATTTTTTTGGAATTCTGTTATTTAGGGATCTTTGAGTAATCCCTTTTCTTTTAAAAAAAAAAAAAAAAAGATTTACTGATTTGAGAGAGCCGGGGTGGAGGGACAGGGGGAAAGAGAGAGAGAGAGATCTCAGTGGACTCCCCACTGAGTGCAGAGACAGACATGGGGCTCAATCTCATGACCCTGAGATCATAGCTGGGGCCAAAATCAAGAATTGGACACTTAACCAACTAAGCCACCCAGGTATGCCTGGATGTTTCCTTTTCTTTTTTCTTTTCTTTCTTTCTTTTTCTTTCTTCTTTCTTTCTTTCTTTTATATTTTTTTATTTTTTGGATGATTCCTTTTCTAAATAATAATAAAAAAAATTTCACTCTGTCATTCTGTTCTTAATAAGGTACTTGCTTAAGGAAAGCTTCAGCTAAGCTCTGTGAGGCAGCTGAACCCGCTCATGCATACCCACAGCTGAAAATCTTTTGGTGCAAACAGATGCCGCCAAAATAAACCACATGATTTGGGAGCAAGAGGAAAAACAGAAGCTGTAAGTCAGTGTGAATCCCCTGTACTTTCAACTTCAGAAAATTCTGAAGTTTCTGAACTTGAAAACTAACTCTCTAGTGAGGCTCGGACACTGGGCAGGAGCCACCTCTGCTCCTGGCTCCTCTGTCCGACGGTGGATATCAGAAACTTTAGCCACCAGCCAGGGCAGATGTCTCCAATCCTGTGGAGCTGTCGATACCCAGAAGGAGGAGAACAACTTTGGGACAGGACTGCTTCACCCCATGGTTCTCCAGGTGTGGACCCCAGATCAGCACCACCATCACCTGGGAACTTTCCAGAATGCAGAGTCTTGGGTTGCACTCCAGACCTCCCAAATCAGAAATTCTAAGAGTGGGGCAGCCACCTGTGCTCTAACCGGGTTAATTCTGATTCACACTGAAGTCTGGCCTCCATGGCCATGAGTCAGGTGAGCAGCTTCCCAGCGGTGTGCCCAGGGAAGGCCTCGAGGTCTAGAGAGACCCTCCTCTGCTTGGATTCCTAACGGAAAAGCACAGGAGGTTCTGGGACATAGCCAGAGTGTCCCGTTCTCCTCTGTTTAATAATGTGGTACAGCTGGAAGGTTGCATTTAAACAATTATATGGCTTGAAAAATGTTTTTGAAAATACTGAACAGATGGGAATATAAGTGGCCATGGACAATGCAGTCATTTGCAGAATGTTCTCAAAGGTCTGGACCGCGGGAAGCCAATGGCAAAAAGGGAAGCTCAACCAGTTAAAACAGGTTCACAGGCTCTTTCCTGAGGAAGAAGCAAGTTTTGGCATCCTCCAGTGGCTCTAACAGAAGAGAGGGGGTGTTTCCAAATCCCTTCCATTGTAGCTGAGGATTGCCTGAGCTGGGGGTGCCATCTCTCTTCTTCCCTATTCAGGGAGAAGACGTCTTGTAAAGGAAGGACATGGCAACAAAAAAATTGACAGGCAACTGGAGGGAGGGAACAAGAGTGGCTTAAAGCAAACCCTCCAGCCCCACTTAAAACATTTTTTTTTTGAAACTTAAATCTTGACATTTTAATTTTGAAATTTTAACTTAGATTTTGAAATTTTTAATTTTCAATTTTTAATTTAATTTTCAAATTTGAAATTTAATTTTGAAAATGTAATTTAAGTTTAATTTTGAAATTTTAGTTTAAATTCATTTCTTAAATTTTAAGTACCAACACTGCTCCTGGGGAAACAAACCTCTAGAAGGGCCTGTCACAGCCTCCCCCTGCCTGGCCCTCTGCCGCTCCTGTCCCTACCCTCAGCAGGACACCAAGGAGGATCTGAAGGTGGTGCTCTGTCTGAATGTGTGTGTCTCCCTCAATCCACAAACTGGAATCCTTATCCCCAGTGTGCTGGAATTAAAGGGTGGGACGTTTGGGGGGTAACTAGGTCCTGAGAACCCCTACAAATGGGATTAGTGCCCTTATAAAGGAGACCCCACAGAGCTCCTCAGCCTGTTCCCTCACATGAGGACACAGTGAGAAGTCTGCAATATGGAAGAGAGTCCTCACTAACCACCGAGATGGACGCCCAGCCTCCAGATCTGTGAGCCCCCTGGTCTGTGGTGCTCTGTTACAGCAGCCCCAACAGGCTAACATGGGTGGGGAGGGGCAATAGGGCCACAGCTGAGCTGAACAAGCAGCCACCACGCCCCCAGAACGCCCTTCATAGTTAAGCCTGTGGACTGGATCAACAAGGTCAGGTGCAGCTGATTCCTATTACTCACAGTGGCTACATTCTATAAAGTTGTCACAGATGCCGAATTAGCCAGTTCTGAACCTCTGTTCCTAGCGGTTATGCTGGGCTGCGTTCCTGCAAGCCTCTGGTCACAACACTTTTGTCAACTGTTCAATGTGTACCCTTATTTTATGTGTATTTCTGTGTGAAAACACGTTATTTAATGTACATCATTGACTTCACAGCCAACACCATTATCACTTATGCCCAAATGAAGCTTAACTAACAGAAGGATTTTCAACAGAAGGCACACCACAGCCTTCTTGCACTAAAATGCACTACACAGCACTTCACCGTGACATTTGGGGGCATGAGCAAAAAGTACATTACAGAAACCGTGGCCCTGAACCCACCATGAAGGACACTTGTGTACAGTATGAGAGCTGCTCTCAGACAAGGCCATGCTTGCTCTACCTCAGTGGGGAGCAAGGGCCCCAGGCAACTCTGATTTTTTTAAATTTTTATTTATTTATTTATTTTTTGCTGCTCTACACATGTTCGCAAATGCCCATGAAAGAACCATAAGTATTGGCCTTGGGGTTATAAATAAATCTTAGAAAGAGGCAAATTCGCAAATATGGAAGCAACGAATAAGGAGTATTGTGTGGAAGCAGCTGGTGACCAAAGCCAGACCAATCCCTGCTCCTATCAGCACTGCCTCTTTTCTATTAATTTCCAGTAAAACCAAGACAATGCAACTCCGGACACATGTTCAATAACACTGGCCAAGCACCAGAGCCGCTCATGGAACTCCACCTGAATCTCTCTACTGGGGAATGAAGCCAGAAAGCTGGCCAAGTTCTCAGCACTGATTAGATCTGTGCTTACCCACTGGTTCCTTCCTGTACCCTGTGATCATTCTTGGTCATGGTGAGAGGTGACACAGCTTCGCTACAATGCGTCATCTTCCTTGGCCTTGGAAGAGACCAGTGATGCAGGCAAAGCCCCAAGTGTCGTGAGAGGAGGAAAACTGGCTTTACCCACAGCCAGTGAAGTTCAGACCACAGGCTTTGGCATGCAAGCGGAATCTGCTTCAAATCCCAGCTCTGCTGCTCACCAGCTCCGTGCCCTTGAACACGTACATGGAATTGAGCCTCAGTCTGCTCATATATAGAAGGGCAAAGGGGTCTGTAACAGAACCTCTCGCTTCCTTGGGTGTCTGGAGGATATACAGGGACACGCGATGGGACATGCTCCACATGGTGGCTGTAGGTCCGGGACACATCATTTAAAATACAGCCTCCAGGGGTACCTGGGTGGCTCAGTCAGTTAAGTGTCTGCCTTTAGCTCAGGTCATGATCCCAGGATCTTAGGATCGAGGCCCACATTGGGCACCCTGCTCGGTGGGGAGTCTGCTTCTCCCTCTCCCTCTGCTGCTCCCCCTGCTTGTGCTCTCTCTCTGTCAAATGAATAAATAAAATCTTTAAAAAAATAAAATACAGGGCAGCCCGGGTGGCTCAGTAGTTTAGCGCCACCTTCAGTCCAGGGCGTGATCCCTGAGACCCGGGATTGAGTCCCACATCAGGCTCCCTGCATGGAGCCTGCTTCTCCCTCTTCCCTGTGTCTCTGCCTCTCTCTCTCTCTCTCTCTCTGTGTGTGTGTGTGTGTGTCTCATGAATAAATAAATAAAATCTTTATTTTTTTTAATAAATAAAATCTTTAAAATAAATAAATAAATAATAAAACAAAAAATAAAATACAGCCTCAGTGTTCAGAAACACTGACCAAGCCCCAAGGGCACTTTGGTTCTTCCGGCAGCCACAGAACCCCCCAGCCAAGTCCTCCTGCATCCAATGCTCAGAGAGCTTCCCCTTGCCCTTCTGGCTCCCTCTTATAAAATGAGGGGATAAGGATGATCTCAGCCTCCTTCCAGGCTTCACTAAGGGAGGGTATGTCCCACCAGCTTCCTAGGTCGGGGTCAAATGGGAGTGCCTGTTCACCACAATTTCCCTAGTGCCATGCAACACTGCAAATGGGAACTGTTTTAGTGATATAAACATAAGTTAAAACGTCTGTGTCTAACACCTTAAACTTATGATGTCATGTGTGAATTAAATTTCAATAAAACTGGAAAAGTGTGTGTGTGTGTGTGTGTGTGTGTATACACACACACATTAAGTAAACCTGTATTTATATAGAGAGAGGAGTGGGGTGGGGAGGAACATGTATGTTTAGGGAGAGAAGGATATGTGTGTATGAACTGGCATCTGAGCCAAATCCTGAGGCTGATTCTGAGCAAGCCTGGTTTACACAGAGTAAGAGCCAGTGGGGTTATGCACAGTGTACTTGGACATCTGTGATTGCTGTGGGGTGGCTGGGGCATGAAGGGCAGGTGAGGGAAGACCGCCTGGCCTAACTCATTAGCCAAGCAAAGGCACAAAGACCGGGTCCCCTTCCCCATCCGACGGCTGGCTCCTCTCTTCTCCCACCACTGCCAGAAGACAAAACAAGCAGCCGACCCCGCTCGTGTCCTAGGAGGTCAGAGGCAGCTAAGTCATTCTTTGGCAAGGTATAAATAGCACGTCCTCTCTTCCAGAAGACTTCTATTTTAAATAGGGGCCCCTGAAGATCACAAGGGAACAAATCTCTAAAATGCCCATTGGGGCAGGGTCTTCCTGGTGAGAACGGGGCCCTGTGTAGGAAGGGCATGCAGACCTCTGCAGAGGTGGGGCTGCAGGGGAGGGGACCGGGGAAGGAGGGTGGCAGGGAGGGAGGGAGGCCAGTGTCGAGGCCTGGGCCAAGGCTCCCACCACCAGATGCAGCCCCAGGCCCTGCTGTACCTCTGGGTGGTCAGATCCCTGGAGACCGGGCTGAAGGCATCACCAGGGTGGGAAGGGGCAGCTAACAGTGGGTGTTCCAGGTCCTCAAGGGCAGCTGGCTGGATGACATCATCCGGTACATGTGACCTGGGGAGAGGAAAGTGGGGAAAAAGCAAGGCTCAGAAATGTTCCTGAAAGTTTTCAATGTGCTTCAACAGCACATTTTACGGGGACCCTGGGCAGGGCCTCAGGGCCCCCCTGTCGGCAAGAGCCGGGTCTGCTGCTCCTCCAAGTGTGGCCCCCAGGTGGCGCTGGCCCAGGAGCGCCGCGTCCCCTTCCAGGACGCGCACAGAAACCCAGGGCCAGTGTTCAGAAGCCTGCACAGTCCCGCGATAGAGTGATCTTGCCTGTTGAGTCTAATAATAAAAGTCAGGATGCTGCTAAACCTCCTACAATACACAGGGCAGCCCCACCGCAAAGGATTATCTGGCCCAGGGCGTCATAGTGCTCAGGCGGAGAAACCCTGGCTGTGAGTCTCCTTTCATTCTCCAGTACTTCATTTAATTGCATTTTTTAAAGTTTTGATCTATATGCATTAGAAACTTAAACATTTTCTTCAAGATTTTATTTTTGGGATGCCTGGGTGGCTCAGCGGTTGAGCACCTGCCTTTGGCTCAGGGCATGATCTCAGGGTCCTGGGATCAAGTCCCACATCGGGCTCCCTTTGGGGAACCTGCTTCTCCCTCTGCCTGTGTCTCTGCCTCTCTCTGTGTCTCTGATGAATCAATAAAATCTTTTTTAAAAATTTCCTACATTTAAATTTGAAAAAAAAATTTTATTTTTAAGGTATCTCTACACCCAATGCAGGGCTCGAACTCAGGGCCCCAAGATCAAGAGTCACAGGCTGAGCCAGCCAGGCACCCTGAAACTTAAAACTTAAAAACAATCCTGGCCCTTCATCCACTGAGAAGGGGGACACCAAACAGCCTCCAAGAGCAGCTGGCTTTGAAAGGTCAGAGGGACACTGGTCACTGTCACACACTGGTCATGCCTCGGCTCACTCCACTGGGAAACCCCTTTGGTAATCAGGTGAGTTCATCAGGGAGGACCATGAGTTGTTCTTTCTGATGAACTTGGCTCTGGGCAGTAAGTAGCAGGACAGTCTCTTTCAGTCCCTGAGCACATACTGATCGCATACCGACTCTTACATAGTGAAGGAGAAAGAGGTGGGTCCGGCTTTAGGGGAATTTAGTCTTAGGCAAGAGTCAGACTTTTTTTTTTTAATGCTGATTTATTTAGTGACAATAGCAGTAAGCACTAAGAAGGAGAGACAGATGGCTAAGAGCATAAACCAGGAGGTCTGGGTAGGTACTGGGAGTCAGGGAACATTTCCTTGTGGAGTGGTACACTGAGGCCAGCCAGCCAGCCCAGTGATAATGACTATGTGCTAGGATCTGTTAGCCTAAGTGCTCATAGATATGATCCTCACCACATATGATCCTCACAGCAACCCAGTTAGGTGGGTACTCTCATTATCCTCGTTTTACAGATATGGGAACTGAGGCACAGAGGGGCTCTTGTCCTCAGTGCAAAAGAAAGGAAGTGTGCCTCCAGTACAGGAAGCCACATACCTGAAAGCCATGAACCAGGAACGAGTTTAGCATCTGGGATCAATGAATGCAAAAGGTCACTGTTACTGGAGTGTGGATGGTGGAGACTAGGAAGGAACAGGGTGGACAGGATCCAGACCCCAAGGCCAGGTGGAAGGACTGAGACTGGATCCTAAGCCAAGGAATTAGCCCCAAACTCCTCTCCAATGCTCTGCCACAAAGTGCTGCCCATGGCATTGAGATGAATGAGAGGTGGGGTGGTCCAAGGTGAATTTCCCAAAACTATGTTTTAAATATGATTAGACCAGCACATGCCTGTGCCCACACCCTTACTATTTATTCCATGGACCTTGTGATGTTCCCTTCCACTTGCACGGTTCCCATTCCAAATCCCCCAGAACAGGATCCCAGAACCCTGTGACCACACCCAAGGAATCAGAGAGAAACGGATACAAGAAGAAAAGAAGGAGCCAGCCCGGAGGAAAATCCTCAACTACAGGCACTAGTGATCTTCCAAAGCTATTAAAAAACCTGAGTGGAAAAACATCACCCAGGAGCTTTGGCAACACACACTGAAAGCCATAAAAGAGTTTATTTCCTTCAACACAGTCATTGGACTTCCAAGAATTTATTTTAAGGAGATGATTAAGGGTATGAGCAAAGATGCTGATCATAACTGTGACCATAACAGCAAAAAAAAAAACCCCAAAAAACAAAAAAACTGCAAATAACCAAAATGTCCCACAGCAGGGGACAGCTGATCATATTAAGGCATAGCTGTAGAGCAGACTCATGGGCAGCTGTTTAAAAAAAAATCTCCATACACCTAGAGATAAATGCGTCCATCATGAACTAAAAAGAGATTTTAAAGCTGTTGGTAGCATGACCCACGTTTCATGTGCACGTGTGTATCGATGTTTCTCTGTGTGCACATATGTCTATATGTACACCTACACGTGCAGGAAGCATGCAGCAGAGTGAACGAGTACCAAGCAATGAGGAGGATGTGTGCCAAGGTGTTAATAGTAATTCTCTTTCAGTAGTGAAATTATGGGCGTTTTTTTTAAGATTTATTTTTATTTTTAAGATTTTATATATTCATTCATTAGAGACACAAAGAGAGAGAGAGAGAGAGAGAGGCAGAGACACAGGCAGAGGGAGAAGCAGGCTCCATGCAGGAGCCCGATGTGGGACTCGATCCTGGGACTCCACCCTGGGCCAAAGGCAGGTGCTAAACCGCTGAACCACCCAGGGATCCCCCTAAGATTTTATTTTTAAGTCATCTCTATACCCATGGTGGGGCTCGAACTC
The DNA here is from genome assembly GCF_018345385.1 of Vulpes lagopus. Classification (NCBI taxonomy): domain Eukaryota; kingdom Metazoa; phylum Chordata; class Mammalia; order Carnivora; family Canidae; genus Vulpes; species Vulpes lagopus. The sequence goes on from NC_054825.1 coordinate 9,445,277, forward strand.
ACAAGATCAAGAGTCGCACGCTCCATCGACTGAGCTGGCCAGTTGCCCCAGGAGTGCTTTTTCCTGTTGGATTTATTTCTACTTTCTAGTTCTAGGCTGACTGTGCACTGTGTTTACAATCAAAATAAATAAGAAAGCACACTTAAGGATAATTTTAAGTGAAGGGAATGCCTTCAGTTTGTATATCACTCAGTGCAAGTTTTAAGAGATGGGACAATCCGAGTAAAGCCCACTTCTGTATTCACATTTTCCACATGAGGACCTGGACTTGTCGGCCTCGTCTCAAGGCAGAAGCACAGCCACGCCTTACTCATCAGGCACCCCCAGGAAAACTAAAGATCCCAGGGGAGGATTTGGGGGGGTAAGAGATATCTGCCTGCGTATTCTATGGGACGGCATTTCCATTTTAACTCTTTGGGAGGGTTAATGTTTGAAAGCATATTGGACACTTCTCTGAATTTTCTGAACAGAGGATCTTGCACATAATGAAATGCTTTCTCAATGACACACAATCAGCATCCTGAGTGACTATGACATAAGTGAGGAAGTATGCCGCGGTGCTAAAAGAACAATTGTACACGAAAAGAGGGCTGGATTCTAGACCGGCCCCACCTTGGGATCTCAGCCAGGTGACTTCTCCATCTGTAAAAGGAAAGCACTGGACTGCACGGTCCCCAAGGACTCTCCCAACACAGTCTTGCCCCTCGCTCGCAGGCTGTCAGCCAGCACCTCTGCTAACTCACCTGACTCCCCTCTACTTTCCTTCCTCAGTTCTCTGCTTCTCGTGCACAGACTAAGACATATGCCGAGGGTGTTAGAACAGTGTGTAGGTCAAGAGTTAATAAGCACTGAAACAGGTTTATAAACCATACAACATAATCATTTTAAAATATAAGTATATGCGTATATACACATAAGTTAGCTTGAACTATGTGAAACTTCTAAAAAAAAATTGTGAAATTCACACTGTACCATCAGCTCGAAGGCCTTTTTTGTCTTACTGCCTAGTGACCCAGTTATGTTCCTGATGGCCAAGCTGACTTCTGGGTAGGTGGAGGGATTCTTATAAAGCAGCTCCTCTTGAACCAACTGCAAAAGGCTATAAATGGCTTCTAAATTCTACCAGTGGTGGTGCTCGGACTAGAGTTACTGAAATATTTTTCAGGGGAAAAAAAAAATCTGTCCAAGATTTTAACTACCAGCTGCTGCCACCAGCTGCCAGAACTAGCCCACTATAAATTTAGTCAGGCCAGCAAAGGGTTGATTTTCCACTGGAATGTCAGGGAGGGGCGCTTGCATCAACAAGTGCTTCTCCAAAGGGCCATGAGTCACCCTCCCTTCAGAGATGGAGGCAGAGAGGATTTGGCTTCAGAAAGGAAGGCAGTCACATTCTGGTCTAAAAAGCCAGCACCTCAGCTCCTCACACAGGATCTGCTGCTCCCGGAAGAGCCCCAGGCTGAATCTAATGGGGTTCACTAAACAATAATGATAATTAATACTAATAATGGGAGTGGGAGGAAACTCTGGGAGGAGATGGGCATGTTTATGCCTTGATAGCAATGAGGGTGTCACAGGTGTGTACTCAGGTCCAAACTCATCACATCGCAGACAGTCAATAGGTAGAGCTTTTTATATGTCAATCATACCTCAATAAAGTGGTTTAAAAAAGAAACAGGATGGCACACTCCAGAGTTGACAGGCTACTCAAGAGCACGGCCAGTTCAAAGTCTAAAGTAAGGAGAATCGTGAAGGGTAGCAATAGAACTGCCCTAGATAAACAGGGTTCCGCAGGCGGGACCATCTGGAAAGGCTCCCTAAGGGGTGGGGCACGCAAAGTGCTTCACCGATGAGTGCAAAGAGCTTTCCAGATTTAAAAAAAAAAAAAAAAAAAAGAGCTTCTCCCTTCTCTGCCCCTGACGGTTCAGATGGAAAGTCATCAGGCTTCTCTTCCCTTGGACAGAGCAAGGAAGCTCACGGGAGAAGGGGCAGGGGCTGTGTTACCTACAGAGAGAATAACAGAAAAATAACCTTATGGAGGGTAACGGGAGCCAGGTCCCAGGTCCTCACAGTCAGAGGACTTGCATATAGGAAAGATCTTAGGCCCCAAAGCATGCTCAGAGCTGTGCTGCAATCAGTGGTAGGAGATAAACACAGAACCAGGTGTAGGGGTAAGTGTGTGCCCACATACACCTCTACTTCCCCACTTTCTCTGCTGTGAGAGGTCAGTCAAAAGGACATTAAGAATTACCTCAAAGGGGCTGCTGCTGGCCAAACCTGGGACTACTGGGGCATAAAAAAAAAATACAGATACTAATGAGTTAAAACCCACTAAAGTAATAATCCACTAGTTCACAAGGATATAAAGACAGACAAAGGCACAAAGGGGGAAGAAGCAAAGGTCCTCCTTCCAGTACCAGGCCAACTTGGAAACATAGGAGGAACGATGACAACAAAGTCACTATTCAAGGACCATCAGAGTGGCGGTCAATTCAGGCAGCCATCCACGGGCACTAAGGCAGGTGGGTGGTTTAAAGACGTAAAGGACATTGTGTGGTGATCCACTTAACGGTGGAGAAACCAGGTGGGCACCAACATGGCCAGGTGTCGACCAGGACTGCCATCCCTGGCGGTGGGATGGTCATTACACGGTGCTCCGGGACATGACCCACTGGGAAGAGCACAGCACCACTTCCATGGGATGCCTGAGCGGAATGGCCAGCCAGAGTCTGGTCACGAGAAAACTCTGGGTAGACAAAGGTTGAGGGATTTTTTTTTCCAGAATGAGAGAGCTATACCCTTAAAGGTCATGAAAGGCAAGGAGAGGATGAGGAACTCTCCCAGACTAAAGAGTCCACAAGCAAACAGTGGAGTATGACATGTGCTTTTGGACTGGATCCTGGATCGGATGCAAAAAGGGACAAGCTGGTGAGTCTAAACGGGTTCTGAAGACTAGGTGTACGGTGGCATGGCATATCCATGTCCCGAGTGCATGGCTGTATTGGTGTCATGCTGGAGCGTCCTTGCTTGGGGGGAAATGAATGCTGGAGTATTTACTTTGACTTGGACTTTGGAGGGTGGAAGCTTCATGTTTGCCACTGGCTCTCAAACGATCCAGAAAAAGAAAGAGGATAATACAGCGGAACAACCAAGCACATGTGGTGAAGTGTCAACGATTGAGGCATCTGAGCAAACGGAATATGGGAGTACCCTCCTCTTCTTGTGGCTTTTCTGTAAGTTGGAAATTATTTCAGAAACAACAACTTCCTGGGCGAAGCCATTTGGGCAAACAGCCACACCCCAGTGTCCCAGAACTCATTTGAGTTCTAGGGGACACAGCAGGGTGTGTGATGGGGCCTCCGGGAAGTGGAGCTGCGGACCCACACCTGGGCGGCTGGGGCCCAGGCCAGCTTGGAGAAGTCTCAAAAGTCAGGCCAAGAAACTACTGTTTGGGTGGCAATGGGGAGCATCTGAGATTTATGAGCAGAGGAATAGCAGAATATTCGGGAGGCAGCCACGTGCCAGAATGAGGAATAACTGGAGGAGAAGAAATGCAAGCCACGCCACAGAGCAGTTCAGGTGCCAGGTAATGCTGGATGGGATCCTGGCACCTGCAGAAGAGCTGGGATCTGCCGTGCCAGAGGCTTCATGATGTCCATCCAACACCAGGTGCTGGGGATGCGGAAGGAGACGGGGAGATAGCAAAGCTGATTTGGGTCTTGAGTAGCTAATTGGAAAGCCATGTGATTAACTAATAACTGCACGCCTCCCTCGCACATAATACCCTAGACCTCCCGACCAATTATTTACCTAATGCTGGTCTTTCATTGAAGTCAGTTGTTCAATTTGAATATTCATCATCCTAAGTAATAACATCTGTGAGGTTGTGGTTGCGATGTGCTACTTTTCCTTTTTTTTCTATTACAGAGTGAATAATATCTGGGGTCTGAAATCACCGGGGAGCCCCTAAGCTCAGGGCGCCCCTAAGCTCAGGGCAAGGCCCTTGGGAGCTCTGCACCACACTCTGGAAAACACTGGGGCAGCTCTCAGCAACACAACTCACATAGAGCCCCGTGCTGCTCACATCTGCTTGCTCCAGGCTCAAGAAGAGAAGCAAAGTCTGTCATAAATCAGCAAAATGGAATCTTCTGAAATCTCACATCTTTATGAACTGTTAGACCCTTCCGAGCTGAGCATGACCCAGCTGGCAAAGGTTAGGAGCCGTAGCAAAGGCACATGACGTATGGAACACATATGTGCATCCTTTTCGGATCTCCCCCTTGGCTTTTGGAGGGAAAAGCTTTGTCCTCTGGCATGAGGAGCAGATACACATGAGCTCTGCTTTTGCTGCTTCTCAAGAAGCTGTGCTCACCGGGCATCTGGCTCCACGGCCCTGGCACCTGCTCAGGACAAGCGATGCTTTGCTTTTTAAGTCAGCTTGTTCCTTTCCTGATCCTGCCAACGATGAAGTGGGACGGGCATGACCTGGCAATCCCGAGGGCCACCCGGTAAAAGAGTTGTAAAACCAGTTCCTAAAACCAGAAAGTTCCACCCTTCCTGGGGCAGCAGAGGAGGAACGTGAGGGCCTGACCAAGGTCTCAGGCACGCTGTTTTTTTTGCCGTTGATGATAATATTTTAGCATGTCCCAAATGTGGTAACAAATATAAACAAGTATAGTAAAAGGATAATAATAACAATTATAAGAGCAGTTAACATTGTTAAGTGCTTAGCATGAGGTGAAGAGCAGTGCACATCCTTGCTCATCCAGCCCTCCAAAGGGGTGAAAAGTAGTCAGAATTTGAACCCAGGTCCCAAAGCACAGGATCCAGGCAACACCACAGCACGGAGGTGGCGAAGCCGGGTGGGGTGCGCCTGGCTCAAGTTAAGAAAAGATCTCCCACACAACTCCGAGAAAAGCGATCTAAGAGATCCTAGAGACCATGCCAGGGAGAACAGAGATTTTTCTGCTCCCATATAAGAAAGTCCAGCAATTTAAAGATTTGCCTTCAGTTTTAAAAAAATAAATAAAAAATAAACTAAAAAAATTTTTTAAATAACTTAAAAAATACTTCTATTTATTTGTATAGTATATTAAATCTTCACCAAATGGTGTATTTTATGAATCTCCATCACCCCTATGTAGTTGGCAGGCAACTTATTTTCTAGAATAGGAGACTGAGGCTCATGGAATTAAGTCACTTGGCAAAGAAACACAGGCCTTCTGGCACTGAGCCTGTCCTCATGATAGGAACCCACCCTTTGTCCCGGGCCCTTCCTCCAGTGGGCACACTAGAGTTCATCTGCGTTCAGCTGCACACCCAGGCGGTAGAGACCCTGGAGGCTGCTGGGGTGGCAGGACCAGGGCGGCAGGAGAGGAGCACCGTGAGGCAGGAAGAGGGGACAGGCCAGCAGGGGGATCGTGGCTCCAGCAAAGGGAAAGGACCCTCCACCTTGTTCCCTGCCATCCTCCCAGCCCAGAGTCAACAAGGAGAACGTTTAAGGGGATGAATGGACCATAAGAGACAGAGCCACAGGGAGACCAGCCAGTGGCATCGAAGAGGTAAGAGAATCCTAACAATGAGGGTGATACTAGGTGACATTTTGTAGATGCTTAAAACTGAACATCTGTCCATTTCAGCATCAAGCTGTGCTTTTCATATTTTGGGGCCAAATGTTTAAGGTGTCAAACATTTTTTGCATACTCCTGGTAAGCCCTGGGCCTCAGTACAGGCCCTTTGCTGATGAAGAAATAGCCTTCACCCCTTGATTCCCAGAGAGGCAGGATGGGGCAGGGGGCAGGAGGCTGGGCCCCACTCCAGCAATAAAGAGCTGTGTGACCTTGTGTTAAGGCTCCTGGGAGTCTCAGGTTCCCCATCTGTCAAAGAAGACAGTGGTAGCCCCTGCCTGGACAGGGAGTGGCAGGGGTTGAGGCCAGTCCCATGACTTTCCTCCAGCAAAGGACCGGGCACATGGGAAGCGCTCCGCAAAGGATGGCATCATTAATACAAACACAACCGGGTGTGCTGTCGTCCCCACAGAACACCCTGGACAGGCTTCTTCGCAGTCCACACGCCCCGCCTGCCCTGCCCAGGTGCATGTCCCCAGGTGGGCATCCTGCTCCTTCAGCCCCCACCTCCATCCCCGCACCCCCACCCCTGGGCTCTGTGTGAACATCAGCACAAATCGTGGGATGGCAATGAATACAGAAACAAAGGGAACAGAGCACCGACTGCGTGCCAGGCACTGTGCAGGCCCTCTGTCACTTTGAGCAACACGACAGCCCATTGCACAAAGAGCAAATGGAGCCGCTGGAGCAGGGAAGTCAGGGGACCCGAGGCCCCACTGAGCTGAGCACCGTCCTGGCTGCCCCGACTCCAGACCTCAGTCTCCCTCAAAAATGTGGAACGAATAGTGACAGCCTATGGCATCTGCCTTCCTCAGGAAAGCAGGTGAACAGCCAGCACACGGGGGTTGGGCGACACCTCTCCCTCCCCAGGCTGCAGGCACCGCCTCCATAAAAGGTTTAGACCTTTGGTCCTCCATGCTCCCTTCCAGCCCAGTGATGCTTCTGATCCAAACCGCGAGGCTCCAGAGGTGCAGCCCCTGGCCTGGCTGAACGGGGATGGTTGGAGGAAGCCCTGGGGAGTGCCGCTTGGCCAGGGGCCAGGTTCCAGCTTAGGATCTAAGGATGGGAGGTGCAGGGGGGTGACCTGCTGACCCAGGGCTCCAGCTGGAGCTCCCAGGAGACCCGGTGGTGGAGGGGCGGTGCAGAGAGAGAGCCGTTTCCTCATAGACAACTTATTCATGCCTTAAAAGTGCCTGTCATTTCCACACCCCTTGGGGTTAGTGACCCCCAGCATTGGGGTTGATGACAAGCTCAAAGGAGGGGAAGTCATTCCAAGAGGGAAGAGCCAGGGAGGCAGCACCCACTGTTCTTTTCAAAAGATTAAGAAATTGGGCAACCCGGGTGGCTCGGTGGTTCAGCTCAGGGCGCGATCCTGGAGACCCGGGATCGAGTCCCATGTCGGGCTCCCTGCATGGAGCCTGCTTCTCCCTCTGCCTGTGTCTCTGCCTCTCTCTCTCTCTCTCTCTGTGTGTCTCTCAGGAATAAAAAAAAAAAAAAAATCTTAAAAAAAAATTTAAAAATTTAAAAAAAGATTAAGAAATTACCGCCCGCTGCTCCCCCCCCCCCCCCGTGCTGGGAAAAGCCACACGGTGGGGCGAGTGATGACGCAGTGGTCCCCTGATCAAAGGGACAAAGCCAAGAGAAGACACCTGCCCCATGGACCAGCCCTTCTGGGGTCAAAATCGCAGCCAAGGGTACCTACTTCTCCCGAAAGGCAGCGCAGGGAACCCAGGGGGCCTCGACTGCACCAGAGCACTGGCACGGAAATCAAACTGCGTCATCCACGGGGCGGGGGGGCAGCAAGCGGGGCGCCGACAGCGGGGGCTCCGGAGAGGGCAGGTCGGAGCCCGAATCCAGCTCTGCCGCTTACTAGCCCGTTAGGCGCAGCCTGGGCGAGTTCGTGAACCCCGCTGAGCCTGTCTCTGAGCCTGTGAAGGGGGACAAGCTGTGAACCTGCGAGGATCCTTAGGAAGAGCGCGGAGCCTAGGTAAGGATGGTGCCCACCTCGTAATAGGTCCTCATCAGACGGCCCGGCTGCATGGACGGGGGCACGAAGCAAGGACACAAAGACGGCAGCAGCTGCTGCCACCCGAGCTGCCACCGAATTCAGGCCAGAGACCGCTTCCTCTCTAACGTTTCCAAGCCGAGAAAAGGTACAGTCTCGGCTCGCAGACAAACCAGAGGCTGAACAAATGCCTCGAGCGTTTTTTACACAGACGAGGCAAAAGTCTAGCTGTTGGTGTTTTTAAAACTTTGCTGAGTCCTTGGTTTCCTACAGATCGTCCCCAACTCCAGAACCACTCAAGTCGCAAGATCACCCGGACGACAGCTCTCGCCACCCACAGGATGCAACGAGGTCTAGACCCTGTACGGGGAGCGGAGGCAGCGCCCCAGAGTGCCCGAGGGGGGCCGATGCAGGCAGTCAGGGACCCCAGAACCAGGAGGTGGGCTCTGCCGAGCACGGGCACGGTCCTGGGCCCCGGGAGGGCAGGAGAGAGGACGCGGGGGCGTGTCGCCCTCGAGCAGAGACCACAGCAGGTGGCTGACTGCCAGACCGGCTGGGATGCAGGGAGCCGTCAAATGCAGGCTCCAGGGCCAGTACCGCACAGGTGAGGGAGCTTCGGTGAAGGCATGCAAGGTGACATCGGGTTGTCCTGTTTACTGGGAAGGACGCAGGTGGAGGGCGGGCAGCCATGGGAAGCCGAGGGGCAGAGGAAGAGAAGATGCTCCTGACACAGGCTCAAGCCAACCTCTTACCGCCTCTTCTCAGTTTGGGTAAAGCTGGGACCTCCGGCCAGACAGCAGGTGCTCTAAAAGGGCCCATAGATAGCAGGGGGGCTCCCAGGCCTCCAGGCCCCACGTGGACGCACGCACACAAGGGAGGAGCAGGACCAGACACCTGCACGCGAGGCCAAACCTGCCCGTGAGCCAGTGAAGCAACTGCTTTTTCTTTCCAGTTTTCCCCCAGATTTGCTCTCTGTGAGCAGAATGGAAGTGAGTTTCCTATTCTTCTGTTTTCACTTGTTTTCTGGGGAAAACACAAATGACCAGTTAATCAAGGAGAATGGACAAAACAGGGGCTAGAGAGCCAGCTTCCGAATAAAAGAGAACCTCGTCCACTAGCACACCTCCTCATTCCCACTTAAAAATAGTAACAATGGAGGGATCCCTGGGTGGCTCAGCAGTTTGGCGCCTGACTTTGGCCCAGGGCGCAATCCTGGAGTCCCCAGATCGAGTCCCACATCAGGCTCCCCGCATGGAGCCTGCTTCTCCCTCTGCCTGTGTCTCTGCCTCTCTCTCTCTCTGTGTCTATCATAAATAAATAAATAAATAAATCTTTAATAAAAAATAAAATTAGTAACATAAAAATAAGCTCTCTGAGGCCTTTGGAAATCCACGTGCCCTAACCAAATCCCTTTCATCATAACCAGGTGAAACACAGAACCAGGACTTTCCATGTGCACAGCACTTCACAGTTTGCCAGGTATTTGCAGGCACATGTTGGCACTTGCTCCACAGTTCTGTGAGCCAGGCGGCAGGGGTATGTGTCCCCACCATTAGGAGATGGAAGTCGGGGGTACCTGGGTGGCTGTCAGTTAAGTGTCTGCCTCTGGCTCAGGTCATGATTTCAAGGTCCTGGGATCGAGCCTGGCATCAGGATCCCTGCTTGGAGGAGAACTTGCTTCTCCCTCTCCTTCTGTGCTCCCCCTGCTTGTGCTCTCATTCGGTCAAGTAAACAAATAAAATCGTTAAAAAAAAGGGGGGGGGGGATGGAAGTTGGGACTCAGAGATGGTTAGTGACCTGCCCGAGGGCACACAGCTGGTAAGGGTGGGGCAGGGCCTCAAATACAGGCGCTCAGTCCCTAAACTGGGAGCTGTCTCTGTAGTGCCTCTCCCATCCAGGGAAAATCCATCTTGGGAACTTTGCTTTCTCTGAATCGGCAGCACTGAAAACCCTTGCCAAGTGCCAGACTGAAAGCCTAGCCCAGAGGGGACCAGAGAGGAAGGGAAGGGGGACAGAGCTGATACCCAACATATCTTTGATGAAACTAGCACTACAGATCATGGCTCTAGAGGCCCTGGCAAGTCTCATTTACTCTATTTTTAGAGCCACCTCCCTAAAAACTTTTGTTTTGCCAGGACTTCTTCATGCTTTTCCTTTCTCCTAAATGGTTCTGTAATCCTTGGGCTGCCTTGGCATCCCATGAGTTGCTGTGGAAATGATTCCTGAGGTTATAAACAAGGGGCTATGACCTCGGTGGGGGAGAGGAAGACAAAAGCCAGCCACCAAGCCACATGCCACACACCTTGGTCACAGGTCACAGCGGGGGAGACCAGGGCACCCAGCTCTGTGGCCTTCTTCTCAGATGTGCTCCTTTGGCCAGTAGGGGCAGAGACTATTACTGGCCTCCTGGACTTTCTCCTCATTGTGCAAAAGGTACCAGGGCCTGTAAACCCAAACCTCAGTTAATCTAAGAACCACTTGCTCTTGGCTGTGAAAACACACACATACACACTCAGGTGCTCTGGGTCTCTCCCAGCCTCATCCACACCTGCAGCCTGAGGCCTAGCAAGCCCACAGACCCCTCATTGCTCCTCTTCCTGGTAGAACTGGTCTCTCTCAATTCCCCAAACCCTTGCAGGGTCCTCTCCAGGGGGCATTTCCTCTCCAGGGGGCATTTCTGGGTGAGGCAGTTCTTGGTTGTAGGGGAATGTCACACGCATAGCCTCCCAGACCCTCACCAGGGAGCTATCAGTGGTGGCCTCTGAAGTCAGGGTGACAACCAAAGCACTCTTGTACATTTTCAGACATCCCCTACTGGGTGCCAGCTTCATCATAAAGCCTGCCCAGCGTGTGTATGCTCAGGTGTAGCTCTCTCTTTCTCTCTCTCACACACACATAACACTCCTTGAAAGCAGAGACGGTGTCTTACTCACTTCCACCACTGACCACCCCCAGGCCCATGTCACTCTTGTGGAGTGTACTGCAAAGTAGGCAGATCCTCCCTCAAGCAGTGTCTGTCTCCATAGAAATGACAAACATAAATAACCACAATACAAATCAGGATAAGACCACAGAGGCCTCAGGACTTTGCTGAGAGAATGCGGCGCCGGGTGTCTGGGGTCCTGGGTTTGAGTCCCATCCTCACACGTGACTCCCGACTTCTCCGAGTCTCCCTTTGGGCATCTGTAAAATGCAACTTTGATCTTCACATTTCCTTCCAGCTAAAATATGTTAAGTGCTCAAACTTTGAGACAGAAAGGATGAAGAGGTGACCAGAGGCACCAAACGCCAGTTCTTTGCAGGTTTTCCAAGGGAGAACACTGTACCCCGTGATGCCTGGCCTACCTGAGGCCGGGCAAGTGACTTTTGATAAGGGACCAGCGACAGTGTGGGAACTGAAGAAGATGCTCCCTGGAGCTGAGAGTCTGCTGTGGCATCTGCAACAAGGAGGGCAGTTCCTGACCTATTTCCTGCTCTGGCTCTCCTCTGATGAGAATGCCTGAGCCCAGGGCAGCGCCTGTGAGAAGGAGCCCCGTGGGACTCACCTGCCCAGCACAAGCGGCCCTATTCTCTCCAAGAGCCCGAGGCCTGAGCTCCGGAGGAGGAGAAGCGCCCTGGCTGGTGGCTGGTGGCTGGCTGCTGGCTGCTGGACCGCCGCCCACTCCCAAGCCGCAGCAAACCCAGCAAACCCTTCCTCCAATTCCATCGACTCCCAAACAGGCCCCTGAAAAACAATAGTGAAGACTCCACTAGTGCTGCAACATGTTAAGTGGTTCAGAGTGGATGAAGCCACAGCTGAAACCAGCCTCAGGACATGGCCCCAGACGTTTCCAAAGTCACTTCCAAATACTACAATGAAAACAGCTTTTGAAATGTGGCTTCACAGCGAATCCCAGAGAAATAGGAACAGAGAGTTCTCTCTGCCTTCTAACAAGGCCCCGCCCTCTCCTGGCGTAAAACAGACAGAAACCAGCACCAGGCCCCGGACTCCCGGTGCGGCGCAGGCAGGGGCTCGGGCCTCGGGCGGCACATGCACCTCTGCGCGCGCTGCGCACTAGCCACGCCCGGGCCGCCCCGTCGGGAGCAGCTTCCGTTCCCACCTGCGCAGCCGCCCACACCTGGAGACACAGCTCGCGGCTATCTCGGTTGTATTTAAGCCCCCCCCACCCCAACACACACCCGCCCCAAGGTCCTGTCCCCGTGCGCCAGAGCCAGAAGATGACAACTAGGATAACATCATGATGGTGATGGTGATGGTGATGGTGATGGTGATGGTGATGGTGATGGTGATGATGATGATGCCCTTTTAAGAAAAGGCAAGTCCCGAGGCCGGCACGTCGGCGCCCTCCGCCCGCGCAGGCCGGCAGGGCTGTTGGAGCCACTTTTCCAGGCCGTGCAGAGGTCCGGGGGCCGAGGCAGAGCCACGCCGCGGCCGGGAGTCGGGGACGCCCCGGGCAAGCTCGCGGGTCACGTGCTCCCCGGAGCCCTCAAGTGCGCTCGGCCCCGGTGACGTAACTACTGGAGAATTTAAAAGTCCCCAACTCGGAGGAAATGCAGAGCGGTTCATGGCTCCTCCGCGCGCCGCCGTGGCCCGCCGGGGTGACCTCCGCGCAGCCGGGTGGCGCCCCTCGAGCTCGGGGAGCCCCCGCGGGGTGGTTCAGGGGCGGGGGCGGGGGAGGGGGTGCCCCGACCCGGGGCCCGCACCCCAGCTGCAGGCGCGGACTCCAGCTACGGGCGGGGACCGCGGGCCCCGGCAGCGCCCCCAAGGGGGGGGAGCGGGGGAGCGGACCCGGCCCGCGTGCAGGCTCGGCTGCGGCCGCCGACACCCCGACCCGACCCCGGCCGCCCCGCGGGCGCGCACCCGAGCGTCCCGCCGACGGACGAGCCCCGGGCGCCCGCGCACACGCTCCTCCGCCAGCAGGGACCCGACCGCCGCTTCGCCCTCCCTGCCCTGAGCCGGTGCCTCCCGGGGACCGGCCGGGCGAGCCGCGGCTCCCGCGTCCAGCGCGCCTTTGTCTGGCGGCCGAGGTCGGGGCGCCCCCCGCGCCCCCCGCCCCGCGCCCCGCGCCGCCCCCGCCCCCGCCCGCGGCGCACTTACCGGCCCGGGCGATCGCTCAGCCGCCTTCCTCCGCGGCCGGCCCGGCCCGCCCCGCCCCGCCCCCAGCGGCGGCGCGCAGAGCCCCCACGGCGGCCCCGAGGCGCGGACTCTCCGGGGCAGCGGCGCGGCCCCCGAGGCTCGGGCAAAGTTGCAGCACAAAAGGCCAATGGCTGGGAGCGCGGCGGCGGCCGGGCCAGGCTCCTCCCCCCGCCCCGCGCTCCGCGGCCCGCGCCCCAGCTGCTCGCGCAGGGCGCCCGCCGCGCTCCCCGCTCCCCGCTCCCCGCTCCCCGCCGCGCTCCCCGCTCCCCGCTCCCCGCTCCCCGCCGCGCTCCCCGCTCCCCGCTCCCCGCCGCGCTCCCCGCTCCCCGCTCCCCGCCGCGCTCCCCGCTCCCCGCCCGGGGCCCCGCGCGGAGCTGGAGCCGGAGCCGGAGCCGGGGCGACCCCGGGCGCGCGCAGGCTGCCCCCCGCCCCCAGGCCCTGGGTCGCGACCACTTGTTGCGGCCCCGCGGGGCGCGCGCCCTGCCAAGCGCCTGAGGCCAAGTGCGGGGCGCGCGTCCCGGCTCGGCGGGGCTCACTCGCCTGGCGGCGGCCGCAGGCCCGGGAGGAAGGTGGGGACCGAACGGCGCCTCCCCGGGTGCGGGAGCCACGCCCCGGCTCCCCTCTCCCGCTGTGCGGGGACCTCACGCCGCCGCCTGACCGCAGGTCCTTGGAGTGCGCTGGGCCCTACAGTTTGCAAAACTTGACGTGCCTCCTCCGGGGCTCTTAACACCTTCTGAAATAGACGATAGACCCAAACCGGTTCGCGCTGCCACATTTCCAGGGAGCGCGTGTGCTGCTTTCTTCTTTTCCCTTCCAGGGTCCCACATCAACTCCTCTGCAAACGTCGACCTCAGACCCAGAAGCGGCGCTTACCTGTGGGCACCACTGCAAGGTGTCACCTTTCCTCTGGCTATGCCTGCAGCTAGGCAGAAAGGAGAAGGAAAAGAACTAGAAAGAGCCTGTGGCTATATGTGGATGCCGGGCTTCCTATTTTAAGTTTGGTTTCAAGAAAGCTTTGCTATATTTTATATGCAGGGACCAAAGGGCAAGAGACTCACAAATGACTCAACGCTTCCTTTCTTCCTCTTAAAGAAACAGATGCCCAGGGCTGGATGGCCCTAAGTGAGGATTCCGTGTAAAGAAATGGACTTTTATTACCTTCCACTAAAAAAAAAAAAAAAAAAAAAAAAAAAAAAAAACTGTATATATTTTTTAAACACCATGCCGCATTTCTAACAGAAATGTCAATGGAGTCCTTGTTCACAATGGGTATTAATGTTCCCGTTTCACAAATGTGGTAACTGAGACCAAAACAGCCTAATTTGTTTAAATGTATACCATCCGCTATTGGTAAAGTAAGAATTGGAATGCCCGGGGTTTCTTTTTCCTGTGTCCTTGTACCCTAATTCTAAGTCACATCCATTTATGATTAAAAACTAAGCAAAACAAACAAACCAAAAAGACCCACTCTCTACCTTATTAAGCTCAAGCACTCTGATCAGGCCAAGAACAAAGATGCATTTGAGGCGCCATCCCTTTCCTATGAAACATCCCCTCCCCACTTGCTGGATGCATAACTTTCCACTATGCTCTGAAACTCCCTGGTGTGGTTAGCCGAATGATGTCCCCTATGTCCCCTACCGAGGATGTCCACATCTTAATCCCCAAGGTCTATGAATATGTTAATTTACAAGGCAAATGGGAATTAAGATTGTAGATGGAATTAAGGTTGCTAATCATCTGACCTTAAAATAGGGAGATTATCCTAGATTATCCAGGTGGACCCCATGTAATTACAAGGGCCCTTGGGAGTGAAAGAGGGAGGAAGGGGAGAGAGGTGACAACAGAAGCAGAGAGAGACATGAAGATGCTGTGCTGGCTTTGAAGGTTGGAGGAAGGACATGGTGAACCAACAAATGTGGCAGCTGGAAAAGCAAGGAAATGGATTTTTCCCTTCTGGAAGAAGGGAACACACCTTTACTGACACTTTGATTTTAGTTCAGCAAGACCCTTGTCAGATGTTTTACCTGCAGAACTGTGAAAAACTAATTTTGTATTGTGTTAAGCCACTAGTTTTGTGGTAATTTATTACAACAGCAATAAGAAACTGATACAGTAGACATCTAGTTATTACTATGATTTACTCTGATGGATTTTATGAAAGTATCTTGGATTCTAGGAATGTTTCTAGAGTCTAAGATCACTCATTGCAGGAGAACTCTCTGGCCGAACAAGGCTTGTCCCCGGCCCTTCTCCAAGGCATCTCCACACTCAAACGATGCAGTAGTGTTGGGCAGCCAGCAGTCAGACAGAGCCATGGTCCAGTGTAGGACCTACTCATTAGAAGATGAAGCCAAGAACTCCCAACATCATAGAGCGTTGAGATCCAAATCCCACCACCTGACAGAGATACATCCCCACAGGAAACTCTCAGCCAACCCACACAGCTCTGGTCCCAACCACAGCCATAGTACACGTGCATTGCCTGTCTCTTCCTGCTCCAGGTCTCGGTAACATCACACTGCTAGTACAGAGGAGGAAGGATATAGGTTTTGTGCCCTCTGGCTTGGGATCCCTGGAATCTATAGAAAGAGACTAAATCACAGGCAGGAAGCATGTGCCTCAGTAGTTGCATGCATCCATGACTGAATCTGTACGCCATAAGGATTTCTTGGGTCTGAGTACAAGGCCAAGGCCTCTGCAGAAATGTAGGCTGTGGGCAGCCCCGGTGGCACAGCGGTTTAGCGCTGCCTGCAGCCCAGGGCGTGATCCTGGAGGCCCTGGATCGAGTCCCACATCAGGCTCCCTGTATGATGCCTGCTTCTCCCTCTGTGTCTCTGCCTCTGTCTCTATGAATAAATAAAATAAAAAAAAATGTAGACTGTATGAATGTTTTCGGCAGTGTTATAGTGCAGTCACTATTAAACTATCTTCTGGAGCCCTGGGGTTTCTGGAGTTACCATAAGGCTACCCAAGAGGCACCCATAGCACCTATAACAAGAACTATTCCACTTCTATGGGTCCCGTGTTTGGGCTCCACATAACATTTTGTTTAGAGAAAAGATTCATTTGGAGAGAAGGGGGGGGGGGGATGAAAATGTGCAAACACTGCTTTCTAGGAAAGAATCTATGCTGTTGGACTCCTAGAATCCAAACTGAATCTCAAGGGGAGTGACGCACCCAATGTCAAAGGCTGTGTAGTGACAGCACAGGTGTCTGAAAAGAGGTCTTTGTTGTTTTGTTTTTGAAGTAGAGAGAACAGTATAATGAATCCTATGTGTATTACCCAGTTTCAATATTATCAAATCACAGCCAATTCTGTTTTATTCACATTGCTCACTTCCCCACCGCTACCCAGATTATTTTGAAACAAATCCTAGATATCATCATAGGTACTTTGATGTTAGCTAGTACTTTTGTTTGAATCTCCAAAAGCAAGGACTGGACAGAGAATTTTGGAAGGCTAATGCTTTATTTATTTATTATTCTCTCAGCCTCCCTGAAAAAGGATCAATCTGTAAATATTAATGAGACAACCTCAAACACCAGACCTATGGTCTGAAACTCAGCATGCATAAGACTCACTAGGTTATTGTGGAGATGCTCCCAGAGATTCTGGTTCAGGAAACGGGGGTCAGGAAAGGGGGGCTCAAGAATGTACATTTTAGCAAGCAGATTCTAGATGGAGATGCATTCCAAACCACACTTGGAGAAACTCTGGAACTAAAGTTTTGTGGCAGGCGTCATTGGTTGTTGTTTTTTTTTTTTTAAGATTTTATTTATTTATTCATGAGAGACATACAGAGAGAGAGAGGCAGAGGGAGAAGCAGGCTCCATGCAGGGAAGCCAATGTGGGACTCGATCCCAGGTCTCCAGGATCACGCCCTGAGCTGAAGGCGGGGCTAAACTGCTGAGCCACCCTGGCTGCTCTCATTAGTTGTTTCCGAAACAGTTGTTCCCTCTCCTTGGTTACTTATTGGCTTATATTCAAATAATTAATATAGGTGTGGTCATGTGACTCACCCTCAGCCAGGGAAACAGAAAGGGAAGTCAGCTTATGGTGACATTTCCCTCATTCTTTAGAGAAGACACAGGTGGCATATCTCCTGTCCAGGCGTCCTCCTGCCTCTTGGCATTGTCTTGAGGGCACAATGCCTGGGGTTGCTGCAGCCAGCTTGAAACAATGAACGGGACATCAGTGAACATACTACAGGTGGGCAGAAGGGAAGATGAAATGTGCTAACGAATCACTCCACCTTAAAAGTGCCCTGTCTCTGGGCTCCCTGCCAGGTGACACGATGGACCTATCATCATTAGGGTTTTCTGGCATTGGGCTGTTACTTGCAGCCAAGAGCATCCTGAAGGAATGTCAACTATGATGTTGAGAAGACCTAAAAGCTTCAGAAAGGGATCCAAAACCACAGAGCAAATGAAAGACCATTTGCCAAGAGAGTGTCCTGGAATACAAAAGGCAAATTGGGGGACGCGCGGGTGGTTCAGTGGTTCAGCATCTGCTTTCGGTTCAGGTCGAGATCCCAGCGTCCTGGGATTGAGTCCTGCATCGGGCTCCCTGCAGGGAGTCTGCTTCCTCCCCCCTCTGCCTATGTCTCTGCCTCTATCTTGTCTCTTATGAATAAATAAATAAAATCTTAAAAATAGAAAAAAGGCAAATTGGTGCCTAGGAAATGCCTCCAGCCCTGCCCACTAAAGAAGGCTTTGCTATGTGTTTGCAGTTTCCTTTAAAACCCTGTTGTGGCTACAATATTTTGCTTTGGCCAAGAAGTGACGAGCCGCATGAAAACGGGAAGCCAGGCTGGAAACCTGTGCCCAAATTTGCCTGATGCCTAAACACCTGAAACTAATAAAATATTCATGAGCCTCTGCAATCACTATTCCCCAGAAAAAAAAACCTGGGAAACAAAGCCAGAGACTAGAAAATATTGCAGGGCTGACTGGTTAGCTGGGGAGGAATATGTGATGCCCCCCCCCTGGGCAAGGAACACACCAGCTCTCTGCTGGGGGTGTGAGTCTAAATAGAAGTTCATATATCTGACTTGTTGACGGCCCCCCAGGTAGAAGCTCAGGAGCACCGGGCCCCTGAATTATACCATGATGTCCTCACAGAACACCAGGGCCCCTGATCAGAGCACCCACATGTAGCCAGGTGGTATAAATTTTTATAGACTTAAGGAGTTTCATGCAGTTGATCAAAATCACTTATTGAGCACCTGCAATGTGGGCCCCCTGTACAGAGTCAGATGCCTCATGGTCCCTGGGCCCATTCCTATAGTCAGATAAGGGAATTGCTACTACAGGACAGAGGCAGAAAGAAAATATTGAATCAGCCCCGCAAGAGGTATGGGGAGATTTTCCAGAAGACAGAGTACTTGAGCAGAGTTTTAGAGGCCAAGGGAGTGTTACCATCTTAAGATTTCTCATGAGGATATTTTAATAGATACGCATTTAAAACATATTAGGAAAGAAACATAATTAGCACATCAGGCCCATAACTTCACAGGCAGGTTACCTAGGACCAAACAAAGTAATACATTGAAATACAAACGAAGCAGAAGGAAAAACAGTAAGTAATGCTACAAGTGGTACACAGAGAAGGTGAAAGTCTTCAAGGCGGTTCACACCTAAAGGACATGGTGAAACATGGAGCTAAGAAAAGAAGGGAAATGGACAGAGAAACAGAACATTCTAGGAAGTGAGAATTAAATCCGTTCTTGAATATACTTAGGAACATTTTGTCATGACAAAGTCTATGATGAACATTTTCAACAAATATTTCCTGAGCACCTGCAGCGTGTTAGGTCCTCCTAGGTGCTGGGAGACAGACACAAGCGACAAAGTCCCTGCCTCCTAGACAATACCTTCCAGATAAGTGCTGGTGGCCACCGACAGCCATTACCCAATGAAAGGCAAAGACAATTAGGGCCCTGAGCTGTTCTAATATTTTAATGCCTATGTGCTCTGTCTTGAACCAGAGTGTGGTCTGCTTGAGGACAGAAAAACCTCATCTCCCCCATCCCCTGCCTGGCCATGGCTTTGCCCCCACTGTGCTCTCAGCCCAGAGATCAATGCTGCCACTTGCCCCTGTCCTGGCAGGAGAGTCTTCTCCAGGACCAGCCTTCCTCAATCCATCCACCCAGGACCTCACTGCATTTTAAGGTCTTCTTTCTGCAAGAAGGCAGACCTCAGGGCTTCACCTCAGAAACCCAAACCCCCAGAGCATGCTCACCAGGAGGATCATCCCATCATCTGCCAGCTTGGAAGGGTAGCGACGTACCATCCATCCATACGACGGCTTGTTCTCTGCCTTCCCCACTTAACAATCAGATAAAGGAAACCAAAGAGGTGATTGAGAAACTTGTTAAAATGACTACTATAGGAGAACCTGGGTGGCTCAGGGGTTGAGTGTCTGCCTTTGGCTCAGGTCTTGATCCCGGGATCGAGTCCTGCATTGGGCTCCCTGTGGGGAGCCTGCTTCTCCTTTTGCCTATGTCTCTGCCTCTCTTGCTCTCTCTCTCTCTCTCTCATGAATAAATCTTTTTTAAAAATGACTACTATAATATTAGCTAACATTTGTGAACATTTGCCACCCAGCTGACACTCTAAGTGGCTTTCATCTCTTCTCTCATTTAATCCTCGGATGGGTCTTCATGGCTATTGTCTTCAGCTGACAAAAGAGGAAACAGCTTGGAGGTCTCTTACCCCAGCTCGCACCCAGAAGAACCATGTTCACACACAGGCTGTGCGTCCACGAACCTCAACTCCTAACCAGCCCACGGTGACAAGGAGCTAAGCTTCAAGTTATTTTTATATACTCTGAACCAATTGGCAGAAAATATGCCATGAGGAACCCAGGACCAGTGCCTGGCTCTAACATGGGAACTCACCCTCATACTAATTAAATAAGATCTATTTCACTAGTGAATTCTGAGAAAGTTTTTTTGTTATTCTTGTTCATTTTTTCTAGAAGGGGAATCACTACTCTAGGCTTCTCAGATAAGTCCTCACATTCCACAAAGGACTGTCCAAGCAGCGAGGTACATTCCTGAGCTGCAACCCATCAAAACTGAGTTGTATGGGCGGAGAGAAATATTTGGAGGCGGGATTCAGGCCTTCGAAACATTTGGCCATTATGTCCACCCATGCTAAGATGAAATGTCAGCCTGAACCCAAAATACATGCAGGAAATGTATGGGGGCAGCTTTCCACATGACTTCTTAGCCTCATCCAGAATTTCTAGATGGGACCCTGGCATGTTCCTGGAGTCCACACAAAGTCCACTTCACACACAGGCTGACGTTGCCCAAATGTGTGCTCAGCTCAGCCCACTGGACTGTCTTTCTAGGCAGAAAAATAATCATCTTCAGGAATCAGAGTCTGATATCGGTGTGACATCAGGGCAATGGTTAAAAAATAAAACATTTGATGAATAACCATGATATTGTGAGGGTCTGGTGGGCTGAGAGCGAAGGGTGGTTGCAGGGCTTGGTTCAGTTTACACATTAACAATGATGACGAAGATGTCTCATCTCCCCACCAGACAAATAAGCATCTGAAGCCTGAGTCTTTGGTTCGCTTCTATATCGCTTGGACCAGCTGTTCTCAAACTTTGCTGCACGATAGAACCACCTGGGGACTATGAAAGTTCCCTGTGCCTATGCCTCACCCCTATATCAATTAAATCAGAAACTCTGGGGGTGGGCACCCAGGCATCAGTATTTTTTTAAAGCTCGCTAGGAGATTTCAGTGCACAGCCAAGGTCGAAAACAGTGCCCTAGGTCCTGGCTGCTTACAGGGTGGCCCATGAACTTAGCAGCTTCTTGAACTCTGACACGAGAACGAGTCACTGCACACCTTGTATAATGCTGATTCTGACTCAGCAGGTCTGGGGTAGGACCTGATGTTCTGCTGATCTAAAAGGCTCCCAGGTGATGCTGAGGCTGCTAATATAAGGAACCACAACATGAGTCGCACAGCCCTAGGGCAGTGGCTCTCTAGGGGCAGCTTGGCCCACCAGGGGACATCTGGCAGTGTCTGGGGACATTTTTGGTTGTCATGACTTGGAGGATGCTCCCGGCCTCTAGGGCTGCTGAACACCCTACCATGTACAGGACAGCCCTCCCCAACAATCCCCCAGGCCCTGATGCCTGGTGTCAATGGTGCTGAGCATGAGAAACCCTCATGCTCAAGCACCCAGCACAGGACCTTTAAGTAGAAGTCCTCAGTTTGAATGAAAGAAGAAATGGACTAGGGAATGCCTTATCACCACAGTGACTTTGTTGTGCTGTTGAACTAACCGGGTCAACGGATAGCTTTTGAGGGATGTATCAAATACCCACACCCTCTATCCACTGGACATGATGCAATCAACCTACAAACATCTGTTGAGGGCCTACTGTGTGCAGCCCATTGCGCTAAGGAACAGGACCAGTCTCACATCATCAGAGGCCTCACCCTCTGTGCGACAAACACGCACTGTGCCAGCCCCAAGCTAGCACCTCCCACACACCATCACACCGAATCCTCCAGAGGTAGGTATTAATTTCAGACCCATTTTATAGATGAGGAAACTAAGGTTTAAAGTGATAAAGCAACTTGACTGAGGCCCTAGAATGAATAAGTGACAAATCTGAACCAGACCTGTCCAGCTCAAGTGCAAAGCTCTCCAGTAAAGGATGAAATCCTGTACGACAAAGTATAATGCATTTGTCTGGGTTGAACTGTCTTCAGGTTACAGAAGACTCTGATACTTGGGCAGGGGAAGGGGTGGGGGCCTCCTGCAGAGCTGGAGGGTGGAGAGGGCTTCACGGGCACTTACATTTTCCTGTCTGGTCTCTTGAACAAGAAGGTGGTTGATGAGGGTGAGGGACAAGGCAGGCAGAGGATCACCCTGGGACAAGTGCTTGTGAGTCAGTGCCCGCCTCTGACGCCTGTAAAGTCCTGGCCTGCCTCTCTGTTTATACCTTTCTCCACATTTCTATGTCAGAGGAAAAGGAATTTAGAAGAGAAAGCATGGAATGCCCCTTGTTGGACTTGCAGAGTCTATGGCTTTTCAGGACTGAGGGAAGGAGCAGGGAAGTGTGACAGCCTCTCTCATCAGGCCAGTTAGAGTTCTCAAATGCAAAATAAGACGGGAGTTCCTGAAAAGCAAAAGCTCCCCCCATATGGGACCACCAGTACAGAATAATTACTCTCCACTGAAGATAAAACATGAACCAAATAAGAGGTATAAACATCAGTTCAACACAGAGCCTGGGGGTTTCTAACAGACAAGCTTCCATCTCCGTGCAAAAGCAAAGCTAAACCCTACAATAATCATTAAGAGGGTTTTATCTCCGGGCCCCTGGCTGGCTCAGTTGAAGGAGCATGGGATTCTTGACCTCGGGGTTGTGAGTTCGGGCCTCACATTGAATGAGGAGATTACTTAAAAATCTTTAAAGGGGCGCCTGGGTGGTTCAGATGGTTCAGCGTCAGCCTTTGTCTCAGGTCATGATCCTGGGGTCCTGGGATTGAGCCCCACGTTGGGCTCCCTCTCCCTTTTGCTCTCTCAAATAAAGAAAATCCTTTAAAATTTTTTTTAAAATCTTTTTTTTTTTTTTAAAAAGAGTATTTTACCTCCCAAGCTCTGATGGCTCAACTATTTGTAAAACAAAAACCTTATAGAGAAACCACTCTGAGGGGTTCCTAGTAAACCACTCACACAGACACACTCAGCTAGACAGAACTTCCACTTGAACTCTCCTCCGAGCCTGCCCTCCCCATCCTCATCTGCACACTCCCCTAATCGTGGCAAATTAGAGCATCTGTGAGCACTTGTCCAACTAACTTTTCACAGCGGGCTTCCTGCAGTCCTCCTGCAAAAGCAACCAACCACAAGCAAAGGAAAGCCAGAGCCAGCATCACGTAGAGGCTGCAGCGTATTTTGCAAAAAAGCTGGAGTAAGCCTGCATAGGCTGCTTTCTCAGACAGGACCCAAGCACAGGATTACTTTCAGCCACTACCCCTCCTTGAAGAAAACAATCTGTACATCAGCTCATAGCAGGCTCACCTGGGTGGCTTGCTGTACTTGGCCAAGGTGACGCTTACTCACCACGGGGCCAGTGGGGTTGTTGAAAAGAACACTGGTCTCGAGCCCCAAAGAACTGCATTCAGGAGTTAGGCTAGTCCCATGACAAGCTGTGCGTCCTTAAGGAAGTCACATACCTTCTCTGGGTATCAGGTTTCTCATCTGTAAAATGAGGAGGCTGAAGGTCCTGAAGTCCTTCTGGTTGTGATAGTTCATGATTAGGAACCTCTGAGCCAGGCATGAGGTGGTACCTGTCTCAGAGGGTGAGCATCCCTACCACCATGACTCGGGAGCCCGAGGAGCTTCCACCCCCGGCATCCTTCATAGGTGGCCCGGAAAGGCAGTCTGGCCCAGAGCTGAGAGCTCACGCCAAGGCTTGTACTCCCTGCTCCCCCAAATTCTCACTTTCTGCCAACGCTGGCCTTGCGTGTTTAAATTCCAGCGGCTTGGTCACTTGCCAGGAAGGGTCTCCTCCCGCAGCCATTGTGCTATGGTGTCTGGCAGTTAGGCAAAGACAGACAACTTTCAGCTCTGCCCCTTTTTCTAGGAGGTTTGGGATGGGTTAGCAGCTCAAAACGCTGTGCCAAAATAGTCGGGGCAATCTGTCCCATACGATGCACTTGGAGTTTGCGATCTGCTGGTGTAGCCCCAGCTGGGCTCACCCACACAGGCGCTCACTCCCTCCCACAAATGTTAGGCTTCAGCTTCTTTGCAGCCACTCTTGGCAAGAGGTTAACCCCAAAGCCCTAGTTCCCCAAGGAAAAGAATGCATTCCTCATGTGTGCTGGATGGCTTGACCTTGCATCAAATATAATGTTGCAACATTGAAGCCACCCTGGTAGGGAGGCTGGTGGCTCAGGGATGGGAAGTATCCTTAGAGGGTAGTGAGGCCTTCCAGAGAATCCAAGGCAGATGAAAAAGAACTTCAGCAAATTTCAGCTAGTCCATGTGTCAAAGCACAAGTGTTTCCCAGGAACCTGCCTTAATGACAGTATTAGCATCATTCAGATTATGACGGTAATAATGATACTACTAATAAAAACTATTACCTCTGATAAATTTAAGCGCTTACTACTGCACGCCAGGCAGGTACTCTGCTAAGCTCTTGACACACATTATTTTTATGCAATCTCCATGGTCTGTCCATGTGGTTGACCCTAGGACTATACACATTTCGCAGGCAAGGAAACTGAGGCTCAGAGTGGCTGAGGAACTTGCTTGGAGGCTAGCGGTCTAATGGCAGAGCTGGAAGTGAGACCCAGCATCTGCCTCTAAGTCCTGTCTGACCCGATTTTCCAGGACAGGAAGCCTCCAAGTCACCTGATAGCCAGTTGGGTTGAATTATTCAGCAAGCGCTTATGGAGGGCCCACTGTGTGCCACGCAGAGTATCAGGTGCGGGTAACCAAGCGCCTTGTCTGCACGTCTAACATTCCCAAAGAAACAAGATCCTGGCTTAGTCTCTTGGCCACAAGCCAAGATCCCCCCCCACACAGATGACCACAAACTTGTATCCAAGCAAGTACCCCTAAACAGAGAACTCAGAATCATAACCCCAACTCCTGATCCTGTGATGGCAAATACTGAGTCCCAGGGAGGGGAAGGAAGTACAGTTGGCTGGAGAAGCCACGGGGAGTAGACAGGAGGGGCCAAACCACCTGATTCCTCTGGAGTGCGTGAGCACTGAGCAAGGAGTCAACAAACCGCACATGTTGCCCACCGCGGGTTGACTCCCCTATCAACTTACCCCAATCCTCTTCTCCTGGAGGAGGCTGTGTACAGGCTCAGCTCTTCCCTGAGGAAAGAGACCGTGGCTTCCCTTCTAAGCACCTAGTCTGGGTGCGTATGTGCTGGATAACTGCCGAGCTGGTTGAGCGGGACGGAGCTACCTGTAGGGTTCCATGTAGCTCAGGGACCTTGTTTCATGGGCTCTCCAACAGCCGACAGGGCCCAGCTCTCTAATGGTCACAGCTACCAGCTATCGCAAGCTGGCTCAGAGCACCTGGTGGCTCAATCGGTTAAGTCACTGATTCTTGGTTTCGGCTCAGGTCATGATGTCAGGGTCGTGTAGAGTCGACCCTGAGATCGTGCAGCTAAAGTCAGGTCGAGCTCAGTGCAGAGTCTGCTTGGAACTCTCTCTCCCTCTGCCCCTCCCTTCTGCCCCCTCTCTCTAAAAATTAATAAATCTTAAAAAAAAAAAAAGAAAGAAAACTGGCTTTGTGCAGAGTATTCTGTGTCTTGCCTCCTGTAATCCCCATTTAACATCCCTTTAAGTCCCCATAGACATTTACCTATGACGAAGCAGAGGTTTGAAGCAGTCGCCAGACCAGCCCACACGGCCCTGAGAGTGAAGATCTGTATTTGATTGAACTCAGGTGGCCAAACGTGGCCCTCCCTCCAGAGTCTGATTTCACCCTCAGCCTCACGTCTGGTCCCTCCTCCTCTGGTCCTCCCGGCTGACTGGGGTGGCTTCGGGGGACCCAGCCTCCCTGCTTCCCCAAGGGAAGGGCTCCTGGCCTGAGACCTCCCTGCTGACCCAAGACCACCGTGCTCTCTGGTCTTCTCTTGGCTCACCCTACCCACTCCTCCCAGGGCATAGACACACTCCTCCCCTGAGGTTTTTATTCCCAAACACACTCTGCCCATTTTGCAAAAGGAAAGGGCATTAAAAGTATCAGTACTCAGACCTGTGCCAGCGCCTTCCTTGGAAACAGAAACACTTTCACAGTCAACGTCTGAATCAGCAGGCTGCTAAAATATTTAACGCTGGACGACTTAACAGGCTCCAAGAAGAAGAGAGGTTAAGCTGCAGTTAGCTGGGGCCTGCTGGCCCTGCACGCCCCTGGGAAGCCTCTCCCGCCCTTCCAGCTTCTAAGGACAAGAAAATGGTGCAGAGAGGACAAGTGGAAGACCAATCTCTGCCCTGAACCCATTTCTGCTCCCACACAGGTGGGACCAGTGGGGAGGCGTGGGCAGGGAGGGTTCCAGATGAAGTGCTGCTATTTAGAGCCAGCTAACTCGGTTACCCGAGGCCTCCGCACCTGGCCTGGGTGCAAGGTCATACTCTCAAGGGCTTGGGACGCCTCCTGCTGATCAGTGTTGCCGGGCAGTTGGGTTGTGACTACATTCCAGTCTCTACTCTGGAGACAGAGCTACCTGGCTTGGCCACTTGCAGAGCCAAGGGGGAAACCAATGCTCACACACCACCCTGTGGGGGCACCCCAGCCCCCGGCAGGGCTACACACACAGAACCTTCTGGAATCCACACTGGCTCTAATGGTGATGACTAACCGTGTTTGTATATATGAAGAAACTACGTCTTTGAGATGGGCTGTCCCCCACAGAAGCCACCAGACCCATGTCCAACTTCAATTTTAAATAATCAAAGCTCAATACAATTCATGGTTCAGTTCCCCAGTGGCCCTGAAACCACCTCGCCTGGAAACTCACCCTTGCGTTTCAAGTGCCCCCATTGCAGGTGCTCCCAAGCCCCGTGTAGCTAATGTCAGCCATACCACCTAGAAGGGACAGAGGACATGTCTATTGTAGAAAATCTGGGGGACAGTGTTGTCATAGAGAGCGACCTCTCCCAAGACTCCACCTGACTGCTAAGTTAATGATCAAGGATCTAAGCTGACGTCTGAAACACTTTCCAGAAGAGAGGTTCTAGTGCCAGCTCCAGCTGTTATTAGCTCTCTGACCTTGAGCAAGCCGTGTGCCTCATGTCTGAGCCTCTATCTCCTCCTCTGCAAAAGGGGTCCACGAATAGCACCTACTGAGGTGCTGGATTTCTCGGACAGAGAAAGAAGGTGCTGGAAGCGGAGGTCCTTTGGCCCCGAGGGAGGAATGAGTGCAAGGAGACTCACTGAGTTCTTGTTTGTGTTGGGCACTCCAAATAAGGTGACTCATGTAATCCTAATGGCCCTGGGAGTCTTTCGGGCCCCTGACGTGCAGGTGAGCTAACAGGGTCCGAGGGTGACACTCCCAAGCTCACAGAGCTAGACCTGGAGCTGGAGTTTGAGATCTGTCTTCTTCGAGGCTCTAGGTTCCACACTAGAACTGAGAATTCTTCCCTCAAAAGCCTAGAAGGAGATTTGGGGCGGCCAGCGGGGCTGGGAAGAGCAGGCCCGTCCCCTGTGGAAGGGTCCTGGCCTCAGTTCAGGCATCCAGGGGGAAATATGCCATCAGGGCCCAGAATCTGGGACTAGTTCTCTGCCTCTTCCCTGTTCCGAGCCTCAATGAGAATGCCCCCGAGTTCCCTTCCAGCAATAATCAGCCAGAGTCTAAAATACCCGGTTCTCAAACACCGCTGCATCCAGGTCCATGCGGTAGGGCTTCCGCCAGCCGCCGTAATGAGCGGTTCCAGGAAGAGCAGCCGGGTCGGTGTGGACACATTCATTTGGAAAATCACCACCCGGCTGTGATCCTGGCCTTGGTTTTTCAAGTGGCGGCAAGCGGCTCCTCCCCACCTCAGGTCCAGGTGCCATGTGACAGAGGCCACAGGGCGGAGGGCCCCAGAAGACCCAGAAGAGCCAGAAGCCAGGGCAGGAAATCCAGCCCACTGCCACCCTATGTGTGGGCGCCCCATAAGCCAGTGACCTGGCACTTTTCCCAAGGACAGCTTCACCTCCAAGAAAACCCATTTTAATTATGGAACACAAAAGCTTCTGAACATCAAGGCTGCATTTTAAAAGGTCCTTTGACTTTTATATATGACGGCTCCCAATGATTGAAGCTGTTGATGACGCTATAAATTCACGTCATTGATAGAGTCTTCAGTTCCTATGTACCTTTGAACCAGGTAACAAGCTCCTTGTGAGCACAGCAAGGTTACACATGACAGACACGGAGGCGCAGACAGGCCGAGCAGCTGGAAATGACCCTTTCCGGGCAGCGGTCTCCCTGTTCCTGCCGGGGCTCTTACTCTTTCATTTAGGGACCGAGGCCATATTTTCCCTTTGCTTAATTGCCAGGATGCTTTTGAAAAAGTACATTTAAAATGAGAAGAGAGGTTAACCATTTTTATTACACCCTTACCATATACCAGGCATTATACCAGATGCTTTAGAAACATTCCCATCGAACCCAACCTCCTGCCCTCACAGAGAAATGTGTTTTGTTTTGTGTTTCCCATTTTATAAATATGAGAAGACTGAAAAGTGGAGCAGCTCATCCAAGGCCGCACAGCCAGTACCGCTGCAGCAGGAACAGGTCTGTTTTACTCCACTGTCTCCCGTTTGGGAAGAACATTGCTCCAAGTCAAAGGAGGGCCAGAGTGCAGCCCAACACTTCCCAAAAGGAAGTTTATTTTATTTTATTTTTAAGTTATGATTTTGTTTTAATTTTATTTATTTATGATAGGCACACACAGAGAGAGAGAGGCAGAGACATAGGCAGAGGGAGAAGCAGGCTCCATGCACCGGGAGCCCGACGTGGGATTCGATCCCGGGTCTCCAGGATCGCGCCCTGGGCCAAAGGCAGGCGCTAAACCGCTGCGCCACCCAGGGATCCCCCCAAAAGGAAGTTTAAAGTAATGGAACCAAAGTGGTATAAATGCAAACCCAGAAGGATCTCACTGGAGAGGGGGATCTGTTGTCCTGGCTTTATCTGCTAAGACAACTAGGATTGAGTCTTATTATTATTATTTTTTGGCCTTTTCCTTAATTTACACAGCTGTAGGGATCTTCAAAACCTGATTCTTAAACTCAAAAACACGGTGTCACAGCTGGTAATTTTAGAAGGAGGAGGAGAGAGAAGGAAAGAGTGGAGAGCGAGTGGGGAGCGAGCGTGGGAGGAAGGGTGAG
Source organism: Vulpes lagopus (assembly GCF_018345385.1). Taxonomy (NCBI): domain Eukaryota; kingdom Metazoa; phylum Chordata; class Mammalia; order Carnivora; family Canidae; genus Vulpes; species Vulpes lagopus. Next base: position 9,473,926 of record NC_054825.1, read on the forward strand.
AAGCGGCTCCAGCTCTGCTCTCAGGCCCAGCGAGGACTTCCTCGGCACGATGCCCGTCATCTCCCTCTGTTCTCCCCCGCCTGACCTCCCTCAACTTTTCAACCCAGCTGCCCTCCTTGGTTTAGCCTAGGTCTGCGCTAGGACCCCAAGCATCTGGGAATAATTTGATTCTCTCAGAATGCACTAATAATTGGAAAGGATGGCTTTCCGACCATTTCCCCGAATGGAAAAGTAAAAGACCGCTGTGTATAAATATTCAGCAAAAGCAAGCTTGGTGCTATCCGAGACAGGTCCAGCACTGCATACCTAACCATCAGTGGTGTGTCATCAAAATGCCCAATTCTCGATTTTCCATCCACAAGGAAGAGAGTTATACGTGTGTGAGGTTGAAATCAATTCAAGTACCTTCTGTAGGACAATCTAAAAATAAGGAAGGCTGCCTGTGGGCTCCAGGCTTTTCCAGAAGCAGAGACCACACAATGGTGGAAATGAATGCCTGCTTCTCAGAATTGGGCGCACATGTGCCCCTCAGGTACGGGGTGATGGCAAAGCCACAGGATACCCAGAGCCTATCCACCAGCAGGGCCAACTGGGCTTCAAAATTGGGAAAATAAAGCACATAGACATACTTGTGCTCCTGGCATCTACATATATATGAGACTGGGTTTTCAAACTATCTCGTCACCAAGGTAGAAAAGAGACATTTCTAAGGTAGTGAACCTGATTCGTGGTATCAGCTCTATTCAGGTCAACAGAACCTTCAAAATACAACAAATTCAACAGAAGCGTGTCACCTGATAACCAAGAAGAGACTAGAAGAGGTGATTTTGATTTGCTCTACTCTTCCCAGGGCAACTCAAAACATGTTTTTCGTCGTTGTTGGAATACGATACAATATGGTACACACCGAAAGACAGTCATGAGGTTTCACAATAAAACGCAATCCCAAAAACTTCAAAGTTGAAGCGGATCACTGTGGGCTGCCCAGGAGGGGGCAAGAAAGAATTTATTCTCTTCAGCCGTTAAGATATTGTCACAAAGAATTCAGTACCAGAAAAGGAAGACAGGATGGAACTTCAACCTTAGGAGAACAGTCTCCACGTGAGGAGAGACAGTGGCCATTCAGTTCACTGCACAAAAAGCCACGCCACGGAAAGGCACTAGGGAACCTGACAGCCAGCAAGCCCCAGGATGTGCCAACACTGGGCCGGAATCCACGATCTCAGCCCTCGAAGCAACTCCACAAAGTGGACATGAATTTTCTCCCCGTTCTACAGGTGGGAAAACTGAGGTCATATGTGTAACTAAGGGGCAGAGCTGGGGTGTGAATCTGGTGCCCCTGCTCTGCACTTCATCAGCACCCCAGCTCCTGGCAGCCTCTGCCCATTGTGTGGCCACTCAACCTGCCCCAGACCGCTGTGGAACTTTACCTTCCTGTGCAACACCTACTCTTCCCAGGTCCACAGCTCAGCATCCTTGTGGCAAAAGAATTCACCAGAAGTACTAAGCCTCCTTCTCAAGGCAAATAAATATTTCCAATATTTGTGTTAAATGTGGACAAATGAGGCTGCTGGGCAGGCGGATGTGGGCATTTGGGGTCCCCGTGGGAAGGTTTGGACTTCTGGATCCTGGGCGACAGGTGTCAGAGCTTGGTGAGGGGCTGTGGTGTCCGATAGGGCACCCACTCGCCACATGTGGCTGTTGAATACCTGGGATGTGGCTGGTCCAAATCGAGCGCCGTGGCTATAAAATACACACCAGCTTTCAAAGACTCAGTATGACAATGAGAATGAAGAATATAAAATTCATCATCTTGATATCCATTACATGTTAAAATGATGATATTTGTGATGTATGGGGTTAACTAAAATATATTATTGGAAGTGATGTTACCTGTTTCTGTTTAGTTTTGAATGTGGCTCGTAGAAAATTCCAGATTACATCTGTGGCCTGTGTCCTATTTCTGTTGCACATACAGAGCCGGTCTGTATCTTCCGGAGACCTCCCATGGTCTACTGAGCCTAAGTTGGAATCTGTTGCAGCCTGTTTGCCTGGATGTTGCTGCCCCCATAATCTCCCTCGTGGGCGGGAACGGAGGTCACCCCACTGGGCAGGCTGGAACAGAGGGTCCATTCAGGATTCTTTCTGGAAATCTTCAGCCAATGAAATGGGGGCAAGTTGTTGGATTTTTTTTCCCCCAAGAACCCAAAGTACAGGAAAAGTCAGCCCTCCGCCATCAGGACCAGGGCGATGCAGGTTCTAGAGCCAAACGACCTAACCAGAAGTAGACTGTGAGTCACACGTGCAAGCCAAAAATGCAAAAGTCACATGTGTAGTTTTAAAAGTTTTGGTAGCCACTTTAGAAATAGGGTAAAGAAAAAAAAAAATAAATAAATAAATAAATAAATAAATAAAAATAAAAAATAAAAAATAAAAAGAAATAGGGTAAAGAAATATGGAAAATGAGAGATGTCTGGGTAGCTCAGTCGTTGAGCGTCTGCCTTCAGCTCAGGGTGTGATCCCGGGGACCTGGGATCGAGTCCTGCATCAGGCTGTCTGCAGGGAGCCTGCTTCTCCCTCTGCCCGTGTCTCTGCCTCTCTCTGTGTGTCTCTCATGAATATATGTTAATTAATTAAAAAAAGAAATATGGGAAATGAAATTTACTAATATATTCTAACCTAATACATCCAAAATATTATTTTAATACACAGCAACATAAGAATTATGAATGATTTTTTTGTTCGTTTTTCTTCCATAAGTCTTCACCATCTGGAATGTATTTTACACTCCTAGCACGCCTCCCCTCACACGTGATGAGCGGCTGCCAAATCGGATGGTACACCTCGAGAGAGTCTAAGAGTCTACACCCGGTCCCTCCGGGTCTACACCCTCCCCCAGAGCAAAGGAAACATCACCGAAACATCCATTGCTCAATAAACTGCGCCAAGTCATGCAACTTCAGTCACTAAGATATGCTCGCAGAGTGTTGATGACAGAGGGGGAAAAAACTCTGCAAATATTTAAATATTTCATCCACAACAGTGGACGAAAATACACAAAACTAATAACAGTAATCATTACGAGGTGGGGTCGTGGCCTTTTCTCTTATTCTTTATACTTTTCTATTCCTTACAGATTTTCTACTATTCAGAATTATGATTTAAAATTTTTAAATTTTAAAGCGATTCATACAATGAGCCATGGAATGTTTATTAAACTACTATATCTCTGGCCCCACGTTCCCAAGTTCTCCAAGAAGGAGATAAAACCTCCAGGGACACTGGGAAAGGTGCTAATATGTCATTGGTAGGGAGGGGGAGGGTTTCCTAGTTAGAGATTTTTCCTGCTGTAAGTGGGAGTGTCCGACATCCATGCCAGCAGGAGGACTTGCCTGCTACGTCAGCAGCAGAGACAAGTGTCCACGGCAGATTACACTTGCATCTGCCTGGGCAGCACACGCCTGCGTCTCGCGGGCCCAGAGTTATGAGAGGCGCCCTTGTAAGGGCAGAAAGGCAGCTGAGTGTCGGTGGGAGTGCTCAGACTCGAAAAACAGGTGATCATGCATTCTTTCCACATGTGCAAAATATGAATCAAATCATTTCTAAAATGCCTGCAGCTGTTTGGTAGGATTCACTGGGCTGCCGCAGGTACTAATTTAAAGTCCAACCCTACTCTACTCATACACACACACACACACACACACACACACACACACAACCAGAACAGCCAAGGGTCCAACTAAGGATGTTCACAATATCTCCATTTCCCCAGAAGGATGAAACTTCTGAGCAGCTGCTCTTCTACAACCATAGGTGGCATTTCACTTAAGAAAGACCCGGCAGGCACACTTCCCACAGTGTGAGGGTCTGGGATTCACAGTTACACCTGTTATTTGTCCCCTAATCTCGAGATCTCTATGGAGTGTGACTGGGGTGGGCGAGTAGATTTTCTGGCTTCAGAGATTAAATCATTGTGGAACCCATTTGCCTCAAATTAGTGTTTGTCTAGGGCTGGGATTGGGGGTTGGGATGTGATGTGCAAGGGATGCAGGGTTTCCTTGGGGGAGGTGACAATGTTCTAAAATTGATGGTAGTGATGCTTGCACAGCTCTGTGAACCATCGAATCATATAGTTGAAATGAATGAACTATATGGCCTATGAATTCCATCTCAATAAAGCTGTTTTCTTTAAGGTAATAAACTTAGATGTGAAATTCATTCCATCCTGTTCATAACAATGGAGCCCTCCATCATCTTGGGCATCGCTTTTCTTGTATAAAGAACGGCAGAGGCTACTTGCTGCTTTCACATATAAGAACTCTCCTCTGCAAAACATCCAGTGAGTCTCTGCCAAAGGAATGGTTCTCCAAAGGCTGATCTCTTTTCACATTTTTCCAAAGGCTAATACCTTTTCACTGACCTTTCCGCTCCTCCCACACTTCTGGCCTCGTCTGAGACAGCCTCACCCGGGACATCTGGAGCATCTTTCACAGGAACTGAAGGTAAGGTGGATGGGTCCGGCCCGGGGCTCCTTCTGGGATAATGTAAAGAAAGAAAAAAAAAATGTAAAGAAAGCAATAGATGGTAAGAAGGGTATTTCTCTCCACATGTGACTTAAAACGCTCATTTCCCAACTCAAGTTTTAAGTGGGTACTACCCCAAAATCCCTAGAAAAAAAAATCATCTTCCAGCAGTTAATGGCTATGAGATGCTTTGGGATCATTTAGGCCCCTCTCTATAAACATATCCAGATCCAGAAGCACATATATTTTGGCTCCAGAAAAACATATGATTGATTCTAACCTTAGGGCCCAAGAGCATGTCGCCAGCCAGCAAACATTTCATGCTTTTCAGACAGTTTTAGTTAAATGAAGAACCCAGAGAGGGAACGGGACATGTCCAACAAACAGCGCCCCAATTCCACCCATTTCTCTCACATTTTTCAGAATCTTAGCACATCCAGCGGTTGCAAGCAGGTACATTTAGGCAATTAGGTATAGAAAACTTAGCTTTAAAAAAAACCCACCCGTCTATTGGATTGACTCTCACCAACCGGGGTGGGAGTCCCTTTTGAAGCTGGTCCCATGCCCCTCCCCGGGGTGGGGGATCTGTCCTTTTCTGTACCTTTCAGCGGGGAGCACTCCCAGAGCCAGGTGTTCAGGCTTCAGGTCCTGAGGTTCGTCAGGTCCTGGAGGTGAAGAGACTCGCGGCTTCTCGCCCCCGGCAGGAGTGGGGAGCTCGGGCCCGGGCTGCTCCTCAGCCAGCCGGTGCACAGCAGGGCTCTCCCCTCGCAGAGCGGCTGCATCCTCCGTGCCAGGGGCCCCAGCAGAGCAGCCTGCGTCCCCGTGGGTCCCCGGCAGTGCCAGCCCATGAGCAGCGCCGCAGAACATCCTCGTAGTACCTGGCTCAGGCGGGTCACTAGACACACGTGCCCCGGTGTCAGCTGTGCTCAAGGTGACGTCACCCTCCGCCTCCCCAGCAGCTCCTGAGCCAGGCTCCAAAGGAGTGGCTGTTCCTTCTGCAGCCTGCAACTCAGGGCCACACTGCTTGCCCAGGGCATTTTGTGTTTCTGAGATCCCGGCACCACCTCCACACCTCTGCTCATCCCCAAGTGTGTCGGGGGTCTGGGGCTCGCTGATGGCCTTGGCCACAATCGAAACATCCCCATGGGGAGATGACGCTCCCAGGGCAGAGGTGGACACTGGCATGTCACCTGGATCCTCTGTGTGAGCAAAGGCCCAGGCACCATCCTTTCCGGGTTGACTGTCACTGGTGGGTGTTTCCTGGTGGTAGGTTGCAGGAGGAATTCTATCTTCTGGAACCGAGGTCCCTTCTCGGTGGCTCTGGGGATCCACCTGGAAGTCAGCAGCCTTTTCCATGGGAGTCTCCTGAACAGCTGCCGGCAGGGCAGGACCCGAAGCTAACTTCTGCTGGCCTCCACCCTGCTGTGAGTGGGCCAGGCCTCCAGGCCCGGGCTTGGCCTCCCCAGCCCCCTCTGGCTTCTCACTTTCCTGCACCATCTGTGGGACACCAGTCATTTCCTTCCCCACACTGGCACCTGGCAGGTTCTGCTCTGCGGCACCCGGCAGCTTTCCTGGAGCAGGATCCTGGGGAACCAGACAGGGGATCTCAGCCTCTGTAGGCAACTCTTGCTTCTTCTCCTTTGCATCCACCCTGAGTCCAGCAGGAAGGGCGGGGAGAGGGGCCATGGCCACTCCTTGAGCCCCATCTGGAGGCTTCTCTGGGCGTGGCCCGGCGAGGTCCTCGCCTCTCATGCTCCCCTCGGCTCCTGCCTTTTCTCCCACTGCACTCTGGGGCCGATCGGCGGTCACGGCCCTGAGCACAGACTTCTCAAAGATCTTGGTGATGTGCTCCCTGAAGTCAGGGAGCCCAGTGATGATGCTGATCTGCTTAGAGCTTGCGTCCACACCACCTGGTGCACCCCTCCTCAGATCCTTGGAAGGGTCCACCAAGCTCTTCCTGCTGCTCTCCGGCTCCCTTGCTGCCTCACCTGCTATGCTTTCCCCACTGGCCGGGTGAGCTAGCATCTCACGGGGTCCTGTGCCCGCACCAGGCGCTCTTGCCTCTTCCTCCTCCCCTGTCACCTGCTTACTCTCCGTCAGAAGCAGCGCCCTGTCCAGGTAGGGGATGGAGTCCAAGGGTCCCTCCAAGTTTCCAGCTCTGGGGCTCCCGTGGCTGGCGTGCACTGCAGAGCTCTCCCCACTGGCAGCTCCTGGTTGTGAGAGAGGGGCAAGCAAGCCTGCAGAAAGCTTCATGGAGGTGGCATTTCCCAAGGCCAGCAGAGGCTCTTCGACGGGACAAGGCCCTGCCCCTTTGCCGGCAGCACCATCGATATGCAGGTAAGGAGTGTCTGGAGCAGCCTCTTCTGGTGGCCCAGGTGGCAGGAGTTTCTTTGGGTTGGGGAAAGCCTGGACTGCAGAAATATCCACCTTGCTGCAGGGAACCCCACCCAGCTCCCCGGCTGCTAGCAAGTCATTCTGGTTGCTGGCTGCAAGCTGCTCTGCTTGGCAGGGCTCACCTAGGGCCCAGATAGAAGCTTCCTTCCCCGGGGGGGCCTGCAGCTCCGTCTGAAGGGAGCCACGGCTCAGAGCAGCTTCTGCTGGCACCCCCAGAGGCCCCTGTGCCCCCAGCTCTCCTTCCTCAGCATTCCCACCGGTGTCGGCAGCCCCACAGTCAGCACCTCGATCCTCAGCGGCTGGGAAACTTCCAAGAAGCCTTGGGGCCCCAGCATCCGAGGCGGTGGGGGGCTGCATTTCCTCCTGTGGGGCCGGGGCCGGCTGCGGCCTGCCTGCGTGCCCTTCCCCGTGCGCCTCCGTGTCTGGGGCATCCTGGCTGGGTGCGCCCTGGGCGCCGGCCGGCGCTGGGGCTGGCGGGCCCTGAGCGGCGGCCCCGAGAGCTACTGAGTCAGGCCAACAAGGTGGGGTCCCCACTGTGTTCCCACTTGCCTTCTCCGTCTTACCCAACCCCTGGAGCGGGGGCCGAGCGTCAGCGGCTTCAGATCCTCCTACATCACTGAGACATGCTTCTTCATGCCGCCCGCTGGCTTTCGGCACATCTGCGGGCTCCTGCCGGGACTTGCTCGGGCCCTGCTCTGCGCAGCGACTCTCCTCTCTGTTCGAGTGACCTGCAAGAGGGGAGTCTTTTGAGGCGTCTGCTGCTGCGGGTGGCAACACTCTGGAAGGCAGACTGCCACCGCACGCGTCCTCTTGCTCTTTCTGCCCTCGTGCAGACAACTCTGGTCCTCCTGGGGCTGACAGCTCTGGATGCTCTGTCGGGGGACTCTCTGGAACTCTGTCCCTGGGAGCCGAACTGGGAGCATCACAGACACTGCCTTTGGGGAGCTCATCCTGAAGTTCTGATCTGGAAGCTTGTTCCTCTCTCCCACGAGTAGGCAAGCACACAACATCCAGGGGTTCCACAGGTGGGTGGATTCCAGAAGCGTCTAGGTTCCTAAAACCTGGACTACCCGGAAAAGTCTCTTTCTCATTTTCACACTGCTGGGGCTCCTCCCTGAGCATGTCAGAGATGGATGCTTCTGGTTCTGATTGCAATGGCTGGAGATGGTTCTGCGAAGACGCTGAGGGTCCCTCAGAAGCAGCTCCTTGTGTCTTGTCATCATTCAGGCAGGACAGGTTTCCTTGTTGATCTTGCTGCAGGCTGAGCATCATAAGCCCACAGTCCACTGCCAAATTCTCCCCCTCGGGGGGATGTGGCCCTTCAGCATGGACTTCCTGACCAGCTGCCTCTTGCCCCAGCCCACGAGGTTGGCCCGGGGATGTCAGCAAGCCGTCCCCGTCACAGCTGCCGGGCCTCTGTGCAGATGGGTGGCTCCTCATCTTTGTGTCAGATGTGCTCTCCACCTCCTGGGCTTTGGGGGTGACCTCGGCAGCAGGAGTTGACAGGAAATCTGATTTCTCAGATTCTAAAGCAGGAAGATAGTCCATTCTCTCCAATCCCCTCACGTCCTGAAGGGTGTCGGGACACGGGGCCTGCAGTCCCGGCCCCTCCCAGACAGCTTCTTTGGGAAGAATGTGTTCACCAGTTCCATCCGGCCCAGGCGGCAGGATGAGATCCTTCTCGGGGAGCTTGTGCAATGAGCCAGATGCATGGACCACATGGGCTTCTCCCATCGTCCCACAGGTCACTGAGCTTCTAGCTGTATCTTCTGATGGAGGGCCAGGCCTATCGGTGTGCCCAGGACCCTCCTTTCTGAGTGGCTGTGCTGAGTCTGTGCTGGAATGCACTTTGCTCTCCACATCATGGCTTAGCTTTGAAACCTCATCTTTTTCCGCCTCCAGCTTGGGCTTGCAGCCTAAAGCCCTGGGTTGCTCTCCCCCTGGGTTCTCAGGATCTCCACCGTCAAGTGGCTCTGGGACTTCTTCCTCTCCCCTGGAGTTGGCCTCAGATAGTTTACCTTCCTCTCCAGCCATAGCTGCGCTTTCAGGGGCCATGGCTTCCTCCTTCGGCCCTGGGGAGTTTCTGGCACTTTCATCTGATACACTGTCTGGGAATGGGGGAAGTACCCCTTGTTGGACTTTCTGGTCCCTAATTGAGACCTCTCCCCTGTCGTCCTGGGGCAAAGGGGCAGGACCCTCTCCACGGTTCCCATCTAGACCCTCTCTCTCACTTCTGAGATCTGATGTGAGCTTCTCCTGTCCTGCCAACCCTGTATCTGCTAGCTCTTTGGCCAGATCCGTAAGAACTGGCATCTCAGCCCCAGAAACCATCTCCCTGGTCAACCAGCTGGATTCTTCTGTGGCAACAGAGGCCTGAGTGGCTGGCAGTGAAGCGGAATCTGAAGCCGGACCTGTTTCCTCCATCAGTGCACTTGGGGAAGGCTCTGTGCTCGCAAGCAAAGCCCCCTCGGGTGGGTTGCCTGCTGCAGCACAGACAGCTGGACTGGGCTCGCTCCCCTGCCCCCCTGTCTGCAAGTGGCCCTGAGCATCGCTGGTACCCACAGTCTCCTTCCCAGTGTCCCCAGCCCCGGGTGTAGGGGCAGGACTCAGTGAATCCCAGGGCAGCTCGACGTGCACCAGATGTGCTCCCATTTGCTGCTGGCAGCTTTCCCGGGAATTTGTGTCCTCTTCTCCGGCCGTCCCAGTGGGGTGGCAGGCCCTGAGGAATCCCGAGTCATCGGCGGCGATAGCCTGAGGCGGCACCTCCGTTTGGCATTTTTCCTTGTCCGAGGCTGTGGGGGCTGGATCTGGCGGAGTCGGGGTCTCAGGCTTTGTGGGGGACTCCTCCAGACCAGATGAGCTCGCCTTGCCTGGTTGAGCTGCAGCAGGGGCCCTCGGGCCCTCTTGCACAGAAGTCGCCCCCTGCCTGGACTCTGCCGGGGGAAGGCCACCTGCAGCCTCGTTCCCTTGGGACTCGAAACCACCAGGCTGACCATCTTTTCCACACAGCTGTCCCTTCATCAGCTCTTGAGGAGGCGCCGGTGAAACCTCTGGCATCTGGTCAGTGCAGCTGGAGGAAGACGATTTATGCCCCTCTTGGCCCAGGCCTCTCCCTCTGCCGGCACTGGGGACAATGGCATCTGCTTCGCACTGAGTAGAACTGCCCCCTTCGGGGACAGGTGCGGTTGGGGCCTCCCCATGGGCACCTGGGGAAGGTTCCCTCCTGGGGTGTTGGATGAGGGGCCAATCTTCAGGTGCTGCTACTGGGCTTGCCAAGCAACCTTCCGGGGGGCCCTCGGTAAAGGGCATGGAGGCTGACGGGCACTCCTGCTCCCAGGGCACTGAGGGGCAGGGCAGTGGGGAACCGTCTGGGCCCCTGGCTTCCTGTGGGCGTTTGCTCGGCTCCGTCAGCTCCAGGGACACGATGCCCGGATCCAGGCAGGCAGCACCCTCAGAAGTGGAGCAGGAGCCTCGGTGCCCGGTGCTGCCAAAAATGAAAACATTTGATGTTTCATTCATTCTCATGGTTGTGCATCCAGAGCCACATCACAAGCAGAATCACCCCCACCCTTTCCCCACGAAAGACCACGGAACACAGCATCCCCACGCAGCTCATTCCTCTCCATGAAGAGACCACGCCCCCCAACCCTCCCCCTCCCACAAGCATCCACGTGCCCTGACTTTCTCCAAAATTCAATGCAGGGAATCTCAAACATTCAGCTTGGAGCATTCCATGCTGGTCAGTTGTGAACAGGGAAATATGAAAATACATTCACCGTAGTCCAAAAAGCAGGAGAATCAGAAAGTGTTCAATAGGTACACACCAGAATAGAGGGTTTGAACCACTTCTGTGTAACTTACAAGGTGGTCCTAAGTCCTTAATGACTATCTTTAGATGTTCAGGGAAAAGGACACAAGGGGCCAAAGCCAGGCTTTGAAATAAAGAGCTATTTTTGATAATAGTTGACAATTCAACATGTGGTACTGCAAGAGGCATTGTCCAAAGATCAATTCTGTTTAGCTATATATAAAATTGTTGGGAGCTGAATTACCTTCATGCCCATACTTGTGTTATTTGTCTTCACTTGAACTTACTTAGCTGGACGGCACATAAGGCAAAGCTATGGGGAACTTAGGGGAACATGGCTCAGCATTATGGATTTGCTGCAGCTATCCAGTTACTGTAAGGTCATTCATCACATGCCATATTTGGCCTGGGTTTCTACATGGTTTTCATCAAGTGCATTTTTAAAATGTTTAAATAATAGATGGCCCACACAAAATTTTGAAGATGTAGGAAAAATATCTCGCTCAGGCTTGCCACCTGAAGGGTTCCGGTGAATTTCCTTCTTTTCTTACACAATTTGTTAAACGATGCAATTTTGTTATTTTTGCATGGCTGTGATCCTATGTACTTGTTACGACTGCATATCTTTTAGCACCAAGAGAAATTGCTCAACACTAAGTTAATGGAAGTGTGGTTTTCCTAGGGCTTTTGCCATGTTCTTTAAAATTACTATAGGGAAAAAAATAAAATTATCATAGGGGGGAAAATCTATGGAATGCTCTTGCACCTGTTACTTATGTACACATTCACCCATTCACAGACCCACAGCGTTTTGAATGTGACCAGAGAAAAGATTCTACTCTACACATTCACTACCAGAAGTCTAGCTTTCCAGTGCCAGGCAATGCATATACATTCATTTATCAGGGATGCATACAGTGGCAAAGCGAGACACATTTTTTTTATTTATTAAGTTTTTTTTTTTTTATTTGACAGAGAGAGAGCACGAGTGGGGGGAACAGCAGAGGAGGAGGGAGGAGCAGGGAGCTCGATGAGAGACTCCATCCCAGGGCCCTGGGATCATGGCCTGAGTCAAAGGCAGACACCTAACCTACTGAGCCAGACAGGTGTCCCTGTTAAAATATTCCTGTTAAAATTTAGAAATTGAATTGTATCCCCCCTAAAATCCACATTTTGAAGTCCTAACTCCCAATGTGACTGTATTTGGAGATAAGGTCTTTCAGGCAGTAAATAAAGTTAAATAAAGTCATAGGTGTTGAGTCCTCATGCCATCTAAGTGGTGCCCTAAAAGGAAGAGGAAGAGACACCAGGAGTGTGCTCACACAGAGAAAAAGCCATGAGGGGACACAGCAAGAAGCCACCATCTGCAAGCCAAAAAGAAAGGTCTCATCAGAACCCGACCCTGCCTTCACAATAGGTATATGGGTATTTATTGTACTCTCCTTGCAACATTTTGAGGTTTCACATTTTCCAAAATGAAGGATTGTAAAATAATCTATATTGCCTCCAAGAATAAAAACTTCCAAGGAGGGAAACTGAATATTTGCCCGCCCCCCAATTCATATTCATGTGTTGACAGCTAATCCCCGAGATGGTATGAGGAAGTGGGGCCTTTGGGAGGTGACTTGTCCTGAAGATGAATGGGGCCATTAATGGGATGCATGGCCTTATAAAAGAGTCCCCAGAGAGTTCCCTGTCCCTTCTGCCATGGGAGGACACAGCAGAAAAAATATCTATGAGCCAGGAAGCAGGATCTCACCAGATAGAATCCGCTGGCACCTTGATGTTGGATCTCCAGCCTCCAGAACTGTGAAATGGACTACCACCTAAGAAATGGACTCCCCATCTTTGAGGGGGGCTATACGTCATCATTACACCCAACATCCTCACTTAATGCCTGTCGCTGCACATATGACACACGAATGATGTGCCTGAGGCACTAAAGATATTTAAGATGGACCCAAGGAAGAAGTGGCTCCTGTTTCAACCAGATTCCTTATTTTCAGACCCAAAAGCAGAGCTGACAAGGGCAAAGAAGAGAAAACTCTGAGGGTGAGTTATACAAATCTCTTTAATCCTCAGCTGGCCACAAGGACAGCTGCACCCAGAAAGCCCTGGCCCAGCGCTGATGGCTGCATGTGGAGCCACTCCGAAACCAGGCTCAGGAGGGCTCCAGGCTGCAGGGCTGTTGGATTGTTCTGGAACCAACAACTCTGCACTCTGCATTTGGCCAGTTTGCTTTTTACAAGCACTTTACATTCTGAGTCCCCCTCATTAGCTAGGGGTCACACCCTTTAGCAGTTAATGAGATTAATGGTGTGTAATTCAGAAATGAAGTGCTCCTGCATATGTCTGTTTGCTCCAGAAGCACAGGACACAACCCACTCCACACGGGGAATAATAAAAATAAAACCACTTCTTCATCCCTGCCTCCGACAGGAGCTGCCAGCTTAGAGGGAGAATGCGGCCTCCCTTCAGGCGGAATGAAGTCTTCAGGCGGAATGAAGTCTTTATAATTTGGGGACAAGATAATAGATTTATTCAATTTGGGCACCTTGAAAACTTGTGGGTCTTATCAGAAAACAACCAGGAGCAAATTCCCACTGAGCGTGAGGCACACGACTCCCCCCTCCCCCCCCACCCCGCATAGAAAACCTGCTTGTTTTACTTAGCATAAGCTGAGCCCCAGCAATTTCTTTGATTGCCCATCCGAAGCAATTTTTAAAACCAGATTAAGCCACTTGTCAGAAGCAAGTTTGCCTAAGGGCAGGAAAAATCCTAAGAACTGATCCGTGAGGGCTCTGCATTAATTGAAGCTTACATAATGTCCTTTTATGCTTCAAGATTGTATCGAAACGTGTGGGATGGAGATTCTGCTCAGAATCCAAAGGCCAGCTCTTGTGGGCTGGGCATCGCCCAACTCTCAATGGAAGGCTTTCAGCCTGTAGGGGGCGCCGCCTTTGAGTTGCGGTTATAGGAGGAGGCTGGCCGTGGTCTCCTCTGTGCAGACCAGATACCCCCAGCCCAACAAAGGGAGAAGCATAGGGTAAAGCAACCTGGGAGGAGAGGTGATTTGTTGCAGCCAAGTTCTGAGCAGACAACGGAGATGCCCTCCCCACTACCCTAGCTGGAGACAACAACTTCCACGTGGGTTCCTAAGTGCACAGCTCTGAAGACACACTTGAGCCAACCAGGAATGTTCGGGGAAGGAGGCTGGTTGAGAAAAAACAAGCATGGCCCTTGAACTTCCAAGCTTCAAGGGAACCAGCAAAACCAGGAAGCAAAATTGTCATGATGGAGAGTTGCCACCTGCTGAGCATTTATCACGGATGCTAAGCACTTTCCAGTTATGATTGCGCACAATCCACTCAGTAGCGCTGCAGAGTAGATGGCCCTCATTGCACACATGTAGAAATAGTCCCAGAGAGCTTTCTTTTTTTTTTTTTAAGATTTATTTATTTACTTATTTATGATAGACACAGAGAGAGAGAGAGAGAGGCAGAGACACAGGCAGAGGGAGAAGCAGGCTCCATGCAGGGAGCCTGATGTGGGACTCGATCCCGGGACTCCAGGATCGCACCCCGAGCCAAAGGCAGGTGCTAAACTGCTGAGCCACCCAGGGATCCCCCCCCCCCAGAGAGCTTTCAGACTGGACCCAGGGGCTCAGAGCTCCTGAGGCAAACAAAGCAAGCTCGAGCCCCACACACTGCCTGGCTCCGGGGTCCTGCCACCTCCTGCTTCCCTGTACTTGTCGACTTCACACCTTCTGGACAGGCACTCCAGCCTCTTCTCCCATGCACTCTGGCTGCATCATTCTGTTTCCCAATCTGCAGCCAGAGCAAAACGGCTTAGAAATAGAAGCCTAATCCCACCACCCTCGTGGGATATCTCTCCGGTGGCTTCACTTTGCAATCAGCTGTGGCCCTTGCCTACCTTTCCTGTCTCGTCCCACTCGGACCTCCCCATCTGTGCATCTGCCCGGAGCCTGGATTCCTCATACTCTTCCCCGGCAGGTCCCAGCCCTACTCATCACTGGTCAACAAAGCCCTCCTGGCCTGGCCACTTGGATCAGATCTGCTTTCACAGGCCCACCTACTGACGGCTGTAGTCACAGTTGCCATCAACATGGATCGATGATCATTCCCTCCATTGGAGTATAATGAAGACTAAGTCTTGTTTCTTTACAATATTGTATCCCCAGTATCTAGCATATAGCAAACATTGAATATACGAATGTATGAGTAGATGCACAGATGGATGGGTGGATGGATGGATGGATGGATGGATGGCTAGGTGGATGGGTGATTGGTGGATGGATGACTGGATGCCTGGATGGCTGGATAGATGGATGAATGGTTGGTAGATGGCTGGCTGGCTGGCTAGAGGAATGGCTGGATGGTTGGGTGATTGACTGGTAAATGGATGACTGGATGAACGGATGGATGGTTGAATGAATGGATGAACGGTTGGTGGATGGATGATTGGGTAGATGAATGCGTGAGTGGGCAGATACAAGTGAACCCAAATCAAAGATTCTAAATATGCAGAAATGCTCCCAAGTCATGGTTGTTTGATGTGACAATCTCAGCATAGTAACCTAGTAACCTGTTTTGTCCAAATTCTTCATTTTACTGCTGAAGATCCAGGAAAATGAGGCTCAGAAAAGGCAAAGTACTTTTGTTTCAAACGCTTCTTGAGGTTAAGGCAGCACTTTTCAACCACAAGTCCCTGTGCACACTGGTGGGTCTGATGAGTTTAGGGGGTGCACTGCAAGAAATTTGTTACTAATTATAAAGTACAGAAGTCTGTGAATGATTTGTTATTTTCATAAATTAGTGTAATTGAAAAGATTAGAAGATTTCCCCACATAACATCATCACTGTTACTCATTGCATTCCAATGTTCTTTCTGGAAAAGGAAAGCAAGGGGTAGAGAGAGATCCTGTGACTTCCACTGCAGCCCCTGGAAACCACCAGTCCAAATATACTGTTACCAGTTGTGGCAGCTGGGGTGGTGATGAGAGGGCTCTGGGCTGGGGGTGGTCCTCAGCTGCACGT
The DNA here is from genome assembly GCF_018345385.1 of Vulpes lagopus. Classification (NCBI taxonomy): domain Eukaryota; kingdom Metazoa; phylum Chordata; class Mammalia; order Carnivora; family Canidae; genus Vulpes; species Vulpes lagopus. Next base: position 9,489,708 of record NC_054825.1, read on the forward strand.
ATTTCTGCCTTGGCCCATAAATTTGGGGTTTTTCTGACACAGCTGAGCTCTCAAAGAAAGTATGACACTCTGCCCTATTCTCCCTTAGGGTTATCCCCCAGGAAGAAGTGAGACTCCTCTGATTGGTGAGAGGGGGAAATCAGCCCCCATAGATACAGTTTCCACACAGGTGGGGGTTAAGGTGCTCCAGGTCGCAGAGATAAGAACTGCCTTCCCCCAGCTGCCTGCCAAGTGACAAGCTCTCTGGAGCTGGCCCTCCCCAGGCTTCATGGCGCCCTGTGCTTGTCCACACCCTGGCACTGGGTGGGGAAGATTAGCTCAGGGGGCAGTATCAGGAGCCCCATTTCGATGTATCTGCTTGTCCAATTTTGCCACTGATAAAGCTGGCTCTCTTCTCCTTTCAGACTCCGGTGCCAGTTTCATGATTGAGTAAGAATCTGGTGGGAAGGGATGTGATGAATTAGCTCCCCAAACCCCAAGAGCAGTTTAGGATGACTGTGGCGTTCTATTTCTCCCATAAGTTTTTAGGACTTGCCAACATCTGAATGAACCCATGGGTCATGTTGTACATGTGACTTTTCTTCAGTAGAAGGAAGGCCGAGACCCCAACCAAAGAAAGGAAACTGGACTCCAAAATGTTTTCAGTTCTTCCAAACATTGAATCAGGACAAACCTGGTTACTTTGGGGATCGTGTCAATCTTCACAATGACACAGCTAAATGGCTAATCACCCAACCAATTCACTGTCTTTAGTCTTGTCCTTTACTTTGTATTTTTTCTCTCTGTGGATCATAAGTCTGGTAACCAACAAGCTCTAGGGTTATAAATAACCATGATTCTTGGAGATACTCTACTCTTTATGAGATGCTCACTTCCCAGTTTTTCTTTCTTTCTCTTTTCTATCCCAAACTAAGAAGACTGCCTAAGAAAAGAGTTCCCTCAAGAACTTGATATATGAGGAGTGCGTGGGTGGCTCAGTTGGTTAAGGATCTGACACTTGATTTCAGTTCAGGTCATGACCCCAGGGCTGTGAGATTGAGCCCCACGTCGAGTTCCCCCGCTCAGCACAAAGTCTGCTTGGGATTCTCCCTCTTTCTCGGCCTCCCAGCCCTCTTACTCATGCACACACACACACACACACACACTCTCTCTCTCTTTCTCTTAATAAATAAACAAATACATACATACAATCTTAAAAAATAGAGAACTTGATACATGATTGGGCCAACTATGATAGATCATTCTGGATCAATTACTAATGACTAACAAGAGTTGTGTAAGATATGTTCTCCATTTTTTCAATTCTATCAGAAGCTTTTAAACACTGAACTCCATGTTTCTCATAATATGATTGTTAGATGTGCAAGAAAGCAGTGTCCCTGCTCTTTAGATGATACAGGAAGCACTAGAAGAAGCATGATTAAACAAGTTTCTTTACCGTAGGACTTCTCAGTGCCTTTGAGATACCACCACACATTGTGAATCAACAAGAAGATACCTGCACAGTGTTTTCCAAACTTAGTGTTTCTCAAAAATCTTCCTCTGCCCCCCCTTTTTAAAAGATTTTATTTATTTATTCATGAGAGACACACAGAGAGAGAGAAAGAGGCAGAGACACAGGCAGAGGGAGAAGCAGCCTCCATGCAGGGAGCCCAATGTGGGACTTGATCCTGGGGCTCCAGGATCAGGCCCTGGGCTGAAGGCAGCGCTAAACTGCTGAGCTACCCGGGCTGCCCTCTGCCCCCTTTTCTAATAGGGCATTTAGCGAGACTGGTGTGCCACACAGAGAACATAGGATGGGATGCACAGCCCTAAGTAAAAGGAAGATCTGGTAAAGACATTTCAGCTGTCCTTTAGAGAACCAGAAGGACAGTTCTGAAAACACACTATCAAAGCACCCCGTGTACTCACCTCTCACCTGCTCTGGAACAGAATATGCTTGTAAATCAAGAACATGTGAATAGCTCCTTTGTGCCTCAGAACAAGGCCAACTGAGGGCTCTGCACATTGGGACCTCCTTCCCCCTCCACGGTAACACTCCCTAACTCTCCTCTGCAGTGAGAACCCCCAACTCTCCTCCACCACGGGATTTCCTCTTTCCCTCCTCCATGCTGAGACCCCCTTTCTCCCCTGAATGGTGTTTTCTATTCCCCTAAAGCCTGTGTGTAGACTCAGTACCTGCATGTTATCTTGTTTGTTTACGCACTTATTTTCCCACTGGGTACGGCCTTCTGGATCTTGGAGGGAATTCATCTCATTTATTTTTATACCTCAGTCTAGCACTGGTACATACTCTGCTGAATGAATGATTCAATATGGAATGAATATAGAAACGAGAAATAATTTTTTTTAACTGACATAAAAAAACTCCTGTACTATGAGTGGTACTGCCTATTCCAGGGACTTTGGGAAAGGATTTAAATTCCAAGTGATTCGTGCAGAGGAAAGAATTCTCAAGTTAATAAAGAGAGGGAAATTGCCAGGTCTCAACAACTAAACCTGGTATTTCGCGGAGGAAGGTACCTCCTCAGAAACTTCTTTGCGATCTTAGTAGATTAGGGCCAATCTACACACACGGCCCTAATTTGTCCAAACAATGCTTCCTGCACAGAGACCAAGGAGCCCAGTGACCTTGGCAGCCCTGTCTGACTCAGCTTTGTATTTTTAATGTAGTTTTAACTCTTTCCTGTGCTCATTCTGTTACAGAATAAACAAAGACCACAATGCTTGAGCGACCCATGCAATAGCCGAGAGGAAAATAAATAAATCACCTTATTATTCAGTGCACACTCTGCCACCATGAACTTAAGATGACTTCAAGGTCAACATGTCAGCCCATGTCAGAGACTCCATTATCCAGCAGAGTGGGGCAGGGGGGAAGGGCAGGCAACTGGATTCCAAGAAAAATCCAAAAACTGTCTTCTAACCAATTTTTTCAGCATCTTTCTTGTGGGGTCCAAAAGACAGTGGACTAACCCAATTTTGTGGTTCCCAGACTGATTGTTGGAAGGGGCTGCTGGACTGTTGCACACAAGAGCTCCCCATAGAGAGATGTGGCACGAATCTCTTTCTGGGTGTCACTTGCATCTATCATTGTCCTTCCAATGCATCTAGATACTGTCATGACCAGACGCCAATTCATTTAAATGTGTTAATTTTTTTTTTTAAACAGGGAAAGAGAAAGAAGTGGGGGGCAGGGAGAGAGAATCCTCAAGCAGACTCCCCACTGCATGCAGAGCCCAAAGTGGGACTTGATCCCATGACCCTGAGATCATGACCTAAGCCCAAACCACAAGTCAGTCACTCAACCAACTGTGCCACAGGTGCCCCCTTCTTAATTTCTTTTTTTTGGTCACACATGTGGCTTTATTATGAGCAGCAGATGTGACACTTCCAGCAATAGTAAACAAATTGATTTACAAAAGCCGGAATGCAGGGAAGCCGCCTGGTTGGAACCCTTGGAAACTTATATATAGATGCCAACCCAGAGCAGGTGGGAAGAAGATTCCAAAGCCCATGAAGAGCAAGGCCACCAAGGAGATGAGGAGCTCTTTGTAGATATTCTGAGTACACTTGGTGGAGGTGACCTCATAAACAAAGAAGCAAGCAGTAAAGAACATGCCAATGGCCAACAACACCATGGGAAGATGGGAGAAGAGAGCTGGGTTCACTGGGCTGGTACCTGCTCTTGGCCTCGAGCTTCATTTTGCCAGGCACAGGGTCACCCATTGCTCTACCACTAGAATAACACATCAGCAATATTTTCTTATTTTTAGGTTAAATCCTACAAATTACTCACAGAAAAATGCAAGCAGTGGTTTTTTGTGTGCTTGGATTACGGTGGCATTTCTATTTTATTTTGACGTAAAGGAACAACAAATAGTGGTAGACATATTTTTGTTAATATTCCTTCTTGATAAGACTTCTCGTGTACATTAAAGTCATTTTCCTGCCTTTGTCAATGCAGTAAAAGCAGAAAACATATTGGAATCTTCCCTTGATGACTGAAAAATCTTTCAGAGAATTTGGGGCATTCCCTGAACAAAACAATGTCACTAGTGTCACCTATGTGAGGCTCTGTGCATGTGTACCGAGCTCAAAAAATGATAAAGGGTTTCTTTCTAGAATAAGTCTCAGTCACCAACCCACTGTAGATTTGCCTCTCTATAATCTCACTGTCCTAAATGTGTACAGGGTGGAGGGATTGATGAATCAGCATCACCAAGAATCAAGCTAGTTCCATGTTAAAGGCATAAAAACCATCCCAGGCTCCTTCCCAACATTAACACAGCTGCAGTGATTATTTAAGATTAACTCCTGTCAAAGTTGGCGTTTGAGGCTGCAAAAAGAAAAGAGACTATCAGTGTCTAGAATGCAAGCTGCTCTTGAGAAGGAAAGAAAAACAACTCTTGCCCATGGCATCTTCTCCCTTATTATCTTTTTTTTTTTTTTCTAGAAGTGTCTCCCCACCCCTCCCAAAGTAAATGCCAGGTGTTTTACTGCAGAGAAAGAAACTTGATCCGATGGCTTTTTGGTCTTTTCAGAGAGCTTGGGTTGGGAAGAGTCATATAAAGAATTGTTACCACAACAGGGGTTTGGACTAATGGGGGATCAGCTGCTACAGGAGATAGGAGAAACAGAGGTCTGTGATCCCTAGAGATGGAAAGCAACAGAGTAAGTGCTGCTTTTACCCCCATAAGGGCCTGGAGAAAGCAGCCCAGGGAGAGCCCAAGAGTCTCCCAGACTTGAGGTGATGGAGCTGGGCAACTGAGTGCCAGAGAAGAGGAAGATGGGCAAAGACAGAGCTCTGGGGATATCCAAGCTCTGATCAGCATGTATATGTACAAACACCACCTGAGATTAGGTTCAGACCACCTGAGAGTTTTATAGAGCAGAATCCTTAAAGCTAACACAGAGCTGGGAAGAGCTCCTGTTCCCACCCACCACAGTGCAAAAAACTCATAATTCATGTGACATCTGTTAAAGTACTAAGAAGAGCCTTGCCTCAGTAGTAGAAAAAATGAACCTGTGCTAAACACTGCTCTGGTCCCACCTAATGAAGTCCCAAAAGGATTAAGCTGTTCCAAATAACTGAACTGCATCCCAGAGCAAAGTTCAAGAATATTTATAAGAATACAAAAATATCCAGAATCCAAAAGCATAAAGCCCACAGTGTTTGGAATGCAAAGAAGCAGGGAAACATGACCCACAGTGAAAAGTAAACTCAATTTATCAAAACGAGCCCAGAAATTATGCAGATGAGAGAATTAGTACACAAGGACTTTTAAAAACATGTTATAATCATGTTATAAACATGTTAGGAGGCTAGAGGGAAGATTCAGCGTGTTAAGTACAGACACGGAAGATATAAAAAAAGATCCCAATCAGGACACAACTGGCTGGCTCAGTTGAGGAACATGCAACTCTTGGTCTTGGGGTCATGAGTCTGAGCCCTACACTGGGTTTAGGGATTACTTAAAAATGAAATCTTTAGGGGTGCCTGGGTGACTCAGTCAGTTAAACATCTGCCTTCAGCTCAGGTCATGATCTCCGGGTCCTGGGATCGAGTTCCCCAGCGGACTCTCTGCTCAGAGGGGAGCCTGCTTCTCCCTCTCTGTCTGTCCCTCCTCCTGCTTGTATTCTCTCTCTCTCTCTCTCTCTCAAATAAATAAATGAAATCATTAAAAAAAATCCCAGTCATATATATCGAGATGAAAACTCCAATGTCTAAAATGAAAAACAAAAAATAAAAAAATAAAATGAAAAACACACTGGGTGGGATTAGTAACAGATTAGTCATTAGAGAGAAAAAGATTAGTGACCTTGAAGACATAGCAATAGAAATAGTCCAAAATTAAACACAGAGAAAAAAAGACAAAAAAAAAAATAAAAAATAAAAACAAAAAGAGAGCATCAGTGAGTTGTGAGACAACTTCAAATAGGCAGATATAGTCCACAAAGGCGGAAGGGAGATTTTAAAAAACTATTTGGGGAAATAACAGGTGAAAACTTTTCCAAAAATGATGTAAACTATAAACAAGCAGATACAAGAATCTAACTCTAAGCACAGGAAACAAGAAGAAACATACACCAAGTCTCATCATAACCAAATTGCTTAAAACCAATAAAAACATGAAAAATATTAAAAGCACACAGAGAAGAAAAGACAGAAGAACAAAAGAAAGGGTCACAGAAACTTGTCGGAAACCATATGTGCTGGAGTGCAGTGGGGCAGTATCTTTCAAGTAGTAAAAGAAAAAAGAACTGTCTACCTAGAAACTTTGCCCAGCAAAAATATCTTTCTAAAATATAGGTGAAACAAAGATTTTCTTCAGACATTTAAAAGCTAAGAAAATTAATCACCATCAGACCTATCTCTCAAGGAATGTTGAAGAAGTCCCCTCAAACCAAAAAGAAATAATGTCAGATGACCATCAATATCTACACATAAGAATAAAGAATCACTGAAATGGTGACTATGGTGGTAAATATAAAGTCTTTTTCTATTATGTAAATCTCCTCTGAAAGATAATTGGCTATATCGAGCAAAAATAATTATATTGTGAGATTTGAAACATATATAGAAATAAAATGTATGACAACAAAGCACAAAGGCTAAAAGGGGAGAAATAGAAGTATACTGTTATAAGGGCAAAACTCTTCTAAATATACATGAAATGGTGCAATATCACTTGAAAGCAGATTTATCACATTAAGGATGTATCATATAGATGCTAAAGCAATCACCTAACATATAGTTGTGGTTAATAAGTTAAAAGGTAAGCAAAATAAAATCATAAAAATAATGACTTTTTTCCGAAAGAAGGCCAAAAAGGAAGGTAAAAGGAACAGAAAGGAGGTGGAGGAACCAAATGATAAGACTGTAGATTTAAGCCAACCATATTAATAATCACATTAAATGTAAATGTTATAAACACTTCAGTTAAAAGGGAGCATTATTCAGAATGGATTAAAAAGGAAGACCCAATTGTATGAGAAAAGCATTTCAAATTTTGCTTAAGAAAAACACATAGATTAGGGATCCCTGGGTGGCACAGCGGTTTGGCGCCTGCCTTTGGCCCAGGGCGCGATCCTGGAGACCTGGGATCGAATCCCACGTCGGGCTCCCGGTGCATGGAGCCTGCTTCTCCCTCTGCCTGTGTCTCTGCCTCTCTCTCTATCTCTCTGTGACTATCATAAATAAATAAAAAAAAATTTAAAAAAAACCACATAGATTAAAAGGAAGAGAATGCAGGGGAGGGGATAAGCTATACTATGAAAATACCAATGAAAATAAAGTTAGTTCATCTGTATTACATCAGACAGAAAAGATTTTGCAGCAAGGAGTATCACCAGGCATAAAGAAGGTCATCTGAATGAGAAAAGGTTCATTTCATAGGGCATAAACATTCTAAAAGTTTACTTAGTAACAGAGCTTCAAAATACATAAAGCAAAAACTGATGAATAAAAAGAAATGGCCAAGGGGATCCCCAGGTGGCTCAGCAGTTTAGCGCCTGCCTTTGGCCCAGGGCGTGATCCTGGAGTCCCGGGATGGAGTCCCACATCGGGCTCCCTGCATGGAGCCTGCTTCTCCCTCTGCCTGTGTCTCTGCCTCTCTCTCTCTCTCTCTGTCTCTGTGTGTCTCTCATTAATAAATAAATAAAATCTTTATAATAATAAATAAATAAATAAATAGAAATGGCCAAGTCCACAATTATATACTGGCAGTTCCATACACCTTTCTTGGTAATTGACTGAAAGAGCAGATTAATAAATCAGTGCAGATACAAAAGGCTATCAATTAATTTAACCGAATCACTATGTATTAAACACTATCTATTAGAGGCAGAATTACATTATTTTCAAGAGAAAATGACACATTTACAAGATAGACCATATTCTACCCATTTTAAAAACATCTCAGTAAATTTTAAAAGATTAAAATTGTTTAAAGTATATCATCTGGCTACAATGGGATTAAAGGAAAAATAACAAAAGATAACTGGGGGCTCCTGTGTGGCTCAGTTGGTTAAGTGTCTGACTCTTCATTTCAGCTCAGGTCATGATCTCATGGGTTGTGGAATGGAGCCCCACGTGGGGACCCAAGCTTGGGGGGGATGTCTGCTTGAGAGTCTCTCCTCCTGCCCTCCCCTGACTTGTGTGTGTCTTTCTCTTTCTCATTAAAATAAATAAGTCTTAAAAAAATTAAGATATCTAGAAAATCCCCAAAGTATTTGGATATTAAATAATACTCTTCTAGTGGCCCATGAGTCAAAGAAGAAATTAAAAGGGAAATTTGAAAGTATTCGAACCAAATGAAAATGAAAACACAAATATCAAAATGTCACATGTAGTTAAAGCAAGACTTAGACTTTCAATGCACCAAAGCACATATATTAAGGGAAAACAAATCAATGGCCTCAGCTTCTACCTGAAGAAACTATAGAAACGGGGTGCCTGGATGCCTCAGTCAGTTAGGCGTCCAACTCTTGATTTCAGTTCACAGGTCATGATCTCAGAGTTGTGAGACGGAGCCTCACGGGGAGCCTGCTAAAGATTCCCTCTCTCCCTTTCCCGCTGTCCACCCCCTCTCTCTCCCTCTCAAAAAAAAAAAAAAAAAAGAAAGAAGAAAAGAAAGAATAGAAACATTTGCACAACATTGAACTGTACTTAGAATTGATGGTAAATTATACGTTATGTATTTTTTTTACCACAATAAGAAATAATTTTAAAAACCAACAAGTAGCTGTGTATAAAAGAAGCCAGACACCAAAGTATATATGCTCTTTAATCCCCCTTTATATAAAGTGAAGCAATACTTGGCAAAACTAATTCCTGGTGGTAGAAGTCAGAACAGTTGTTATGCTTAGGCAGGGTACTGACTAGGAAGTGACACGAGAGAATGTTCTGGGGCAACAGAAATGATCTAGCTCTAGAGTGGGGCTTGATCACACAGGTGTACAGGAGTATAAACATTCATCAAGCCCTCAGCTTCATACTCTTATGGAACGTATCTTATACCAACAAAAGAAGGCAATTGGAAACAAAACAAAGCAAAACGTTGGAGACAATAAAAAGATCAGTAGTCATCAGGGGTTGGTGGGGGACGGAAACAGGAGATTTCTCAAGTCAGTGAAACTTTCCTGCAAGATATTGCAATGGTGGGTACATTGTATTACGCTTTTGCCAAACCCACAGACTGTACAACACGAGAGTAAAGCTTAACGTAAACTAGATTTTAGTTAATAATAATGAGTCAATGTTGGCTCATTAACTGTTACAAATGCACCAAACTAATGTAAAATGTTAATAATGGGGCAAACTGGGGATGCCTGGGTGGCTTGGCTTAGTCAGTTAAGCATCTGACTCTTGATCACAGCTTAGGTCTTGATCTCTTGACTCAGGGTTGTGAGTTCAAGCCCTCTGCTGGGCTCCACGCTGGGCACGGAGCCTACTTGAAAATAATAATAATAATAATAATAATAATAATAATAATAATAATAAGGCAAACGGTAGAAGAGGAAGGGGGATGTATAAGGGATGAGCACTGGGTGTTATTCTGTATGTTGGCAAATTGAACACCAATAAAAAATAAATTTATTATTAAAAAAACATAAATTCTAGGTCACTTTTCAAATTTAAATTCAAAATAAAGCCTTTGGCAGCAACATAAAAAAAAAAAGAATTCTCTGTAAAAGAATTCACTGCTCAATTTTTCTGTAAACCCGAAACTGCTCTAAAACATAGTCTATTAATTGAATACACCGCATATAAAACTATTCCTACTGATATATCATTTACATATTTAAATATATATTATATATAAACATGTGTACTCATAAATGTATTGTTTGCATGTATTTAAATATTTCAGTACATATGAACATGCATATACACACACACAGCTATCACAATCAGTAAAGAACTAGAACAATGAGAAAAGCCTGAGGGAAATGCTAATATTTTAAGAGCAGTTGTCTATAGATGGTGAGTGCGTTGGTGATATTTTTTTTTCCTCCCCTCCCTTTTCACTTTTCTGTATTTCCCAAGTTGTTACAGTAAATGGGATATGATCTCCAGGTGGAAAAACAGTCCTGCTCGCCTCTCTCTAAATGCTCCCTGGAAGCCAGATGAGCAGAGAGCAGACCTAATTCACAGACCTTCTCTCGGGCCCGTGGCACAAGCCGGGGAGCTCACTACCCGCCCTCTCTGCCTGTTTACTTCCTGCAGGGATAAATAATGAGTCAGGAGCAGGACTGGCGGAGGAGGCCCTGCCTGACACACCCGGCCTTGGCAGGAGCTCCGAAGCGCATCTGGGACTTTGCAGAAGTTTGTTTGGAAGGAACGATCACAGCCGCGCAGGGGACCTGGGGCTCCTTCATTCAGAGCCGCCCCGGCCGCTGCTCAGAAAACAGATCTTTTTGATTTTCCTTTTTTTTTCTGGGTCTGAGAACGGCCCTTGTTTACAGGGAAATTAGATTGTAAGGACAGACTGGGGTTTGCTTTCTAATTATGGAGCCACAACACAAATGTTTTCAGACACCCGCGAGAGCCCAGCACGATGGCTCTGAGCCCGGCTCCCGGCAGCAGGGGACCCAGCTGGATTGCAGGCCCCATCGTGCCACATTCTGTGTGCGTGGGGGGCACGTTCCTTCACCCTCCTGGGCCCCGCCGTCCTCGTGGCCTTCCCGTCACCTGCCTGCATCCCCGCTGAGCGGTGGGCGAGGTGTGGGCTTAGGCACTGGGTCCCACGCCCCACGTACAGGTGACTCAGTGGCAGGCAAGGCGTCAGGACCACCTGTGCCCATCATCGCAAGTCCACTCTTTCATGTTTCAAACCATCTTTCTACCCTTCCCTAACCTGCTGTCACCCAAACACCAAGGATTCCTGTTCTAAGTTTGTGTATCTGAAGAAGTCAAGAGGTTGAGCTTAATAAATATGCTCCATCCTGTCTTTCCCAGGCTTAAAGAGGTTCTGGAATTCTCCATGTAAGGCCCTTGTAAGTCTAGGGATGCCTGGGTGGCTCAGTGGTTGAGCGTCTACCTTTGGCTCAGGTCGTGATCCCGGGGGTCCTGGTATCCAGACCCACATCGGGCTCCCCGCAGGGAGCCTGCTTCTCCCTCTGCCTGTGTCCCTGCCTCTATGTGTCTCTGATGAATAAATAATCTTTTAAAAATATATCTTAAGAAAAAAGGAGCCTCTTATGTCTAGTCCTTTACTAAGTTCTGTTTCCTCTTGATCCGTAATGATGACAGCTATTCCTCTGCCTCGAACTGTCTCCTTTCCCCACAGGTCCCTTTTTCTAGTTGGTTCTGCAGACCCAGAGGCAAGGCTATTCCCTCTGGAGACCTCTCTCCCTCCCCTCAGCCCCAGCCGGGCCCTCTCTCCCACCCCTGTGCCCCTGTGCTCCCGTAGAGCCTGCCTACAGCACTGAGCTTTTCTAGAAAGATCTGCTTGCGTGCCTCTCTCTATGACTGGATCAACACATCCTCTGGCCTCAAGCTCACAGCATGGCCTGTGGTAAGCTGTGGAGCCTTGTTTGCTAAATGGAGTAAAGAATCTGCCCCACCTCCCCGCAAAGGGGTGACGTTTGTTCAGGTGTGGGTGGAGAGTGCTGGGCGCAGAGCAGGCAGTGAGCTGTCCCCGAAACGCAAGAGAGCCCAGACGCTTCCCCAGAGATGGAGGACTCTCCTGTGCCCCCGTGAGGCCGGGGTTGTCGTAGTCCGCACACTGGCCAGCGTCACCTGGTAGCGGCAGGATTCCCTCCTGGGCCCTGGGTCTGCGACCACGGAACTCAGCAAATACACCTGCTTCGGCCACTTTTTCACTTCCCAGCAAATAGTCCTCACCGCCCAATTGCTCAAGACAAAGCTTCAGGAATCTTCCTTGAGTGTCCTCTCCCTCCCTCCCAATCCAATCTATCAGCGAGTCTTGGCATCCCTCAGCCCCAAATATCTCCATCTTCACCTTAATCACGTCAGTGCCTGTGTGCTCAGTGGGCCTGTCCCATCCCCAGAGGGGAGGGGGAAAAGTATCTTAGGTGGTACAGTGGAATTATAGGGGACTCTCGGGTCCAGGATGTCATCCAAAGACCACGGTCCATACACAACATATCTATGGTATGGGAATTTCCCGGGGAGGGAAAAAGGCAATTAGGAATAAAATGTCTAGGAAGGCTTCTGTACCAGGAGGGAGGAAGATAATGAATGTAAGGTTGAGATCCTGCCTCGCTCTAGGCGCCCTAGATCCTGCCAGGGACCTGCATGGTTTCCTCTCTGACTTTTCTGGCCTCCCGCCTTGGCCCCTGGCATTCTCCATACGGTGATCAGAGAGGTCTGAGCAAACCATAAATCAGAGCGCCCAGGTGGCACAGTCGATTTAGCATCTGACTCTCGGTTTCAGTTCAGGTTCATGATCTTGGGGTGGTGAGATCGAGCCCCGCGTCTGGCTGCATGCTCAGTGGGGAGCCTGCTTGAGATTCTCTCCTTCCCTCTCCCTCTGTTCCTCCCTAGCTCATGCTCTCTCTCTCTCTCTCCTCTCAAACCACCCCACCTCCACCAAAAAACAAAAAAAAAAAGAACTATACATCAGTTCATATAACCTAAATCCAGATTTCTTACCATGGCCTTTGGGCCCTGGTCTGGGGGCTCTGGACCCTGCCCTCCTCCCCACCTCCCTACCTCATCAATCTCCCTCTGTCTCTCCAACTCACCAAATTCACTGCCACCTTGTGTCCTTTGCACTGCCCGTCCGTTGACCTGGGTCTTCCCATACCTGCCTCCTTTTTGCCGTTCCAGACTCCACTCTTCCATCCCTTGCTTCCCTGACCATCTAATCCAGGGCATCGGATTTCAGAGTTCTCAACACCCGGGTGCATCAGAATCACCTGGAGGCCTGGTTAAGCACAGCCCACCGGAGCCCACCTCTAGAGCTTATGATTCAGGGAGTCTGACCTAGGACCGCTCTTCTATGGACTTCCCCGGTGGTGTGGAGCCTGCCAGTCTGGAACCTCACCTTGAGACCCATGATCGAATCTAAACTGGCCGCTCCCTTCTCTATTGCCGTCTATCAGGATGCCCCGCGTGGTGTCCTTTGGAGCTCTGACATTACCTGAAAGTGCCTGTCTTCCTTTTGTTGCCTTGTTTAGTGTCTGACCACGCTACAACCTACTTACCCCCTGGGGCAGAGACCCCAGGGCTCCTGCTGTCACCCCTGTCCCTGGAGCAGTAAGAGGGGCAAGCTGGCTCTGTGCTAGGAGCACAGGATCGTCCTCCGGCAGGGGCCAGGGGAGGCACCCCCCAGCCTCTGCGGGGTTTGAGGGACACAGGGCTAAGTTGCAACAGTGACACCATGTGGCAAGAGGAAAGCAAGGCAGCTGAACGATGGGACTCGTTTGGATGAAGAACTCAACCCCCTTGGGATGTAGGAACCCCATCCCTGTGTAATTCAGAGGGAAGAAGACCCTCAAGGCGGAAACCACAGACTCCAACCGCTAACCCATGAAGGACACAGAGCTCCAGGCCTCAGTGATCCCATCTGTACGGCGGAGAGAACGCTGCGCACAGGGGTCGTTAGGGAAGAGTCACACAGGCCGTCCTCCCCTCCCTTGTCCCAGGTCCAGCAGGAGCCACTGCAAGCCTTTCTGGGCTTTCTAGAGTTTTTCCAAGGAGAACACACAGTATGAAGTCAATGGTTTTTTCCGTCTTTTGTAAAAACCTACAATAGATCCTATGAAGGGAAAATGCTAATTGTCTGATGTGGCGAAGGGAGAGGCAAATGCATTTGAGGATAACAAGAGAGCAAAGTCTTAGAAAGAGGTGGCCATGGGGCTCTAGGCCTCATCCAAGATTCCCGGGTGCCCAGAGTGTCACGAAAGCAGCACTGTCTTAGGGCCTGAGGGACTGCATGGTCTGGACCAGCGGGTACTATGGGGTAAAGTAAGGATTTGGAATTGGAAATGAATTGATTTGAAGGAAATAAAAGTGTATTTTGTGTGCTAGAGCATTTGGCATGGTGTCTGGTGCTCATCTGCAAAATGAACATTAAATGTGATTACTATCATCATCGGGGGTGCCGAGGGCCCTGTGCGTCACTGGGGAGCCAGCACTTGCCCTCTCTTCCCCTAAACGACCTGACTCCAGGAGCCCGTGCACCTCTTGATAGTTGGTGGGTTAGTTAGTCCAGAGCCCTGCACCACAGACATTCACTTATTTCTGGAGGAGAACTCATGTTTCTAATTGGGAACAGGAAGTTGCTTCTTTGGGCTTGCTCTTAGAAGACACCTCTTTTATGCTCAATTCACATGGCAATGAGCAGCAATTCTTCCTCCAGGGAAAAATAATAATTGAGTAAAGCTGAGGAAGAAGAAACAAAAGCCCTTTGAGCTGCCGTTACTCCTCAGTCTAGCCGTGATGGAGGCCCCAAATACTTCCCAAGCCTCTTGAGAGATCCCAGAACCTCACAAAGATGTCAGGAGGGGAGTCTGGACCTTGGGTCTCGGCCAACAGGGATTTCCTTTGCGTAGAATTCCAGAAAAGATTAATCTATCCATTAGTTTCGCGGTCACCCAGAGCCAGTTTAGACGGGTCATCTGGTCTCATTAGAGCTAAATATTAAAAACTCTGTCCAGTGATCCTCATAGAAAGTTCATGAAAGCAGAACTCCACAGGGGCGTGTAGGAAGTAAAGGAGGCCTCCCTTTTGCAGAACACAGGGGTCAACGGTGTCGTTCTGTGATTCCCTCAGCAAGAAAAGAATACCCTGCCCCACCGTTCCCCTAAAGAGATCTAATGTTCAAGGCCAAGAGGTTCCAAGTGCCTCCTCTAGAAACCACTGTGGCCTGAGCCACCCAGAAAGTAGTCCCAGTCAGGCGTGGAAATTCCTGTCACCAGGGGTCGCTCTCACTCACCATGACCCTCTGAAGTTTAAACCCAAAACATAGAAATGTTGCTCAAACTCTTAGGTCAAGTGATACTGCAAAGCATTCGTGACCTAAGATTTCATTGTCTAGTGATGGGGAGGGGCGAGTCTACCTTTCAATTTTGCATTTTTGTTCCGTGGAGCTCCAGTGGATTTGTTCCTTTAAGGCCTGTCATTAGAGCCTCCTGGAAGCTGGGCTTCAGTTGCTCAGGAAGGTTCTTCCAACCAGATAGGTCATGCGCTGAACCCACAGACAATTACTAACGGCCTCCAGTGTTCTTGTCCCGAGTCTGTTCTGGGGACTGAATGTTCACGTCTGCTGGCCCTCTGCTTGGGAACGCCCCCAAAACTATGAGTGCCAAACACCACGCGGGTGGAGTCTATTGGGCTTCTTCCCAAAAGCCACAGCAGGGAAATCGGGAGGTCCTGGGGATCATAACGAGGATGGGCCACGCCCCGCACTGGTCTTGTCCCACTGCACCAGTGTGACCTTCTTAATTTCCAGGATTTATCCACCAGCCTCCCTGGGACTGAGGAAAATTGTCTCTTTAGTAATAGTTTTTGAATCCTATCTTATCATCCAGTGCCCTTTATTGGCTACTGCGCCAGAACACAGACCCCAACTCACCACACATGAGACACCCCTGAGAAGTCCTTTGGTAGACTTGATCTTTTTTACGTTCCGATAATGACAATAAACAATCTGGAATACTGCTGGAATGGAAGCCTATAATTGCTAGTGTCAGTGGGCAGAAAAACACATTAATTCTCTGCTCCTGCAGGTCGAGGCAATCACAAAGCAGGCTATGGGCCACTGCTCTGACCGCATCACCACTGAGGACCATGTCATGGGTTTTAGGGTAAATTTTCCAAAGCCAACGCTGAGCAGGCAGTGAGCTGGCCACGCATCCGGTTGTGTCAGTCCTCTGACCCCGGCTCTTACCTGTGCAAGGCTCCACGGTCAGTACTTCTGGAATTCTCCTCCAGGTTCCTTTTTATGTTCTGACTGTCCCCGGGTGGTTGCACAGACGCTGGGTTCTGAGCTGATGAAGTTCTCTGAGCCAGAAGAAAGAGAAATTGGAGAAGAAATCAAATAGGAGTGTCGGAAGACACAAAAGCATTTCTCAGTTGGCCACTGGCCACATATTCAAGCGTCAGGTTGCTCATCTGCTTTATCATCCGGCTGAGCACCGCCTGCGAGCTGGCGCCCAGCTACACGCAGATATAAGGTGAGCCACGCAAGCCTGGCTCCTGCTCTCATCTGCTGGAGGAGAAACGCAGTTACACACAAGATTCTAGCTGTAGGATGACTGCTTTAGTCAAAACCAAGACTGAGGACACCTATCATACTTTGAGGGGTCATCTGCTCCCCAGAGAAAGGAAGGATATTTGACGTAAGATGTTAAAGTGTCTAACGTGCTGTGGCACCACCCAGATGAAAGACATGTTTCTCCTGCCTCCCCCAGGTCTCTGCGAACCAGAATTCAACCAGAAACCCAGGGAACAACACTGAATAAAGAAAACAATGAGCTCTTGGAAACTTGGGGCCACTTGTCCGAGGCCCCAAGAGGTGCTCCCTTTTCCTTCACTCCCATCATAGGCTCATCTGCTGGGGAATCAGTTTTTTATTTTCTATTTTTTTAAGATTTTATTTATTTATTCATAAGAGTCAGAGAGAGAGAGGCAGAGACATGGGCAGAGGGAGAAGCAGGCTTCCTGCAGGACTCGATCCTGGGATCCTGGGATCATGCCCTGAGCCAAAGGCAGACGCTCAACCACTGAGCAACCCAGGCGCCCCAGGTAATCAGTTTTTAAATCCAAGATACAGGGATACCTGGGTGGCTCAGCAGTTGAGCATCTACCTTCGTCTCAGGGCGTGATCCTGGGGTCCCGGGATCCAGTTCCACATCCAACTCCCTGCATAGAGCCTGCTTCTCCCTCTGCCTGTGTCTCTGTGTCTCTCATGAATAAGTAAATAAAATCTTTTTTAAAAAATAAATAAAACCAAGATACAAAAATATAAACGACAGTCAAAACGTCAAATCACAGGACGGAAAGTGATGAGAGATCTTAAAAATTCCATTTAAATAATGCTCATTTAAGTGAAGCATAAATGTCAGGAAGGGGAAAAGGGCTTTTTTAAACCCCAAGGACTGTTTCCCAAAGCAATGATTGTCTTTCAGTCTGTCTTCCCAGCAGTACTCCTTCCCACTGGGGTACATACAAGACCCCCAAAACCAGAGGGGCAAGGACGTGCCATGGGCTCTATAGAATAAGAATACAGGCATTACCAGCAGCCTGTTTCCAGCCATTGTAGAAGAAGGCAGCGTGCATTAAGAGAGTCTAGGGCCAGCAAGCAGAGAGAAGCCCGAAGAGGAACAGAGGGCAGAGGGCAGAGGTCCTGGTGATGTGGAGGCCTTGGTTCCACTTGGTCCTGAGGTACCCCCAGGGACCTGCTCTGCCCTGCCCCCCCCCCCGCCAACAATTACATGAGATCTTGAGTCCTCATTTGGCTTTGTTGGGATTTCTGTCATTTGCAACCCAAAAAAGTACATCCCATAAACAATCAGGCCAGCTTTGAAGGGGACAAAGTGTTCCACGTCGGCTAAGTTTGAGAAGCGCTGGTTATCTGGCCCTCTGGAAGGTGGTGCTGCTCTGGGCAGGTGCGCGGCCTGTAAGTGGACAGCACCCTCAGGTGAATTCGAAACAACCTCCCTTTCCTCCAGCGAGGCACCTGGCTTGGTGGGTGCTCTGGAAAAACCGAGCTCCGTGAGCCCCAGGTCCTGTTCTCGAGGAAGGCGGTGGAGGTGACAGGCTAGGCACTGGGAGACAGGCTAGGGGAGCTCCTCCGGATTCTGGGGCTCCCTGTGACTGCCTGTTCCTTGTTGCTAGAAATCTTCTCTCACTCGTCTGCTGAGCCCTCACCTACTCCCAGAGACAGACCCTGCTGGCCCAGCACAACCAAGGGAGCAACTGGAAATACAAAAGGCCTCTCCTGAGCCCAACAATTTACCAATTGTGACTACGGACCCAGATGCAGCCAAATCATTTGATAAATATCTCATTTCACCCAGACCTTCCAGAAAGTATTTACTGATTTGTTGATTCATTCAATTATCTGAAATACATTCATCCAGGGGCGCCTGGGTGGCTCAGTCGATTAAACGTCTGCCTCTTGCCTTCGCTCAGGTCATGATCCCAGTATCCTGGGATGGAGCCTCTGCTCAGCAAAAAGCCTGCTTCTCCCTCTCCCTCTGCTCCTCCCCACCCCCCACTTGTGCCCCCTCTCTCTCACACACTTGATCTCTCTCAACTAAATTAATTAAATATTTTTAAAAATAAAATGAAATGCATTCATCTAAACCATAGCATGCACCAGAACCAATGCTAGAAGAGAGGGCTACAAAAATGAATGAGATTTCCATGCCTTCCCTAGAGTTGCTCACGGTCTAGGGAGCTGTGGCCCACCCCATGCTGTGGCCACAGAGGCGTAAACACAGGGCCACCCAGAGGGGAGACCCAGTCTTCCCAAGAAAAGAAGACCCCACCCACCAACCTCTATAACCACATTCTGGTGGTTGTAAGCCGATTTTGGAGCTTCTGTGTGACATGTGGATGCAAATCATCTGCATAGTCTGAACCTGGGGTCTTCTTGAGACCTTGAATCTTCTGTTCAATGGGTGGTGTCCTTGACTTTCACACATGGCCTAAAGAGCAAGTTAGCTTTGGCAGTTTCCCCCGACTAGGTCTGAGCGACCGGCTGCTTTGTTCACCCAATTGTGTCCAAAGGTAAAATATAAAAGAAGCCTCAACTCTCAGGACCATACATCCTAGTGCTAACATGATGCTACAGTCAGAAAATCTCCATTCGATTTTGCTGAGACAAAATGTGGGTGGAAATGACAATAAGAAGAGCTCCTGTTAATTGAGCACTGATGAAGTGCAGGCACTGGGCCAGTGGTCTTCATGCACCGCGTGACTGAATCTTCACAACAACCTCGAGAGGAAAGTGCTATCCATGTCCTTGTAGGGCTGAGGCTCACAGAGGGTAGGTCTTTGGCCAACATCACACAGTGGTGGAGTCTAAAGGAGCCTATTTCTCTCTGACCCCGGAGCCAGGGAAAAGCATTTTTGTTCCATCCCTTTAGTGTGGAAGTGTTGAGGGAGGGACAGAGAGCCGGGGCTGATCCCTCACCTAACAAAGGGCTGCTGACCCCCTTCTGGTATGACTTCCATGCTGGCTGACCCATTCCCTAAAATGAGAGCTCCACCCTGGCCTACAGACCTCAGTTCCCTGATCTGTGAGCCAGGATGACAATCATCCCTGTTGGATAATATCAAGACAGTTCAAACTTTCAATCACCAAAGTGATTCAACCTCCAAAGTGTTCCTGACCCTTCTAGAATGTTCTTTATCTATACAACACTACTACCTTGGGATCTATGAGTTAAAACATTTTATTACAGTAGCTCAAGAATAACAATACAGAGTGAGTGACATTTTCATATCACGGTCCTGAATTTTTAAAATTGTAACCCAGTTCCTACTTGTCTGACTGTCACACAGGCTTCGGCTCTAAACACCTCCTGCAGCCAGGCTTCCC
Source organism: Vulpes lagopus (assembly GCF_018345385.1). Taxonomy (NCBI): domain Eukaryota; kingdom Metazoa; phylum Chordata; class Mammalia; order Carnivora; family Canidae; genus Vulpes; species Vulpes lagopus. Next base: position 9,509,231 of record NC_054825.1, read on the forward strand.
CTTCAATCATATTATCAGCAGCGAACGATTCTGCAAATAATTTAACAGATAAATCTCCTGCTCTTTATTCCATGATCAAGGTTACTTTAAAGTAATTCTGGAAAGACACTGACATGTCTAACAGCCCAGACAGATGCAAACAGCAGATGGTATAAGGAGACAGATCTCTGCTCTAACTAAAGGGGATGTGAGACCACGTGTTAACTTTCCTCAGGCAAAGGAAATATAACAAGGGCTCAGATTCATCTTTAAGCAGAAAAAAAGATCTACTTTTCCATCTTTTCAGCCCCACCTCTCCCCCTAATAGAAAGCTAATCTGCAAGAAGAATACCACCCCCCTCTCTCCAACAAAAAGATCTGGGTGGAGTTGACAGAGAAGCACCAGACCAGCACTGGGGCACCTGGGTGGCTCAGGCCGACTCTTGATTTCGGCTCAGGTCATGATCTCAGGGTCATGAGATCGAGCCCTACATCGGGCTCTGTGCTCAGCAGGGAGTCTCTCTCTCTCTCTCTCTCTCTCTCTCTGTCTGCACCCCCACCCCTCTGTTCATGCGTGCTCTCTCCAAAAATAAATAAATCTTTCTTAAAAATTAAAACAAAAAAGCACCAGGACTATCAATGGGCAATTTCCAAAGTGCTTTGCCATCCATCAGATTCTCACAAAATCCCACCCAGTGAGCCAAACAGGAAGATAAAATAATGTTTCTCATTTTTCAGATGAGAAACAGAGCATCAAATGGCTTGGCCAGGCCTTCTTCCTTGAAGTTCGATGCTTTTTGCACAGTAATAGTAACATCCAACACCAACGTAGCACTTCTTCTGCTGTAACAATAACAGCGAACTTATTACTATAAACACGTTCCATGCGCCAAGTTCTGTCCCTCTAAGTGCTTCACTGAATTTAAACTCATTCAATCCTTACAACAACCCTATTTTACAAATCAGAACATCTAGCCCAGAGAGGTGCAGCCACTTGCACCAGGTCACACAGCTTGAAAGTGACAGAGCCGGGACGTGGACCCAGCCTGCGCTCTTGAACCCCACCTTAGGTGGGCCCCCCAGACGTGGAAATGGTTGCCTATGATCCCTGCCATCGTCCTGCCGCGCTCCAAGTAACTAAACCAATGGGACATTTACGAATAATGTGGCACAGGGGCCTAGGTTCGTTGCCCAAAATAGCACCTGGCATTCAGAGGCACTTCATAAATATTTGTTGAACATTTAAAAAATAGAGTGTTTCCATTTAGCCCGGTTGCAACTTCTGCCAACTGGGGAAACACGTGCAGCCCCCGGGTCTCTGAGTGCCCCCCTTCCAATTTCTCCATCCTAGCAACAGCGCGAGGTCCTGCTGCTCACAGGACTCCAAGGGGTCTGCTGTGTCAACAGGCGTCACTGCAGAACAGCATGCGTGTCTAAAGTTTCCCTCACGCTTCCACACAGCAGGCTGGACAAAAACACTGGCAATCCTCCACATGACAAACTGCCTCGTCAAGTCGCTTCTTCAAATCTTTCCTTTGCTGCCACTGCTTGAATAAACAAGCAGCCTCTCTTTGGCGCTGGAATACCCCAGAGCCCAGGGTCTGTTTTAAAGCAATCTTCAAACAGGGAACTTTCCAGTTCTAATACACTTGATCAAGAGCTAAAGTGTCTTACCATTATAGAAAAAAACAGAAAAATCCCCTGACCTTACCTCTTAAACCGTGCTCCCTTCGGCTCACTGGTCGTGCCAATAAAGAGGCTTAATGAACATGGTTAGATCATGACCAGAGGGTCTTGCCAAGGCGCCCACTCTGTGAGCAAGCTGCTTGGGAGCGGTGTGACTGCAGGTGAATGCTGGGAAGTAGACCAAAGGTCATCCCCATGGCACTAGGAATCTGATTGCAGAAACAACCACCCGCTGCCAAATATGGAGGCACCCATGTCCTTGGCTGGGCCGGCCTGGGCCGCCCATCTGCCCTGTCAAGGGAAGGCAAATGCTCAGCCGGGTCCTGCTGGGTCACCCCAAACACAGACTGAGGCGGCTCACCCACGCTGGCAGCAGGGGACACCCCGGCCTTGGGCCTCACCCACCAGGCACTTTGTTGGGTCCAGAAAGGGGAGGCCCCAAGGGTGCCCTTTTCAGCCTCCCCAGATGGGATGTTTTCCGACATGAATATGGCAGAAAAATGAACAAGCTTCGGAGTCAGAGAGAGCTGGGTGTGGAGCCCAACTCTTCCCTGGAAATATGGAGAGAGTAAGGGTCATGTTTGCAGTGGGATTTCGAGGTTTCTGCCTCATGTCCTGGGAGGATTGAATCTAAGTTCTAAGTAGACACGGAAGATTGATTTTTTAAAGATTTTATTTATTTATTCGTGAGAGACACACACACAGAGAGAGAGAGAGGCCCAGACACAGGCAGAGGGAGAAGCAGGCTCCATGCAGGGAGCCTGACGTGGGACTCGATCCCGGGACCCGGGATCGCGCCCTGGGCTGAAGGTGGGTGCTCAACCGCTGAGCCCCCCAGGTGCCCGACACAGAAGATTTAAAAAGACATGATATAAGATGCTAATTTGGGAGGAAGCTGCGGGAAGAGTAAGCAGGACTTCTGTACTGTCTCTGCAACGTTTCTGTAAACCTGAAATTCTCAAATAAAAAGTTTAATTAGGAAAAAAATTGTGGCCCCTATATCCTCACAGCCAGTGGATGAGAGATACACATTCAGTGAACGATATCTATCTTCCCTCCCAAGAGGATGTGGGTCAAAATGATAACAGTTACCCTAAAAGAACCCAGGAGCCTCTAACATGCCGGACATGACATGTTCTCACATCTTCAGTCCGTGGAGAGAGGGAAACCTTTTTTTTTTTTTTTAAGATTTTATTTATTTATTCATGAGAGGCACAGAGAGAGAGAGAGAGAGAGAGGCAGAGGCACAGGCAGAGGGGGAAGCAGGCTCCATGCAGGGACCCTGACATGGGACTCGATCCCAGGACCCCAGGATCAGGCCATGGGCCAAAGGTGGCGCTAAACCACTGAGCCACCGGGGCTGCCCAAGAGGAAAACCTTAAACACTGCCCAGTATTAATGTCTTATGTGGGTTTAATCTTTTTTTTTTTTTTTTTAAGATTTCATTTATTTATTCATGAGCGACACAGAGAGGCAGAGACACAGGCAGAGGGAGAAGCACGCTCCATGCAGGGAGCTCGATGCAGGACTCGATTCCAGGACCTTGGGATCACGGCCTGAGCCAAAGGCAGATGCTCAACTACTAAGCCATCCAGGTGCCTTCAGGTTTAATATTTTAGAAGCAATTTAATTTAAAGAAGGCTGGGCCATCAGAAAGCCCCAATCGTTGCACCTCCTTTATAGCCTGTTTGTAGACAGAGGTCTATGAGATGGGGATTGTGATCCCTGGCCTGCCTGCCTCAGTGGCTGACGAGAGTACCTCGCCAATATGGCAAAGAGCTGCACACATGGAGGAGAGTCTCTTTTTTCCAAGAGTTGGCTTCTCAGGGTAGCCTATCGTGTCCTATAATGTTTACTCAACTCTACTTGAAATGTAGGCATAAACCTTACTGTTTTGCCCCTAGAATTCCTGCATCCGCTCATCCTCATGCCAGAGCAGCATAAGGCTGATCCCAGGAATAAGGGTGCAGGTGCAGGGGTTAAAAGCCAAGCTTGGGACGCCTGGGTGGCTCAGCAGTTGAGCACCTGCCCCTGGCTCAGGGCGGGATCCGCGGTCTCAGGATCGAGTCCCACGTCAGGCTCCCTGCAAGGAGCCTGCTTCTCCCTCTGCCTACGTCTCTGCCTCTCTCTCTCTCTCTCTCTCTCTCTCTGTCTGTCTTTCATGAATAAATAAATAAAATCTTTTTTTTTTAAAGCCGAGCTTAACTGCCTATTGAGCCGTAAGCCTTTGGGGTCTATACCTCCCACACTGTATCTAGAAAATGGGGATCACAATTACAGGGTTCTCAAGGTTAAATAGCATAATACACGAGAAGCACTTCCCACAAGGCTAGACCATAGAAGACACTTGTACACGCTGGTTATGATTATTGTAAGAAGAAACGGATTCAAAGCCCATGAACTAAGAGCCCCGGGGGCTGTGCCCACTTAGAGCTAAAGCAGTTAATCCGATTCTTCAGAAGATGCAAGAGGCCCAAACCTGGAGCCGTGCGGTTTGCAGACTTTAATACCGGCCCCAGTGAGAGTTAGCAGCAAGCCTCAGGCCAGGGGGTCCCTGGGAGAGACTGTGGTAGCAGAGGTTCACAGTGGAGGGCTCTCCGTCGTCATGAACTGGGGTTCACACTGGTCTCTGCCTTCCAGTTCTTTCTCGTCAAATGCAGTGAAATCACCCCAGATGCCCACCTGCTGCAGGTAGACTCTTAGAAGCCGTTGTCTCTTTCAGGGCTAGTTTAATGCTGTCAGAATATTGGGTTCCGTGGGTCCCTCTGGAAAGAGAGAAACTGCCCCCCCAAGTTAAACTTGGGGACCCAAGTGTTTGTTGCTTGAAACAATACGTGCCCAGCCTGAGGGGTTGTTTCTCTATTAATGCAACACAGGAATCCTCACACGGTGCCTGAGCCACGGCCAACCCCAGGCTGCAGAGACCTGCTCGGTCACATTTCGGGGCGGCCAAGACCCCGGCTCAGCGCTTGTCGCAGCATGGGACCTCTTGTCCTCCCAGTCCTCCGCCTCTTGGATGCCAGAGAATTCCACAGCCCAGGGGCCGCAGGGCCAAGGTCGCTTTCAGGAACAAACCTCAGGGCCAGGCTGCCTCTTGGACACGGAGTCAGGAACCGGGGGGCCGTGCCCCAATGAGGCCTGGGCTGCGGGGCGCACACGTGGGGACCTGCTTCCACCCTCTGGATCCTGTTTATTTCCTGCTCATCCTTCAGCTCTGAGCTCAGACAGCAGCTCCCTGGGGAGAGCCTCCCCTGACCCCCAGGGGCAGGGCAGGTGGCTCTGTCCTGTCACCTTGCTTCATAGCATCGATCTCAGTTTCTGTGGCGGGAAATCTTTTTTTTTCTTTTTTTCTAAGACTCAAAGTACAAAAACCCTCAGAGGATGAAATCGCTTTAAAAGAGTTTTTTTTTTCCTTTTTAAGTGATTGTATATTTTTAAGTCGGGTCATTACAATAACAGGATGGGATGTTTTTTCTCCCTCCTCCCACTGTCAGAGCCATTAGGCTATCATGACACCCCCCCCCAGGAGAATCCAGGAGGGGGTAACACAGGGGGATGGGATGTTGCCCTTCACCCTGGAATCCACATGCTCGGAGCTCAGAGGCCTCCGTGGGGCTCCCCAAAACTGAACTCTCAGTGAAGCACAAGAGCAGTGAAGCAACTGTCCTGCTCGCTGTCGCAGCCTGGGACTTCGGGCTGGGGTGGGTCATATTTCATCATAAATCCCTCCACACTAGTTATGACGCAGGAAACCCCAGGAGGTGCCACTGGAGGAAGGCGACTCTTATCACAAGGCCACCTCCACCTCTGTCCCGAAGAGGGACACGCAATCTAGGACGCTGACAGTCCCAGGGACAGCGTGGGCTCCCCTTGGCTGGGCGCTAGACATTCTGTGGACCCCGGGCTGGCCTGTGCCCTCCGCCCCGACACGAGTCACCCTCCACAGCCGCTGTTACAGATGTGGCTTCCTCTTCCTTCCCAGCCAACACGTCTGCAGGAAGGAGAGGCCTGGGGTCTGGGTGTGAGGCACAGCCGTGCATGCTAGTAACCGGGCTGCTCTGTGCTCCCTGGGAGCACTCACCCTCCCCGAGGCCTCCATGAGTCTCACCGGAGGGATGGAGCAGGAGGGACAGGAGGACCCAGCGTGCAGCTCCAGGCATCCACCTGATCCCCAGGGGCTGGTCTGGAGTTGTGAGCCCTTAGCTCAGGAGGAGGAACCTCCGAGAAATGAGTGGACTCAGTCCAGCCCATGGTAAAAATAAAATCCAGGCCTTATTCCCAAGTTTCAGGGTTTCAGTAGGGTTTGTGCAGATCAAAGAAGAAATAACTGACTCGTCAGCGGGATCCAGAATCAGGACCATTGTGATGTTATTAAACTTGACTTCTTGAGTATAAGGTTAAAAGGTCAATAACCAATCCGGCCCTCAGTGGTTGCCAAAAAATTTCAAAAGCAAAAATCGTTAAGACGGTTTGCGGGCCCACTGCCCAGAGACTAGGAGGAGAGGTCCTACGGGGCCTCACATCCCTGCCTCTCTCTGTGACTTCATGCGGGCCCAGTCTCCTCAGGCACCTGCCACCCCCTGACTCCCAGGCAGCCCAGTACACCCCCTGCCTCGTCTGACCCCCACTCTCCGTCACACGTGCACCCCAATCAGCCATCAGAAGAGAGCTGCCTCCTTTCCCATCCTCCATCCTCATAGTTCCCAGGGAATCTGCTGCTGTCTTCTCTCTACCATCCACAAGGGTAGGGGGATCTCTCCTGCAAGCCCAGGTCAGCTACGACCCCATTCCCTCTCAATAGTCAAGGTCAGCCTTCCTCAGTCCACCTGTCTATCACCCGTCTACCTTCAACCTCTGCCTCTCTCTCTCATTCCTACCAGCAGGCGGGCATCTAGGATCTCCAATATTTTATTTTATTATTTTATTTTATTTTATTTTATTTTATTTTATTTTATTTTATTCGAGGGAGAGAGAGCATACACACTGAGGGGCAGGCAGAGGGAGAGGGAGAAGCAGACTCCCCACTGAGCAGGGAGTCTGATGTGGGGACTGGATCCCAGGAGCCTGAGATCATGATCTGAGCTGAAGGCAGATGCTTAACCGACTGAGCTACCCAGGCGCCCTAGGATCTTCAATCTTTAAACTCTCAGCAATTCTCTCGACCAGCTACTGTCCCAATGTTCTCTGTTTCCTAGAAAAACATGATGCATTATCTGTGCCCCTCTCTCTACTTCCTTATCTCCAATTCCTTCCTCAGGCCCCTCCCATCCAAACTGTACCCTGTCATGCCACTGGAGGAGCTCACCAAGGGCCCGAGGGGCCGTATGAGGTCTCCCTCAGGCCAATGGCCTTCACGTTGCCAAGTCAATGGGCAGGTGCCTACTCCCTGATTTCTCAGGAGCATCTGATGCCTCTACCTTCTCCTGATACTCTTCTCCACGGACCTCCCAGATCCCTCATTTTCCTATGTCTTCTGCTACAACTCCTTCACAGATTCCCCCTACTCCTGGGCTCACATCTAAATATTAAAGGACATCTCAGGGATTCATCCTGAGTCCCTTTTCCCATCCTTACTCTCTCCCCAGGTGGTCTCATCTAGCTTGAAACACCTATTATGCTGAAGACTCTGATGTGCATCTCAAGCTCCACCTCTTTTGCCTCCAAAAGCCTATTTCATTGGAGTACCCAAAGGCCTTCGGATTTTATGGCCAAACCAGAGAACTTTTGACTCTCTCCCATCCCCCTAAACCTGCCCCTCCTCCAACCCTCCTGATCTTGGGAAATGTTTCAATCTGCTCCGCAGCTCAGACCAAACACGTAGGGCTCATCCTTAATTCAGTTCTCTTTTTCTCATCCCCAAATTCCATCATCATTGAGCCCTCTCTCCTTCAAAATCTATCCCCAATCCAGGGACCCTCTTCCCTGCCACCCCACTCCAAGCCATAGCCATCCGTGTCTCTGACTTCTAAACAGCCTCCTTACTAGTGTCCCTCCTCCATTTCTGCCCTCTGCCCCTGAAAGACCCTTCTCTACATAGCAATTGCAATTGCAATTGCAAAGCACTTTTTAAAATCTCAAATCAGGGAATCCGAGCGGCTTAGTTGGTTGAGCATCTGATTCTTGTTTTGGCTTAGGTCATGGTATCAGAGTCATTAGATCAAGCCTTGTGTTGGGCTCTGGAGTCTTTTTGGGATTCTCTCTCTCCCTCTCTCTCTGGCACCCCACCCCACCCCCATCCCTGCTTGCGTGCATGTTCCTATCTAAAAAAAATAATAATAATAACAATAATAATGAATTAATTAAATTAAAAACCTCAAATCAGTTCATGTCACTTCTCAGCTGAAAACCCACTGGTGGCTTTGCATCCCAATTAGAAAGCCAATAATGACCTACAAGATTCACCTCTACCTACCTCCGTGGTCTCACATATCAACAAAATCTCTCACCCACTCTCCTCCAGCCACACTGGCCTTCTTTGCTTTGCTAATCTCAAAATACAACAAGCTCATCCCTCCCAGACATGTCACACATGCTATTCCCTTTTCCAGAATGTTCCTTTTCCAGAACTTTGTGGCTGCCTCCTTCTGGGCACATCAGGTTTGCAGAAAGGGCTTCTTTGACCACAGATCAAGTATATAGCCTCTAACCACAATGAGACACCACTTTATACCCACTAGAAGGCTACTATAAAAGCAAAACAAAACAAAACAAAACAAAATAACAAGAGTTGGCAAGGACGTAGAAAAATTAGAACCATCGGGCATTGTTGATGAGAATGTAAAATGATGCAGCCATTGTGGGAAAGTCTGGTGGTTTTCAGAAAATGAAACATAGAATTAACATATGACCAAGCAAATTCAACTTTGGATATCTACCCTCAAAGAATTGAAAGCTTGGAGTCACACATATTTGTACAGCCATGGTTACAGCAGCATTATTCACAACAGCCAAAAGGTGGAAGCAACCCAAGTGTCCATCAGCAGATGAATGCATGAATAAAATGTGAGATTACATATAATGGAATACTATTCAGCCCTGAAGAGGAAGGAAGTTCTCGCACAGGCTGCAACACGGATGAACCTTGAAGGGGCTGTGATAAGTGAAGTAGATCACAAAATTGATCCCACTGATATGACTTACCTAGTGGAGTCAGATTTACAGAGATGGAAAGTAGGATGGTGGCTGCCGGGAGTGGGGAGGGGAATGTGGAGACATTGGTTCATGTGTGCAGAATTTCCGTTTGAAAATATGAAAAAATTCTGGTGATGGATGGTGGGGATGATTGTAGGACGTGAATGTGCTTCACACCACTGAACTGAAAAATGGTCGAGATGGTAAATTTCATGTTACGTCTATTTTGCCATAAAAGAAAAAATTTCTGTAGGATCCTTTGTTGCAGAAGTTGGTATCATATTGACATCTGGTGACCTCAGTGTGTGCTCAGTAACGAGACTCGGGTGGCTAGTGCCAGCGCTGGTCAGGAGACCACCTGGGGGACCTGCCGGTGCAGCAGGCACCACATTCCCACCGAAACCACCCAGATCCTGTATATATAGGAAATGTTTTTTCCCATAAGACCCCTCAGCCTGTTACCCTGGCCTGGCTTTGAATGCATTAGCCTGCAGGAGCCTCCTTTGCCTGACAAAGTACTAATTACTACTCTTCTTCTTTATCTCCAAACTCTGTCCTCTGTCGTATTTTGGCTTCAGAGCACAAAGGTCGGTTTATGCAACATCACACCAAGCAGACCTACCCAACAGCCACCTTTGGGGGTGGAGCAGCTCTTTTCTTTTCTTTTTCTTTTTTTTAAGATTTTATTTATTTATTTGAGAGAGAGAGAGAGAGCAGTGGAGGAGGGAGGGAGAGAGAGAGAATCTCAAGCAGATTTCACGGGCTCGATCTCACAACTGACCCTGAGATCATGACCTGAGCCCAAACCAAGATCTGACGTTCAACTGACTGAGGCACCCAGGCTCTTTCCTTAAAGCCAAGAACACACCACCCAGGGGCCTAACACCCCTCCTGAGTGTGACGGGATTTCAGAGCAGGTGCCATTTAACCGTCTCACTGTCACCTCACCCACAAGCACACACCAACCTTGCCTGACATTCTCTCCAGGAAAAATCTTGAAATGGATGTAAAGCTTCAGATTTGCCCTCCTCCCCAGTGGATGGCAAACAGTTCAGCTGGAGCTAAAGCTCTGGGCCTCAGCCAGCTGCACGACGACACGGACAACTGATTCAGAAAACAAGCTTCTTTTTTTTTACAACACATCAGTTTTGGTGATGACAGGGCCACTGCCCCGTACAAAGCCTCACTCCAGGACTAGGGAAAGCAAAGCCGAGGAGTGTGGAAGGTTAGTGGGGGCTCCCAGCGTCTGTAATACCTTGAGAACATGAGCTTTACTGAGCATCTCACGGCATAGCAGCTGTGCCAGTTTTGGGGCAGGCACGTCAAAATGTTCTCTTAAAAAATCTGAACATGTATTGCAGATTCTTCTGTGTTTTACAACTCATTTGAGGTAGATGGAAGGAGGCAATAGGAGAAGGAGGAGAAAACTTAAAAATTCAAAGGAACATGCAAAGCGTGCAAACGCCTAGATGTTAGGAAGGGGGCGGAGAGCAGACCACACATAGCACACCTCCCGGTACCTGTGCAGGCTCAGGGTTTGGAGGCCACAGGATGACGTTATGCAAGCCGGAGTTCTCTTGCTGAAAGCAAAGGAGTCTCGCTGTTAGGAGGGGCCACAGTGAACAGGAGCCCCCGCAGTACCAGAGGGACACTCTTGGCTGGTTTCTATTCCTGCTGAGTGTACTCCCACCCTGCCCATGGCTATCAGGGGACATTAGTTAATGGAGGGAAAGGCACCTGCCACCCGAGGGCATAGGAGGAAGGCAAGGGTTGGCACTGGGCAGGCCTGTCCTCATCCTTTGCCCTGGTGACATGGCTGGTCCTCAGTGCCTGGTCTTTAATCTGTGAACAGGAGGTTCCTTCAGACCCCTATCTTTCCTTCCAAGAGTTCACTTGTAAGTAGAATGCTGGGGTCTCCACGTGTACCAGCGCAGAGGAAAAGCCTCTGGGAGAGGCCTGGTGGTGTGGATGGGGTAGGGGAACGAGTTTGGAGGCAGAGAAACTGGTTTGGAGCAGAAGAAGTTTGAAGCAGCCCCTGCACCGATCCAGGTGTGTGGTAATAGGGTGTGTGGTGGGGGTGGAGAGGGAAAAAAGTTAGAAAAAAACTACATCTTGGACATGCGCTATGTGTTCATCTTTTGAGAAAGGGCTCTAAGTGATATTAATGGGGCCGTCACCAATCTGGGCCCACCTTTCGCATCATGACTCAGGCTGGCTAGAAAAAAGAAAGAAAGACTAAATGGCCAGACCATTAATTTATTAATTATAATTCATAGAATTATTTATTACATGGGGAGAATGGGAATGAGTGGAGTCAGAGGTGACCCCCAGATTTCTGTCTTGGATGGTAGTAGGGTAGATCATAGTACGTAGGAGGGGGATGCAAGAGGAGTAAAGGATAGAGGAGGAGGAGTCTAGTTCAGGTGTGAGAAACATGGGGCAACCATGGATCATTCAAAAGACGGTGGAAAGATGAGTCTGGAACACCAGCCCCACAGGGGATCCCTGATCCTGTAGCCAAACATACTTCACTCCCACTTGTTTCTCTGTGGAAGGCAAACCTTGTACTGACCCTGGACTCCTAAAGGCAATACCATCATGTCCTGCTGGGTCATATCTGACTGAGGCTGGAGATGTGAAAATTTGCAATGGCAGGAAGACACCTCCTGTCTGCTCCAGCAGGGAACAGATGAAGAGAGAGGACAGGGCTGGGGGCTGGCAGGAGGTGAGAGGTAAAGATCTGAAACACTGAAATATATCCGTTGCTTGCAACGATCTAGTGAGATGGACCCCCTCATACCCTGATGAGAAAAGTATAAATTTGCATCACCTTTCCGGAAAGTATTTTGTATGTAGATACAGATAGATCTAGATCTAGTTATATAGCAAGAGTTTTGAAAACACCCTTTATTTGACCTAGCAATTCCATCTCTGTTAGTCTGTTCTAAGCAACCAGCCTTCCATTTCTGGACAGTGTAATTTAGTAAATGTAATGAAGAAAAAACGTAAGCCACTTTAATTTGCCTGTATTCAGGTAGAAATTCATCTCAGATTAAAGTTCAGCCACCGCCCCAAGGAGTTCTCTTCAAGCAGGCAAGACAAATGTTCTGCTATTCTGGGTTTTCTCAACCTTGGCACCTTAGACATTTTCAGAAGAATAAATCTCCGTGTGGGGCCATCCCTGTGCATTGAGCACATTTAGCAGCATCCCTGACCTCTACTAGATACCAGTAGCACCCCCACTCTGGAGCTGTGATACCAAACCTGCCTTCAAACATTGACAAATGTCCTGGGGGTAGGAGCAAATACACCCCCAGTGACAACTAGGGCTCTATTGTGTTTGTAGCCAACAGTAGAGCTTCCAGATGGTTTGGGACCCAAACAGATCTGCAAGTCTTTAGAGAAGGTATTGAAATTGAGCCACTTAGTTTATGAATCAGCGGGACTAAAGGCCAGAATATGAGTCTAGGGCCTGTACTGTGTCTGCACATGGAAAGCTCCGAACCAATGGCCGTGCCCTTCTTCACTCCAAAACACAAGATAAAACATCCCTTTAATGAGATCACAAAGAAGTAGGACATGAGCCAACCTCAGGCAGCAGGAGCATCTTTTTGGCTCACAGAGTGTTTAAATATGATTTAAATTAGTTCCCAACACTGTGAAAAGTGTAGAATTTCTTTACACAACCTTTTCTAGGAATATAGGAGAAAGCACTCCCTCACTTGTTCTAGGAGATAAGTTTTAGCATACCAGAACCTGAGAAAGAAAACAAAACTACCAAGCAGTGTTTATAGTGAATTTAGACACAAAAATCCTCAACAAAATGTTAGCAAATCAAGCCTAACATCTTTATAAATAATTATACACCACGACCAGGTAAGATTAATTTCAGGTATGTAAGACTGGTTCAACATTCGGAAATCAGTCAGTGTAATCTAACATAGCAACAGCCCAAAGAAGAAAGAAAGATCATATGGCTACATCAACTGACAGAGAAAAATTGAAAGCGCATTTGAAAAAATCCAATACCCATTGATGATCAAAATTCTTAGCAAACTAGGAATAGAGGTGGATCTTCCTTAACTTGATAAAGAGAAGTTATAGGGGTGCCCAGTTGGTTTAGTCAGTAGAACATGCAACTCTTGACACTAGGGCCTAAAAGAAAGCAAGAAAGCAAGAAAGCAAGCAAGCAAGCAAGCAAGAAAGAAAGTTCGTTTAAAAAGAGAGAGAATTTATCAAAACCTGCAAGCTAATAACTTACTTATTAACAGCAAAAGATGGAATGCTTTCCCCCCACAACCAGGAACTAGGTGAGGCTGTCCACTCTGACCATTTCTAATTAACATAGTATTGGAATTCTTAGCCACGATAAGGAAGGAAAAGGAATCAAAAAGAAGAAATGCAACTCTCTTGATTTGCAAATACCGTGATTGTCTACATAGAAAATCCTGAGGAATCCACAAAAAGCCTCTTGGAACTAATAAGTGAGTTCAGCAAGGTCACAGGATATAAAATCAAAACCAAAAAAAATCAATACACTAGCAATGAACATGTGGAAACCAAAATTAAAAACACAATGCTATGTATAATTACTGCAAATAAAATGAAACACTTAAGCATAAACTTAAAACATATGCAGAATATATATGCTGAAGTTTATGAAATGATGATGAAAGAAATAAAAAAGAAGCACTGTGTGTCCATAGACTGGAAGACTCATCATAGTAAAGATGTCAATTTCCCCAGTGTATCTATAGGTTTTAATGTATCCCTACCAAAATCCCAGCAAGACCTTTTGTGGACATAGACAAGCTTATTTTAAAATTCATATGGAAAGCTTTAAGTCCTAGCTAAAATAGCTAAAGCAATTTTGAAAAGTAGTCAAGTGGGACAGGACTTATTACCTAGCAGCAGTAATCAAGACTGTGTGGTATCAGAAAAACCAAGAACCATATGATCCTCTCATTAGATGCAGAGAAAGCATTTGACAAAATACAGCATCCATTCCTGATCAAAACCCTTCAGAGTGTTGGGATAGAGGGAACTTTCCTCGACATCTTAAAAGCCATCTACGAAAAGCCCACAGCAAATATCATTCTCAATGGGGAAGCACTGGGAGCCTTTCCCCTAAGATCAGGAACAAGACAGGGATGTCCACTCTTACCACTGCTGTTCAACATAGTTCTGGAAGTCCTCACCTCAGCAATCAGACAACAAAAAGACATTAAAGTCATTCAAATTGGCAAAGAAGAAGTCAAACTCTCCCTCTTTGCCAATGACATGATACTCTACATAGAAAACCCAAAAGCCTCCACCCGAGATTGCTAGAACTCATACAGCAATTTGGTAGCGTGGCAGGATACAAAATCAATGCCCAGAAATCAATGGCATTTCTATACACTAAAAATGAGACTGAAGAAAGAGAAATTAAGGAGTCAATCCCATTTACAATTGCACCCAAAAGCATAAGATACCTAGGAATAAACCTAACCAAAGAGGTAAAGGATCTATACCCTAAAAACTATAGAACACTTCTGAAAGAAATTGAGGAAGACACAAAGAGATGGAAAAATATTCCATGCTCATGGATTGGCAGAATTAATATTGTAAAAATGTCAATGTTACCCAGGGCAATTTACACATTTAATGCAATCCCTATCAAAATACCATGGACTTTCTTCAGAGAGTTAGAACAAATTATTTTAAGATTTGTGTGGAATCAGAAAAGACCCCGAATAGCCAGGGGAATTTTAAAAAAGAAAACCATAGCTGGGGGCATCACAATGCCAGATTTCAGGTTGTACTACAAAGCTGTGGTCATCAAGACAGTGTGGTACTGGCACAAAAACAGACACATAGATCAATGGAACAGAATAGAGAACCCAGAAGTGGACCCTGAAATGTATGGTCATCTAATATTCGATAAAGGAGGAAAGACTATCCATTGGAAGAAAGACAGTCTCTTCAATAAATGGTGCTGGGAAAATTGGACATCCACATGCAGAAGAATGAAACTGGACCACTCTCTTTCACCATACACAAAGATAAACTCAAAATGGATGAGAGATCTAAATGTGAGACAAGAGTCCATCAAAATCCTAGAAGAGAACACAGGCAACACCCTCTTTGAACTCGGCCACAGTAACTTCTTGCAAGATACATCCACAAAGGCAAAAGAAACAAAAGCAAAAATGAACTATTGGGACTTCATCAAGATAAGAAGCTTTTGCACAGCAAAGGATACAGTCAACAAAACTAAAAGGCAACCTACAGAATGGGAGAAGATATTTGCAAATGACATATCAGATAAAGGGCTAGTTTCCAAAATCTATAAAGAACTTATTAAACTCAACACCAAAGAAACAAACAATCCAATCATGAAATGGGCAAAAGACATGAAGAGAAATCTCACAGATGAGACATGGACATGGCCAACAAGCACATGAGAAAATGCTCTGCATCACTTGCCATCAGGGAAATACAAATCAAAACCACAATGAGATAACACCTCACACCAGTGAGAATGGGGAAAATTAACAAGGCAGGAAACAACAAATGTTGGAGAGGATGCGGAGAAAAGGGAACCCTCTTACACTGTTGGTGGGACTGTGAACTGGTGCAGCCACTCTGGAAAACTGTGTGGAGGTTCCTCAAAGAGTTAAAAATAGATCTGCCCTACGACCCAGCAATTGCACTGTTGGGGATTTACCCCAAAGATTCAGATGCAATGAAACGTCGGGACACCTGCACCCCGATGTTTCTATCAGCAATGGCCACAATAGCCAAACTGTGGAAGGAGCCTCGGTGTCCATCGAAAGATGAATGGATAAAGAAGATGTGGTTTATGTATACAATGGAATATTACTCAGCAATTAGAAACGACAAATACCCACCATTTGCTTCAACGTGGATGGAACTGGAGGGTATTATGCTGAGTAAAATAAGTCAATCGGAGAAGGACAAACAGTGTATGTTCTCATTCATTTGGGGAATATGAATAATAGTGAAAGGGAATATAAAGGAAGGGAAAAGAAATGTTGGGAAATATCAGGAAGGGAGACAGAACATAAAGACTCCTAACTCGGGGAAACGAACTAAGGGTGGTGGAAGGGGAGGAGGGCGGGGGGTGGAGGGGAATGGGTGACAGGCACTGAGGTGGACACTTGACGGGATGAGCACTGGGTGTTTCTCTGTATGTTGGTAAATTGAACACCAATAAAAATTAATTAAAAAAAAAAAAAAGACTGTGTGGTATCAGCAGAAGAGTAGACATGTGGGTCAATGAACAGAAACCAGAAACAGACTCACACAAATAGGACCAACTGATTTTTGACCAAGGTGTGAAAGCAATTTAATAGAGAAAGAATAGCGTCTGCCACACAAGGTAGTGGAGAGATGGCCATTCACGGACAAAACCAAGCAGAACGAAAACATAGGAAATGAACTTCGGCCTAAATCTCAGACCTTACACAAAAATGAATGCAACATAAGTCATAGACTTAAATATAAAACTATAAAATCTTTGGAAAGGATAACACAGGAGAAAATCTTCAGGATGTAGAAGAGAATTCTTAGACTTGACACCCAAAGTGCTAGACTTGGCAGAAAACGAAAAGGAAAAACTGATCTCATAAAAACTTTTTGTTCGTAAAAGACCCTCTTAAGATGATGAGGAGACAAGCTACATGCCGGAGAAAATACTTGCAAACCACAATCTGACAGAGGAGTAGTATCTAGACTATATAAAGACTCTTAGGATCCCTGGGTGGCGCAGCGGTTTAGCGCCTGCCTTTGGCCCAGGGCACGATCCTGGAGACCCAGGATCGAGTCCCGCGTCGGGCTCCTGGTGCATGGAGCCTGCTTCTCCCTCTGCCTGTGTCTCTGCCTCTCTCTCTCTCTCTCTCTCTCTCTCTCATAAATAAATAAATAAAATTTAAAAAAAAATAAAGACTCTTAACACTCAACAGTTTATAAAAAAGCCAATTAGAAAATGCGCAAAAGACACGAACACAGTATTTCACCAAAGAGAATACACAGACTGCAACAAGTTCATGAGAGATGATCAGCAATGCCAGTTATCAGGGAAATGCAAATTAGAACCATAGTGACATATCACAAGACACATAGCAGCACGGTGCCGCCAAATAGCGACACCACCAAATGATGGCCAGGGTGTGGAAAAACTGGGTCACTCATCCATTGCTCATCGCCGGTGGGAATGTAAAATGGTACAAGGGTTCTATCTCACCGTTTGGTGGGTCCTTATAAAACTAAAAGTGCTAGAACACCGACCTTGCTATATAAAACTAGACATGCAACTAGCACGTGACCCAGCAATTGAGTTCTTGGGCGCTCGCGTCAGAGAAATGAAAACTTCTATTCACACACATGCAAAATCTGTATGCAAAGGTTCACAATAAGCTTTATTGTGATATTGCGATGCTGTGATCGCCCCCAAACTGGAAACAACCCAGATGTTTCTATACCACAGAGCATAAGTTAGCAAGTAAAAGGAGTGAATTTACCTGACACACATGACCACCTGGATGAATCTCGAAATTAGGCCGAGTGAAAAAAGCCAGTCCCAAAAGGTCGCATGCCGTGTGACACCATTTATATAACGTTCTCAGAAAGTCAAAATTACAGACAGAGAGGACAAATTAGGAGGTGCCAGGGGTTAGGAGTGGGGGGCTGGAGGTAGTGGGGGTGGCTGTAAGGAAAATGCAAGGAATCCTTCGGGTGAGGGAAATGTTCGGTATCTTGACTGTATCAACGTTGATAGGAGTTTGCACTGTAGTTTCGAAAGATGTTACCCTGGGGGGAAACTAGGTAAAGGGTTCAGGGATCTCTCTGTTTTAGGTCTTGCAACAGCACGCCAATTTATCATTGTCTCAAAATTTCAAAAAAAAGTTAAATTATAAATATTTTATGATTTTATAGAAAAATAGAGGCTTTTGACTTCTCTTGAAAAGATAGGAAGGTCTTGTAACCCTGGGCCTGCACTCCCACCATCAGCCAGGGTTGATGGAGGTGCGTCCTTCAAACAACAGGAGACGATCCCTCCTATTTGCCACAGTCCCTCCTTCTCCCTGTTGTCTCATATCCTGCCATTTACTGTCTCTGGCCTGCTCCTAAAGACCGAAATTTGCCAACCTTTTCTCTTAATGATTCCTGTGTTCCTCCTTGAGAAAAGAAGATCATAGGGAAGAAAAAGGCAGAAGGAATACAAATTGCTTTATGCTGGCTTTCAGATCCAGTGATCTCGTTCCGAAAACTCAATACCGCTAATCAAAAAATGTGCATTGTGGGTGAGAGAAGTAGGAAAGCGTCCCCCTGACTTTGTTCACCGGGGCATTGAATTGAGTCTCTCAAACTGAAAATAAAGAGCTATAAAATTTGAATCTATTTTAACAATCCCAGCCGTATGCACAATTAAGCAGTTGAGGCTCATTCCTCAATCATGAAAACCTTACCTAACGTGGAAACGATA
Organism: Vulpes lagopus; assembly: GCF_018345385.1. Taxonomy (NCBI): domain Eukaryota; kingdom Metazoa; phylum Chordata; class Mammalia; order Carnivora; family Canidae; genus Vulpes; species Vulpes lagopus. The sequence continues at coordinate 9,527,517 of NC_054825.1, forward strand.
GTTCACCTTTAACAGTGATAGATGTTCACTAACAAACGTAGATAGTTCAACATTGATAGATTTGAAGATCACTTTTTAAGGGCCATAATTTTATTTGAGGGAGAAGGATGGATAAGGTTTCATTTCAACCTTCTCTGATGCATCCATAGAAGTAAGTGGATGGGGTGGGCACGATGCAGGAAAAATGTACCAAACTCTTATTTTGTCAATTTTAAAAGCACAGAATAAAAGCACAGTTAAGCTAGGTTTTTTTTTTTTAAAAAAAAATATATATAGTTTATAAAATCAGAGCTAGCCTTAATACAAGAATTCTGAAAATGCAAATGGTAAATACTTCTGGAAATACATATGTGCCCGTATGTATCTATGTATAATGTGTGTTTTAGCTTCCTCCTTCCTGGGCGGAGAGGAGATGCTGAAAAAAAATCTAATCAAAGTCAGTCAAGGGACCCGTGTAGGTTGAGGGGGGAAGCTCCCTGACACCCACCTGGCTTTCCGAGGTGCTGTTCTCATTGCCCATGGCGATTCAGGGTGTCAGCGTCCCTCAGGATTTTACCAGAAGCAACTAGAAGAAATAAAAGGGTATGCACATCTGTAACATCGAAGATCTGAGGCTTTCTCTGCGCGTCTCCCCAAACTCAAAAGCCAGATGATGGGAAATGTTGATCTCTGCAGTCACATCATGGAAAATCGCTTTTGAAGGCTTTTCTTTTGCGATATGCCACCCAGACTTCCTTCCCAGTATGGGCTGCTGTTTTTATTCCCCACCCCGGGGTTGGCAGACGCTTCTGAAAAACGAGTTTGTTACGGAGTCTGTGTTAACGCCAACGTACACACGTAGGTATATCCACAAAGTGACAGGAGGGGCGCAGTTGCCAGAGATTACTCCAGGAGGGCCACTTTCGGGTGCTTTCTGTTTCTCCTGGTGCTCACTTTGGAAATGCAGAGTGTGGCAGTTCCCCCATCAAGTGACCACAGAGGGTCCGGGGTCCAACCTTAGGGGGTGTGAAATCCACTTCCCTTCGGTACCATACGGTATTTTTTTTTTTTTTTTTTTTTACTCTAAGCACTTGCTTCATCAAATCAGTTTCGCTTCTGCACATATTTTCATGAAGGCAGGATGGTTTTCTTGGTGAGGAAAAGGGGTAGCCGGGGCCAGACAAGGAATACATAATCCCATAAAGCAGGGGGCTGCCAGGACAACTAGACCCCTTCCGTCGGGCTCTCTTAGCCACGCTGGTGGCTGATCACCAGCATCGTGAGGATGCCTCCCGCACAGCCCACAAAGCCGCGGCTGCACCGACGTCATCTGAGTTCCACGAGACCCCATAACCTCTCGCTTTTTCTACATGGAGAAACTAAGTTACGGAAAACTTGTAAAATTATCAACTTCTAGAGCTGGAGCCTTAGGGATTACCAGGCTAATCCAGGGTGGAAAACAGAAACCGGGGAAGGCTAGGGAGCTTGCCCAAGACCCAGTTTGGAGAAGTCAGAGCCGGAAAAACGACTCAGCCTCCTGCCTTCTAATTCAAGATTCCTTCCGCAGCAGTGTTTGCTTACACCCTAGTATTTGCTCAGAAAACTTCAGTGATTGACTCACTTCAAATAAAATTTGTCCACTGATTGCTTATCTATTCAACCAACACTGACTGAGGAGCTTCCATGTGTTATGTGTACCGAACAGTCATGGGAAAATAAAATGTGAGTATTTTCAGCAGCACAAATAAAACGCCCCCAAACTGAGAAAATTGCAGGTGACGTCCCTATAATGATCGATTGATTCTCTCACTCCAAACCCTTGAGTCAAAAGGAGGCAATTCCTTACATCATTCTGGCTGCTTACTGTTTATAAGATCGGAAAAATATAGATATATGTATCATATGCTCACAGAATGTGAAAACCTTCATGCATTTAAAATCGATCAGAGTTTCTTTTGATGTTCATTTGGAAAATGATGCCTCATTAGCAAATAATGTTGAGTGTTACTCATTATGCCCCTATCAATGACTGCCACCCTGCTGTGCCAACCAGTTTAACCCACACACAGTTGGAATGTCATACGGTTCTCTGTAATATTGATTTCTGACACTCATTCACCAGATTAAATTCAATAATGGTATCACAAATCAGAGCGCTTGGACTGGCTTTTCATACGCATAAATGGACTAAAGGACAATGACAAAACTACTCCTGGTTCAGGGTGCCCGGGGGGCTCAGTGGGATGAGCCTCAGACTCTTGGTTTCGGCTCAGGTCATGATCTCTGGGTGGTGAGATCGAGCCCGGTGTCTGGCTCAGCGGAGAGTCTGCTTGAGGTTCTCTCCTTCCCTCTCCCTCTGCCTCTCCTGCTTGTGCTCACTCTCTCTCTCTCTCTCTCTCTCTCTCTCTTTTCTCTCTCCAAAATAAAGAAATCTTAAGCACAAAAACCAACCACCTACTTCTGGCTCAGTGCAAATTTCAAAACCACAGAGGGCCGGCAGGGAGAGCAGGCCTGGCTTTCCAGGAGCTCTGTCCTGCTGAGCTGCAGCCCTGCCAGCCCCTCGGCCCCGGGACCAGAAGGGAAGGCGGGTACAGCCCTGCCCGCTACTTACATTTGGGGGAGGTCTGGGACTTCGGAGGCTGCGGCCGCAGGTGTGCTCCCCGGCAGCTGTGCTTTCTCCTCCCGCACTCAGGAGCAGGTGCGGCCCAGGCCCGCGTCACCCAGCCCCGCACGGCCGCCGGCTCCACCCTCGCACCCACAGCACCTCCTACCTGAGCAGCGGCCTCCCCGGGCCGCGGGCAACACACAAACGTGGAATCAGCGTTTCTGCGCCCATCGCGGCCAGGGCCTTTCACGTAGAGGATTTTCCCGGTTATCACATTAGCAGGGCTCCTTTCAGAGAAGGCTTATCCAGACTTAAACTGGCCCCGTGACCTGCCTGGCTGCACCTAAGCGATCGGAATCGTCCTGCCGGGGAGCAGGGCCCCGCGGGTCACCCACTCGCCCTCCACCCAGCAGAGCGGGGACAGAGCTCTCCTTGGGGACAGGAGTCAAATGCGCCCAGGGCTTCCCGTTGGCACCTGGAAAACTCCCACCCTAAATCATGTGGCAAGACAAAAGAAACTTGTGGAAAGATGATGACGCCAGCAGTCTGGCACCTGTTTATGGTGTGGTGTGTGGAGAATGTACTTACCGAGGCGGGGCTTGACTTTCAACAAGTGAAGTCATAAAGTGCTGCAGGCTTGGCCGGGGTGCTGAGGAGGCCTCGAGGCCCTTGGGTGGGACCAGTGCGCAGCCGCCCGGATACCCTGCTGCCCTGCGGCCTTCCACCCTCCCCGATCCCTTGGGTTACGGCCAGCCAGCCACTCATTTGCAAGAACAAGCCAGTTTCGATCTTGTTTCTCATAAGGCAGAGTCTTTCCTTGTGCAGAAGGCCCTGATCCCTGCCGCGAGGTGCCCCCCACCCCAGGGCAGCAAGTTGGCATGACATCAGAGGCCTCCTGGGGGCCAGGTGTCTTGGGGGCGGAGCTCATGCTGGATGCAGAGGGGGGGATCTTGGTGCCCCCACTTTCGGTTTGGACAGAGCCAAGGTGTATATGTTCCAACAGGTGAATGGATATTCGAATTGTGGTTCATCCATACAGCAGATTGACCAGCCATAAAAAGGAGTGAAGTTCAGATACGTGCTAACAACTCAGATGAACCACAAAAATTTACTGAGAAAAGCCACGGATTGTGTGATTTCATTGATAGGAAATGTCCAGAATTGGCAAATCCAGAAACCAGATTGACTGTTCGGAAGGGCTGGGGAAAGGGGGAGTAACTTCTTGATGGGTTTAGGGTTTTATTTTGGTGAGATGAAAAATATTCTGGAACTAGACAGAAGCGGCAGTTGACCAGCATTGTGAATGTGGTAAATACAACTGCGTTGTTCACTTTAAAATGGTTCATTTAAAATAATATAAATAAATAAATAAATAAATAAATAAATAAATAAATAAATAGTTAATTTTGTGTTACATGAATTTCACCTCATGTTAAAATGTTTATGTTTCACATCTTGGAGTTCTGTACAAACTGTTGTTTGAAAATAATTCCACAATTGGGGGGGGGAATGTTTGAAAATTGTTACTTTTATGTTTATGAACACCGGGTTTCTGTACAATTAAGGATTGGTGGGATGAGAATCAAGAATGTTTGCCTTCCCCCTCCCCCACTTCCACCCAAGTCATAGGAGAATTCTTCTAGGGAAGAGAATCTTTTTAAGTGAAATATCTTGGATGAGCCAATTGAAAATGAAGAGGGGTCATTCAGAGGGCAACAGGAAGCAAACATAGTGAAAGAGACGGGGAGGATTGCCCCTGAGAAGGGGGGAGAAGGACAGAGAGAGGATGGCCAACCAAAATGGCGGAGTCCCATAAGGATGTTGAAGGTGGGGAATGTTCAGTATTCAATTTCAGCTGCATCCCTTCGGCAGCTCAAATTCCCTCCATGAACCATCCCCTCCATCAGCTCGTGGTTGGCCACTGATATCACGGTTGCCACCACCATTGGTTCCTGGACCGACACTGTCATGACTGCTGGATATTGGGCATCATCACCTGTCCCACCACCGCTGTCCTGGTCACCTCAAGTAAGCAGACCTTTTAGCTTCCATCCCAGAAGTTGGTGCTCCGTCTCCTCTAACAGATTGCCTAGGCACAGGGGATGTGTTCAGATGCCAAGCGCTATGGAATCCAGATTGTCTACATTCCTTAGCCATGACCACCTCTCCCCAAGGCAGTACTCTGATAGAACCTCAGTATCAGTCTCCTTGACTTACCACTGTCTACACCTGTCCATGGCTGATCAGCTTCCCTCTTTGTGCTGTCTTCTTTCAAGCTGGACATTAAGCAAGCAACCAGATTTCCATTTCCCACCACGTGTGACTAAACACAGGTGTGTGTAGATTTGCTCATCCATCTCCAGGACGACTTCCCTCTGGAGGCAGGGGTTGGGATTATGAACCAGACCGCTGCCTGGTGTATAAACTCTGGCAAGTTATTTAACTTCTGTGTCCTCAGTTGTGTCATCTCTAAAATGGGAATCATGGCAATACCTACCTCATCTCACATGGTGGTGGTGAGTTAATTTCAGTAAAGCTCTTGGAACAGAGTAAACTTATAAACCACTGCCTGTGCTGTTGTTGCTGGCAGTGGGTCTATTTGGAGTCTCAATAAGCAAAGCCTTCAGTGAAACAAGGTTTATACTGCCTTCTTTCTATCCCTTCAGTAAAATCATGAATTTGGGCGCAACTACTTAGAACTCGGTACATCTGCAGTAAAAGCTCAGCTAAACTGACTTGTGCGCTAGGAAAAACAAATGGCAACGAAGACATTTTATTTATAACACAGGCTCAGTAAGAAGAAAGCAGATGGTTTCAAGAACTTTTGAAGAAGCCATTTAAGTGTCTTCTTACTTTAAGAAGTAAACACTGAAGTGTTTACTGGGCTGGTGACGCATCATTCCAATCCTGTCCCTCTCTGTGGCCATCACCAGGCACCAGGTGTTAATTTAGCTAAGAGTGCCTCTATGTCCTCAGACGAATGAAACTGCACATCTTTGAAAAGGATCCACAGTTTAGGCTTCCAATTCTTTCCAGTGGCTTGCCACAAATGAGACTGAATGCACAAAGGTTTCTTCTACCCACTTGTTCCTGCACTGAGCCTAACCAGCCAGCTAACCTCAACCTAATCTCCGGTAGATTAAAATATAAAATTCATTTTAACGGATAATTGCTTGGGAAGATGTTTGTTTCTCAACTGGTTTATTGGTGTCACACCATCACAGCCCCCGAATGTAAAACAGGACAGTCTTTGATTCATTAATTCACTTCTTCACGCGTTCCAGAAATATTAAGCTTTTTCACGTACCAAGCACTGGGTTGCTTGTGTGCTCTTTCATACTTACAGCAAAGCGACGAGGTAGGTATTTTCTTTTTTTTTTTTTTTTTTTTTTTGGTATTTTCTTTTTTTGATGGATGAACAACCGAGGCCCAGAGGGATCAAGTCACATGGTCAAGACCAGCAGAGAGCAAGAGGAAGGATGGAGCCAGTTGGCCCCAGACCCTGCATTCATGAAGGATGTGATGCTACCTGCCACCTTGGAAGATTTTTCAGTGCAGTTCAAGGGGGTTGATAGCCTTTTTCTCTCATTTATTTTTCTGCTCATTTACTCCCAGAGTAGAGCATGGAGTGTTTAGTTGTTGGCAACTGGAGCTGGTTGGGAAGGTCCCAGCTGATGCGACCCATCCCCCCTCATTGATCTGTGAAAAGGGCCAGGTTTGGGCCCGTCACTTCCTGCGGTGGCCCAGACAGCCTAGCAGGGCTGGGTCGACAGAGCAGTGCTGAGAGGAGCCAAGAGCATAACCGGGGAAATGAGGCCTGGGGCCAAGTGTGGAGGAGGAAGGGAAGTGGAAACGTGAGAACCAGCACAGCAGCTGAGCAGTGCACAAGCGGCCTGTGGGTGGAGAACGTCGCTCAGACCCAGATTGCGGTGTCCAGGTTGGGCCAATGCCCCATTTTACGTGCTCCGGGTAGGGTGGGGAGGCACAGGGAGCTAGGAAATCAGAGACAAGATCACGGCGGCCCCATGTCATGGACGATAACGCGGAGGCTCAGAGAGGTTTTGCAACTAACCTGCACTGTCCCGTGAGAACAGCCTGTTGGGATTTGTTGATACATCAGACAATTATACTAAGTTTTCTATTTAGGGACTTTTTTATTCTCTATGTTTAAAAAAAAAAAAAAGCCCTCTTTTTTGTATGTGATGGGAATGTATCTGTGTTAAAGGCTTAAAAAGTTCTGATTTTTCTTCTGCACTGAGCATGTTGGGTTGTTAGTGTTGGAAGAAGCTTGGAGATCATCGTCAGCAACACTTCCTCCGCAGATGGGGAAGCCAAGGCCAAGAAGGTGGGAATGATCTATCCTTGTTTCCCAGCGAGCAGGGCCTGGAGCCTGATCTGGACTGGGACAGGCGTGCTTTCAGCAGACAGCCTCACCCCTGAGCGGGCCTCTGCAGGCCCTGCACTGGGCTCTGGACCAGACCAGCAAGGTCAGATGACACCTGCCTGCCCTGCTATGGCACTGCCCTCTGGCCACAGTGGCATCCAGCCAGTCAGGTCCTGTGTCAGCTGAGCCCATGGGAGGCATCAGCTGGAGGAGTCCAGGTTATGTTTGCTCATTGAAGGTGAGCTCAGGTTCACCTGGCAGGTGGTGACTTTGGCTGCTCGACATGCCCAGTGACCTCAGCCAGGTGCTTGTTCCCAAATGGCCCAGCAGGTGGGAGACCTCATCTTCTCCCTCCAGTGGCTAAATTCAGTTGTCCTAACTCCCTACCTTGCACAGCTGAGCGCGGAGCTACTTATAGCTCTGTTATCATGTTCCTGTTTTAATACAAACAAACAGCCGTAGCCTGGGAAGGGGATTTATGGAGAGACCTTGCCTGCTTACCCCTCTGGCAGGGACCTGGCTGCTCTGTGGGGTTTGAGTGACATGACAGCTCTTCCTCACCCCTCTCCCCAGCCTCCTGTCTTCTTCCATCCCCTATCTCAGCGGCCACCAACAAACTTTGATGGGGAAAGCCCAGCCTTGTAGAATGTGGAGACTGGGAGACTGGAAGGAACTCCCAAGTTGTCTCTTATGCCCCAGAAACCAAAGACCTCTATACCCAGCCCCGCCATTGGGGAGAGCCTGAGCTAGTTATTCAGTTACTACTTCCCAGCCTCAAACCTGCTGTAGTCCAGTGTGGGGACTCTGCAGATCCACTTCTGCTTGGCCAGCAGCTCCTGAGGCTCTGCAAGAGGAGGCGGAGGCCAGAGGTGGGAGGAAGAAGGAGAGCACACTCCTTCCTGTCTGTTTCCCAGTTCTGGGAGCAGCATCCAGCCTCATGGCGTCCCCTCGGGGTCATCCCATCCTGTGCAGCACTGGAGTCCCATGGGCAGTTGTCCCAGAGCTTGCCTCGTGGCTGGGGCTCCCTCCACAGGGGCCTGAGGTTCCCTTCTGTGCGGCCCTCCTCCAAGCTTCTAAATTTTAGTAGTTGCAGCTTCTCTCTGCTCCCTGAGTGCTAAGTGTGATAACTGCCTCCTGCAGATGCCACCTTCTATCATGACTCTGAGTTGGCTTTTCTGCCCTGGTATTTACTGAGAGAGTAATTCTTTACGTCAAAATCTGTGAAATGTAGACATTTCTGTCTTCGGACTTGATTGGCTGATACGGTGGCAGAGTTGGGATTCCCACCCAGATCTTTTCCTAGTTTGGTTCTCCCTGCTTTGGAATCCTGTAAACGTGTGTTCCATTCAATGAATGACAAGGTGAGTTCCCTCCATTCAAACGTTCTGACTTTAATAAGATGTGGTTAGGATTCCCCACCACCCCGACAAACCCATTGTCACCCAATCACAACGTAGACTTCCTGTGACACCAATGTCAGTCTCTACGACCAGCTATTAGAATCGGGGCGCACAATACCTCTAACTCCTCATGGGGGTTCCTGACCTTTCATGTCTTGGCACACATACTATACTATTAAGACAGGTACACAGCCTCTGACTTGGGGACATGGCAAGACTGCTTGAAGCCTCATCCCCAGCCTGGGCCCCACCTGACCACACCAAGAGTGGAGGGGATTGGAATCCTGGCGTGCTCGTGGCCTGTCTGCTCACCAGTGGGCCCTGGTCTACGTAGAGAAGCACTGACCTAATCTAACGCCGCCATTTTATAGATGATCAAGGCCAGAGACTTCAGTAGAGTGCCAAATTTAAATCTTCACCCTCCAGCAGCCTAGTCCAGCTGATTCACAGCTCGGCACCAGAATTCCTCTTGAGAAGGAAGACTCTTTGGGAAAAGAACTGAATTTAGTCTGTGTAGGTGGCAGGAGCTGAAGCTCAGATAGGGAAGGGTCCTCCCATGTGAAAGGAGAGTAAGAAGTTTGGTTCTTAAGGTGAAAGTCAGAGAAGAGGACAGAGGGGTTGAGGAAGGACCTGGACATTGCTGTGAGATACAGAATGATGGAAAAGGGTCAGGGAAAATTCCCCTGAATGTGGGCGGAGGACACTTGAGTAACCAGCATGCCTGTCCAACGTCACTCTCCTTCCATTGTAGCACACAGCCCTATTCTTTGGCCCCAGGTCTTCACTCAAAGACATTCACCAATGCTTTGTGAGCACTTTGTTCTGCTTTGTCTTACTTTTGGCAGAGGTTAAGGGGCTGGTACTTGAAGAGGGAGCTGCATTTTATTCATATTTTATTCATATTTGGGTCATTACAATAGTCAAGTAAACACCTGAGAGCAGAGGAGACTGTCCCTCTTGTATACTCCAGAGTATACAAGCCCTGGAGATTCACAGAAACCATGGGGTAGACCTTGGGGATCCACTAGGCATGGGCTTGAGCTGGAGTCTATAGGCCGGAGAGAAACACCAATTGACATCTAGGATTGCGTACATTTAAAAACTTAAGTAAAATCCACAAAATTAAAATTGGGATCATGCATACTGTTTGTACTCTTTTGGATTTATTTTGCTGTTGTTATTTTCCTTTTAAAATATTTTTTTTAAGTAATCTCTACATCTAACATGGAGCTTGAACTGACAGCCCCAAGATCAAAAGTCATATGCTCTATGGACTGAGCCGGCCAGGTGCCTCTTTTTGAAACTGCTTTTTATTTCCCATTTCGCATATCAAAAACATTTCCTCGGGCCTATAACATCTGATTTAATAGCTGCAGTGGATGCCAAGTTTTATCCAAATGTTTGCTGTTTAAAAACAATCTTGTTTTGTATACCTTGTCTCTGTCTTGGATGGTCAAGGAGGTCTCAGGGTGAGGTGAGTGGAGGTGAACCTAGACCTGCCTTAGGTTAGATCAAGCAGGAAAGTATTGAAACTAGAGAACTGTGAGTGGGGTGATGGACTTGGGGGCACAGTCAGGTTGGCAGGATCAGACATAGGAGTAGGGACTGTCAGGGTGGAGAGCAAGCAGAGGGCTGGGTGAGCAAGGACACAGTGTGGCTGGAGGTGGTGGCAGGGCTTTTGCCAAAGCAGGGATGGAGGACATCTCCAGAAGCACAGACGCTTCTTGTCTCAGGAGAGCTTTGTTGCCCTGTGCTGCCTTTAGATGGAGAGACCTGGGGTCTCCGTAGGCAATCACATCCTAGGATGTTTGTTACAGATCTTGAAGGGTCCAGTTCATCATCTGGAATCTGGTTCTTTGGGGGCCAGAGGCCAGGCACTGGTTATGATGCATTTGAAATTTTGTACATCTAAACCAGAACCTGGGAATAATCATGGACTCTCTGGGTCTGCTTGAATACCTCCATGATGGGAAATTCTCTATCTTGAGGCATCTCCTCTGGAGAGAGTTATACTGAATCACTGGAGCGTTCTTTCTTTTGCCACTTAATTTAGTTACCACCCATGATTACATGAGAGTTCATCACAGGGCTCTGGACAATAAGGACACCACCAGGCATAGGCTGCACGATGAGTGGGGAGACCTGAGGACCAACAGGCTGACCCTATGGTCCTTACTCAAAGGACAACCAAAATTTGCCTCCTTCTGGGACTACATTAAATATGTACACTCTCAGCATCATGGCTGAGGAGGAGCTGCTGAGAGCTAGCCAGCCCACAGCAGGCCATGGACACCCAAAGGATCCCAGCTGCAACCAAAAGAAAAACCCAGAGGAGCAGCTGAGCCCATCCTAAACACCCATCCACAGGATTGGAGACTAAATGAATGGTTATTGTTTTAAATCCCCAAGTTTTGGGGTGGTTTTGTTACATGGCAAAAGCTAACTGTTAAGATTTCCCCTGGAGGGACCATAATTTTCCTTTATACCAGCCTACACCCAGCTCTGGCTGGCCATCCTGCAGATCTGTGCATTGGAGCACAAAGGATGTCACATGATGGAGGATCGATGGGATGGATCCTAGCACTCTCCTGTGATAAAATAACAATTTACCAGCATGGTCCCTTGACTGGTGGTCCCTTAGTGTCATCTTGGTCCATGCCAGATGCTCTGAGCATCCCACATTATAAACAGTACATAGTCTCTCAGCCCAAAATGGAAACATGAAGCCCCATATTGGTTTGCAGTAAGGGGTCTCTTTTCCTCCTGCTCAGACAGATATTTGATGACACATTCAAATATAAGATTCTCCTTACCCACAATTTTCATATAGTCCTTTGCAGATTGGATATTAGCAAAACCATATTTCTTATGAAAACAAGCTGTTGAAACCCACAAACATTCAGACATCACTTGAATCCAAAAGCTAAACTGTGCTGTCATTTTTAGAAATCAGATACAGTTTGAACATAATTGGGAACTACAGGCCAAAGGGAGGGCGGAAGGAAATGGGATGAGGGGTGGGAAGGCAGACCCAGCAGAAATCTTGAGTGTGGATGCAATATCAGTGCCAGTTATATTGGAGCCAAGATATTATACTGATGAGCCATATGCTAGAGCTGCACTAGGAAATTAAAGGTATTTATGCCTTTTATATGACATAAGACAAATGCAATTATTAGGCCTTAGAGAGTTTCAGCTGACATCAGGCAATTTTATTATGTAAAATAGAAAATAGCTTTTTAAGACTTTTGTTCTTCGGGCAATTTTATTGTAAACTTATCTTTAAAAAGTTAAGGATAATAATAACTACCATATAATTTAAAAAGTCCTTATAAACAAGACTGTTAAGTCCCATTTGCTTAGTCTATAGTTCTTCCCAACAAGAATAACAACAACAACAATAAAACCCATCTTAATCAAATTTTCCTGTTTTTTTTTTTTTAATTAACTTTTGGGGTAGTGACCCATATCCCAGTACTTCCACCACAAAAGATATAAAATAATGAGAAAGAGAAAGTAGATGTGTACAACCTCTGGACCCTCAGGATAGCTTGAAGATGGGAAGAAAACAGAGACAATGAAGCACTCTTCAAAATAACTGTGAACAACAAGAGGAAGAGACTTCGCTGATCTAAAACTATCATCAGAATGATTAAGTTTTCTGGTTGGACTTCAGATGTGGAACCTGATGCCTTCAGTGGACCGAGCCCAAGCACTGCTTCCCAAGCCTCAGCTTAGCCCCCCTCTCTCATCCCCGTTGCCTGGGTTCCTAGGACTACGTGTCTGACCACTACCTGGCTTCTGGAACATGGGCTTGAGGACTAATCTTGCCATGTGTGAACACACCCCCCAAAGGACAGCTTCCTGAATTCCCTACCAGTAGGATCTGCCCATCTGATAAGAAGTTCTGGTACTAATGAGTGACTGCCCATGGACATGGCTCCTTCTCTGTTTGCTTCTCCAAGGGGGGCATCTGTGGTTGGGTCATTCCCCCCACACCTGTTAACCAAGACAAGACAACCTGAATCTCCTTGTTTATGCTCAATTAGGGAGAGGCATTTGCAAAAGCATTGGCATTGGCAGTCCCAGGGCAGTAGAGCAGGCTGGTGTTGGGGACCGTGGAAGCAAATCCGAGAAATGCCAAATAGCGAAACTTCCACCAGGTGATGCAAACAATAACATCACCAAATGTTCTTCAAAGAACTGGAACACATGACAGGATGATCTTGTGACCAACCAGGACTCAAGGGTTGGTTGTCTCATCTGTTTGCTATGAAACATGAGACGCAAAATCACTTTGTCAGATCCTAACTTGAGCCTCATTATCCATTTCGGCAGAAACAGATTCACAGGAGTGGGCTTTTGAATGACCAGAAGTGGATACAAAGCCATGCTTTTTAAGCTCCCAGACTGACCAACAAAATGATGTCCCCTAAAAATGAAAAACTTGGCCCCACTTAAAAATGATCATTCCCAGGGTGCCTCTGTGGTTGAACGTCTGCTTTTGGCTCAGGTCATGATCTCGGGTCTGGGGTCTGTCCCTGAGTCTGGCTCCCTGCTCCTCGGGGAGTCTGCTTCTCCCTCTCCTCTGCTGGCCACCTCCCCTGTTCACGCTCTCTCTCAAATAAACAAATAAAATATTTTAAAAAATGATTACTCCGGCTGTACCAACATCATACTCTGTACTGTCCCTTCACACCGAATGAGCACAACCAGAAAGAAAGAATCATTCATGGTCTAAGCTTTGCAAGTCAGGATTTGATAAGCATTAATAAAGGCAACTACTCTGAGGAGAGGCAGCCCTTTGGTAAATGCTGGCAATTTCTTCGGAGCCCCAGAATACTGAAACACAACCAATTTTAGTCATTCCTGAACCGACATGAACAGCTTGACTACAGAAAGTTAGCCCTCTTTGCTAGAACAACATCAGCCTGTGTCGCTGGGTTTAATCTCTTTATAATTCTTTGGCACCAATTCTGGCACGGGGCTCTGCAAGGGCTGGTCCCTGACTTGAGTGCGGAGCAGAATTTCCCCTTTTTAGGTCACAAACTCGGAGCACTCACTCGTCCCAGCGACTCTCTCCACCGTGTCAATTTTAAACACCCTCATTAACAACATTTATGAAACGTTGGCAAGGTGGCAGCGATCTTGAGTTGCTCCTGCCATACACAACCATTGCCCGAGATTGCAACACACGCACAGGCTTGCCACAGCAGGCTAGGATTATACAAACACATCGGTATCTACCCCTTCTATACACAGCTGACTTAAGGACCTGGGGACAGGGATTGTGGACTGCCCAGTGACTCTCAAACAGTTCAGATGAGCCCACAAAGAGTGGCCTTCCTGTATTCATTTCTTGGGCATGGTGGGCTGCTCCCTTGTCTCACCACCTGGATCTCGGTCCCCTGCCCTGCCTTCTGAGTTGGGATAGGACCTTCCATGCCAGGATGGACTATCTCACCTGGGCTTCTCATCTCCTTGGGAATCAGAGATACGGAGCACGGTCAGCATCATAGTGAGTTTGGTTGTCTACAGGCCAGTACTCCACAGTCTGCTGAATTACATTTGTTCTGGCCCCCCAGTGTTGTCCCTTATGCCCCCCCATGCCTCTGGCCCATTCTGTACACATCCTTGCATGCAGTTAGCAGCACCCATCATTGCAACCAGCTTTACTTCTTTACTCCCATAAAATCACACTTAAGTAGGCAATTCTTGAGGGCCTGCCATGAAAATGGCTCATTCCCCACCCACCCCTGACGCAGCATCCTGTCTATGGCACCAATCCGCCTCCTCGAAGCTGCTAACGGGCCTAAGCTGAGCCAATCAGAACTTATCTCTTGATATATAATTAAGGCCCTGGAAGTCAATCAATGGGGGTGGGGGCATAAATCACAAGGCAATGAGGAATGGAAGCTGGGATCAGTGCCAGAGACACCCGGAGACTGTACATGATGGCCTGAGGGAGGAACAAGGTTAGGAACCCAGTAGATATCAGCCCACCCTCGGCAGAAGGAAGCAGGTGCTAGCTGAGAAGCCAGGATGCAAGGAGTTGCTACAGCCCAGCTATGTCTTCTCAACTCAGAGTTTCTATTTCTTTCAACCAATGTTCCCTGATGGTGACCACACTCAGAAGTGGCCCAGGATCCACAGACTCTGGCCTTTGCTCCGTCCTCATCCTCCTTCAGCATCTCCACAGCATCTGACATTGTCACCCCCACTTTCTCCAAACTTCTGTCTGCTTACACAAGTGCTACAAAATCCGGCTCTCCTCCACCTTCCCCGGTTGCTCACTGCACCCTCTCAGGAGAGCCATTCAATAAGATCCAGGCTTTGGTCTTCCAGCCTGGTCTCCTCAGAAGATTCCACTAGTTTCCTAAACTTCCTCTGCTGAGTCCAGGCAGAAGGCACGAAATCTAGATCACTGTTCCTCGCTTCCTTCTGCACCCACTGTGGTTTTAATTCTGGCAGAGATTTCTACTTAGATGATTCACAATCAAATAACCTCTTGAAATGTGAATTCGTATCTTTCTTCTTCAACCTAAAGCCCCTTTGACTTTCCATTTCCACTGATAGGACTGTGTTCTTTCAATCACATCCCCTGGGACCCTAAGGATAATTCTGCACCTTGCAGTGATTGCTGCTTGGTATCTGCCTCCCTCCAGCCCAGGTGCTCTGCAGGGTTTGGGCTTATGTGACAGTGGCTTATGATGATACCATCATTCCCAGAACCCAATACATGGAGCCACTTGAGTGTTTGCTAAAAGAAGTGAAAGGATGAATGATTGTGTTTTAATTTTCCCTCTGTTTCATTCCTCTTGTCTCTCCAATGCACATTCACGGAAACCTCTGGATTCTTCCTCCCCATTCCCTTTGCTTCTGGGCCAGACCATATTACTACCCATTAGGGTTACTGCAGAAGCAAGGCGGTCTCCTGCTGGCGATGACAAGCCTGACAAGGGGCATTCTGGGAACATGGTGGCAGCAGAGTTCTTAGATCTTCCCAAATCTCCCCATATAAACAGAGCAACAAGATAGGAAAATCAAATGGACTTTTAAAACAAAACTGGATAATAAGACTTTTCTGAAGTCAACCACCAACAGCCACAAGACCCACCTGGTATTGGTGTCTGTGCAGGAGGACGTGGAGGGAAACAGGACCCTACCGGTTGGACCTGAGAGTAGGACAATCCCAAAGTAGCCAACAGGTATTCACTAGGAAGGACAGTGTGCCAATTTGGAAGCAGCAGCTAAAGCTGGAGGAGACTTGTCACCTGTGCACACACACATGCAGACATTACAGTTAGAGTGTACGTGGTACGAGTGGGATAAGGAATGGCAGTCTGTGCATTTCTGCTTAATGGAACATGCTATGAAATAGGACCCACACGCACACACACACTGCACTGTGTTTTACTAAACCATAAGATTTTTGAATGAGGCTTAGCACTCTGCCTTACTTCGGTGTGGCCTGAAGATTCAGTTATAACTGACACCACGTCAGACTCAAAAACAGTTTCTGTTGAAATCACATGGCAACTCGAGTTGGCAGCCACAACTTCAGAAATGGTCTGAAAAGGTACTTGTGTGAGTCTAGAGAAACACGGCAAATATGTCAAAGTCAACACCATTAGGAGTTTTAAAATAACTTTTTCCCATAAAGTCTCACTGTATTAGGGCCTCAGGGGGTCTATTAAATCATCATTCCACAGAACCATAAATACTTGAAAATCCCATTTGCAATAGGCAGAATCATAACAGAGGCCAGAAGAATGAAATTTCATCCAGTCAAAAACCCTTATTTTACGAATGACGGGACCAGGGTCTAGATCAATGGGGACTTATCCTACCAAAAGTAACTTACTGGAAAGAAAAAAATACAGTTCATGCGGCTCGGGAGACAAGGGGGTGGGGGAGTTTGGAAATAAGCAGCACAGATGTGCCTTTAATTTCCCTTTATAAGGAAAGAAAAGCAAGAGATGCATTTATCCCCTCTAATCCCAGTAGCCAAACCAGTTGAAAGGCAGACGTTGTTCAAAGGAAGAAAGCCATCAGTCTGAGACTTACTTACCCAGGATCCTCTTAGCATGAGGAGAGCTGAGAAAAGGCCCTCTCTTCCTGATGTTAGGACTTCTCAGCACTGCCCTCCGCCCGTGGTCTGCCTTCCGCCAGGATCACATGGAAGTGTTCTATAAATGTGCACTGGCTTAAGGTTGGGAACGCTGGCCTGGGAAGCAGCGGCGTGTAAGCAATCTGACCCAGGCTAGGCGGCAGCTTTCCAGAAGGCTCTGCAGCCCTTAGGGAGGATAACAGAGGCCAGGGAGCTTGCAGGTACCCAGATTCTGCAGCTCTCTGTTTTTCTCCAAGTCTTCTGGGATCAGGATCCAGTCTCAACTGCCTGGAGCTGCACTTTAATTTACATGGGGGCAGTTCTATATTTGACTATTTGACTAGGACCAGCCACTTTTCAAAACAAAGCAGCCTTAAAAACAGGACAAAACACTATAAAATTAGAAGTGCTTCCGGTAAACAGGAAAGGTCATTGTCAGCTTCTACCGACCTCCTAAAATCAAGTTGTCCTTTCAGAAAGCGAGCAGTTACTCTGAGACCATTTCTAAGTGGCAAAACTACCTAAAATTCCATCAGTACTGAATGAATCAAATGTGCAACCGTGCAATGGAGAACAAAACAACCATTAGAAAGAACAGAGCTCCTTGTACCAACAATGAAAACTCTCCAAGATACATAGGTGAGTGGGAAAAAAAATTAAGGTTCGTAACAGTATATAGAATATGTTATCATTTGGGTAAAAAAGGGTATAAATTTATATATGCATACATTATGTGCAGTATATTAATTCTATGCTCTGAAAAAAATCATACTGCACTGCATATATATGTATATATATATATTTTTTAGAGGGGAGGGGCAGAGGGAGAGGGAGAGAGAGAATCTTAAGCAGACTCCATGCCCAGCACAGAGCCTGACACAGGGCCCAATCTCACAACCCTGAGATCATGACCGGAGCCAAAATCAAGAGTCAGACAGTTAACAGACTGAGCCACCCAGGTGCCCTACAATATTTTATAATATATAAAATAATGACTTTCTGGAAATTCATGCCAGCAGCTAGCGACAGCAAGGGGTGGAGACTGGGGGACAGGGAAAGAGGAGGACTGTCTCCCCACGTTTCTTTTTCTATTCTAGGAATTTTATTTCATGTGAGTAGTAATTTTTCAAAGAAAATTTCAAAAGTAATCTAAGTTCCATTAGAAATATTTAATTTTCAAAATTGCTGTTCAGGGCACTGAATTTAGTTGACCATGGCATATTTCACGTCTTTGGGTTGTAAGGAGCCTGTCATACAAAGGACCCATCTGTCAGTTCCAAATAAGGAGTCCAAAGGCTGGATGCCAGGTCCTGATTCATCTCCCCTGTAGCCTTGACTGGGGCAGGTACCCAAGTGCTCATCGTGTTTAAAACAGCCCCACCGCCCACCTTTTTCATAGGCCCTGCGAGGCCTAAACAAGACGATGTAGGTAAAAGCTCTCTGCTAACAGAAAGCCTTTATTCAGGAATAGAATTGTTCACAGTGATCACACTTTGCAAGATTTTTTTCTGAAGTTCTTGTGTAAATTCAACACTCAGATCATGGACGCCAAATGTTCCATGAGTACAAGCATAAAAGTAAAGGTGATACTTCCAGAGAGCCTGTATCTATGATCACGGTGGCTGATTTTCTTCTTTGCTCCAGATTTTACCCCACCAGCATCACCTCGCACCCTGTGCGGGGCACCTTCCTGTAAGTGACCTTGTGGCGTGTCCCAGGGGCCTGTGTTCAAGGTTTTTTCCCCATCTTCCTTCGCTTCCCACTTCATTCAACCAGGAGCATTTTTCTGTGCTTGAATTAGTACTAATGCATAATGCTTAGATAAAAGTTACTTGAGATGTAAGAAAGTTTTTTGTTTTTTTTTTAAATTACACTAAAATCACAAGTCCAAGTCCCAGTGCCCATGAACATGGAGACTCCTACTGTCCCAGGAGAAACCGCCTGAAGTGGCGCCACCGTGTGGCCAGACTGTCTGCGCACCTTTAATCATTCACTTGACCAATGAGCCTTGGAAGGCTTCTCCACCCAAACACTAATTCATTATCAAAAGCAAAAAAAAAAAAAAAAAAAAAATTGCTTTAATTTGGCGACATTTGAATGTTTCCGGTTTGCTCATAAAGTGAGGTTTCATTAATATTTTTATGCCGCATTCCTTATTGGGTCGATTTAAATTCACATAAATGCGGCCTTGCTGGAAATGAGGGGCATATGGCAGAGAACATGAGAAAAACAAAACATTTCGCAGACAATGCTTAGAGCTTATTTTTAAATTCTGAGCGGAAAATAATTCAAAGTAACGTTATGACAGCAAACAGGTGGATTTGTACAAATAAAAGGATGTTTACGGCCCACTATCTCCCTATGTGGTGAAAAAGAAATTCTCATTAATGAAGCAGACAGAGCTCCTCTCCTTCGAGAATTCATTGACCTGACAGCAAAGGAATTTTTTTTTTTTTTAAGTTTGTTGGGACCCTAACGAAGCAAACTGGGATGGCACATCAATCAAGAGATTGATCTGTGTTTGTGGACACCGGAGAGTGGATAGAGGTCTGGTCATAGAAGAATCAGGACACAGGAGGCTCAGCCCAGAGCTGGGGTAAGAGGGGGAGGTGGGGCTTCAGCCCAAACAAAACCCAGTCTGCTCTGCAGACCCAGGAGAGGCTCTGACACACCAGGAACAATGGAGGGAGCAGAACTAGGGTTGAGCATTTGAAAATGAATAATAGCTCTAAGCAGAGCCTGTCTCTTCACCTTGTCCCACCCTCTCCTGACACCCACAGAGCAGACAAAAGCAAGATCAACAACTGAACCTCTCTCGTAGTCTGAAATAAAAAATGCAATAGAAGGCTGAGGGTAAACAAAAATACGTCTGAAAAAATAGAATTAAAGAAAGATTTAAAATACGAAGAAGAAAATGTCGCAGGCTTAGAGAATCGATTCATGAAGTTCCACATCTCATTAACAAAGATGCAGACGGAACAAAAAAGTGGAAGGAAGAAATTATCAAGGAAGTCATGTAAGAATATTGATCAAAGTTGAAGGAAGTAAATCTCCAGATCAAAACCTAGTGCAGGGGATCCCTGGGTGGCTCAGTGATTTAGTGCCTGCCTGGCAGTCCTGGGATCGAGTCCCACGTCGGGCTCCCGTCTTGGAGCCTGCTTCTCCCTCCTCCTACGTCTCTGACTCTCTATGTCTATCATAAAAAAAAAAAAAAAAAAAAAAAAAAAAAAAACCTGGTGCAGTAACTTAAAAATCTCTCTTGTGGTTCTGTGGGTGGGCTGGGCTCCACTAGGTGGTTTTTGTGCTGAGGAAGGGCTCTCATGTAAACTGCACTCAGAAGCTAGAACCAGAGCCATGTGAGGTTCAGTGGGGTTGGACATCCCAAAGGCTCATGCACATGGCTGGCAGGTGACACAGACTTTGGCTGGCAGCTCACCTGTGCCCTATGCATGGCCTCTCCGTGTGTCTGGAGCTTCCTCACAGTCTAGACGATAGGTTCCAAGAGTAAATGTTCCACTAAACAGAATGTAGAAGCTTATGATCTCTTAAGGCCTAGATCTAGAAACTGGCACAGTGTCTTTTCCGTATTCTATTGGTCAGACCGTCGTGGGGCCCACATTAAAGGGGGGGAGACATAAACCCACCTTCTCAAAGGGAGGAATGTCAGAGAATTCATGGTCATCTTCAAGTCACCACCAATCCTGTTTCTAGAAACAGAACAACGTAGGTCAATTACCGATAATGAGAATCAGAGCCAAACTCATTTTCCAGCACTCTCTCCCTTGGGTCCCACACTCCAGCTCCATGTGCCTTCCCGATGTTTCGAATGTGCCAGACTCATTTTGTCCTCAAAGACTTTTCTCTGCCATTGCCTCTGAACAGAATACGATTTCCCTGTATCTTTGCGTGACTCATTACTTCCCATGATTCAAGTCTCTTCTCAAATGTCACCTTCTCAGAGAAGATGTTCCTGCCCATCACAACTAAAATAAGTTGCAATCAGCATTTATACCCTTAGCCTAAATTCTTCACAGTGCCTGGGGAGAATGGAGAGTGACTGCTAATGGGTTGTGGTTCTCTTCCCGAGGTGATGAAAGTGTTCTGAAGTTGATTGTGGTGATGGTTCCATTGCACCATTCTTGTGAATATAATAAAAAAAAACACTGAATCATATACTATAAAAGTGAATTTTATGGTAGATTAATTATATCTCAATAATAAGAAAAAAAAATCTCACTCTGGCCTTCCAAGGTGAGTAAATATATTTAAATTGCTCTGTAGCTCCATTCCACCCGTCCAACAGGTGTAGATCTCCGATCACCAGCATGGGCATCACCTGGGAATTAGAAATGGACAATTAGAGGCTCCCTCCCAGATCTACTGAATCAAAATCTGCAGGGTTTTTTTTTTTTTTTTTAAGATTTTATTTATTTATTCATGAGAGACAGAGAGAGAGGCAAAGACACAGGCAGAGGGAGAAGTAGGCTCTCCGTGGGGAGCCCAATGGGACTCCATCACAGGGCCTCAGGATCACACACACCCTGAACCAAAGGCAGCTATCCTCAGGTGATTAAATGTACACTAACATTCAAAAAGCACTGGTCTATAGCATTATTGAGGGCATGTAGTCGTGTTTGGGGGTGACAAATATATGGAAAGTGTGATCACATTAAGACACTTTTTAAAAGATTTTTTTATTTATGTATTTGAGAGAGAGAGTGTGTGAGTAAGAGCACAAGCCAGTGGGGCAGAGGGAGAAGGAGAAGCAGACTCCCTGCTGGACAGGGATCCTGACTTGGGGCTCAATCCCAGGATCCTGGGATTATGACCTGAGCCCAAGGCAGACACTTAACCAGCTGAGCCAGGTGCCACACGTTAAGACACTTATGGACGTAAGAGGGATTAGAAAAAAAAATTAATTAATTGACCTTTTTAATTTACTTACAAGTCCTCTTTAATATTAACAAAATGAAAGAAAAGCAAATGGAAGGAGACACTTGGAAGATGATAGGAGGAGCAGGGCTTACACATGTTCCCAAATGTCCTCAGGCTGATACTGGTTGTTTGTTTTGTCAACTGGAAATCACTCCAGGTGCAGAAGTTTCCCTGGCCCGTTGCTGTTTACTAATACGGCTGTGGCTCTTTTCCATAAAAAGAGGGAGGTGACTGTAGGGTGTGGAGGTTAACAATCCTCTTTAGACTATTAGACCTGGAGGCCTTGAGAGTCTGGAAAATATTCATTTGCATTTTTTGATTAATAATTTGCACTTAAGGGCACCTGGGTGGCTCAGTTGACGAAGCATCTGCCTTTGACTCAGCTTATGATCCCAGGGTCCCGGGATGGAGCCCCACTACACTCCCTGCTCAGTGGGGAGTCCGCTTCTCCCTCTGCCTTTCTCCTGGCCGGTGTGCTGGCTCATGCTCTCTCTAAAATAAATAAAATCTTAAAAAAAATAATTTGCACTTATTGTTGACAATAAAAATCAATATTTTTAAAGTTAAATTTCTCTTCTTAAATGATAAAATTAATGCATCACTGAAGCAATACAGATTTAATCATCTCTCGTTGTCTCTTCTCCCCCCTCCCCACCCCGGGTAAGCAGTACCCACGGTGTACGTGCCTTTCTCCGGGTTCATGTTGTACATATGACTACGAGCAGCCCCTCTGCTCTCTGGCCAAACCACACCAGGGCAGGTGCTTCCTCTCCTGTCTGCGGCTGGGTGGGAAGCACCAGGAGTGGTGTGCACCCTCCCCTCTCACACTTGCGGTTCTTTGGGCACCCTGGCCCCAAAGCCTTGACAGTGAAGGCAGACACATTCCAGTCCTGGGCTTTGTTTCCTCTCAGAAGCTTTCAGATCAGTGTCTAGACTAGGAAGAGAGGTTTCTAGATCTGGAAAGTTCTGCCTCTTACCCCCCACCCCCCGAGATTTACATAGCTGATTCCTCTTCTTAACTGAACCGTCAGCTTTTCAGAGGGGGCTTCCCAGACTACCCCAGCTCAAGTAACCCACTCACACTCCTCACCACCTGGTAGGTAATTCCTTACCGCAATATGCTTTCTAATTTCCTCATATTGCCACCATCTGAAATTATTTATCTGTTCCTTGTTTGTTGTCTCTCTCCCTGATAAGATTGCCAGCTGGCGTCTGCCCGCTACAGCAGGGATCTTGTCTATCTTGCTCGCAGAGCCTGGCATCTCATGGGCACGTGATGCCCTTACGCTGAACAGTGTGTGTAGCAGGTCTTTGGATGCTCAGGCTCTCTGCCCCCAGCCGCCTCAGAGCACACCTGCAGCCAGGTGGGCAGTGTTTCATGTGTCAAGAGCTCCCACCTCCAGTTTCCCAGCTCTCTTTTGTGTTCCTGTAGAAATTTCCTTTATTTTCTGTGAGCCCACTAGTGCCCTACGAAATAAGGTATACACAGGGTTGTTTTATAGCAGGAGACTCTTCAGACACACTTGTGGTCATTTCCCCCCTTTGAACAAAGCAGTTCCCAAACACCAAGTGATGCCCCGCCTGCACCCCGACTTCCATCCTGGGCTCCTTCCCATCTCAGCCTAATGGCCCCGACTCTGCTATCCAGGTCAAGTTCTTGCCTGGCTCCAAATCCTTTCCTTCTAAGCATTTAACACAGCAGGTACCATATAATCGTCTTTGTTTCACTTGCTCGATGTCTGACTCTCTCTCTAGAAACTGTCAGCTCCATGAGTGCAGGCCTTGTTTGCTGTCAAGACTGTGTCTCCAGCATCCAGCCTGTGGTTTAGCACATAGTGGACCCCTCAACAAACATCCGTTAAGGAATGAAGCACTCAGAAAAGGGGCAGATTTTCATCAGACTCATAATCACTAGCAGGGTGGGAGCTACCAGAGAACCAGGAGGTTGAGTTTTTACTAACTTTTCTACCTTCTCCTGGAGCCTGGCCCATGAAGAGTGCCAAGATCTCCCAGAGAGATATACTGAATATCGAATTACACCAAGTGACATGTTTACGACACTAGCCACTATAAACGCATTGTAGATGATCTAACTCGGTCCTGGCTGGACATACACAGCCCCCAAATCCAGAATTCCTAGCACCAAATCAGATCGGACCAGAAGGATCCCCCTGTGGCTGGCTGCCTTCCCCAGTGCCAGAAATATAATAAACCTTGTCTCCCCGCCCTGAGAATGTATGTTTTCCCATTTGATTTGTAAGAGCTGGTACCCAGCTGCAGCCTGGTGCGTGAAGGTATTCATTCCCTCTACCTCTGCCCCACCTGGAACTTTCCTGCATCCCTCCACTCTGCCTGGTGTTCATTAAGGCCTGTTTACCAGATGTCCCCCTCTGGGTTACTCCTAACTTGGCCGTTCTTCATTGTCACGTCGTACTCATTAGGAGGGTGATCCAGAGCCTCATCTCCCAGGAGAGGAGGAGGGAGTCTTCTCAGTCAGTTCTCCCCTCGCTGGTCTCTCTGCTCCATCATCTTGTAACACTCTGTTCCTAATTACTGTGCGTGACTACCGTGCTAATCAGTCTTTCCCATTTCGGGCACAGTTCCTACTTTCTGGATCCATCTGGTTGCACAAGTTAAGATTCTTTATATCTTGGTAATAGAAAACCTAAACCAAACCAGCTTAAGAAAGAAATGCATCATTTGGGTTGCTTTGCATGCAAATAACAGAATACCTGGTCAAAAGTGGTTTATGCAACAAGGACATTTATTATCTCTTATAACGACCTCCAGGGGAAGGGCAGTTGCAGCTTGGGGCCAGCAGCTTTGTTATGTCATCAAGGACTCAAGCTCTTTCTGCCTTGTTTGCTAATTTGTCCTCACGTGGCCACAAGAGGGTTGCCTCATTTTGAGCAACACAGGTGGACATGACATTTGGCTAAAGAGAAGCATTTCCTCTCAATGTCTATTTTTATTGTGGAGAAAACATTTTCGAGGAGGAGAACTTCAATAGACTTCTCCTTAGTCCTATTGGTCAATATTGGGCTATATTCCATACCGGAGGTACAAGGAAAGCTGGGAGGGAAGGTATTTTTTTGTGTGGTTTTTGTTAGGGTTTTTTTGTTTGTTTGTTTTTTGCCTCTATGGTGGAAAGGAGGCTTTGACAGTAAAGAAGAAGGTATAGGGAAACAGATAAATAGAAGATAAATCTCCCAGCCTCCCCTCCAGTGGGATTGAGGCCATGTGACAAGATCTGACCAACAGACGATGAGCAGCAGTGACATGTGCCTAATCTGGGTTGAGCTAATTAAGCCAATGCACTAATCCTGGACTGCTCACTTCTAGACTTCTAATGTCACAAGGAAAATTATAACTATTTTTGGCTAAGATCCTATAGTGAAGTTTCTATTATACCTAGCTAAATAGACCCTGTACACCTTTTACCCATCATGTTGGTTATTCTCCATTTGTTCCCACCCTAACTCAAGTTAATCCCCCCCTTTATTAGCCTTGCTCTGCCCAGAGACTGATCTATGGAGTGTATCACACAGGTTCTCTTGCTTCTGCCTTCATGCTGGCCTTTAGCCAATGAGAGGTAAAGTCATGTGAAGAGACGTTGGGGGTTTGGGGAGAGACCAACGTGTTTTACCCCCACTTCCACTTTTTCTAGCATTTCCTCTTTTCTTGGCATGACTGCCTCTAGGATCGCAGCTCCTGTCTGATGGCCCCTTTTCCATGACTTCAGTCCTCATCAGGTTCTCTGGTAACGCTGCTTCTTCCCTCTGACACTTCAGGCCCAGGAAGAGTACTGTCTTCCCACTGCTGCTCATCCTACGGACCAGTATTAGCTTCCTATTGTTGCAAATTATGACAAACCTGGTGGTAATTTTATCTATTTTTTTCTTTATCCACTTTATATTGTTTTTGGTTGCTTGTGCTTTTGGTATCATATCTAAGAAACCATTACCTAATCCAAGGTCACTAAGATTTATACCTACTTTTCTAATATTAGCTCTTACATTTAGGTCTGATCCATTTTGAGCTAATTTAAATTTTTTATTTTTTAAAAAGATTTTATTTATTCATGAGAGACACAGAGAGAAGCAGAGATACAGGCAGAGGGAGAAGCAGGCTCCATGTAGGGAGCCCGATGTAGGACTCGATCCTGGGACTCCAGGACCACGCCCTGGGCTGAAGGCAGGTGCTAAACCACTGAGCCACCCAGGTGTCCCTATTTTGAGCTGATTTTGATATAAAACATTAAGAAGGGGTGCAACTTCATTCTTTTGCATGCGGATAGCCAATTGTCCCAGTACAATTTGTAGCAAGGACTGTTCTTTCCCCCACTGAATTGTCTTGGCAACCGTGTAAAAAATCAATTGACCATAGATGAGTAGGTTTATTTCTGGACTTTTCATTTTATTCTATTGATCTATGTCTATCCTTATGCCAGCCACCACGCACTCTTGATTACTACAGCTTTGAGGTAAACTTTGGAATTGAGGAATGTGAGTTCTGCCAACTTTGCTCTTCTTTTTCAAGATTGTTTTGGCTTTTGGGTCGCTTGTCTTTCCATACGAATTTTAGGATCGGTTTCATGTCTGTCTCCTCGTGAAACCACGAAAGGAAAAGGCAAGCCTCTGAGCCATCTTCATGACCTACTGTGCTTGTAGGGTGTCTGGCTCACTAGTAGGTACCAAAAGCTTGTTAAATAGAATGAAATGTTCCAGGTCTTTTTGTCTGGAGCTTGGAATGAATTTCCACCTAAGAGAATGCAAAGTGTTTGTCTCAGTTTCAGTGCATTGAGCTACACAAAACAACACAGATTAACACAGCCTGGAGATAGGCAGTTATTCAGCAACTCAGCTAGGTCCTTCCTTCCTCCCCCCTTGTCCCCAGCATTCTGGGCTTTCCTATGCTTGTCACTTCATCAGCAGTAGATGGCTGCCAGCATGCCAGGTAGCAAGTCATCATAGCAGCCTCTCAAAGAAGGAGTGAGGGTGGGGATAAAGGTTCTCTCTGGAGGCTTTGTGTTTCATCCGGATGGGAAGCCCCTCACTTCTCACTGATCAGAACTGGATCACAAGCCCATCCCTGGAAGGAGGAAGAGGAAGGAGGATCAGATTACCACGACTCATTTAAGCCAAGGGCAATTCACCCAATGATACAGGCATTAGGGCAGCCTGGGTGGCTCAGCGGCTTAGTGCCGCCTTCAGCACAGGGCATGATCCTGGAGACCTGGGATCAAGGCCCATGTAGGGCTCCTTGCACAGAGCCTGCTTCTCCCTCTGCCTGTCTCTAATAAATAAATAAAATCTTAAAAAAAAAAAAAATGAAGCAGGCATCAGAGAACACGTTTTCTGACATCCAGGTAAGCGGGGCTCAGGTGCCGTATCAGCTGCTGGGCAGTACGAGCAGGGCCTTCCTCCAGCTGAGTGCACACCATGCACAAAATGGTATTTTTGGGGATCCCTGGGTGGCGCAGCGGTTTGGCGCCTGCCTTTGGCCCAGGGCGCGATCCTGGAGACCCGGGATCGAATCCCACGTCACCTCCCGGTGCATGGAGCCTGCTTCTCCCTCTGCTATGTCTCTGCCTCTCTCTCTCTCTGTGACTATCATAAATAAATAAAAATTAAAAAAAAAAAAAAGGTATTTTTGCAGACTTGAGTAGTAACCCAACTTACGATATCGTTCCTTTGAGAAAATAAAACGAATTCTCGGCACCAAAGACAACTCTTTGGGCAACAACATTTGCCATGCACCCAAAATATGTAGAATGGACTTCATACATTTCCTGAACATAAAATCCCACCTGTCTTGGAGTCTTTGGGAGAAAATTTAGAATATTTTAGTTTGAGGACCGATTGTCAGCACAAGCTGCCTTGGTGCAGCTCTTCAGAAGGGACAGTTAACGGAGTTCACTAGGGGGAAAGACGGTTTTTGTCGTTAATTCGTGCTTTTGTTTTTCTGCCTTCACCTGGAGTGGGACCGCCCGCTCCCCCGGGCGAGGTCCCAGAGCCACACGCCTGTCTGGAGCCCCGCGCCCCTCCTGCTCCGCCAACACACGCGCACACTGCGAGTGTCGCTGGGCTGTGGGGGGGGGGGGTCCCCAGGGAGCCTAGACACCCCGGGAAGACGCAGGCCTGGTGCGGGGGGGGGGGAGCCCAGGACACCCCAGGGAGACGCAGGCCTGGTGCGGGGGGGGGGAGCCCAGGACACCCCGGGGAGACGCAGGCCTGGTGCGGGGGGGAGGAGCACAGGACACCCCGGGGAGACGCAGGCCTGGTGCGGGGGGGGGGGGAGCCCAGGACACCCCGGGGAGACGCAGGCCTGGTGCGGGGGGGGGAGGAGCACAGGACACCCCGGGGAGACGCAGGCCTGGTGCGGGGGGGGAGGAGCACAGGACACCCCGGGAAGACGCAGGCCTGGTGCGGGGGGGGAGGAGCACAGGACACCCCGGGGAGACGCAGGCCTGGTGCGGGGGGGGAGGAGCACAGGACACCCCGGGGAGACGCAGGCCTGGTGCGGGGGGGGGGGGGAGCCCAGGACACCCCGGGGAGACGCAGGCCGCGGCTGCAACGCCCCGCAGGGCGCCCCCGACCGGCCCCCCCGCCCCGCCTCCCCGCCCGCCTCCCCGCCCGGCCTCCCCCCCGCCCCCGCCGGCCTCCCGCCCGCCTCCCGCCTCCCCCCCGCCCGCCTCCCCCCCGCCGGCCTCCCGCCTCCCGCCCTCCCCCGCCGGCCTCCCGCCAGAGGCGTCGCTGTGCGCTGGCGCGGGCCCGGGAGCCGCGTTCCGCGGGGAGCGGGCGCTCGCGCCGGGCCGGGCTTTCAGTTTCTGGCGCGAACTTCCGCCGCTCCGAAGTTGCTCGGCGCAGTGGCGCGATGTCGGGGGACAGCAGCGGCCGCCGGCCCGAGGGCCGGGGCCGGGGCCGCGACCCGCACCGGGACCGCACCCGCTCCCGCTCCCGCTCGCGGTCCCCGCTGTCGCCCGTGTCCCGCCGCGGCGCCGCGCCCGAGCGCAGGGAGGCCCCGGAGCGCCCGAGCCTGGAGGACACGGAGCCGTCGGATTCCGGGGACGAGATGGTGGACCCCGCGAGCCTGGAGGCGGAGACCGACCACGGCCTGTGCCGCCAGATCCGCCATCAGTACCGGGCGCTCATCAACTCGGTCCAACGTAAGGCGGCGCGGGCGGGGCGGGCGGGCGGGGACGGAGGCAGGCCCGGCCGCGCTCGGTGGGCTCGCGGGGTGGCCCGTGCGGCGGGGGCGGGGGGGCAGGGGGGGCGGGGGCCCCGCGGGAGTGTCGGAAACGCCCGCGCTCGGGCCGCACCGCACCGCGCCGCCCACTCGGAAACAAACGCGGGGCGGCCCCGCCCGCCCTCCCGGGGCCTCCGGGCTTGCAAAGTTTGGGAGCCGCCGCGAGGAGCGCTCCTCTGCGGCTGCACGAGCCCGGGGGCCCCTTGGCGGAGGCGGCAGGCGGCCGGGCTCCCCTGAGGCTCCTGCGGCTTAGCGGCACGGCCCGCCCCCGGGCTCGGAGGATGTGCCGCGCGGGGAGGTGGCCCCCGCCCCCCGCCCCCCACCCCCCACCCCGCCGGGGACCCGGGCACCCGGGCTGGGCCGCGCTGCTGCAGGAGATCGCGCCGGCAAGGACCTGGTCGCGCGTCATGAGCACGTTTCCCCAAACCTTGTTTTTTGTTTGTTTGTTTGTTTTTGCATAGAAAACCGGGAGGATATCCTGAATGCCAGCGACAAATTAACAGAGGTCCTTGAAGAGGCCAACACTCTGTTTAACGGAGGTAATTCGTCACTTCATATACGGGAGCTCTTTATTATAAGTTTTAGGATGATTTTAATTGATTTTATATGACAGCCAAGTCATTGACGCCGGACATTTCTCCCACGAGTAGTGCCTTACTAGCGTTGGCAGCTTTCTCATTGTAGCGGTAATACTGTTTTCATTGCCCTTGGCCATCCCCTGAGGCGTCCCCGAGGCGTTAGGAGAAATTCCGGGGGGTGCAGCCTGTTTCAGCAGGCCCCCCAGGTGATCCTGTTGCATCCTCAAGGTTGAGAGCTTTGCACGTTTATCTTTCTGTCGCATCCCCTGCTGTATCCCCGGGATAGATTTGTTGAATGGGAGAAGCAAAGAAAAAAGCTGCCCCCTCCCTCCCACATCCTGTTTCCTTTCCCAGTACAGGCCCACCTATAAGGGGGGAGGGGGGAGGAGTCTCCTAGTGGACCTCTGGGTTTCTACTGGGGCAAGAAAGAGAAATCTCAGAGGACTGAGCTCCAGACCATGGGGAAGGGGAAGTTTAAAAAAAAAAAAAAATCTTGGTTTGAGGGGCACCTGCGCGTGGCTCATCAGTTAAGCATCTGCCTTTGGCTCAGGTCACGATCCCAGGGTCCTGGTGTCCGAGTCCCACATCAGGCTCCCTGCTCAGAGGGGTCTGCTTCTCCCTCTGTCCCTCCCCCTGCTCATGCGTGCTCTCTCTTGCTCTCTCTCTCTCAAATAAAATCTCAAGAAGAAACAATCTTGGTTTGAATTAAAAGTGTTCGGGACGCCAGCAGTCTATTCGATGACAGGACAGGTCGGGTCCCCCCTGATGTGAGTACTGGGTCCCAGAGCCCTAGGGCAAGTCCCTGGACCCCTTTTCCAGGCCTGGACGTTCTGTGGCAGCAGAAAGGTGGAATACAGACGAAGGGGTCAGCGAGGAAGAGTCCACAGAACGTGCATTGCCGACACCACAATTCTTCACGTTCCTGGGACCAGGGTCCTTATTTCTAGTAATGTCCTAGTATGACTTAATGGCTTACCTGTTGCCCATCTTTTAACGTTTTTCTGTCTGCACGTTCTCAGATGAGTATCTTTCTAGTTCTGGTCACAGCCTCCTGACCACTCCCCAGCTGGGTCTCCCAGGCTTGCTAAATCTCACTTCCAGAACTGGGCATTTCCCTTCCACCAGGTTAAATCCCTCCTCGACCGTCCTTAGCTTTATCTTCTCTCCACTCCTGGTCCCCGGGTCAGTCTCCTCAAGGTTCCTCTTGACTCCTTCACTCCTTTGCTGATTTACTGTGCATCTTATTAGTTCTTGAGCCACACACCGCCTCCCCCTCGGCTGATTCTGCTGTGCTGCCTGGGTCACCTCTTTCAGGCAGTTACTCAGCCGGGCTCTGGGAGTCTCCCAGCAAACACAGAATTCTAGATCCTTGGCATTCATCGTTTTAACTCAGTGGAGGCCTCCCAGCCACCTGTGACTGGGAAGTCTGCGTTTTCTGGCCAGCTGAGCTGCGAGGCCACAGGGAGCCCAGGAACGAGCCTCCAGCCTCTGTCTGCTGCCCTCTCTCACCCATGGTCACTTCCATAGCAGTGCTCCTGAAATAAAATGGGAGAAAAATGATGTATGTCAACAAAACCCAGAGTCAGCAAGTTCAGCAACCCAAGGTGTGTTCGGAAAGTGGGGGACCCAAATGAAAAGGCCCCCAGGAGCAAGCCAGGCACAGATGTTTCTGTATTTGAGCTTTGCTGCTTTCCCCTCTAACTGGCTCCCTTTCCAGGTGTTTCCAGAGCACTTTCCTCTCGCTAGCCCATCAGGTCTGCCCTTAACACCAAAAGGCTTGTCCCTCCCCTTCCCTCTCCTCCCACTTCCTCCTGTTTCCCTGCCCCATTCCTTCTTGTCTCCTCCTGTTTGAATCTTTTTCTCTCCGTAGCTAATCTTAAATCCCGGGTCCTCTGTCAGACATTTCTGAGTCACCCATCCTTAGAGTCGCTGCCCTGCTATAGGCTTGGTGGCCTGCGCTGCCAGCACTGTTACTTCCCTGAGGCTCCTTGACCATTTACTGTTGCTGCTCTACAAGCTACCTGGCCCTCCACGGAGTGGGCCTTCCTTCCCACTTACCTCTGCACAGGTGGTAATGGGGCCAAGACGCGCTGCTGGGGTCAGAGGGAAAAGTGGGTGGGTGTTGGAGAGGAGAGAGGCTCTGTTGAACCAGAGCTATGAAGACCTGGGGACTCAGTTCCCAGGAGCAGGCCCCTGGAGGGAGAGTGGCTTTTAGGAGGACTGGTCAACTTTGACTCCAGATTTTGGTGGGATGGTGAGGGAGCCAGGTTTTAGAGGGAGATGGGTATGTTTGAGATTTTTTGTTTTTTTGGGTTTTTTTTTTTTTTTTAATTTTTTTTAGGGGTTTTTTGATCCAGTGGAAAATGCCACATAAGTAGGTAGAAATTTCCTGGAAAATCCCTGTGAATAATGCATATTTAGTAATGTGTATTTTCCTTCTTTTCTGAATAGTGTCCCGAGCAAGAGAAGCAGTCCTAGATGCCCAGTTTCTCGTTTTGGCTTCAGATTTGGGCAAAGAGAAAGCAAAGCAACTGCGTTCTGATCTGAACTCGTTTGATATGTTAAGATATGTTGAAACTCTAGTAAGTTCAAAGTTACAGAATCTTAATAAAAAAATGTTTCCCCTGTCACATATTGCATAATTATCTACTTTGCTTATATCTCTATGCAAATGGCTTTCACTTCCTTTATCCTTTTTGGGAGGTGTCTGGAGTGGGGGAGGCGTGTCTCAGAGTCCTCCAAAGAGATCTCACCAAGTTAAACAATACTGGAGAGCTAGGTGGTGGAATTTAGGGTGGCAGCTTAGAGGTTTAAAAATCCCTTAGCATTCTAAGACGCTGGGTGCACGTTTATTTACAAATGGCCATTTTTTCCCCCTGAACTATCGGTTAATAAGGGTTCTAGCTCATTCTCAGTGACTCCAGGTGGCAGAGCTCAGCTGGACAGTTAGGCCTGATGGGGGGGCATGTTATCTGTCTTTGAGACTATCTTGGAACTATATGAATATGCTTGGGATTTTGCTTTTTTTTGTGGGTCTTTTCTTTGTTTTATTCACCTTTGAATGGTTGTTACCTAAAATTTTAAAACTTTTCTTTGGTGGATTTGCCAAAACACAATGAGGGCTTACCTTGCATTTTACAACGTTGTGGTTGGTTTTTTGTTTTTTGTTTTTTTTTGGTTCCCCTCTGAGCTAACCTCTGTCCTAGCATTTTTGCTAGGACTTTGAACTTCTGACTGAAGGTTTGTTAAATGGTTATTAAAATGATGTAGTACCATGAGACTGACCCAGATAAGTTCGTTATTTTGTAAAGGTGGGAGACAGATGAATTTTCTGTTGTTTTTAAAGCCGTAAGTGGTTTAAAATTGAAATTTAACTTACATTTAAAACCTTAAAATTTTCTCTTTTAATTTTTTTATCACAAGGTATAATGCATTTGGAAAATGCACACTAATGTATAGCTGAATAAATAAAAGTGGCCATATACTGGGTTATCTTAAAAATTACTGGTATTTATCCAGGTGAGCTGTGTACTTTAACAGATCAAAATAAATTTCTGGAAGTCTTAAGGCATTCAGTGTAAAGCCCTAAATTAATAGCTGTAATCGCTGGGTGTGGAAGTCCCTTCTGGGTACATCAAGTATAGATACTACAAGGAAAAGATTGGTAGGTTTGACCAGACAGAAATGGACCCCTCCTCCTACACATGTGGTAGGGGGGACCGGGTGGTGGAGGGACAGACTTACTGACTTGACATCTCTGATCAGGCTCTTGCAGCCTGTCCTTTCTTCAGGGTTTGTTGCCTTTAATAGGGGTAGGCGCCCTGGGGGCTTTTTGATGATTGTTTATATTTGATATTACTGTTTTAATTTGATAACTTGTAGGCATTTTATAATTTCATTATGTAATCAAAGTACTTTCATTTTCTGTAAGATCGTGTGGGATAAGAGAATCCTTAGACTTCTGGCAGTTCTTCCCAGGAAGGCAGGTGTAAGATGAGCGATTATCTGACGCTAGAACATTGCTCTCTGGATGTTCTGAGACACAAGCTGAATAGAAGTCTCTAGGAGGTTGGCTTAAAAACGATAATCTGAAAGCCAGCTAACCTTGCCTGTTCTATCCTGGAGCCTTTGATTTGGGATGTGATTTCAGTTTTGTGTGTTGGCACAGCTTTCCTAATACTTGGATGGACTAAACATTCATTCATTCTAGTATTTCTACCTTTGAAAGTTGGAATTTATTTAAAATTATTTGTATAATAAGAAATGTAGCCAACGTGTTAGGGCACTGAAAACAGGCTTTTTGCCTCTGGCCTCTTAAAGTTTAGAGATAGAGATTATGGGATGCAGTGTATGATTGCTTGTGGCTTAACTGGGGTTTTTTGTTTCCCTTCATTTTTGTAGCTGACACATATGGGTGTAAATCCACTAGAAGCTGAAGAACTCATCCGTGATGAAGATAGTTCTGATTTTGAATTCATAGTCTATGACTCCTGGAAAATATCAGGCAAAACAGCAGAAAACACCTTTAATAAAACCCATACATTCCACTTTCTGTAAGATTACTTTAAAAATATGACAGACCAGCCATTTGTAAACCTTGTTTTTTATTGTAGGAACAAAGGTGATCTAGTACGGTGGAAGTGACAATCAGGATGCCATTGTTGGGAGATTTTTCTAAACATTGATTGAAAAGTCCATAAAATCTCGATGTGGATGGAACCTCATCCTGCTCAGTTTAAGCAGGAAAGGCTGTGGCCAGAACCTCTGACCACAGTGCTCCGCTGGCTGCTTTGTTTTCCAGCGTGTGAGGCTTTGGATCTGGGGCATGCCATCTGGCTTTATTTTGTCGCCCTTAATCCTTAACTCCTAGGAGGATGATACCTCTTAGGGAGGGGATCGCCAGATTCTACCAATGTATGTAAAGCGCCATTTATTGTAATTTCCTGTTGGATGGTCGCTGACCTGTCCTCGAAGCCTGCTTCAGTCACTCCCATAAACTGCCCAGCTTGTTTTTTGGAGACTAGTTTTGAAAAGTTTTCATTTATACTCAAATTAGCATCTATCTTAATTTCCTAGTTCAGTCCTTTTGGAGAAACTGAGAATAGCCCCTACTGCTTCTTTTGTAAGACCACCTTCAAATGCATTGGTGTGTTCCCCAGCAGATACTTTCTCTAGAGCAAGCACCCATTTGTTTCTTCCTTAAGTGCTTGAGCTCCGGGACATTTGTCGGTTCCAGTTCACCCTCCCAAAGCTCCCGAGGAAGGTAAACCTCAGGGAGGCAGCTTTGGAGACACACAGGTGCGAGGCCAGGCATCTGTTTTTAACAAGCCTTCAGCTAACCCAGGTGCCCAGAACCACTGCACACACAACAGCATAAAGATCAGACTTCTTCGTCGCAGGAGAAAGTCCAAATCTCTATTTGTTGCCGTTGAGTTCTAGTCTCTGTCATAAATCCCAAATATCTAAATGCAGCCTTGGGTGCTGTGCCTTAAACTTTCTCTCATCACCTGGCACAACCTGCATCCACAATGAATTGCATAAAGCTTTGTGCCCTTGCACTTGCTGTTATTTGGCCTACAGTATCTCCCCCCCCCCCCCCCCATCTTTTCTGTCTGGGTTTGCTTATCTCCTAGGCCCTAACTTGGAAGCCTCTAGTAGCTTCTCCAGACAGAGGTGTCATTGGGAGATAAGAGAGCACTCCCATGGCTGGGTAGATCCCTGCCCACAAGCTCTCACAGCACTTGAGTATTACTCTAGCATAGCACTGTGGGATCTACCGTATTATGTCGGAATGGACATGTATGTATGTGTGTGTGTGGATTTGGATCTGTCCATCTACACTGCACACTGAGCTCCTCAAGCATAGGGACCACATGGGTCTATGTTCTCAGGGCCTTGGTCTCTTCATGGTACATCAATTACTGTAGCTTATCTCTGCATTAGCACTTTTTTAAGGGGGTGTAGCGGGTCCAAAGGGGAAAAGAATCCCATTGCTTCTGTTTGACCTGTCATCTTGAGACGTGTGTTCTGTAGTCCCAGGCTGTAAGCTCTGTCTTGGCACCCCTGGTCCAAAGGCTTTTAACCCCAGTGGGACTGTTTGTTCCTCTTCCCCACATGTTCATCCTTCCCACTGATCTGAAGTTGGCCTTGCCAAAGAGACAGCAGGCTAGCTGGGAAGACCACAGGCATATTTACCAGCTTACTGTTGAGAGCAAGATAGGAAGGTGTTTGAGGGGGTATCTGGTTGCGTAGAGCTCCTAGGGGTTCTTTGAGACACACAAAGGGAACAGGTAGGATGTCACAGAACTGACCAGAGTTTTGGTCCGATGTCAGTTCATATATTACTGAAGCCCGGTCTGAATTTGACCATTCCATGGGAACTGCTTCCAGTTAGTGAAATCAGTTTGTTTAAAAAACAAACAAAAAAAGACATGAAAGCATATTTCTCATTAGGTTGGGTTCAATACAAGGAGAGTTCCCTGTGCCAAAGCCACGAAGTGAACGTCCAAGAAAAGGTCCCACGACAGAAGAGAAGAAGACAATGCCTGACCAGGTTTGTTTTTTTAAAAAACACCTCAGTTTAAAGTAGCTATTGATACAACATATGTGCGGTTTGGCCACCTTTTCTAAGCTTTAAGATCTGGAGTCAGGTTAGGTCGCTAAAATAATTACTTCGATCATTTCTTAAATCATGTAAGCCTTTTAAACATTTTTTTGTATGAACCCCCTGTCTTGGTTTTAATTCATTTCTGTAGTTTGGATCAGTTCTAAGCCAGGGGTTCTCAGCCTCAGTGCCATCGCCATTGGGGGCTGGGTCCTTGTCTGTTGTGGGAGGCTGTAGCATCCCTGACCTCTTCCCACTAGATGCCACCTCCTCCTCCCCGCTTATCCCCAGGTTGGGACAACCAGAAACACCCCCCAGATATTGGCAGGTGTCCCTGGGAGTTAGACTCACTCCCAATTAAGAACCACTGTTCTAAACGGCACTTTTTAAAAAATTTTGCTACTTACATACAACCTGAAAATGGTTGATTTGGTGATGTTACTCCTCCATTAAAAAGTTAATATAGGGATCCCTGGGTGGCGCAGCGGTTTGGCGCCTGCCTTTGGCCCAGGGCGATCCTGGAGACCCGGGATCGAATCCCACATCGGGCTCCCGGTGCATGGAGCCTGCTTCTCCCTCCGCCTGTGTCTCTGCCTCTCTCTCTCTCTCTCTGTGACTATCATAAATAAAAAAAAAAAAAAAAAAAAAAAAAAAAAAAAAAAAGTTAATATAAAAATGTTACGGAACTAGAAAATCTTTTTTTTTTTTTTTTTTTTAACTAAATTTTAAGACGATAAAAACTGCTCGGCAGTCCCCCGATAAAAGGCTTTTAGAAGAGTTTGGACATAGAAAAGAGCAGAAACATGAGCAGGACAGGCAAGTAGGTCGGTCCGCGTGCTAACGACTCTATATTTTCAGTTAAGTGAAATGGAAGAATCACATCAAGAAGCGACAGAGAAAGAAGTGGAAAGAATTTTGGGATTGTTGCAGACGTATTTCCGAGAAGATCGTGAGTATGATACCAGGTTCAAAGCGGAGGGGTTCATATTTAACAGACACGTCTCACTTGCAATGAGAAGTTGTTTTTTGAGAAGCGTTTTCAGTCCTACGTAATGTCTGAATCCCCTTGGTTCTTTCTTGGCAGGTCTACTTAATGAGACTTCTCTCCCCCAGCAGCCCCACGTGTGAGTGCTGGCAAAGTCACCTCCTGTTCTTGTTTTAAAAAGCTGGGGTATTTTTTCTGTTACAAAATAAAAGTGCCATAGAAGTGAGCAACCTAGAGTCGAGCACCTATCCCCACCTATCCCCACTCACCTCACTCCCCCGAGGCAGCCCCCTCCCTGTGTGCGTCAGGTCTTTAGGTCAGTAACGTAACTCTGCACAGAAGTAGTTGGGAATTTTCTGGGTTTTTTTTTTTTCTTTTTTCCCAATATGAGTTTTCCACATGGACCTTCTCTCCCATATCAGTACATACAGATCCCCCTCATTTTTCTCAATGATTCCCATCGTATGGTTGTATCATACTTTGAACAAATCCTCGTGAGTGGACAACCGAGTCCTTTGCAGCATTTTGTTCTTGTGAAACCCACTGCAGTGGAAAATATTGGTATGCAACTTTGTGCACATGTGCTGATATTTCTGTAGGACAGTTTTTGAGAGGAGGGTGGCCAGATGAGTGGGCATATGTATTTTTAATGTCCAATTGCCCACTAGAAAGGCTGTATCAGTTTACATTCCTATGACAGATTGAGTGCCCATTTCCTTCCTCTGATAACACAGGAGAATGTTGGTCTTCTTGATTGGCAAAAGAATCATCTTCCCTGTTTTGAAGATTTGTTTTTCCTTCTTTTGTCTACAGCTGATACTCCTATGTCGTTCTTTGATTTTGTGGTTGATCCACATTCTTTCCCCCGAACAGTGGAAAACATCTTTCATGTTTCCTTCATTATAAGGGTAAGATTTATGATTATTTCTCTTTTTTTTCTAGTATACCTTTTAAAAGGGCAAATAATAGGGGTGCCTGGGTGGCTTAGTTCGTTAAGCATCCGACTCTTCATTTGGGCTCAGATCCTTATCTCAGGGTCATGAGATCAAGCTTTGCTTTGGGCTCTGTGCTGGGCATGAAATCTGCATACCACTCTCGCTCACTCTTTCTCTTTTTCTCTCTCTCTCTCAAAAAAAAAGGGGGGGGATAAACATAAAAGTTGTGAATGGGAGCTGGCAAAGGTACTAACTGGTGTGTATGGTTGGCCCATTTGGCAAAATGCTAGCACAGAAGCAGAAGAAACGAGCTGAAAATTTGTGTGGGCACCTGGCTGGCTTAGTTGGTGGTGCATGCGACTTAATCTTGGAGTTGTGAGTCTGAGCTGCACGTTATGTGTAGAGATTACTAAATATAATAAACTTTTAAAAAAAATTGTGTGCTTGCTTTTACGTTTTAGGAATTATTTACAGAAAGAATTGACAAAATTTGAATATGGAGCTATAGATAACAGTGCAAATGCTGTAAATGTTAAATTTCCCAAATTTGATAAGAAAATATCTTGTTCTCAAGAAATACACACTGAAAGTTTTCAATTAAGGAAGAGGAGCAGGTCATCTATCACTAATTCTCTCCTTAAAATTATTAGTGCCTGTGTAGAGAAGGGGAAATAATGTGGCAAAACTTGAACAGATGGTGAAGTTGGGGAAACAATATATGGGGGCTTCTTTATAGTAGCCTTGTAGCTCCTTCAGTTTGAAATTATTTCAAAATAGAAGGTTCAAGGGACGTCTGGGTACTTAAGTGGTTGAGGGTCTGCCTTGGGCTCAGGGCAAGTCCCACAGGAGCCTGCTTCTCCCTCTGCCTATGTCTCTGACTCTCTCTGTGTCTCTCATAAATAAATAAATAAATAAATAAATAAATAAATAAAATAAAATCTTCAAAAAAAAAAAATCCTTGCTCAGATTTATACTGTGGAAATTTGCTTTGGACTGACTTTAGTCTTATAGCAGTTGGCACTCTATATGGAAGGTCAATTTGATTTTAACCTCAGACAAAAATCTTTTTTTTTTTAAGATTTTATTTATTTATTCATGAGAGGCACACAGAGAGAGAGAGAGAGGCAGAGACACAGGCAGAGGGAGAAGCAGGCTCCATGCAGGGAACCCAACGTGGGACTCAATCCCAGGTCCCCAGGATCACACCCTGGGCCCGAGGCGGCACTAAACCGCTGAGCCACTGGGGCTACCCACAGACAAAAACCTTTTATCGACCAAAGTATTGTCCCAGAAATGGTAAAGTCATATTTTGTCAACAGTTAATGATGAGTTATGCATAATAAAATGCTGAGTGTCCAAAAATCTGCATGAATCATATATAAGAGCCAAGGAAGGTCTAAGAGCCAAGCCAGTTTCAGTTTTATTTAGGAGATACTCAGGATGAAGACTGGTCAGAAACCTGAGGGATGCCTCATTGGAAAGTCTTGTCCACGTAATGTCCTCATTGTTAATGGTATATTTTGATTGTCTGGGATATGGAATTTTTTGTTTTTTGTTTTGTTTTTGTTTTTGTTTTTGTTTTTTGAGAGAGAGAGAGAGAGAAAGAGAAGGAAAAGGAGGGGCAGATGGAGAGGGAAAGAATCTCAAGTAGACTCTCTGCTGAGCCTGGAGCCCAAAGTAGGGCTCAGTCTCATGATCCTGAGATCATGATCTGAGCTGAAATCAAGAGTCAGTTGCTTAACTGACTGCACTACCCACATGCCCCATGGAATATGGGGTTTTCTAATTAATGTTTTTTATCCAATGGTTATAGGTTTTGGATCTAATTTTTTAAATAGGCTTTTGAATCTAAATCTAAAATTATGTTTGTGCTTTAGGATGGTTTTGCAAGAATAAAGCTTGATCAAGACCGACTGCCAATAATAGGTAAATGATGCTACATTAAGAAAAATTAGTTTTAGAGAAAATGTGTCATTTGAGTTCATGAAATGCAACTGTGAGTATGCATTTTAGGTAACCGACTTTTACAATGCTGTATCTCTCTCAACTAACTGAAGTACTGCCAACACAGGCATTACTTAAAAACCAGGGGGTTCATCTGTATCATTGACTCAACATCTACTGCCATATGGATTAACAAGGAAGTCCCTCCAATTTTAATTTAGAATGTTTGTAATTAAAGTTACTGTTGTACTTTCTTCCCTTCTGTTTTCCCCTGAAGCCAGCTCCCTCTCCTCAACCTTGAGAGAATCTTTCTTAGTTGAATAATTCCACTTCTCTGTGAATCCTTTCTTTCTGAGGTCTCCTGGAGAGAGCCAAGTACTTGCATTGCCCTGATTGTTATTTAATGGTTCTCAATTTCTCTGGGACTCAGTAGGATTCTCTCTGGGGTTGGTAGGCAGATATGCGGAGGTTTTCAAATGATTGCCACTAGTAACTCTACTATGGGAGGGTGTTTTTTTTTTTTTTTTTTTAATAGAAGCTAAGGGATTATTTGCTACCAAAATAACATGGTTAAGTGTCACTGATGAGTGGAATCCTAATAAGTATTTAATACTCTGAGTGTCTTCTATACAGGTTCATTCCTTCTCAGCACTTTCTGTTCAGAGTACCTCTTGTGATTTGATAACCTTTGTACACTTTTATCTTTGAAACAGAACCTGTTAATATTAATGAAGAAAGTGAGGGAATTGACCAAAACACCCAAATTAGGAATCAAGGAATTATAGCTTTGAGCTACCG
Organism: Vulpes lagopus; assembly: GCF_018345385.1. Classification (NCBI taxonomy): domain Eukaryota; kingdom Metazoa; phylum Chordata; class Mammalia; order Carnivora; family Canidae; genus Vulpes; species Vulpes lagopus. Next base: position 9,568,022 of record NC_054825.1, read on the forward strand.
TGACTGGGAGGTAAAACGTAAAACTCTGCACATTGCCCCAGGGTAGTTCTGTCTCCCTTGTTATTTGCTGTAAACCTAATGCCCAAATGTCTTTGTTCTCTGCCAGGAGATTGTGAAGACCTTCGAGATATCAGAGCCTGTGATTGCTTCAGGCCAGAGTCAGCAGAGGCTAAGCGCTTGACACCAGCAAAGGTAACATTTCCTATGTGTTATTAAATTCCAAGTAGGTTCCAGACCATCTTCCTTTTTCCGCATTCTAGTGAAATTGGGATTTGCCTCCCTCTAGTGCCTCATTCTTAAAACTGTGTGTGCTGGTGGGAAAGGCAGTGCCAGGTCTAGTGGCTGTGAGTCCCCTTCTTTGGATTACTTCAGTTGTTCTAAAAATTTGTGGTTGAAAGAGGCAGAGCAGGAATTTGTTTCCACCTTCTCCCCTCCCTAATGGATTGATAAACTAGATAAGTGATAAAACGAGATTCGCTTATGTTACAGCTATGAAGTAGAAAAGGAGTATTAGGATAGAATTACCTGGAATGATGTCAGTAAATGGACATTTCTGAAATCTGAGTTATGCTGTGAAACACTTCATTTTTACGAAAGAGAACATGCTAGCAGGAAGTCTTCGATATGATTGGGCATTTGCTATGGGTGGGAGTCAGGAAACCTGAATTCTGTTTGCTTCATCCCGTTAGTTTAAAATCACTGAGCAGGTCACTTAATCTTACTCACCTTCATTTGGTCTATAAATCTATCTGTAAAATTGATGGGATTCTGAATGAGATCATTAAGGTTTTTTTTTTTTTTTTAGCTCAAATTTTCTATAATTTTGAGAGTTTAAAATTAGCTTTTAATACTTAATGTAAATGCTTAACATGTACCTCAATTAATTGAGCTTCTTTTGTTCAAAGATAACTTGAGGGAAAGAGAACAGACATAAGGTATATAATGTGGGTGGACTGGGGCCCTACTCCCTGAGAAAGGACTAGTGGTTAGATTCTATTACGTATATCAAGTGAACTTTTGATTCATTTTATCATTTGTAAACTGTTAACAAGCTATTCTTTACTCTTTTTTTTAGGACTCAGATGGATAGTGAAATCCAAAAAGGGAAGCAGCATGTATTGTATATATTGTATGATTAAACATTTTTAAAGACAGATTGTTTTTAGTAAAATGTAGCTTTTGATAGTTATGAATTTGTCATGGTTGTCTTTGATTAAAGGAAATTCACTGCCATATTCACAAACTGTAGTTACTCTTTATTTTCTGATCATGCCAGAGGTTGTCCTTTCTCTAGTTCTGTCCACGGAAAGTTTTTTAGTTGGGTTGTTACAGCCTGTAGATCATTCTGGTTCTTTTTATATCTCTTTAGCTGTAAAGTTAGCTGGATGAGTCAACAAATCTAGGTTGAACTGTATGAAATTGTTGTTTTTGTAGGTAAGACACCATCACATATCAGCAACTGTGTATGATTCAGCCTGTGATTTACTCACAAGAAACTATGTGGCCCTGTGCCAGGCCAGGCTGGGAAGTGTCCCCAGCAGTCCTCTGTCTACACCACAGGGCAAAAACCATACAGCGGGGTGGGTAGTGTATTCCTACCTATGCTGCCAACTTTCACTGGCCTTTCAGGCCTGTCCGGATGTTCTCTAGCCCTGTGTTGGTTCCCTTTCCCATTCCCCAGCTTCCTACACACCCCCCTCCTTCCCTCGAGTATCAGAGCCGGGGTGTCGCTTCTATGGCAGGCTCTGGATCCCAGCCCTTCCTGGTGCTCAGGTGTGAGTCCCCCTCCACACCTAGTGCCTTCCCTGCAGCCATGGTCGTTGCTCATCTTAAGACAGCTCTTGTGACCCTCAGTTACTGTCCTGTCTCTTCTTTGAGCAAGGACCACTTGTACTCTCCCATCCTGGCCATCTTGGAGTCCATGCACCTCCTTTGCCAGCATTCTCCAGGGGCCATTTTAGGCCAAATTGGTGATTCCTTCCCAAATAATTAGGTCCTGGGGTTAAATGCTGCACATTTGACACTCAAAAATCCGATCCTGGAGGGCCACCCAGGTGGCTCGCTTGGTTAAGCACCTGACTCTGACTTCAGTTCGGGTCATGATTTCAGGGTCCTAGGATCGGGCCTGGCATCAGGCTCCATGCTCAGTGCAGTCTGCTTGTCCTTCTCTATCCCTCTGCTTGCTCTCATACATTTAAAAAAATTTCTACTCCTGGAAAGCTGTACATCCTCATGTCTGGTGCTTTCCCTGGCTCCCTTGCCCCCATCTTACTCTCAGGAGTTATACTACATCTATATCCTGAACATTCTCCAAATTATATTTGACTTCAGTCTGAGAAGCCACAGGCATGCGTGACCAATGGCTTATTGGCAGCACAGGGCCTGTTTTAAATGTGTATAAAATAGCCCCCAATCTGTCCTCCCTGTAATCCCTATAGTGGTACTTCTACTACTTTATTTCCTCCAAAGAAATCTAGTACTTGTTTTCTTTTCCCCCACAGCCCCTACCTTAATCAGTCATGACATCCCATCTGGTGTCTTGATTCTCTCCATCCCGCCCAGATTTCTGCCATACGCTCCCGTCGTGTCTCCCCCCACCCCATTCCTGTCTGCCTTTCACCCCCTTCACATCTTCAAAACCACTTGTCAGTTCCTCAGTGACTCCACACTGCCTTTGAGACCTGAGAGAGCTGAGCTTGCAGAGCCACGGAGGCCTTACATTTTCGGGCACCTTGCTGACACCCAGGCTCACCTCCCCCTCTACACTCAGGCTTTTTCATCCATTTTGGTTGAGCAGTTTTGCAGAGATATACTTCACATTCCATGTCATTCACCCACTTAAAGTGAATAATTGATTGTTTCTCCCATCCAAGTACTAACCAGGCCTGACCCTGCTTAGCTTCCAAGATCAGACGAGATTGCGTGCTTTCAGGGTGGTAGTGGTATGGCCGCAGATCGATCTGTTGTTTCTCAATCTGATCACAGGTCTCTGTAACCATCACCGCAACCTGATGTAGAACATTCTTGTTCCCAACTGGTGGCATTCACCCTTCCTCACCCACCTCCTCACTCCTTAGTTCCAATCGATAACCTTTCTGTCAAGATTTGCCTCTTCTGGATATTTCACATTAATGGAATCACAATTTTTTAAGCACGTGTGTTTAGGGTTGCCTTCCCTTTTTCCCCCTTTTGTTGGCCTGCCTTCTACTTGCTTCAAACTCTGCTCACGTAAGAAATGTGAGAGGCACGCAGGTGGCTCAGTCAGTTGGGCGTCCGACTTTAGTGGGGGTCATGATCTCAGAGTCAGTTAGTTGGGTGTCCGATTTTAGTGGGGGTCATGATCTCAGAATCATGAGATCAAGCCTCACATCAGGCTCCATGCTCCGTGTTGAGACTGCTTGAGATTCTCTATAAATGCCCCTCCTGCTTGTGCTCTCTCTCAAATATATCTTAAAAAAAAAAAAAAAAAAAAAAACCAGCAGTGGCCCCTGGCAAGCCAAAGTGACCATGTGGTCACTTTGCCTTTTGTACTTTTCTATAATTATTCGAGCTTTCTAACCATGTACTTTTTCATTATTTTTAAAAATTGTCAGGGTGCCTGGGTGGTTAGTCGGGTAACTATATTTGGCTCAGGTCATGATCCCGAGGTCCTGAAATTGAGCCCTGAGTCTTGCTTCCTGCTCAGGAAGAGCTCTGCTTCTCCTTCTACTTGTTCCCTTCCACCCCTGCTCATGCTTGTGCTCTCTCGAATAAATTCTTTTTTAAAAAAAAGTTTCAACAGAAGTTATCTGGGCAGGGAGATTATGGGCCACTTTTACCTCTTTAAACTTCTGAATAGGGACACCTGGGTGGCTCAGCGGTTGAGCGTCTGTCTTTGGCTCAGGGCTTGATCCTGGGGTCCTGGGATCAAGGCCGACATCAGACTCCTGGCATGGAGGCTGTTTCTCCTCCTTCTGCCGGTGTCTCTACCTCCATGTCTCTCATGAATAAATAAAATCTTAAAAAAAAAAAATTAAACTTCTGAATAGGAGGGGTGCCTGGCTAGCTCAGTAGGCAGAGCATGCGACTCTTGATCAAACTCTTGACCTCAGGGTTGTGAGTTCAAGCCCCATGTTGAGCACGGAGCCTACTTTAGAAAAAAAAATGAAAACTTCTGAGCAGGGGAAAAAAACCCCAATATGTGTAATCATTTAAGTATCAAACACATGTAACATCCCCAACCAAAGCCTTTCTTTTCCTCCATAACTTTGTGTTCTGATAGTACCTTGTTCTTAACTGCAGTCACCCTGTTTGTGCCTCTCACATTGTTAGCATGTGCTTTCCAGTGCATTCCCCCAGGGCCCTGGGTGTGCCTTATTTCTGTGCTGACAGTGGCCAGCAGGAGGTGGCGTCGAAGTCGGGTCAGGGCCTTGCTGTCCTAACTGCCTTGCCTGGGGACTTCTCACCCAGGGTGCGTATTCTCAGGGCTCCCATTGCCCATGAGCTGCCCTACTCTGTAGTCTGTATTCTCCAGTGTTTCATGACACAGAACTGGGTGTGTGCTGCTTTGACTTCTGTTCTCTCCAACTAGATTGTAAGCTCCTCGAAGGGCTACATCCTAGAGTCTTGGGTCTCTCTCAGGGCTAGGGCTCAGGCTTAGGTTTCTGACATCCTACAAAATTTTAGGCGCTTTGGAGAATACGAGACCACGTGTTTTCTGTGGCGTAATTGTAACTCTCTGTGGCTTTTAAACTCTTGGTCTATATTTACTTCTGCAGAGAGAGAACCAGGTCTCTTTAGTCAAGATCAGCTCAGGAGCTGTGGAATTAGGTTTCTTTGTACAAATATGCTTGTTTAGTTTTTATGAGTCTTAACATAAATACAATGAAAAGGACAATTAAGGGTACATGTGTGTGAGGGACTTTTCAGACCTTGGAGTAGTAGATTAAAAGATGGCCAAAAAGAAAGGAAAAAAAAAAAAAAAGATGGCTGCAGGTTTCTTTGAGAGGAAGAGTCTGTTTCCAACCCCCTTGAGTCTGGGCTGATCTTGGTGACCTGTCTGAGCAAGTGACGTTCTGGGACTCTAGAGGCTAGGTCAAAAGAAGCCTTGTGGTGTCTGACGGGTCACTGGAGCACAAGTCATTGTGTTAGTAAGACCAGAAACCACATGGAGAAGGGAGACAGGGACTGGGACCAGCTAAGCCCAGGCCTTCTAGTCATCCCCAAGGGCATGTATGTGGTCTGTACCCTCTACACTAGTCCAGCTGTTATCTGAATATCCCCAAGTGGCTCTGGTGGTGTGGGATTGGGGAGAAAAAGTGCCCAGCTGAGCTCTGCCTGAATTCCTGATATAGAATTGTGAGTTATAGCAAAATAGTGGTGGTTTTAAGTCACTACGTTTTGGGATAGTTATGCAGATAGTTGAAACACTTGGTGTAACTCCCCTGCCTAAGTTTGATGCAAACAAACTTAGAAATGAAATTTGGGGGTATGGGATTTTACTGCACTAACAGTTGTCAAAGTATGCCAGCCTGAAAAAGAAATACAGTAATCCAGAAAATAACTTAAACTTTATTTTTTCCTAGTTGGCTTCTCAAAAACGGTGGTATGCTCAAGAGCTCTCGTTGGAGTGGCTTTTTTATATAATCATCCTTTCTGGACTTTTCCATGAGGATGGTCACTTCTATGAGTGCTTCCTGATAAGGCTGGGCAATGGGGTAGGCTGTGACCAGTTCGTACTCCTTCTCTTCGTCCTTGTGTGTCGCAGGCCTGCGGAGGGGAGGAGCCGAGGTAGACAGCCTGCAAGAATGCAGTCTCTCGCTTCTCTGCTCCATGAGCTCTCTCCCCCGAATCATTCGATTCTGATGCCCCTTGATCTGTTCCTTCGCCGAGGCCACCCTGTGCTTTTTGGTCTTAGTTTTGTGTGTTTTCTGGATAGCTTCAGTTTTTCCCTCCTTCCCTAGGGTGAGTACTTGGGGGAAGGCTGTTTCACTTGGGATCCTTTGAGGGAGGAGCCGATACTTGTGGTCTCTGAGGCCTCTGGCTCGTTCGGCTCGGTATATGTGCTTCTGTATCTGGCCCAGCTCCCTCTCAGGCACTAGGTAGTCCTGCTTTTTAGCATCTCCTGTTTTTTCACTTTGTGGTCTCTCTCTCTCTATTTTAATTTTCCACCTTGGAACTACTACGTATTTCCAGGCTTCTCCCAGCATCATTTCTTGACGTTGGCGATAGTAGTATGCCTCTGCTTTGGCAAACCAGGAGTCAAAAGACATGGCTTTAAGCTGATGAAGTGTTTCATTCTCCTGCTGAGACTTTTGGAGTAACAACTTCCTCACTTTTGAAGAATGGACACCACCTAAACTCTTGTCAGAGGGAAGCATGAGAAGGTTTTTAAGCCCGATGTCCTTTGTCACAGGCCATGACACAGATCGCAGGTGGTGAGCAGCTCTGCCTGGCACTCTGACACCATGCCCCTGTTAGGGCCTCTTGGTCATGGTCCCTGACTTTCTCTTCCAACCTCCCACAGTCCCCTCCCCCAGAGTTCCCCTCCAGGTGAGGATTTCACCTTAGACTTCCTTGAGAAAACAGAAGGAACACCCTGGTCTTCCCGTTGCCAGAACCACCACCTTGCGTCTATCCCAGACTCAGCCTTTACAATGGAAACGTGGCCAGTTCTCCACACCAGCTCTCCCCACCCCCGCCCCGCCCTGTCCTTGTGAAGCTTCAAGAACTTCAATTCGCTATTACCAAATTCTCTTTCCTGTTTCATCAAAATTTCCCCTGTACTGGATCACTCCACCAGCATAACAATATGTTCTAGTAGATCTACCATCTTTAAACAGACAAGGAAAACGTTTCCTTTGCTTCACATCCCATCTCAGTTCCCCTTCACGGCATGCCATGAAGCAGGTACTTAGAACCCTCTCTGCTTCCCCACCTCCCGGTTCCCCCCAGTCCTTCTCTGTTGGGTTTCCATGCGCCCCCCGCCACCCCGACTGCTGTTGTCTAGGTCATGAGGGATGAAGTTCAGCGGTCCTGGCTCTGTCCCTGTCACATTTGTCCTCAGTGGCATTTTACAGTGCTGAGCACTCTTTCCTCCTTGAAATACTTTCCTTTCCTCTGGCTTCCAGACTGTGGCCAAGGCTATGGTAGGCCCCCCCTAGACTGTTCCAGCCATTACTGAATATCCCCAGGTGACTGAATAGCCCTTCATTTCCTTCCTACCTCATGGCCACATCCTTCCACCTGCTTTGCTGGTGGAATACAAGAAAATGTAACAGAAATTATCACTGAAGATGAGCCTAGTCTAATTTAGGCTTCCTTGGACATGGGCAGTCTCAATCACTCAACGGGGTGACCTACCATGTGTCAGGGACTGCTCTAGAGGGGCTAGTAAGGCATGAGCAAGACTGTTGAGGCGCATGAGACCGCCCTGTACTCACCTCTCAACTTCACACCTAGATACTGTCCACTTAACATCTCTACTTGGCCCTTCTTCCAGAGTGTTTCCTTTGGTTCCCCCTTCTCAGTCCTGTACCGACTACAAAATGCCCCCACCCTAGGGTAGCAGCCTAACTGGCTTCCCTGAGTCCACACTTCTCTCTCTCTGGCCCCAGCCCCATCAGACCACTCACACAGCAACTGGAGTGGTCTTTGTATATTACAAATCTGAGCACTTCCCTGCACTGAAACCTAGGATAGCATCCCCTATTGCTTTTAGGAAAAAATCCCCAAATCCCAGTATGGGATTTGTAATTTGGCTCCTGACTGCCTCTCAGCTTGACTGCTTGCTCACTGTGCTGCAGCCACTCTGACTTTTTCTGTTCCCCAAAAACCATATTCTTTTTTGCCATTTTCACATGTTCTTCCTTCATATACTCCCAAACACACAACACAGCACCTCTGACTATAGTACTTATGTACATAACTTGTAGGTTTAGCTTGTTATTTCCTCAGATCTTCCACGTATTCATTCAAATAAAATCCCATCTTTCATGACCCTTATCACAATCTGTGAGGACTGTTTCATGCCCACCTGTCTAGGCTCCATGGGGGGCACAAGTGACATCTGTTTTGGTCAATGCTGTCCAGCTGACACCATAGGCCTAACAGACAAAGCACGCTTGGTTTGAAACACTCGGGCCCTTTCTACCTCAAGGGAGAAACTTTTTATGCTGGTATTACTGGCTCCAAAGTTCTCAGTAAACGTATTTCCTCACCTTAATTTTCTTTTCTAGTGGGGACTGGGAACCCACTGCGATCCGAGGGTCGCAGGTGCTTTTGGCCCACACCAATCTGGAAGATTAAAAAGAAACCACACTAGGATTTGGAGAAAGGTTTCAGGAAATGTGGCCCTGGTATGAACTGAGGGAGGGAGGTGATTTGGGACTCGCTCATACGTAACGAGAAGCATTTCTCTGTGTCTACAGGCAGCACTAGGGCTGACTTCTAGCCTTCCTTGGAGCAAGGAAGAAATGCTCTCTGATAAAAGTAGGGACAAAGAGCCATACTGACTTTGAGGTTGAGACTAACAAATACCTTTATTTTAACACTGGAAAGGGGAGGCTGAGTTGCTCTTTCTAATTCCACAAACCACTGTTGGTATAATTGAAAAGAACCTCGCCTTTGATGAGAAAATGACTTTTCAAAGCAGGTAAGTCCCTTTTAAGTTCAGTTATGCATAAAATGATAAATAATTTAATTTATAAACTATCATAAATTTCCAACAACTAACTGGAACATGTTTCATGATTCTTGTCAAAGGTTTATGTTTCAGATAGCCAAATTTGATGGCAATAAAGTTCGTTTTTTAAATTTAATCCAGGAAAATACAGCCGGGAAATTTGCAGCCACATGTAGGTATCCTGGAAAACTCTTATTTCTTAACCTGCTTAGTTAGCAAATAGGTTCTATGTTTAGCAACCTGGGTTGTAAGTATTCTGTTTCTCTGACTTCTCTTTATGGCAAAAGAGGTTATAACATAGTCCGGTAAAAAACAAAACTATTAATTACCATGTAAGTAAAGCTAATTTCTTAAACAGACTCCTGCTTCTGCTTTCATGTTTTTCTTTCCTAAGGGATTCTTGTATTATCTCCATAACAGCATTTACTGAGCTTACCATACTCCGGGTGATGTGCCGGGACCTTAAATGGGTCCTTTCACTTCGTGTCCCATATGGTATGTGAGGGAGGCACTCCTCAGGCCTCACTGCAAAGACAACTGAGGCCGGAGAGGTTCAGGGACTTGTCACAGGTCCCGGGGCCATTTCAGAGGCAGGATGTGCACCTGCGTGATGCCAGAGCACATAATTTTCATTCCTGTGCTACATTTGTTCCCAGATAAGTGAACATTCTCCTGCCTTTACTCAAAATGGAAGGAAGAAATACCTACTGTTCTTCTGCACTCAGATCCAGCCATTCTGAGTCTGTCATCAGAGGAGGGCATGAGGGTGGGGTCTCCCCGGCCGGATGCTCCTTCTGTGGGCTCTCTCTGCACTCCCCCTGCCCGGCACCCATGGTGTCCCCTTGGGGAGCCTTCTACTGTGTATCATCCGCGTCCCTTTTCTCTGCCACTGCCCTCTCCATCGCCAGCTTTGTGAACAACATGCTTGCTCTTCACTGTCTTCCTCACAGCGTCTGCCTTCCCAGCGCTCGTCTCCAGTCTCTCATTCTGTCCTGCAAAAGTCCTATTCTCCAGACACCACGTTCCCTGCCCTCTTTCAGACTTTCAGCCCTCTACTGCTGATCCTTCAGGATGCCTTGGTTGATTTCTAGGACAACCAGAGGCAGTCACAAGCTTTTCTATGTGTCATCACCATCCTAGATTGATACTATTGTGAGGTGGCAGGTGAAGACATCGTCTGGTTGGCAGGGAATGCCCTCCGGTGTGAGCTGGGCTGAATGGCCACAGACAAAGTGCAGGGACAGCTCTTCTCGGTGCAGTTGGAGAAAACATCTTCCAAGGCAACAGGAGTGTCTCTTTGTCTTTTTTGTTTGGTTGGGTTTTTGTGGGGGGGTTGGGGGAAAATATATATTGTGTATCTTCCACGGGAATGGAATCAGTGGAGAGCCCTGGGCCGAGGGGAGATCCTGCATGCACATTCCCAGTAGCTGGCAGGATGGACAAGTGTGCAGGTGGCCTGGTCACATGATCTCACCATCACTCAGCTGGTGTGTCACTCAGTTAAATGCTACTGCTGCTGCTGCTGCTATGGAGGTTTTGAGCTCTGCTACTCTTTAATCAACTTTTAGCCACATATTATTTAATTATGTACATAATTAGACAATACACAAATGTCAAAATACAAGTTAATGAAACAATTCACCATATATTTAAGCTGTGGATGTCCAAATAAAATCTTCATTGTTTATACTTTTACCATTGAGATGTCTCTACTTCTTAAAATGTGAAAGGAGAAAACATAGTGATTAATTATAACCTGGTTTCTTATTCATTGAGAATAAAATCTATCCCTCCTCAAATATTCTGTTTGTAGAGATGTGCTTGACACCACAACCCTGAACTCATTCAGAAATGAAATAGTTACGAAAGTAAACATGGATATTTTATCAAAACTCAAAGAATTCCAAAATAGCAAGTCATGACACTGATTTCTATTTTCACACCAAAACCTTGGACCCATATTACAACCATCATTTTAATATTCACAAGATACCATTTTAACACTGACAAATGTCATGTCACTCAGGTGTCAAATGCACATGCTGTTAATTCAGCCAAAATTTGTATACACTGGTGATGTGACAACATCATACTACCACCCATTCCTAGCTTCATGGACTAGGAGCCAGACACTACGTGAAATGCTTAAAGGTAGTTGCATCTGGGTGGCTCAGTGGGTTAAACGTCTGTCTTCAGCTCGGGTCATGATCCTGGGGTCCTGGGATGGAGCCCTGTGTCAGGCTCCCTGCTCAGCGGGGAGCCTGCTTCTCCCTCTCCTCCTGCTGCTCCCCCTGCTTGTGCTCTCTTGCTCTCTCTCGCAAATAAGTAAAATCTTAAAAAAAAAATAAAGTGCTAAAAGGTAATATCTTATTTACCCTCCTGAAAACCAAATATAGCCCCCCCTTTTTTTGGAGAAAGAGAAAGTGAGCATGAGTGAGGTAGGGGATGGAGAGGGAGAGAGAGAAACTTAAGCAGGCTCCAATGCCCAGCATGGAGCCCAACATCCTGCTCAATCTCACAACCCTGAGATCATGACCTGAGCCAAAATCAAGTCAGGTGGATGTTTAACCAACTGAGCAACCTCAGGCGCCCCTAGCCTCCTTTTTGGTAAAGAAAAATATGCAATTCCTAGTATGAGCCTCTTTTTAAGTAAAGAATCAGCTTAATTAAAACAAAAAAAGACAATCATGTGGACCTACAAGGACTTTGAAATATTATGCTTTGAATTGTTTCTTTTTCCTGATAAGAGATACAAGGGATGAAGACTATAAACCAGGGAGATTTAAAAAAAAAAAAAAAAAAAAAAACCTTTTTGACAGCAAACCAGGTTGAAACAAACTATCAGCAAGACTAGACTTTGCCCTAACATAAACCTAAGGTGGCCTGAGTTGCATCTTTCTGTGAAAAATATAAACTCTTTGCTAACAAGTTTTGTTTTTTTTTATTTGCTAACAAATATTTTATCATATACCTAAATTTTAATCTTTTGTCAAAAGCCATGGAAGGTGTTGGAATAGTTATGAGAAGTCCTCGCTGGGGAAGGTGAATAGTTGCTCCTAAAATGACTGTTAACCACTTCTCATGACACAGAACTTGAAACAAACTTCAGAGTGTTTGTCACAGACTAACTGCCAGCATTGGAAACCACACCGGCCCGCTGATTCCATTTTGCAGGAGTTGAAAAACAGACTTAAGTAAAAAAATAAGAGTGCCTCTGATAGTATCTAAACATGCAACACTGACACTCCAACCACCCTATTCCATAATGTTACTATTCTGCCCACTTTCCTTTTTTTTTTTTTTTTTTTTAAGATTTTATTTATTCATGGGAGACACAGGCAGAGAAGCAGGCTCCACACAGGAAGCATGATGCAGGACTCGATCCCGGGACTCCAGGATCACACCCTGGGCTGAAGGCAGGCGCTAAACCGCTGAGCCACCCAGGGATCCCTCTGCCCACTTTCCAAAAGAGGAAACATGTCTAAGAGGGTTATGTGATGTGTTCAAGGCCACACAGTTGCCCAGTGGGAGCCAAACTTAAAAATGGATGTCTAAAAGCAAAGTTTGTGATTTTACACATGCCATCCCACCCAACCTTGGAATATGGGAGGGGTGGAAACAGTCATCACCTTTGTGGAGCTCACAACCCAAAGGAGGAGGCCAGAAATAGGCACAAGTGCACTCTTTTGTGTTGTACGTTCCATGGGTTTTAACAAACGTATAGTGACAGGTGTCCTTCGTTACTGCATCGTACATTATTTTATCATTGCCCTAAAAATCCCATGTTCCAGCCATTTGTCCCTCCCTCCCTCTGCATCTTAAACCCCAGGAACCACTGATCTCCTTACAGTCTCACAGTTTGGCCACTTCCACAATGTCATGTAGTTGGCATCACACAGCATGGCTTTTTCATGCTGAAAAGGCTTCAGATTGGCTTGTTTCACTTAGCAATATGCTTTAAGTGTTCCTATCTTTTCATGGCTTCATAGCTCATTTCTTATCACTGAACAATATTCCATTGTTGGTTTATGCATTCACCTAGTGAAGGACAGCTTGCTGGCTTCCAGTTTTGACAATTATGAATAAAGCTACTAGCTACCATTAACATTTGTGTACAGGTTTTTTTTTTTGTTTTTTTTTTAACCACTGAGCCACCCAGGGATCCCTGGAAGGTTCTTTTTTTTTTTTTAATTTTTATTTATTTATTTATGATAGTCACACAGGGAGAGAGAGAGAGAGGCAGAGACACAGGCAGAGGGAGAAGCAGGCTCCATGCACCGGGAGCCCGACGTGGGATTCGATCCCGGGTCTCCAGGATCGCGCCCTGGGCCAAAGGCAGGCGCCAAACCTCTGCGCCACCCAGGGATCCCTGTGTACAGGTTTTTGTATGGACATAAGCTTTTGACTAATTTGGTTCTACGCCGGGATTATTGGATCACAGGGTAAGAGTATGTTTAGTTTTATAAGAAACTGCCAAACTATCTTCCAAAATAGCTGTACATTTTGCCTCCCCACCAGCAATGAATGAAAGTTCCTACTGCTCCACAGCCTTGCTAATATTTAGTGTCAAGTGTTGTGAATTTTTTAGCCACTGTAGGAGGAATGAACTCTATTTTGTTATTTTAATTTGCAATTTGCTAATAACATGATGCTCCACATCTTATTATATGCTTATTTCCATCTGTTTATCTTTGGTAGGTATATGTTCAGATCTTCTGCCCATTTTTAATTGGTTTCTTGCTGAGAACTCAAAATTTTTTTGCATCTACTGATTTGTCTTTAGCAGGTTGATGACATGAATCACATTGTTTTGAAAGGTATAATAGCATATAATTCTTTTTACAAGTATGTACTGTAAATGTATTTTCTCTTCCTTATGACTTTAACGTCTTTCTCTAGATTACTTTATTGTAAGAATATAGTCTACAATACATATAATACAAAAAATATTAACCGATTGTGTTGTTGACAAGGCTTCTGGTCAACAGTAGGGTTTTAGTAGCTGCTTTGGAGGGAGTCAGAATTTATATGTGGATTTTTGACGTGTGTGTGTCGGGGGGGGGGGGGCGGGGAGGCTGGTACCCCTAACCCCAACATTGTTCAAGGGTCAACTGTATTTTCATTTAGTTCAAAATATTTCTGAGCTTCTTTGACTCAAGTGTTGCATGTTGTTTAACCTCTGAATATTTTGGGATTCTCCAACTACCCTTCTGTTGTTGAAATTTAGTTTAATTCCATTGTGCTCTGAAAGCATACTTTATATGGTTTCTATTCTTTTAAACTTGTTGAGGTGTTTTTTTTTTTTTTTTTTTTTTTTTTACCTTACTAGAGCTTTATTGCAGGCCAATGGTCCTGCCACAAATACCCCCCGCCCCAGGTGTTTTTTTTTAATGGCACAGAAGTTGGTCTATTTTGAATGTTCCATGTGAGCTTGAGAAGAGTGGATTAAGTACTCTACAGAGGTCAGTTAGATCCAGTTGATTGATGGGTGTTGTTGAGTTCAGTCATGTCCTTACTAATTTTTTGCCTTGTTGATCTGTCAATTACCCAGATAAAGGGTACAAAGTCTCTATCATAGTGGATTCATCTATTTCTCCTTGCAATTCTCAGGTTTTGCCTCACATATTTTGCCATTCTTGCTAGGTGCATACACATTAAAAATTGTTGTCTTCTTGGAGAACTTACCACTTATCACTATGTAATGTCCCTCTTTATCCCTAACTTTCCTTGCTCTGAAATTTACTTTGAATGTAAAGTAGCTACTCTATTTTTGTAGCTACTCTAGCTTTTGTTTAGTGTTAACAGTAGATCTAGCAACAGTAGATCTTTCTTCATCCTTTTACTTTTAATCTAACTTTGTTTTTACATTTAGAGTGGTGTTTCTGGATAGGTAACATATAATTTGGTCTTATTTTTTTTTTATCCAGTCTGACAGTCTGTTTTTTAATTGGTATGTTCAGACCATTGATATTTAAAGTAATTATTGATATAACTGGGTTAATATCCACTGTATTTTAAAATATTTTTTATTTGGCAAAGAGAGAGAGCACAAATAGGGGGTGCAGCAAGTAGGAGAGGGAGAAGCAGGCTCCTTGCTGAACAGGGAGTCTGATGTGGGAGGGACCCTGGGATCATGACCTGAGCTGAAGGCAGACACTTTACTGAGCCACCCAGGCACCCCAAGATCTACTTTGTTACTGTTTTCAAGTCACTGCTCTTGTTCTTTTTTTGTTCTTCTTTTTGTCTTCCACTCTTTTCCTGTTTTCTCTAGTTTTAATTGTGCATTTCATGATTCTATTTTTTTTTCTCCTCACCTAGCAGAGCAATTTTCTTTTCTAAATGGTTATCCTTGAGTTTGCACTATACATTGACAACTAACCCAATTCTCTTTTAAATAACACTACTTCAGGGATCCCTGGGTGGCTCAGCGGTTAAATGCCTGCCTTCGGCCCAGGGCATGATCCTGGAGACCCAGGATCGGGTCCCACGTAGGGCTCTCTGCATGGACCCTGCTTCTCTCTCTCTGCCTGTGTCTCTGCCTCTCTCTCTTTCTCTGTGTCTCTCATGAATAAATAAATAAAATCTTTAAAAATAAATAAATAAATAACACTACTTCACTTCATAGGTGGTGCAAGTACCTTATAAGAGTACTCCCAGTTTCTCTCTCCCATCCATTATAACATTGCTGTCATTCACTTACCCATAAACTTATAAAATTAGCTTAGGCAAATTGCTATTATTTTGAATTAACAGAGCAATTAAATTTTTTAAAAATGAAACATTTGGTTTTATCTTCATTTATTCCTTCTCTAATAATGCTTTTCTCCTTTTTTGTCTGACCTATATTATCTTCCCTTTCTGAAGAATTTTAGTATTTCTTACAAACCAGGTCTACTGGTGACAAATTCCCTTCATTTTTGTTTGAGAAGGAGTAGTTTGTTTTATTGTGCTTCACCTTGCTGTACTTTGCTGATATTGTGGTTTTTATAATTTGAAGGTTTGTGGCAATTCTGCACTGAATGAGTTTATTGGCAATATTTTTCCAACAGTATTTGGTCACTTTGTGTTTCTGTGTCACATTTTGGTGATTCTTGTGGTGTTTCAAACTTTTTCGTTATTATGATATTTGTTTTGGTGATCTGTGATCAGTGATGATGGCTGGCTGAGAGTTCAGATGGTGGTTAGCATTTTTTAGTAATAAAGCTTTTTAAATTAAGGTATATACTTTTTTTGTTTAGACATAATGCCAACGCACAGTTACTTTTCTGTAAAAACCAAGACATTCATTTGACTTGATCACAAGATTTGCTTTACTGCAGTGATCAGGAACTGAAATACAGTATCTCCAAGGTATGTCTGCAGTTCTTTCACTTTTGCAGGATAATTTCACCGGCTAAAGAACTGTAGGTTGATAGGTTTCCCTCCAACACTTTAAATATTTCATATCCCTCTCTTCTTGCTTGCATACTTTCTACAGAAAAGTCGGATGTAATTCTTATTCTTGCTTCTCTATTTAGTACGGGTTTTCTTTCCTCTGGCTTTTTCAAGAGTTTTACTTGTCTTTGATTTTATGCATTTTGAATGTGATTACATGCGCGTAGATTTTTGGCATTTGTCCTAATGTTCTACACAACTATAATTTTAAAATGCAAATACATTTTAAATAAAGTAAAATAAAAAGCTCAGTTCCCTTGCTACACTAGCCACATCTTAGGTGCTCATTAGCCATGAATGTTTAGTCGCTGTTAAAAATAAAACTGTCAGTTATTTTACTAGCAAAAATGGGTTTACTTGGGGATAGCCTAGAACTGCAATCTGAGGGAAGCCAGCCACAGCAAAACTACAGGCTAGTCCAGAAAACAGAAAAAAAATTTTTTTAAATTTTATTTACTTATTCATGAGAGACCCAGAGAGAGGCAGAGACACAGGCAGAGGGAGAAGCAGGTTCCATGTGGGGAACCCGATGTGGGACTCGATCCTGGAATTCCAGGATCATGCCCTGAGCCAAAGGCAGACATCCAACCACTGAGCCACCCAGGCGTCCTTCCATTGGAGTTTTGATGTAGAATAGCTTTTCATTGGCTGGGTTGTTGCCAGGGGAAGAGGAAGAACTTTCTTCTTACTGGGTAGTAAAACAGTATCCACCCTACAAGATGTTTCTTCCTTTTGGGTCTGGTAAGTAGGGTTGGGCATGATAGCTTCTCCACCCGCATTCTAAATGAGGTTTCTTTGGTTAATTTTTACATTACCAATTGGAGAGCCCACATCTACATAATGGAGGGAAAGGTCCAATCTGAGGCTTCTGGGCTGTGAATAGCCCACAGAGGAAAACATCTTCAAGGGCTCCAACGTCACCAGCATTTGAGACCCCTGGTGTTCCTATTTGCCTGCCTGTCTCTGCTCACACCATGCCTCCATTAAAAAAAAAAAAAAAAATTAAATTAAATTTGCCAACATATAAACACCCAGTGCTCATTCCAACAAGCGCCCTCCTTAGTGCTGGTCACTCAGTTCCCCCATCCTCCACCCAACCCCACACCTCCTTCCTAGAGTGCTCTGCTCCTCTTCTCTGCCTCAGGTTATCTGTATTTTACTCATTTTTCCCTGACTCAACTTAGGTCCCATCTACTCACATACTTTTTTTTTTTTTTTTCCAGAAGAAAAAGGAATGTGTTTCATGTCATTCCCTTTAGTTTAAGGAACATGAATTGGGCCTATCCCATCCAGATCCTTTCACATCATCAGGGCCTTATACTGAGCTTCACTCTTATGCTCTGCAGACTCATTATCACGCTTAGTGATAGAAAAATGGAAAAAAAAAATGTTAACAGGTCCACACATGCTAGTGTTGCAGCATGTCATTAGGTAAGAAAATGAAAAGTAAACACTACCTGATGCTAGCAATTTTATGAATAAAATAATATTCCAACAATGTCCTCTTCCCACGTCTGTCCACAAAAAGGGGGAAACTGAAGCTTTGCTTTATTTTTATTTAGGCCTGGAAGATGAAAACTTAGTCATTAACTTTCAGCAAAATAATGACATCTAGAAACCACTGCCATATAGCCTTTGTTGATCTCTTTTCCAGAATTTTATTTTTATCACCTTTCTCCCTCTGCTGTGGAAGGTAATCAAAAAGACATGACCACAAGTTGACCCATGAGCTGGACCCAGGTGATCAGAGCCTCCTCCCCCATCTGTAGAATGTGGGTCCCACTTGCTTTTTCCATTCCCAGAGGTTGCTTGCAAGGACGTTGCCTTGAGATAATGATGTGACATTGAGAATGCCTGCACGTACACTTGACTGAACCCAGTTAAGGCCTCTCTCTATACAAACTTTGAAGATTTAGGTGCTTAATAGCCATGGCTCGTGCGGTGGGTGTGGGGATCCATTCATCTTGTTGTTGCCCAAGTCAAGCCTCCTATGTAAGCTCCCTTTGCTTATTAAGACTGCCACCGACCTGGGCGCCTTGGTGGCTCAGTCGGTTAAACATCCAACTCTTGGTTTTGACTCAGGTCCTTATTTAATGACCTGTGAGATGAAGCCCCACATCAGGCTCCACACTCGTGGGAATTTGCTTGGATATTCTCTCCTTCTCTCCCTCTGTTCCTTCCCTGTTTGTGCATGCTCGCTCTCATTCATTCATAAATAAATCTTAAAAAAATCCTGCCACCTACCAACTTGAGAGTGGCCTGCCTCTACCTTTGGTCTCTCCCTGCCCTCTTACATCTCTTTCTAGTTGTGTGATCTTAAGCAGATTATTTAGCCTCTCTGGTCTCCATTTCCTATGTTGTTCAGTAAATGTAAGGATTAAGTGAGTTAACATATGCCTAGGACATTGGCATTGTAGCCCAAGGTTGGCATTTCCTGGCAGAGGTTGGTCTAATGCTTGGGATAAGGTTGTGACAAAGGGACAGAAGTGAATTGGTACAGGACTATAAGAAAAACAAAAAGCCTCCTGGCCTCCTACTTTGAGTATGGCACCTGCTGTCTTCGTTTCATCCCATTCAGGCCTTTACTTACCTCCAAAATGAGAGCCTGTATGGGAGAGGATTGGGAATATTCAAAATGCCATAATGGACAAAATGAATGAAGTCTGTCTTAATGGGTACTGATATGTAGCAAGGAACCTTCAAGTTGAAGGAGGAACTGGAGAAACCTAGAGGGGCCCGGAGAACCTCCTATACGCTACACAGCTATTTCTTAGGGTTTTTTTCCCCATTGAGGCACAAGTGATGCTTAGTAATAGAACAGGTCATGCAGGGCAGCCTGGGTGGCTCAGCGGATTAGCACTGCCTTCAGCCCAGGATGTAATCCTGGAGACCTAGGATCGAGTCCCACGTTGGGCTCCCTGCATGGCACCTGCTTCTGTCTCTCTCTCTCTCCTTCTCTGTGTCTCTCATGAATAAGATCTTTAAAAAAAAAAAAAAAAAAAAAAAAAGAACAGGTCACACGGCTACCAAGAAACCTCAACTTAAGCAGGCATGTATCCAACATAGTGGACCTTGGAGTCAGGAATGTTGAAACTGATCTCAGAAGTCTACCTCTGTTTTCCAAATGTCATAATATCACTTTCCAAAACACTGCAAAAAGATAATCGGCTTTGGGCAGCCGGGGTGGCTCAGCAGTTTAGCATCTGCCTTCAGCCCAGGGCCTGATCCCAGAGTCCCAGGATTGAGTCCCACATTGGGCTCCCCACAGGGAGCCTGCTTCTCCCTCTGCCTGTGTCTCTGCCTCTCTCTGTGTGTGTCTCTCATGAACAAATAAATAAAATCTTAAAAAAAAAAAAAAAAGATAAAAGATAATCAGCTTTATGGTTGACCAGGAAAAATAAAAGACGGACAAGCCTAAATTACCTATGCACCTAAAGATTAAGGAATATGACCTTGTTGGAAATACTCATTTTCATACTTTGCTCCTGTCACTCCTTTAAAAAAAAAAAAAAAAAAGAATTCCTCTTTAATATAGGGGTTGCAAATTGGGAAGTCCACGGGCTGAATTCAACCTACATAAATGGTTTGTTTGGCCTGTACAATTAAACACACACACACAGAGACAAGAACTCCACAATCTTTAAAAGTAACATTTAAAATATTCTGCATTAAAACAAAAACAAACAAAACATCAAGATTTTCAGCTTCTCTTTCAAAGTTCTAGGATGTGGTGGCAATAGTAGGCAGCCACTAGCTCTGACAGCTGTTTGTTCAATTCACCAAGGCCAGCCACTCACAGAACACCTGCAGGGGTACCCGTAACACTGGCAGGGGAACCCCTAACACCTGTAGCAGTACCTGTAGCACCTGCAGGGGTACCTGTAACATGGGCAGGGGAACCCGTAACACCTGCAGGGCTACCTGTAACACCTGCAGCGGTGCCCGTAACACCTGTAGGGGTACCTGTAACATGGCCAGGGGTACCCGCAGGGGAACCCGTAACACCGGCAGGGCTACCTGTAACACCTGCAGGGGTACCCGTAACACCTGTAGGGGAACCCGTAACACCTGCAGAACCTGTAACACGGGCAGGGGTACCTGCTAGGGGAACCTGTAACACCTGCAGGGGTACCTGTAACATGGGGAGGGGAGCCCCTAACACCTGCAGGGCTACCCGTGGACGTGCCGGTTTGGAAGCTGGAGTCGGCTACGCACACGGGGCCCCGGGCCACCCGAGGTGGTAACTTCCACGCGGACACCCGCAGGGAGCGACTGAGTCACCACCTCCGTGCCTCAGTTTCCGCGTCTGTAAAACAGGCGCTTGGCCGGGAGCGCCTGCACACCTCGCGGCGAGGCACAGGCGAGGCCTCCTGCGGAGGGCTGGTCCGACCCGGGCCGGGGCCCAGCCACCGCCCCTGCTAACGCCTCGGGCAGCCGCGGCGGGGCCGGCCCCGAGGGGCGCGGGCCGGGGCGCTGGGACGGCCCCGCCAGGCCCCGGCCTCCTCGGCCGCCTCTCCTCCCCGCCGCGGGCCCCCGCGCTCCGCCGAGGTCGGCCCCGGGGCGCCGAGAGGCGTGGCCGGCCCCGGCGGACCCTGGAGGCGGCCATGGCCTCCGTGGTGGAGTACAAGGGGCTCAAGGCCGGCTACCGCTGCGGCTACTGCGACTCCGAGGAGGGCAAGGTGTCCTGCGGTGAGTGTCCCGCGGCCCGGGCTGGCGCGGCACCTGGCGTCCGCCCCCCGCGCCCCCGCCGCGCTCCCGCCGCTCCCCCCCGCGCCGCGCCGGCCTCCGGCCTGGGAGCGCACCGGCCGGGCAGCCCAAGCTCCCGCTCCCCTCTCCCACGCGTCTCTAACCAGGCTGCTTCCCTGCACGCTCCCCTCTCCCCCCCTCACCCTCTCCGAAGATGGCGGTCCGGGTCGGAGAAGGGACGGAAATAGCGAAGGCTGCCCTCGGTCAAGATGGCGCGGGCGGCGTCAGCGTGCGGGGGGCTCGCGGCGAACCCGGCCCGCGGGCGCCCGAGCGGCTTCGCGCGCGCCTCGGGGACTCCCGGGCGGCGCGGAGCATTGTGGGGTGGCGGCGGCGGCGGGGCCGGGTCAGGTCGCGTCGCGTTTGGAGGGCCGCGACCATGGCTTCCTGGGCCGCCCTTTCGCCCAGCATCGTGGAGTATTTCGAGGGCGAGGACTCCTACCGCTGCGGCTATTGCAAGAACGAGTCGGGCAGTCGCTCCAATGGTGAGCGGGCCGGCGGCGGGGGAGGGCGTCGCGGCCTCGGGGGGCTCCGCAGCCGGCGGGGGGAGGGGGGAGCGGCGCCCGGGGCTGCCCCGCGCTGCCCCGCGCGGCGGCTGGAGCCCCCGGCCGCGGCCCGTCCCGAGGGGGGGGGGTGCGGCCCGCGGCTCGCTGGCTTCGGGCCGTGGCTGTCCATTAAAACGAACCCCGGCTCTGATTCATCAGGTTCCCGTCCAGAGGCTTATCCTTCCAGCAGGTGCTCGGATGCGCGATAATGATGGTCCCGCCGTGGCCCCAGGTGTGGAAACAGGTGCCGGTCATCAGTCCGTAGGGGGGTCGATACGTGACAGCAGCCCCGTGGTGCGGTCAGTTCCGCCCGGCTGGGCCGCTGGATGCTGCTGCTGCTCCTGCTGCTGCTGCTGATGCTGCTGGGGGCTCGTCCCCCACCGCAGGTGCAGAAGGCGGCGTGTCCGGTGGGCTGTTTGTGTGCAGAGAGGCGTGTGTGCATCCTTGGGGCACGGACACCTGGATAAAATGTCCATGGAGGAGTATGCGAGACGCTGGGGACCGACCGCAGGCGCTGCTGGCGAGGGCGCCTGCTTGTACTAAAGTCTTAGAAAAATTTACCAGGTGCTTCTCTGCCTTGTCATTCCTGCCCCCCGCCTCCAGAAGGACGACAAAGCTAACGTACAGTCGACTTTTTTTTTTTTTTTTCCCTTCCTCCCATCGTGGCTCAGGTTTCTTTGGGAAGATTTGTTTGTAAGCAAAACGTTGGCGTTCGTTTCCTGCCGTGTCACGCGTTGACACTTAAAAATCTTTCAAGAAAGGAGTCCAGCATGGTGGAAAACGGGATAAACATGCAGATGTAAATTTAGGTAGCTTTACAAGAAAATGATTTGGACGATTAGGGAGGGTAGGGCCCGTTTACTCACGAATGGAAATTGCTCATTTAGATGCTAGTGGGTAAGAGGTTGCAGAATGTGATACAACAGCCCTTAGGAGTGATGGTTATGAAGATCAGCTGAGCAGGAAAATGTTTAGCGCTGTAGGGTTAAACGGAGGAAAACAGGCAAATGACACGTGTGTGTGTGTGTGTGACAGTCCTGGAAGGTTAAAGACCCAGGAGAAACACAGCAAATGGTGGCAGTGGTTGCCTTAGGGTGTTAGGGATACCTTCTTTTTTTTTTTTTTTTCAGAATTTTAATATTATGGCTACAGTGTGTATATAATCACTTTCTATTAAAGGTATCCGCAATGAATATTTTTATAGATCCTTAATTAGTTTTCTAGCAATTTTGGTAAGAGGAAATTGATTAACATAGATGTCCTTTGTTTAGAGTCCCTTGGCAGAAATCTGCTTTCTCCCTTTTCACCTAAAGAGAGAACTGTAAATTTCCATTATATTTGATTCTGATCATCTTTGCCATAGGGCAACCCACCTATTAGGTACGTTGGTTTTATTATTCCTATTTTGTAGGTGAATTTGAGGCTCATAAAATAACTCCCTGTTAATGAGTGCCTGCCAGGCTTCTGGATATTTCTGTTTCTGAATACAGAGTCAAGCCTACCTGTGTCTACCTACCTGTGATGCAGGGTGCTGTTTATAAGAGAAAAATTTACTTTTAACATTAATTCAGTCTGCCTTTTAATGTTTTTCTGATAGTCTTCGTTTTTTTCATGATTGCATAATTATTCCATCGTATTGATAAAATCATAGTTCTTGTAATCACTGTTCTGTTCCTGGGCATCTCAATTACTTTAATTTTTTTTTTTTTTAATGATAGTCACACAGAGAGAGAGAGAGAGAGAGGCAGAGACACAGGCAGAGGGAGAAGCAGGCTCCATGCACCGGGAGCTCGATGTGGGATTCGATCCCGGGTCTCCAGGATCGTGCCCTGGGCCAAAGGCAGGCAGTAAACCGCTGTGCCACCCAGGGATCCCCTACTTTGCTTTTATACACAAAAGGAATGACCCAGGGATCCCCTACTTTCAGTTTTTATACACAAAAGGAATGTTGCTGTATGCTTTTGCTTTATTTTCAATATCCAGGACTATGTTAAAAACCTAAAAATCAGGAAAATTTATATGTATAAGAAATTATTTACTTTTCACTTCTTAAGAGACCAGGTTATTAAATTATTAGGAATATTATTATGGCTTGAAAGTATGATGTAATCTGATCACAGTAAGGACCTTAAGGGTATGATGTCATAGAGACTATTGGCTAATTCTTAAATATCACTTTACTGCATTTGATTTTTAAAATTAAGACCAATCTCTTTTTCATTTGTGTTATAGGTCAAACAGGAAGTATGTGCAAACTTTCATTTCCCCAGTGTGAACTAGATTTTTTTTTGCTTTAAAGAATGCTTTGAATTAAAAAAATTCAACCTGCTATAATTAAAATGGCACATGGCACTTATTTTTTTCAGGCATGTGGGCGCATTCAATGACAGTACAGGATTATCAGGATCTTATAGATCGAGGATGGCGAAGGTAAAGCTCTTTATTTTTATTTTTATTTATTTATTTTTTGGTAAAGCTCTTTAATACAAAGATACTGCTCTTGTTATTCAGGTTCTTTAGAAAATTGCAACATATTGTTTGCTTTAAAATGTTTTCCTGTTTTTGGAAAGATGTTTAAGAAATTTTTTATTACATTTCTTCATGCAGTGATTCTTTTCTTTTTAAAGATGTTTATTAGGAGAACTTCAAATATACATAAATGTAGAGAGCACAGTATAAGGAACCTCATGTATCTATCAGTAGGCTGCAGCAGTTGTTAGCATTTTGCCAATCTTGTTTCATCAATTCTCCTTGCTCCGTGCAATGGAGTGAATGTTTGTGTGTCATTTTTACCCCTTCCCCCAGGTACATATGTTCAATCCTAATTTGATGGTATTTGGAAGTGGGCCTGTGGGAGGTGATTAGGTTAGAGGGTGGAGTCTAAACAAATGGAATTAATGCCCTTATAAAAGAGACCCTGGAGAGCTCCCTTGCCCCTTCTGCTATGTGAGGTTACAATAGAAATATGAGCGAGGACGCTTGTCTTCATCAGACATTTAGGTGTGCCAGCACCTGGATCTTGGACTTTCCAGCCTCTAAAACTGTGAGGAATACAGTTATGTTGTTTAGAAGCCACTCAGTCTGTGGCATATTGTTAGAGCAGCTCTAACAGACTAAGATGTTCCTTCCACCCCCACAAAATAAATTAAAGCAATTTCAGGTATTCTATTTGTATGCCTATGATAAATATATGTCTCTAAGGAACATTCTTTTTTTCCTTTTTAATGCATCTACAATACCATTACCATACTTTACACAATAATTTTTTGATGTCATCTATTACTTAGTTTGACTTGGTTTTTTGCTTGTCTCAGAAATGTCTTTTTTTTTTTTTTTTTTTTTGTAATTGGTTTATTTGAATCAGGATTCCATTGAGGCCCACACATTGCCTTTGGTGAAGATTTTTTTGGTAATTGCTTTTAGACGATTTTAGAGTATATAAAGTTCCTTACGTAAATACGAACAGTGTTAAGTGCCCTGTGCCAATACTCCCCAAGAGACATGGGATTAAGTATAGCAAATGAAACTTCATACCTTTCTTAAACCTAATAATGAGGCCCGAAAGATAGATCTAGGTGAGATGTTAAAGGATTTTGTATGTCATGATGAACATTTTTTTTTTTAAAGATTTTATTTATTCATAGAGACAGAGAGAGAGGCAGAGACACAGGCAGAGGGAGAAGCAGGCTCCATGCAGAGAGCCTGACGTGGGACTCGATCCAGGGTCTCCAGGATCACGCCCTGGGCTGCAGGCGGCGCTAAACGGCTGCGCCACCAGGGCTGCCCTGAACTTTTTTTTTTTTTTTTTTAAGGCAGAAGGGAGCCATTGAAAACTTTTACATCAAAAATGTGATGGAATTTGTGTTTTGGAAGTGAATTGTTCAGATAGCAGAGAGGTACTTGAGGGGGTTATTGAGAAGGCAGGAAGACTTGTTCCAGGGGTCATGGCAGGATCTGGACGTGAGATGGTCATCTCATGATGATGCTGTCATCATTGGTGGCTGTAGGTTAGAAGATAAATGGGAGGGGACAGTTGTAAGGTATATTTTAGAAGTAAAAAGCTTGCTGACTGTTTTAGAGGGAGGAATCTGAGATGATTCCCATGTTTCTGGCTTGGGAACCAAGTTCATGTATGTTTGCTTGGGCAGCCATAACAAAATACCAGTGACTGGGTATCTTGAACAGCAGGTATCTGTTCTCAGTACTGAAGGCTGAAATTCCCAAAAACCTGGTGTCTTCAGCTTTATTTTTTTCTAAAGGCCTTTCCTTGGCTTGTACATTGCTGCTGCCTTTTTGCTGTGGCTTCGTAGTCCTTTCTCTTTGTGTGTATGTGTGTGTCCCTAGTGCCTACTGTCTCTTTGTCCAGTTTCCTTTCCTTTTTTTTTTTTTTTTAAATATTATTTGAGAGAAAGCACGATGGGGGGGGGGGGGGGCGAGAGGCAGAGGGAGAAGGAGAAGCAGAATCCCTGCTCAGCAGGGAGCCCATTGTAGGGCTCAGTCCTAGTACCCCAGGATCATGACCTGAGCTGAAGGCAGATGCTTAACTGACTCAACCCCCAGATGCTCCCAGTTTCCTTTTCTTATACGCACAGCATTCAGATTGGGTTAGGGCTCATTTTAACTGTCATTTTAACTTGATCACCTCTTTAAAGGTTTTATTTCTAAATACAGTCCCATTCTGAGGTACTAGGGGTTAGGGCTTTAAAATACAAATTTTGGGCTACGTTGTATTAGTGCACATGGAACCCTCATGTGTGGATATTGGTGTCACGACAACTGATCAGTTTCCTCTGACTGCCTCTATGGTATTGAGGATTGGAGGTGGGTTGGTATTGGAAGGATTGCAGGTACTGCTGAGAGGGTGTCTGAGGTGGAGAAGTTTGAAGTACGTATGTCAAGATTTAGGAAAGAAAAGGCTAGACTCTGTCCATGGTATGCCTATGTTGCAAGATTATTTAGGTTATGAAGAACTAAATTTAAATGTTTTTTACATTATTATTATTATTTTTTTTATTATTTATGATAGAGAGAGAGAGAGGCAGAGACATAGGCAGAGGGAGAAGCAGGCTCCATGCACTGGGAGCCCGACGTGGGATTCGATCCCGGGTCTCCAGGATCGCGCCCTGGGCCAAAGGCAGGCGCTAAACCGCTGCGCCACCCAGGGATCCCAGTTTTTTACATTATTGATTAGATTTTTACTTTAATTTTGTGCACCTGTACTAGTCTACTTTGGTATATGTATTAAATGTCTAAGACATTAACAAAATTACTTTTTAATTTTAGAAGCGGGAAATATGTGTACAAGCCTGTCATGAATCAAACATGTTGTCCTCAATACACAATAAGGTAAGAAAGAGAATCTATGTATAATACAAAGAGTATGTATAATTCTTTAGTGACATCTTTTTTTTTACATGTTAATTTTCATTCTAGCAGTACATTCTTGATAAAAGCAAATGAGTTGTATCTTTTTTACATACTGATGCTACATTTATACATCCTCAATATCTTAGAATAATACCGTTTAATGGTTTGGGTGTAAATAGGATAAGAAAAAGTACTATTTGGCAATCTAGTCGATAGTATCCTGACACTGAAATATTAGAAAAATACTCAAGTTGCTTTTAGGTATCAAGTGTTTTTATATTATTAGCTTGGGGATTTCCACGCTGAACACAGTGCTTGCATTCAAATAGTACTATAGGGCCTGTAGAAAGAGGAGGAAGACTGACATTTAATCTGCCACATATATTCAGAGTGCAGTTTTCTTCTCTGGAGAACTTAAATGAAAAAGTCTGTTTTTTTACAAAGTGTGTGCTTAACCAGTAAACCCCAGCATAACATGAAAGGATTTTCCCTCAGATTTTGAAGATCTTCTTTTCTCTTGTTGTCTTCCTTGTCTTCCTCTTCTTCTGGTAGAAACTAGGGAAAAGTATGTTATCCTTGTTAAGCATTTGTCTACAGTTTCAATGTGAATATATTCTCTCAATGGAAAAGCAGACACAATTGTAGCCATCACAGTTTGGCTGATTCTCACACCTCTTTCCCTTAGTTGCTCTTGATTTGTTTGGGGGTTGAAGACTTTTGACAATCTGATGAAAGGTTACAGACCCTTTCTGCAGCAAAACAAAACAAAAGGGAGGGAGCAGATAGGCAAAAATATCTAACATTTTGTGTATTAATTTTAGGATCATCGTGGGTTCCCAATAGGCTGTCAGAGTTCCATTGATTCCTGGTTAAGAATCCTTTCTCTTCTCTAACTGGTCATAGAACTGAACAGTAAAGAGAAAAGATAGGTGTGTGGTTTACTAACATCTCACTTGTTATACTGAGACAGTTGTGCTGTCCTCTTGCAGTTTTAGTGGTTATGAAGCAGTGACCTCGTCAAAGGCAGAAGTCATTTTCCTTCAAATAACAATTTATTACTGGATTATGGCCAGGATTCTGTTTAAGTAAGTCTGAGACTGATTTGCTAGGACCTTGACAATCTCTAATCAGAAAAGGTCAAAAAAAAAAAAAAAGGGTCAGTTTCAGTGGGTTAAAGAAAAAGACCAACCCTCTATAATTTATTGGGTGCCTCTCAATGCAAAGCACTGTTCTGGGTATATTGCTTTCATGAAAGGGATTCAGTTAACTTTGCAAAACAAAATAATTATAAAATAATTATAAAATGTTACTTTTTTAAATATGTAGATAATCTTTTTTTTTTTAAGATTTTATTTATTTATTGAGAGACCGAGAGTGAGAGGGAGAGAGAGAGAGAGAGAGAGAGGCAGAGACACAGGCAGAGGGAGAAGCAGGCTCCATGCAGGGAGCTCGATGTGGGACTCCATCCCAGGTCTCCAGGATCCCGCCCTGGGCTGAAGGCAGGCGCTAAACCACTGAGCCACCCAGCCTGCCCTGAAATGTGATTTTTTTTTTTTTGCATGAAATCAAACATATCCTGAATTGTTTTCCTTTACACAATTTCATTATATGCATTGATATTATAGAGTCATTTTGCATACTACAGTATGCAGCCTTTTTACTAGAGTAGTTATAATGAGACCTAGTATGAAGGCAAGCGATTATAATATACAACGTAGCTTATCAGACAGATGTTAGGGACTGCCCAGTATGTGAGTGTAAATGAGGATGAGCTTCCTTGGCTATGAATTTATTTCTAGTTTTTGTATAGAATTATATATGCTAGTAATTTAAATATCAAACAATTCCATAAAGCTTATTATGCAAAACTGTAGTCCTCTGAACGTCCCGAATTCCTCTCAGTACAGTCACTCTCAAATGTTTTAACTGATTTTTAAATTTTTTCTTCTTTCTACCTTTGAGTGATACGCTTATATAAAATTATCTTCTTTTGGGGTTTTTAAAAATTATCTATGGGTTTCTGTCTTTAAAAGGTAAGGATTTAACTTAATTTTTTTCTCATTATCTCTGGATTACTCTCTTTGAAAAATAAGGATTTACTTTATTTCATTCCTGATGCCCTGTGACATTCAAACTCCTTTTTGTCCTCATTGCCAACTTTCCAGCTCAGAAGTATTGTAATTTTGGATGGGTGTAGTTGCTGTATTATGACCTATAAATATGCTGTACAGTTAAGGTGTGTACTATGAATGCTTTTTCTTCACAAATTTTTGCTTTCCATGGAGTTGATAATTGTCTTTTTTGTTTGCTTAGTATAGTTTGCTGTACTCATTACCAGGTGATTTTAGAAATCCTCCTACAGTTGTATAAATTTCCTCGTGGTATATATAGATATTTCTGGTGCTCTATCACTTCTGTCCTCTTGATGAATATTTCTGTGTTGTCTTCTGACCTGCTGTGATCTGGACAGGTTGTCTCTCCAACTAATGCATCACTGTCACCTCAGGATCTTTTCTTACTGCCATCTTGGGGAGTCTCTTTGTTTTTTTGTATTTTTTGTGGGTTATTTTTTTTAAGATTTTTTTTTTATTCATGAGAGACACACACAGAAAGAGAGGGGCAGAGACATAGGCAGAGAGAGAAGCAGGCTATCCAGAGGAAGCTTGATATGGGCCTTGATCCCAGGACCCTGGGATCACGCCCTGAGCTGAAGGAAGATGCTCAACCACTGAACCACCCAAGCATCCCTTGGGGATTCTCTTTGGATCCCATGCTCCTCTGACCTTTCTTGGATTATTTCCTCATTTTAGTGAAGCTCATCTTTTAATAGCTTTCTTGAGAAAAAGTATACGAGAAGTACTTTTTTTAGACTTTGTTTGAATTTTTTTTTTTAAGAGCGAGTGTGCAAGTGGGGGAAGAGGGAGAGAGAGGATCCCAAGCAGGCTTTGTGCTCAGCATGGACCCCAACTCTGGGCTCCATCTCACAACCCTGAGATTGTGACCCTGAGATCATGACTTGGGCCCAAACCAAGAGTCAGATGCTCGTCCCCCTGAACCACCCAGGTGTCCCTGTTTGAAAATGTTTAATTCACTCCTCAAACTTTTAGTTTGGCTGGGCTATATATAGAAGTGTAGATTGGAAATAATTTTGCTTTAGAATTTTGAAGGCTTTGCTTCTAATTCTTGTTCCTTTGTCCAAAAAGTTTTCTTTTTGAAGGGTTGTTTGTCCTCAGGGTTCTGATATTTCACATCTGGCGATGTGTCTGTCTACATTCATTGTGTACAGATTTAAGGGGTCCTTCTTACCTGGGCCTCCTTATCATATCCTTCACAGTTTTCTTTTATTATTTTGTTGATCTTCCCATTTTCTTTTTTTTATTCTTTTATAATGTCTTCAGTTGAACTTTTTTTCTCTTCAGTTTTCCATTCCTTTTGCTATATCTTTTGGGAGATTTCCTCAAGTTGAATTTCCAAGTCTTCTGTTTAATTTTTTATCCTATTATATTTTTACTCCTTGTATTTAATAGTGTTTTTTTATAAAGATTTTTATTTATGAGAGGCACAGAGGCAGAGACACAGGCAGAGGGAGAAGCAGGCTCTCTGTGGGGAGCCTGTTGTAGGACTCGATCCCAGGACACTGGCATCACACCCTGAGCCAAAGGTAGATGTTCAACCACTGAACTACCCAAGTGTCCCTAAGTTTTTACTTCTGAGAAATTTTTGGTTATGGACTCTTTTTCGATAACCTCTCATTATGTGGTTGTAATAGATAAGAGAAACAAGAGTGTGTTCTTCCTAGGATATTTGTATTTTTTTAGGCGGTCGTCTTCCTGTATATTCTCCAAGTTACCTTTTCCAGTATTTTTGGCACTTATCTTTGTAGAGGTTCTCCTCGAGTGTCCAGGAATTCTGACTTCCCATTGTGGAGTTCCTGAGGTCAGACTGGTCTTCAGGTCTGATCACATTTTGGTGAGAAAGTGTTGGTGTTTGCAGCTGGGTTGAGAAATGGGTTGGAGATCTCACGGTTCAGTACATAGATTTTAATTTAAGCTTCCTGTTTCTGGTACATTTCCATTGTTTTCCACTGTGCCTGCCTCCTTATGTAGGAGGCCCTATTTTTTACTCTTTCCTAAATGTGCAGCTTTCCCCTGGGCCATGTAGGGAGTCATCTGAGTAGAGTCGTGAAGGGCCTCAGACATCTGACTGCTTCAAAAACAGATTTCAAGAGATCTTTCTATTTTTAGACTCACCTTCACTCATATCTCCTGAGGTATCAGGTATCAACCAATCCCTAAGACTTGTAGAGAGAGAATGTAGAGAAAATTGGTTATCTTTCTGGCTTTTTCCGCTGTTGGCTCAGGAGTCAACATTCTTTGGTCTGCTGTCAGTTACCACTTGTAGTGTGCTGTCCAGCATCCAACATTTCCCCTATTCTATTTTTCTCAGGGATTTATGTCTTTTTCTTTTTTTTCTGATTCCTTAATGTAGTTGTAGTGAGATTTGGAGTGGAACTAGAGGCGATATCAAGCCCTGTCTTCAACTAGAAATCCCAGGCATGAGTTTTGCCTCACTGTACTAGATACTGTCCAGAATTCATTTTATTTCTTCTAGTTTCAGTTCACTTTTTAAATATTTTTTTGCTTTCCTAGGTGCCGACCTTTACAGTTTCAGCCATCAAAATCTCACAAGAAGGTTTTGAAAAAAATGTTGAAATTTCTGGCTAAAGGGGAAATTTCCAAAGGAAATTGTGAGGGTAAGATGAGTTGGGGGTCTAAAAGCTCTTTACTTTAAAATGATGTAGGTTTCCAAGGTTCTCACTTTTGGTTATTTCTTAAGTAGGGGAATGGGTCCTTAACTACAGTCAGGTTGTACTGTTACTCTGGTGGTGGGGATTGCTGTTAGTGCTTCTGTGACTGTCGCCGCTAGCCAGAAAGTCAAGGATACAAGGAATGTCTGTCAGGGAAAGAAAGTCCAGCCTCAGAAGAAGATGGAGGACAGTTTTAAAGATGTTGTGATGTCTTGAGTTTATTGGAACTTGAGTCTTCACAGTGCTTTGACAACTCTTACCTTACTTGATCCTCACAGTACTTCGTGAAGTAAATGGAAAATGGTATTTTGTCTGAGAAACAGATGCTTCAGTGCACTTTACACAGGATTGCACAGTCACTGTGAAGGATGAGCTTGACTTCTAAATTATTTATGTCTACAACTTAATTCATAAGAGTGATGTAAAAGTGTCAGGGTAAATAGCTATAACAAAAAGACATCAAAATGCAATGACTAAAAAATGATAGAAGTCTGTTTCTTTCCTCATAGAACAGTCTAGCATGGGTACTCCATGTTAGCTTGCAACTCTGTTCCCCACCCCATCCCCATCCTTTCTGGGACTTCCTTCAACGTGTGATTTCCAAGGTTACTCTGGTTTTTACTAATCTAGCCAGTGGGGAGGGTAAAGAATGGAAGTTCAGGGTTACAAAATTCCTTTAAAAACAAGCAAGGCTTAATTGGACATATTAATTTGTTTATGTTCCATTGGTGGGGGCTTGCTTAAAACTTGCAGAGGGACTGGTGGTGCACATCCCTGCTTGGGCACTACAGTCTTAACTATAGGTCTATTACTTTGGAAGCCAGGAGAATGGATTTGATGCACACACATAGTTTCTCCCACATGGGGGGAAGAGGGGGACTCCCCCACCCCCCATGTTTATCGTTTCTGTGTCAGATGGCCTGGCTGATGAACTTTGATTTCTTCTGATTTGTAGATGAGCCCATGGAGCCCACCATGGAGGACACCATTGCAGGTGACTTTGGGTTAATAAATAAATTGGATATACAGTGTGACCTTAAAACACTCAGTGATGACGTCAAAGAGAGCTTTGAGAGTGAAGAGAAGAAGAAAGGAAGAATCCCCAAAAAAGAAGAATCTAAGGAATTAATTCAGTCACAACATATAGAGGAGAAGTTGGGCTCTGGTGAACCATCCCATCCAGTTAAAGTGCACACAGCTCCTAAGCCAGGTAGGGCAAGTTTGCTTTGCAGCCATTTTAAAGTCCTGGTAAGTGATTTTCTTTGTGCTTGAGACTTTGTAGCCCCTGGGCTCCTATCAGCTAAAACATGAATTATATGAAATCTGCAAAATAGATCCATATTTTTAGAATTTATTGTTACTTGAATTTAGATGGATAGATCCATGTCTTTTAAAAACTGTTATGTTTAAAAAGCCCGAAATAATAGTTTTGTTATCCCTAAATACAGGTATTTTAAAAGAGTTCCATTTCTTCTTACTACCTTAGGACCCTGGAAGTTTGAGGATCAAATTTTTATCTGTGAAAAAATGTAATGCTAGATATTTTTATTTTTGGTGTAAAGTGAGGCAAAGTAAATCTTAGGTATTATGTTCAAAGTACAGACGTTGTAAAGTTCTTTAGTTTATCATTAGATTTCTTTTTGTAATCATAATTTTTAGTTTAAAAATTTCCAGATTTTGATGTTTAGCTTCACCTTTAATAAAGCTAAATTTTTTTTCTACATTTTCACTTATAAAAGAATTAGGTTTTAAAAATGTATCCAACATTGGGGCACCTGGGTGACTCATTTGGTTAAGTGTCTGATTTTTTTTTTTTTAAGATTTTATTTATTTATTCATGAGAGAGACAGGCAGAGGCAGATGGAGAAGCAGGCTCCCTGTGGGGAACCTGATGTGGGACTGGATCCCAGGACCGCAGGATTATGCCCTAAGGTGAAGTAGATGCTCAACCACTGAGCTCCCCAGCTGTTCTTGTATGATTTTTTAAAAACATTATTTCATAAAATGTCAGTTTGGATGGTTATGCTTCAGTTCTTGAATTTCTTATTTATACAAAATGATCCAAAGGAGACATTTTTATTACCATTTTAGTTTTTCTTATCTAAATCATGTTAACATACAGAAAATTTTGTTTGCATTTTGCTTGAATAGTTTTTTTTTTCTTTTTTTCTAAGCTTTTGCTTATTCATTCATGACAGAGAGAGGCAGAGACACAGGCAGAGGGAGAAGCAGCTCCATGCAAAGAGCTGGATGTGGGACTCGAACCCAGGACTCCGGAATCACTCCCTGAGCCGAAGGCAGATGGTCAACTGCTGAGCCACGCAGGCATCCCTTGAATAGTTTTTTTTAATGGTACTTTCATAGTACTTAAAGGGATGCCAACTGAGATTTCATTCTAATTAGTAAGACTAGTCCAATAAAATGTTCCATATGATTTAGATAATTTCTTTCAGTGCTTACTCTCTTGGGTGATAGGGTCAGTTCTTTATTATTTTGTTATAAGATTACTTACAGTTTGTTTTAAATTTTTTAATTTTGGAAATGTAGACAGTATCAGAATGAACTTCCACCTACCTTGCTCTCATGTGACACTATTACTGACTTACGATGGGCAACTGTTGTTTCATCTGTACTCATCATCCACTTGCCCCCTCCGGTGCTGTATTGAAATAAATTCCAGACACTATATTGTTCCATATGTCAGAATGCATCTCTAAAAGATAATAAGAACTTTGGGGATGCCTGTGTAGCTCGGTTAAGCATCCCACTCGTGATTTGGGGCCAGGTCATGATCACATTAGGTAATGAGATCAAGCCCTGCCTTGGGCTCCATGCTCAGCAAGAAGTCTGCTTAAGAATTTCTTCCTCTTCCTCTTTCTCCACTCACATCTGTGAGCACATGCGCACACTCTCTCTAAAATAAATCTTAAAAAAAATAAAAATAAAAACTTTCAAATACATATTCACAATACCACTATTATACCAAAGTAAGATTCCTTATGTTACTGAATATTCCATGGTTAAGTTTCTAATATTTAAGTATTTGTTTGTATCAGGATCCAAACATAGATGCATATTGCAGTTGGTTGACAGAGAAAATCTCTGTAGGTCTGTAGGTTCTGTCCATCACTTCCACTTTTTATTTGCACTTTATTTGTTGAAGAAACTAGGTTGGCTGTTCTGGGTTATTTGACTGATTACATCTGCAGTGCAGTTTAACATACTCCTGTACTGGTGGCCTGTAAATTGACAGTTGGATCTAGAAATTCAAGATTAAATCAGATCAGATTCAAGATTAAATTGGTTTTTTTTTTTTTTTTTTTTTTTTGGTGTTTTTGTTTTGTTTTGCTTTTTCGGGAAGAGAGAGAAGTATTTTTTTTTTTTTTAAAGATTTTTATTTATTCATGAGAGACAGAGAGGCAGAGACATAGGCAGAGGGAGAAGTAGGCTTCTCATAGGGAGCCCGATGTGGGACCTGATCCCCGGACCCAGGATTATGCTCTGAGCTGAAGGCAGATGCTCAACCACTGAGCCACCCAGGTGTCTGAGAGAGAAGTCTTAATCAGATTTGACAACTGTTTATTTGAAGGTGGGTAAGTTTACTTCATGGGTGGTGGAATGTGCTTTAAGGAGACACAGAATGTCTGGGTACCTCTCTTTGTTAATGCTAATAGCCATGGATCAGAGCTCAGTGCTTAAATCCTTTGATCCATTAGATATTCTTTTTTTTTTTTTAATTTTATTTTTTTAAAGGTTTTATTTATTCATGAGAGAGCAAAGAGAGGGAGGCAGAGACATAAAGCAGAGAGTAGCAGGCTCTATGCAGGGAGCCCAATGTGGGACTCGATCCCAGGACTCCAGGATCACACCCTGGACTGAAGGCAGACACTTAACCGCTGAGCCACCCAGGTGTCCCTAAAAATTTTATTTATTTATCCATGAGAGACACAGAGGCAGAGGCACAGGCAGAGGGAGAAGCAGGCCTCACACAGGGAGCCCGATGTGGGACTCGATCACGCCCTGAACCAAAGGCAGATGCTCAACCACTGTAGAACCCAGGTACTACAATACTCTGGGTCTTGATTTTATTTTCTATAAAATTGAACTTGTTAGTCTTATAACACTTTATATTGCTGATTTTCATGTGATTTGTAAATACTGTTTTAGGATGTTAAAGTAACATTTTTTTGTTAATAACCTTAAAAAAATTACAAAAGTATGTTCATTGTTAGAGAATTTGGAGAAAAGAGAACACTGCAAGAAAAAGAGCAAGAAAAGTCCTTTCTCTACTTTCTAAACCTGTGTAAAATGACTGTTAGCAGAGTGGTATGCTTCTTTCAGGCTTTTTTCTGAATATTTTCCATGTATCTATTTATACATAAGTGGAATTACTTTCTAACCTTATGTAATGACAAATTCCTGAAAACTTCTAAGAATTTCAAATGACTATTTGATATTCTGCTTAGTTTTAAAAAGTATATAATAATGCTATTATTGGGCATTTAAATTATTTTGAAGTTTTCATTTGTGTTCATTATTTGCCTGTAGCTTTTAATGATCTTGGCATCAAGTCCTTGAAGATGCTTGCTAGGTGAAAGGGCATGCACTAAAATTTGTGGTTTATTGAAGTTAAAATTTTTATATCTTAAAGGCCTTCAGTTTGATATTTGCTCTTTTAATTCAAACAAAACTCTTATTAACTGGAGCTGAACAAATGAGTCCCTTTGGTTAGATAGACACAAATACTTAAAAGTAAGCGAGGGCATTTTTTCATCGAAAAACCTGCCAAAGTGTTTTCTGGGGTTAGTACTCATTTACTCCTAATCATGTATTTATGTCACCAGTGTTTTGAGAGAAATATCTCTCACGAATGCGCTGAAAATATCTGTGTCCTGAAGTAAAAGATGTTTAGTTTTTTTTTTTTTCAGCTTATAAAGGCAGAGAAGTGGATGAATATTAATTTTTTTTATTTTCAGAGTAGGAGCTGTGTGAAAAGTTTCTGTGACTATTTTCTTTGACAGTTTCTGCTTCTGAGGTAGAATTTTATGATTAACTTAGAGCTCTACACCAGAATCTCCTGAAACCTCTATCTACAAAGCTGACTTAACTATTGAAACTCTTTGGACTTAATTGTATAGAACCTTTGAGATTTTTGAAGAAAAAAAAATTTCTAGAGTCAAATGTGATTGGTCTAATATTTTGCAATTGTTTTTAGGCAAAGGGGCAGATTTGAGTAAGCCTCCATGTCGGAAAGCAAAGGAAATCCGGAAAGAAAGGAAAAGGTTAAAACTCATGCATCAGAACCCAGCTGGAGAACTAGCAGGTTTCCAGGCTCAAGGTGAACCGCCATCTTTGTTCCAACCAAAGGCTAATAAATCCAACCAGCCCAAATCACTTGAAGATTTAATTTTTGAATCTTTACCAGAGAATGCATCACACAAGTTAGAGGTACTTTGGAGGATATTTTGTTTTATTTTGTTGTTGTTGGTACCTTGTTTATTTTCATTTGAGGTTATATAAATTGATGTTTTGCTGTTTAAATAATGGGAAATTAAAGTGAATTGGGATGGAGAAGTATTTGTAGTTAGTAAGCTAACTGCTATTTGAGAAAAACTTTATTTTTTCTTTTTAAGATTTAAAATAAATACTTTTAGGTCGTTTGGCTACTAATTCCAGTTTTAGCATGTTACTTTCTGTTTAAGGGACTCTGGCTTCTTGTATCCCTTGATTGAAATTTAGTAGTTAAAGTGACAAAATATACTATTTAAAATTTCATTTTGCCAATTTTGGTTACATTGTGAAGTAGAACACATAATACTAGGCAAATCACTATTTTATTCATTCCAATATTCTGATCTTGATTAAGGCAACAAATGATAAAACATAAGTGAGCCAGCAATTAGCAATTAACTAAATAGTACTATGGTATAGTATTTTAATCCTCTCAATAATTATCTCAAAGATGTAGGCATAGTATGATTACTTTTAGAGTATTCTTATTATTTTTTATTCCAGATTAAGTCTACATTCTTCAGTATTTGGTATTTATACATTTTTTTCTGAAACATTAATGCTAATGATTTTATTCTCATATCTCATTAGTAACTGGCCATTGTTTGAATTTATAGCTTAATACTATCTAAGTGTCACTAATGACCTGATATTGAAAATTAACCTTAATGCAATCTAAACCTTGGGATCATATATATTACTAGACATAGACATAAGTCTTAACTTTGACCAGCTGCTCTGATTTTGTTTTTTTTTTTGTTTTTGCTGCTCTGATTTTGGTATTGACTTTCTCTTTCTCAAATTGTAAAGAGAATTGAATACACTACTTTATGTAATGAAGAGTCCTTTGTCTTTTGATCATAACTAATCATGTGTTCAGGACACCAGGCCCATCTCCCATAGCAGTTCTACAGTGGGCAACTTTTACTTTTTTAATGTAACGATACCTCAGATGGGCAGAGATTTTTTTTTTTGTCCACTGTATGTCAGTCTTTTCAAAAGAATGACTTCTTATGGCACACATGAATATCTTCCATTTAGCCTTTTTATTATATTGCATTTGATTTTTTCTTTTGCTCTTCTGTTTTGCTAACACATTTTAGCTGGTTAGTATAAATAATTGATGTTAAAATAAATGTTCACCATTACTGTGTAATAAACTGTTGTTAATTCATCCTCATTTTACGTGTGAGGAAACTAGAGCACAAGGAGGTAAATTTCTTTGCTTGACCAAGATGGTGACATGAAAATTTGAGTAAAAGAAATCTAACTTTAGAATTTTTGTTCTTAACTCTGCCATGAAATAGGAATACTTTGTGAAGGTTGTCTCTCACACTTATAAAAAAAATTTGTAAGTTTAGAGTTAGCAGCGATTCATGAAGAGTATCTAAAAATACATTCACATTTTTACTTTTTCTGACTTATTTACTGAAGGTGAGTTGAATGTACCTAGAATTAAGAGTATTTATGTGTTTGTGTATTGAATGCCAGAAGTATTCTGTTTTACAATAGAGTCCATCTTCCATAATTCAGTCATAGGTCTTTGTCTTAAGAGTTCAGACAGGATTTTCTACCTTTTTAATATGTAAGTTGGAGAAATAACTTAAAAAAATATTACTATCTTGTTGATTTTTAATGTTAAAGTATTATATGTCTGTGCTTTAATATGGAAACTTTTGATTTCTTTTTGGGTGGGAGTAACTATTAATGCATATTCTGTGGAATAAATTAATTAATGAACATTGTTTTTTAACTCCTTCTGAAGGTGAGGGTGGTGAGATCATCTCCACCAAGTTCTCAGTTCAAAGCCACATTTCAGGAGTCTTACCAGGTCTATAAACGTTACCAGATGGTTATTCACAAGGACCCACCTGATAAACCAACTGTGAGCCAGGTCAGCAGGCCAAGTGTAATTTTTCTGTGCAAATGGAACTTTCCCCTCCATTTAATACCATTGTATTATAACTTGATTTATTTGTGGTACCTTGTATTTATATTCAATTGGCAGCATATCTGCAAAATGATAGGAGTGTGGAGTAAGAG
Source organism: Vulpes lagopus (assembly GCF_018345385.1). Lineage (NCBI taxonomy): Eukaryota > Metazoa > Chordata > Mammalia > Carnivora > Canidae > Vulpes > Vulpes lagopus. The sequence continues at coordinate 9,607,134 of NC_054825.1, forward strand.
GCATTCTGAAAGTGCAGATTTTCCCTAGCACACATTAATGCTAGTCACATGTAATTTCAAAGTGGAAGTAACACGTAAAATGAATTTTCTTTATTTAAAGTTATTATGTCTAGATGTATTTCTCTAAAAATTAATAAGTAGAGCTCTAAGAGAAAATATTTATGAGGAAAAAACAGAGCCTTTATATTTTTATGACAGGCATGCTTTGCACAACATGGTTAATATGCTTTATCTCCATTTAAAAGTCATGTGTAGACAGAGTTCATAAGAGCCAAATTATAAAAAATAAAAAAATAAAAAAATGCCAAATTATACTTTGTTGATGTACTACCTATACACAACTGAGTGGGACTAGAAAAGTAAGCTAGTAGAATTTTTTTTAAAGATAATAGAATATTTTAATAGAAGTTCTCATATGCTTGTAATTTTATAAACCAGATTACCCAAGAAAAATGTGGAAGGGGAAAAATCTTAAAACACTTCATACTAGTAGAGGGGACAGAAGTAGTGCCCCACTACCATGAGCAACAATGTTGATTCTGTGCAGAGAACCACAAGAGAGGGAAAGAGCACAAAACAAAAGAAAAACAAATTGTCCTGGCCCTTACGAGTTAAACATTTTCATATGTAGTAGTATAAAGTTAGCACTTTAGGCTCCGTGCCAGTCAGCACGTTCCAGGGTTTATTCATTTCTTGAAAAACTCCAGTGCTGAGCTTTGGAAGTGGATTTGCGGAGATCTTACTCTAGCCTCACCTTCAGAAGCACATCACCGGGAGAGATGTTTCAATAGCATTTGCTTGTATTTTCCTTGCTCTGAAGGTGAGGTTAGTCCCTGTCTCCTTTGAGGACCCAGAGTTCAAGTCGTCCTTCAGCCAGTCATTTTCTTTATATGTCAAGTATCAAATGGCCATACACCAGGATCCACCCGATGAATGTGGGAAGACTGAGGTACCTTTTGTGAAACGTTTTTTTCCTATCTTGATGAGGTTGTCTGTGAAGAAGCATAATATAGAACTTTCTTTCACTATTTTCTTGTTACATAGAGCTGATGATCCTTTTCAATATGCATGACTAAACTTTTGTGAAAACTAGTCCTACATGTGAGTCCTACATGTAAGTCCCTCAGAGAAAAAGGATAGATTCTTATTCACGGTTCTAAGAACCTGGTGTAGCGTGTTTGTGTCCAGTCATCAGGCTGAGTCAGCAGATATTACTGAGTGCTGGTTTTGTGCCAGAGCAGACCATGTGCCACGTACAGAGGGAAGAGTTAATAATCAAATGGGAAAGATGGACCAGTGAACATATCTTAAGAAACCAGTGGAAAAGAATCAAATATGTTGAGATTATATAGATTGTCACTTCACAAGCATTTACTGAGGGCCTCTATTTTCCAGCTGGAGAGATCTAAATGAATGAGAGATTGCATATTTGTCACAGGGGGATATATTAAAAGAAAGATGCCAACAGATGCAGAAGAATTAAATTTTGGGTTTAATGACACAGACTGTGTTAGCTTAAAAGAGATGATTAGTAAGACAGGAGTTAATGCTGTATGTTCCCTGAGGGGGGCTGACTTTCAGGTCAGAATCTTACTAGATGAGTGTGGTCTGCAGACCAACAGCATCCACCTGGAATGGGATCCCACTTCAACCGTGCTGAATCCAAATCTGCATTTGGAATTAGGTCTCTGGGCAATTTGCATGCCCATTCTGGTTTGGGAAGTGCTTTCTTAAGTTCCCGGTTGAAACATGCAGTTGTGGATGATGACAGTAAGGAGTCTGCCAGCTGTAAGAAGCAATCTTTGATATTCTCAGGGGGTCTTACTCCTTTTGAACATTATTCTTTCCTATTACCCTGGAAATTCTGGCTTGTGCTTCCTGCTTACCAGGTATGAATGGTTGGGCCACAACACAAGGCCACGATCTGGTATGTTTACTGGGTAAAGATTCGTTTCCTGGAACTTTGCCTGCTTAAGCTTCAGGTGTCCAGTCCTGCAGACTAGTCCATTGCTAATGGTGTTCACAGCCTGATTGGGGCAATAGACGGATAGGCATTTCCAGTGCCATTTCCAGTGGGTTAGCTATTGGAGTAGAGTAAGTAGGTAAAGCCAGCTTAGTATAGGACAGGAGGTTAAAGAGGTTTTTTTCTGAAGGAGGTGACTTCTGAGCCAAGTCTTGAAGAATAAGTAAAGGTTTATCAGGCCAAAAGGGAGAAGGGCATTTTTGGCAACAGGACTGTGTACATAAGAAATATAAAATGCTACCTAGGGAATATTCTTGGTGAAAAAATAGAGCCTGAACTATATAAGCTTCTATTTTTTTTTTAAAGATTTATTTATTTATTCATGAGAGACACAGACACAGGCAGAAGGAGAAGCAGGCTCCATGCAGGGAGCCCGACATGGGACTCGATCCTAGGACTCCAGGATCACACCCTGAGCTGAAGGCAGGCATTAAACCACTGAGCCACCCAGGGATCCTCCTATATAAGCTTCTAGATAGAATAACCAGTTCACAGAAAATATGAGGGATAAAGGATTATATAAAATGATACCTGGGCACTTTTGTAATCCAAATACATAATAAACAGTATTTTTTTTTTTTTAAAAAGAGAAATGTCTAGATTCAAAGCTTAAAAGTTTAAAAAATATAACTACAGTACCGTAATCACACTCAGCAAACTTAACAGTAATTACATCATCTTATGCCCAGTATATGTTTGATTTTCTTTAGTTGTCTCAAAAATATCTTTTTTTTTTTTTTTTTAGATGTCTTTTTATAGTTGGTTTGTTTGGATCAAGATTCACGTAGGATCTATGCATCATGTTTTATTTTTTATTTTTTTGATTGATATTCTTCTAAACATCTTTTAAAATAAATTTCCCTCTTGTTTTTAATAGCATTTTTGAAAGAAACTGGGTTGTTTATCTTAGAATTAATTTTGCTTTCTTCTATTGACACTTTTTGAAAATAGAAACAAATGTTTATACAGTATATGTGCTTGTGTGTGATCTTTCTCTGTGGTGTGTGTATATGTATCTCTGTGTATGTATGTTTTTACAGTACATATACATGCACATGATTCCCCTTTATTATATGAACATAGCATACTTGGAGGTTACACAAGAATAATATATGGAAATCTTCATTTTCTAGCTGCCAAGTATTAGCATGGTTTCTTTAGTCTGACCTTTGATGGTGGCCATTTGGTGATTTCTGGTCTTTTACCCTTTCATAAAGCATTGTAGGAGTACTCTTGTGCATAGAATTGTTTGTTTTTTTGTCATTGTGTCTTTGTTAGAAGCTTCAGATTGCTGGTTCAGTTCCTCTCCACAGGGGGTTCCTCTTCACAGGGATTGTAGCCAGCAATCTGTGAGAATGCCTATTCCTCCAATGCCTTGGTCACTCAGATTTTTATAATTGTGAATTTTTGCCATATACATGCAAATGAAATTTGTGTGGTTTTAATTTTCATTTATTATAAATGAAATTGAGCATGTTTTCTTATGTTTAAAATCCATTTGAGTTTTATCTTCTGTGAACCATGTGGTCATAGTTTTGCTTGTTTTTCTAGGAGTATTGATTTTTTTTTTCATTCATTTCTTAGACACTTTATATAATAAGGACTTATGCCCTTGGGATAAAAGTTGCAGATTTTTTTTTAGTTTATCATTTATCTTTCTACTTCACTTTTGGTGTTTTGTAGTGCCATCAAATAATCAAGGGGCCAGAATTTGTAGACCTTAAGGTCTTGGACTTTTAACCTTAGTGGTAATAAAGAATTATTGAAGGATTTTAGATAGTGTAACTAGAGAATTCCATTTAGTTGTGTTAGAATTTGATAGGCAACAAAAAACCGAAGTTGAATTGATTTTAAGAAGGGATTTATTTGCATATGTAATGAAGAAGTTTTGGCTTCACTAGATCTCAGGAAAATACCATTAGCGTTTCTTGCTTGTGGTCTCCCACCTTGCTTTCTTTGTAAGGGTCGAATCTGAACCAGGCACATGGTGGCAGAGATAATGATGTCAGTTTAAGGTACGTTGTTCTCACAACAAGTGATCTCAGCAAAACATAACGTGCACTTCTTATTTCAGTAAGAAGTCCCAAGGAAGGCCCAACTTGAGATATATTCTTATCCCTGAACCAGCCACTGTGATGACTGGGGGATGGAGAACTCTGGTCATGTCTGGATCACGTGTTCTACCCAAGAGCTTCAGTGGAGGAAGGTACTTATTTGAACCACATGTTTTAAAAAGAGTAGAGGAGTGGTTCCCACTAGAATGTTGGCCAGGTGGCAGGTGTGTGTGGGAGGTTTTACTAAAGAGTGGTGAGACTTGAGGCAGAGCCAGCAAGGTATGATGGACTTGAAGTCCACACTAGTAGGAAGAGGATGGTGAGGGTACAGCAGACACTTCAGAGATAGAGTTGTTGAAGATTTGGTGTTTGACTTTGGATGGGTCCAGATTGAATTTTTTTTTTTTTTTTGGTTCTGGCTTACATGATTGGGTAGATCATGATGACCTTCTCTGAGATAAGAAACACAAGAGGATGAAGAATTTGTGCATTTTGGGACAGAAAATGAGTTCTATGTTGGCCAGGTTGTGTTTGAGAAGCCTGTGGGGCAACTAACCATGGGAAGATACTAATCAGAAACTAGGAGAGGCACCAGGGTGGTGCTCTGTATTTAGACTCAAAGCATGATTGAGGCTTCCCCCCACCCTCCCTCAGCATGGGGCTTGAACTCAACTCTGAGATCAAGAGATAGGCTGAGCTTGAGTCAAATGCTTAACCAACTGAACCACCTAGGCACCCTGATTGAGGTTTTTTAAAACCGGTTTTGTAGGGACACCTGAGTGGCTCGGTTGGGTGTCTTTGGCTCAGGTCATGATCTTGGGGCCCTGGGATTGAGTCCCACATCGGGCTCCCTGCTCACTGGGGAGTCTGCTTCTCCCTCTGCCTCTTCCCCCCCCCCCCCCCCCCCCCCCCGCTGGTGCTCTCTTGCTCTCTCTCTCAAATAATCTTAAAATCAAGGCTTTGTATTCGTCTGTGTGCTACATTACATTTTCTCAATTTTGTTATATATTACGGGAAGCTCTAATATGTAATATAAATGATGCATATTATAGGGTAGTAATCCGTACTATAAGAGGTATATATATATATTTTTTTTTTAGAAAGATGAACATGGCATTTAATTTAAATTTTTCTACAGTAAATTTTAATTTGAGCCATTCAGATTTGTATTTCCTTTTGTATGCAGTTAACTGTACATTTTTCATTTACATTCACTACCATCAGTAGTACTGAACTCTGGGTATGTGATTTGACCTTGTGTTTAAATAGAACTATGTAATGGATTTCTTTATTATAGCCAAATAGCTTTGCCTTCGTGATCTCCTTTATAGAGTCACATGCTTACAGCAAATTTATGCCAGTGAAAATGATTTTGACAGAACAGTATTTTGATTTCAAGTGAGTATGGCTTCGTAAATACTGTATTGGATTTGATAAATCCTTTGGCATTGAGATCATCCATAGCATTTTATTTACCTGACATCTAACTGCATTCTTACAGAGTTGTCAGAGACCTATAAAATGGTATATTTTTAAAAGATTTTATTTATTTATTCATGAGAGAGAGAGAGAGAGGCAGAGACATTGGCAGAGAGAGGAGAAGCAGGCTCCATGCAGGGAGCCCGATATGGGACTCGATCCTGGGACTCCGGGATCATGCCCTGAGCCAAAGGCGGCAGACACTCAACCACTGAGCCACCCAGGCGTCCCTAAAATGGTATTTTTCTTATAAGCTGATTTGTTCATCATCTCTCTGAATATAGTTTCTAAGAAATAAAGTAATATCTTGCAGATCAAGACTGCACTATTAAGCTCAGTAAAGCTTAATAACAGCTTTATTGAGATGTAATACACCCATTGAAAGTATATGATTCAGTGGTTTTTTTGTACGTTCAGTTGTGTAGCCATCATCACTAACACCAGAGCATTTCATCATCCCAAAAGAAGCCCCATACCCCATACCCGTCAATAGGCACTCATTTTTTTCTTGAATGCCCTAGCTCTAAGCGTGATTATTTCATTTTCCATCTTTGGGTTTACCTAATATGAATATTTCATACAAATGGAATTATATGGTATGTGGTCTCGTTGACTGGCTTGTTTTACGCAGCATAATGTTTTCAAGGTTCATCTGTGTTTAGGATATACCAGTATTTCTTTTTATGGATGAATAATATGACATTGTGCCACATTTTGTTTCTCCATTCATTGTGGACAATTGGGTGGTTTTCATTTTTTTGGCTTTTTTGAAAAATTCTGTGTACATTCATGTACAAGTGTTAGGTGGACATACTCATTTCTCTTTGGAATGTAGCTAGGAGTGGATTTGAGTTACTGTCTAGTGTAATTCCTTACACTGTTACAAAGTGTTACAGCTTTGTTCCCATCCACCTTCTTAACAATGATGTCAAATATATTGTCGTAGTTTCAACAACACAATTATGCTCTTTTATACAATTGATTATAAAATCAATAGGGAAGAAAGGAGAGTATGCATTTATATGAAGTCTGAGAGGTCTCTGGCGTCACTCCCTAGGGCTCAGCCTTGAGCATTGCATTTACCCTGGGATGACCGTGATCTTCCCAGTTTTCTATTTTCTCTTATCTTGATCCTGTATTAACATGTTTATTTCTGTTGGTATCAGACCTAGCTCTTAGGCTATGCTAATTGCTGGCTGATAGCTCCGTGCTTTTCAGCAGTGACCTGGGCATAAATTGCTCTGTAGTCTGGTTTAATTAAATGTGGGCCCCTTTGCAGGGACAGTTTTGAGGCTGTTCTTTACAGTTTGGACTCCGAGAGGGCTCTTCCTAGCTGTCTCTTCATGTTTTTCTCTGGTATATCAGCTGGGCCTGTGGCTTAGCTTATTTCCCTCATGAAACTACTGGTCTCTTCTTACTGATTTATCACCAAAATCTCAATTTTTAAAAATAACCTTAGGCTTGAACTTCCCATGCACTGTTGCAAATATAGTTACTTTCCCTGGGAATTGGTGAGGCGCACTCTATTCTTGTGGCCTGCCCCTTTGCCCCTCATGCTACTGCTCTGGAGTTAGGAGTAAGAATAGTCATTTCCCTTTGAGGGACACTCCTGCTTTATAAACAGGGCAGTGGTCAAGAGCAGCATCTCCTGGTCTTCTCCAGGTAAGATAGTTAAATTTTGGGCTAGTTAATAAGGACTTTCAGGCCTTTGAGCTGCCTTAGAGATGGTTCCGTATAAGGAGAGGATCACTGCTGCAGACAAGGCCCTTTAACTGTTATGTTTTCATCCTAGAAATTCTTACTTCACTTGGCAAAACCCTTGCCTACAGATAGAAAGTAAGCACACTCTACCTATAGTCTTGGCTGTCTTGACAAACTGATATGAACATAATACTTTGCTTTCCTGTCTTGAAGCGTGGTGTTTTATTTCAAAGGAACCCATTTCATGCATCCTCGAGTGCAGAAGTCATTTCCCCTGGTACATGCCTGTGATTTTCTGCATGATTGAACGGCCAGTGTCCCTGTGCTCAGGGGCAGGAGGAGAAGCCAAAACAGTTCTCCCAAGAGTTTAAGTGTTCTTCTGTCTTGTGTTAGGGACTGTGTGCAGTGGCTTACTATGGGGTAGCTTTGTTACTATAATGAGTGAAACTAACTCACTTGTGTTCAAGAAAATAACATTTTTTGCTTTAGGGTTGTAAAGCATTTAAAGTAAATAAAAGTCCACATTGTAACTTGGAGATTTCAAGCAACCATATCAGTGCATAAAATCCATTTTAACTCTGTTGATAGCCACAAAATAGTCATTTCAGCACCCAAGAAAGTAGATTGTTTTTCAAAAATTTGATGAGAAGATAAATATATATAGACTGCTTTGATATATAAAATAGCAAGTCAGTTCTTTTTAGTAACATCCTTAGAGAAGTAGCACATAATTGTAGATAGATTATAAAGGACTTGATGAATTACTCCAGCATGTTTGCTTCCATTCCTGTTTTCAGTCATTCCAGATAGATAGCAGATCTTCAGAAAGTAATATAAATAAAATCAAACGAGTGTAATTTGTAACCTGTTTTTTATATAATACAATATAAAACCATATAGGCAAATCTTTGTTTTGCAAAACACTAATTTCATGTCCTAGAAACATGGAATCTTAGCTGGAATTTTATTGATATTATAGAAAATACTGTTATCTTAAGTGCCATTGGTTCCTTAAAATAATTAAAATTCTCAGCTTTTCTGAATGCTTTGAAAAACAGACTGTACTCATAGCTTCAGTGGTCTCTTCACATTTCTGAGGCATTGACTAAATTGTTTTTTAAATTTTATTATGGATTTTTTTTTTAAAGATTTATTTATTTATTCATTCAGAGAGAGCAAGAGAGAGGCAGAGACACAGGCAGAGGGAGAAGCAGCAGGCTCCATGCAGGGAGCCCGATGTGGGACTCGATCCTGGGTCTCCAGGATCACACCCCGGGCTGCAGGCAGCTCTAAACCGCTGCGCCACCAGGGCTGCCCCTATTATGGATTTTTAAAAAAGATTTTATTTATTCATGAGAGACAGAGAGAGACAGAGACATAGGCAGACTCCCTGCAGGGAGCCTGGTGTGGGACTCATCCCAGGACCCCAGGCTCATGCCCTGAGCTGAAGGCAGACACTCAACCCCTGGGTCACCCAGGCGCCCCTATTAGGGACTTTCAAGCATAAAGGAAAATTGAGGGGTGCCTGGGTGGCTTAGTCAGTTAAGCATCTGCCTTCAGCTCACACGATCTCAGGATCCTGTAATTGAGCCCTACATCGTGCTCCTTGCTCAGCAAGGAGCCTGCTTCTTCCTCTCCCTCTGCCCCACACCCCTCCTCATGTGCATGTACTCTCTCTCTCAAATAAGTAAATTAAATCTTTTTTTTAAAAAAAGGAGAATTGAAAGAATAGTATACTTGACTACCTGTATACTCATCATCTAGATTCAACAATAGTTATCTTTCCATGTTTGCCTCATCTTTTTTGAATGTGTAAATTGTTTTAACTTCTATTGTACACCATGACATTTTATTAAGTTCTTTAGCCTGCCTCTCTGGAAAATAAGATGTATGTATTCAAAACACAGTATCATTGTCATGCATAAGAAAATTACCAATGATAAAAAAAAAAAAAAAAAAAAAAAGAAAATTACCAATGATTTACAAATGTCTTCTAATATGTAGTCCTGTATTTATTTACATTTTCCCATTTTTAAAAAATTAGTATACCCGACCTAGGTGTGTTTTGTTTTGTTTTTCAGAGAGCACTTGCACCTGTGAGGAGGAGGGGGGGGGGGGAGAGAAGAGAGAGCGCGTGCGAGCGTGCTCAAACGAGCGCATCCCAAGCAGGCTCCATGCTCAGGATGGTGCCCTGAGATCATGACCTGAGCCAAAATCAAGAGTTGGTTGTTCAACTGACTGAGCCACCCAGGCACCTCAGATCTCTTTATTGTTGAGTGACGTTTTCACCTTTGTAATTAGACCTTTCCGTTGTAAAGCATGCAATACCCTAAAGTAATATGTAGGATGATGTTTTTGAGAAATTTTGAATAATCTCTTTCCCAACAGTGTATCAGCCAGTTGTTTTAATGTCCTTTGATGTTCTCTGCCTAAATCAGTTATGGGAAGATGGGAGAGGCTGCAGAATGGTGATTTATCAAATTGTATTGCATTTTTTTTACCTCGTTTATGACTGGAAATTGCATATTTACTGTAAAGAAGAACATTATCTTTCTATTCACTCCCACCCACCATCTTTATTCCTTTTGATATCACTGTGGACTTATGGATTTAAAAAACTTTTGCAATATTTTTATAATCCACTGCATAATTTTTTTTAATGCTTAAACTGTCCCAAATTTGGCCACTAGGTTCCCCTCATGCTAACTCCCATGACCTTATGCTGTGACCCCATTAATCAAGAATTTCCTTCTTATCTGGCGTGACAAGATGTTCTAGATTCGTGTTGTAGCTTTTCCTTCCAGATTTGGTATCTCCCTTTTTTTCCAGGGAGTTCCAAATCCTTTTAGTGGAGAATCATATTTTTGTGCCTAAATCAGGGTGCTAGTTATGTTCATTACTATGGCATTACATGGCATTGGTTTTTGAAAGCCCAGGCCATTTGTCTTATAAAATGTCCCACATTCTCTATTTGTCTGAATCTTTCTTCCTGGTCTAATTTAACTTCTTTGTGGTCCCAATTTCGTGTAGACTGAAAATTAAGTCTAAACCTTGATTGGATTCAGGTTAAGGAATCTTGCCATGTGTACTTCATTTGGTAATTTTGTGTATGTCATATTATGTCTGAAGATATGGAAGGGTGTGTTGTCTTGGTGTTGATGATGCTAATTCTGAACACCGTGTTAAGCTAGTGACCTCCAGATCTCTTCATTGTAAGGACAAGATACCCCTTTGTGATTAGCAAGTAATCTGTAGAGAGGTATTTCAGCACAGATGCATGCCCTTTCTTCAACAACCTTTCAGGTAATGGTGTTAGTGTCTGTTGATGATCTTTGGATCCATCATTTCACTGTTGGTTGTCGAATAGGGATTTGTTTAGCTTTTCTTTTTCTCTTTTAATACATGTATTAATAGCCATTCTTCTTGTTTAGAAAGGCTGGAGGAGATTTTCTTAATCAACTGAGGATAACCTGTAGTTTTTCCTAAGAAAGCAGAGTAAATGCTGAATTCTTTTACCTTAATTACAATTTTAGAGAAAGGAGCTGGTGACAAATGAGTCCCCCCCCCCCTCCTTTTTTTTTCCTACTACAAAACTTCTGGATATATTTTTATTCAGTACTTTATAGTCACAGTCATCATTTTTTTTGTTGCTTGAACTCCAAAGTTTGATCAGTTCACGTTCCATCAGGATATCCTCTCTGTCCTTTGATAGGCTCCTTTTAATATTGAGAGCCTTCCTGTTTTCTAGAACAGAAAGATATGCCAGTCTTGTTTTATACATTTCCCAACCCAGTCTTGGAACCTGTCAGCCATTTTTCTAAGAAGCCTTGGTTCCTTTTAATGGAGATTAAATTTAGAGACCAAGAAGAATTCAGTAGTATGAGTTTATGTTGCTATTTCCAATTCAAATGTAACATGTGATATTATCGTGACTTTCCTAATTTTATGTTTGTTTCTCTTTTTTTATTTTTCTTGATTACATTAGCATATTTATGAACTTGGTTTGTATTATATATACATAAAGTAGATTCAACATTACAGTATCAATAACAGTACTGATAGCTGATAAATGCTGGTTATGATCCTTTTTTGATTTTTTTTTTTTTTTTGGTCCCTAGAACATAATCCCCTTCAGCTAGTTCCATCAGAATACTATATTCAGAAGTCACATGGAATAATTTTATTCTCTTCTGTGGCTATGATACCAGATTATGTTCATTTATTTCAGTTTGCTTTGAATTTGGGGGTTTACTTTTTTAAGATTTTATTTATTTATTCATAAAGACACACACACACAGAGAGAGAGAGAGAGAGGGAGAGAGGGGCAGAGACACAGGCAGAGGGAGAAGCAGGCTCCATGCAGAGAGCCAACGCGGGACTCGATCCAGGGTCTCCAGGATCATGCCCTGGGCTGCAGGCGGCACTAAACACCTGAGCCACCGGGGCTGCCCTGGGGGTTTACTTCTTAATTTCAGTTTTTTAATAGGTAATATATTTATCTGGTTCCAGAGCCACCCAAAGAGATAAAACACAGAGAAGTCCTCTTTCCGTGTCTCCTCCAGCCTGTTCCCTGCCCTGCAGTAATAAGCATTTTGAAGAGTTTCTGGTTTATCCTTCTGGTGTCTTGTGTGTTTTTGCAAAAATAAGCAAATACATATGAATAATCTTTTTTCCTCCTCTTCACCAAGAGAAACATCCTGTGTACACTTTTTGGCGCTTTTCTTTTTTCCCTGAAAACATATCCAAGGTCACAGTCGTAGCATCTCATAGAGAATCCTAGTTCTTTGTTACTTCACCCACAAAACATGCTGTTTTGTGAAAGGACATGCTGTAGTTTTTTTCTTATTATTTTATTTTTTGTTAACAGCTTTATCTCAGTACAATTTATATGCTATAAGTTTCACCCATTTAAAGTATATAATTCAGTGTTTTTTACTTCATTTACAGAAATGTATATGATTTTAGAACATTTTTTTATCATCCTCTCTCCTCCCCTTAATTCTAACCCTAGGCAAAAACTAATCCACTTTCTCCCTATGGGCTTACCTACTCTGTGTTTATTATTTTTTAAATTGAAATGCAATTAATTAACATATACTGTATTCTTAGTTTTGGAGGTAGAGGTTGGTGATTCATCAGTCTGAGGTAATAGTTTGTGCTATAGTTTATTGAAGTGATTTCTTGTAATGGATGTTTGGATTCTTTTTTTTTTTTTCTTTAAAGATTTATTTATTTTAGAGAGGGAGAGAGGGCAAGCATGTGAGTGGGGGTGGGACAGAGGGAGAGAATCTCAAGCAGACTCCTGACTGAGTGTGGAGCCCAGCACGGGGTTCACTCCCAGGATCGATGAAATCACGAGCCAAAAATCACGAGTCAGAAGCTCAATTGACTGAGCCACCAAGTGCCCCTAGGTCTAATTTTGTGCGGTTACAGTTAGTATTATTTTGTCATTATATACGTGTGGAGGTATACTTCTATGGTTGTTTCACATAATGCATCAAAGAGCAAAAGTTCATATGTTGTTAGATTTCACCAAATTCCCTTCCCAGATGTTGTACCCTCTTGCACTCCAGTTTACAGTTAGGAGTGCCTTAACTCCACAGTGTACCGTACAGAGTGTGGTACCAAACTTGGTTTTTTTTGACAATGGGTGAGAAACCTATCCCTGATTGATTTTTAAAATTATTGAAAAGATGTTAGAGGAAGTGTCTTATTTTGGATAACCTCTATGATCATTGGCTGAAATGTTTAGAGAGAATGGTGTTTTGCATTTCTACTTTGTACAGTTTTAGGAAACAAGTGGCAGACTGATGCTCAGGCAACAGGAAAATGAAAGGGAGTGAGCAATTGAGTGGATGACAGAAATGACATCACTGTGACTGTCCTAAATAGGAAAATTCTCAACAGTGTAAATTCTAAGGTTTAAAAATTATCTAACAAACATCATCTTGAATGACCCATAACTTTTTTCTCACACTGAATCCGTGGATGGAAATAAGGGGAAATGTTACGCTAGGCTGTAAGTACTACTTGAATAACATTGGGAGAGTTTTTCTTTATTTGGTTGTAGATAATCATGACATTCAGAGTGTTACCTTTTTTTTTTTTTTAAAGGAAATCTTAAGACTTTCAAAAAATGAAACTTTTTTGGAATTTTAGGTTTTAGAGGCTTTTTTGGGGGGGAAAGTTCACATATTACTTAATAGACATATCCCTAAGATCAATAAGTAAATCTGAATGACATATTTGTAATTTTTAAAACACTTTAAAATTGGAAATTTCAAGCATTCATAGCATAAAGACAGTATGGTGAACCCCTGTGTGCTCACTGCTGAGCTTCAGCGTTGTAAGCACAGCCCCATTTCCCCTTGCCACTTTTTGTTTGTTTGGTTTTCCAGAAACAGGACCCTGAAATTACGCCCTTTTACCTATAAATACTTTTTTTGTTTGTTGATTCCATTAGGTGGTCTTGTATTATTAATTTAAAAGTTATGACTGAGGTAGTTCGAACTACTGTGCTTTCCCAAAAAGCAGTTTTCTAAATTAGGTCAGAGGACTTCCTATGACTGTCTCAAATATTAAGGAGATCTCCTCTTCGGAAGGATACTCATTTTGAGGAAAGTTATCTTATATTGAGGCATATGTTATTCGACCATATGGTAAAGAAAAGGGAAGGAGGTTGCTCTGGGTCCATGCTGACCCCATGGAGCAATGAAAGGTGGTGGGATACTGGCCTCTTTTCTCACTCCGGCCACCAGGTGGTGCTCCAGATCCAGAACAGGCATGCACCTCCGTCCCAGCTCAGCTCTGCTGAGCTGGGTGCTAAGTGGTGTGTTCACAGTCCGTGAAGACTGATAAATGCTTTCCTTTTCCATTTTTTGGAAGTACTTTGCATTGAGGGATTGAGTATGATCATTATAAATGAGTCTTTGCTTCTTAAATATTTAAGTACTTTCTGGAACTTAACCTAAAAAAGACATTAACCATTTTTCTCTTAATAGTGTTCCTCTATGTACATGAAAATTATGACTTATATTTAGAAAAGTATTCATTATATCAGACTGACACTTTTCTTCAGTTATGTAGCAAAATCAGACAATCATGTGTAGGCATGTACTACTTTATAAATAACTATTAACAGAATTTGATAGCAAGTTCTCAGCATTTTGAAATATTTATTATTTATTTTTAAGGCCAGGGATAACTTCCTTGAATAAATTAGAAAGGTTAGATGGTTATTTGTACAATTTAATCAAGCCACTTTTTATGAATAGCTCTTAAATCAAGGGAGGTTTGTATTATAGTGTGTCTTATGTGTGTTTCCAGACATTTGTCATTAGTAATTAAATTACTAAAGCTTTTGAATCAGTTACGTAAATATTTTAGAACAGAGACATGATTATATCCCCAGGATAATGTCAGTTTGTGGGGGGAGATGCAAAGAGGTGGAGTTACAGCTATCACTAAGAACATTTTCCCTTGAGTGTCACCGGGGTGGCTCAGTAGATTGAGCATCTGACTCTTGGTTTCAGCTCAGGTCCTGGCCTCAGGGTGCTGGGTTCGAGCCCTGTGTTGGGCTCCGTGCCCAGTGTGGAGTCTGCTTGAGATTCTCTCCTCCTCCCTCTGCCCCTCTGCCCCTCTCCCCCCACCCCCACCACAAGTGCACTGTTTCTCTCTCTCTCAAATAAATACATCTTTTTTGAAAAGACATTCTTCCTTAAAGTTTCTTTTGTCAGTAATATCTAAAACTTGTCTCAAATCATAAAATCGTAGCGTTACAAGACATTAGAGATGAAAAGATCTCAGTGCTTGTGTGGAGTAAATTCTCCTATTAAGTAGGTTGGTTGTCCACGAGAACCAGGACACCGACTGATTTCCGTGTTTTTTTTTTTGTGCTGGACCGCAGTGCTCACCTATGAAAAAGTGAGAGTGGGCCCAAGTAATTAAGATGGAATAACTGACATCAGTGAATGAGACGTTCATCATAGGCAGATTTTCCAATAATTGGAACGTTTTCGTTGCTAAGGTTTTTATGTCCCCTAATCTTTTAAAATGACTGCCTTTCCCACACCCGTGGTGTTCTTCCCTGCACTGGGCTCGTTTGATAATGGTCCTCCTAGTCCCTCAGGAGCATTCTGTTCTCGCTGTGTTGTACTATGGCATATGCCTCACTCACATGACTGCTTTCTTCTCTAAAGTGTTTCTCTGTTTTCATCTTTCCTTTATTTTTTGCTGTCAGTTGTTAACTGTATTAGTTTGTCTAGTTTCAGCATTCTTTTTCTAATTTGTGGTTTCTTAATGTTCTGTTAAAATATTTATTGAGCACTTGCTATGTGCCAGGCAGTCTTCTAGAGGCACTTGGTAGACTTACCAAATGAGTGAAAAAGTCATGTAACGATCCCTTGCTTTTGCATAGCTCAAATTCAGAGGTGGGAATGGGTGATCAGAGAAAGTCATTTAAACAATAAGTGTAATAAATTAGTAAATTATATAGCAAGTTACCAGGGGATAAGTATTAAGGAAAAAGTAGAGCAGGTGTAAGGGAGGAGCAGAAATATTAATTATTGGCTTGGAAATTAGATCACCAAGTTTATTGTTAGTAAAGTAATGGTCAAGAGGAAAATGGGAAAAGAAGCTTAAGGGATTTTTCTTTAAGTTGGGGACATAAGCATTCTGTTTTGCATCCTCATTTTAACCTTTATTGCTTTCTTCTGGGGTTTTGTCTTTAGTTTCAGTACCTGAAAATCTGGAGTAGCTTGATAATTGACTGCTAGTTATGTAAGTACACCAGTAACCATCATAGTTAACAGGCTTACATAGTTTTCTGAAAGCTTGGGGGTAGGACAGTGACATGGAATGTTAGGCTGTCAAGGGGAGTGTTTGGTATGAAATGGAAGTTGATTTTTTTTTTTTAATATTCATTTGAGATAGTGCATGCACATGAGTGGTGGGAGGAGCAGAGGGAGTGATTCTTCAAGCAGAGACAAAGGAACTATGGATGTTTCTGGGGTTTTTTTTGTTTGTTTTTTTACTCTTGTGATAAAGCTTTCTTAGAGTACATCTCTCCTTTTGAAAACTTAGCTCATTAGTGTATCATAATCTACAGCATACTTGTGCCATTGCACCAACTTATAAAAATACGGTGCCAGAATCAGAAGAAATACACAGTGCCCAGCAGTGTGTCTGGAATGGAGTAGATGCCCAGTGAGCAGCACTGTGTGAATGAGCTGCCGAGTTGCCTGTTCTTGAGAAACAGCTGGAGGGAGAGCTCACTTGTTGCCAAATGGAAAACTACTCAGAAAGAAAATAGTGTTCTTGAAACTCGTGTCATGAAGCAAAAGGAGAATTCAAATGATGTCAAAAGCTCTTGTCCTTCTATAATAAGGAAAAGCTGTTTTGAATTTCCTGAGAGTGTTGTGAAATTTACCTACAATGAGTTAAGCACATTTTAGTGAGTGCAAAGCTCAGGTGATAGGAATAATCTTGTCGCGAGCACCATTTGTCTTTAGCCCTTGTATGTTAGCTCTGCTTTTTCCATTAAATCTGCGGGACCTCGAGTTTTATGACCTCCTGGTAGTGACTTGACAAGTGAACAATACTGCCTATTGATAACTAGTCTAAACGAGGAAAGTTTGTACTTTTGCTATGGTAATTTGTTTGATATGCCAGATAATTGTAGGTAACTGCTTGCATGGTTAAAAAGTA
The DNA here is from genome assembly GCF_018345385.1 of Vulpes lagopus. Lineage (NCBI taxonomy): Eukaryota > Metazoa > Chordata > Mammalia > Carnivora > Canidae > Vulpes > Vulpes lagopus. Next base: position 9,624,096 of record NC_054825.1, read on the forward strand.
GTTGATTTTATTCTAGTCAGTAGTTAATTGTAAAAGTAAAAAATGTGTATTATATACCTGATTATTTATTCAGAGCATAGTTCTGCCTTTAAGGGGAAAAAGGGATACATTGTGTGGATCTGTAAATATTGGTGTGTGTGTGTTTTTCTGTGACAGTCATTCTAGAAATAGTTCAAAATTTTCTACTTAGAATGGCTCCACGTTGCTTTCTTCTGGGCTCTGGAAGAGGGTGATTTTTCTATTCAGTCATATAAACATTAAATTATTAGCATGTTCCAGTCACTGGTAGGTCCTAGGGATACATAGACAAATAAGACACAGCCCTTCACTCATGTGAGTTAATAAGTAAAATGAATTGTAAAATACTTTTAAAAACATCCTTACATAGGTTTACATTAATGTTAAAAATGTTAAAATATTAATATTGAAATTATTGGAAATAAGGGCACCTCTTGCTCAGTCCATTGAGTGTCCAACTCTTGATTTCAGGTTAGTCATGATCATGGGATCGGGCCCCATATCAGTCTCCTCATTCAGCTGGGTGTGTGCTTCTCTCCCTCTTACTTTCCATCTGTCCCTCCTCCTCTCTCTCCCTCCCTTTCTCAAGTAAATAATAAATCTTTAAAAAATGATTGGAAATATATGTACCTGGTATGATGTAGAGAGATACTTGATCTTGCTTGAATCCATTTATTTGATGAGTATGCAGGCAGTACCTATAACCATTATTAATGTGTTTGCTAATAAAATCAAGTATTAGTTTTGTTTGTTTTTTTTTTAATTTTTTTTTTAATTTTTATTTATTTATGATAGTCACACAGAGAGCGAGAGAGAGAAAGGCAGAGACACAGGCAGAGGGAGAAGCAGGCTCCATGCACCGGGAGCCTGACGTGGGATTCGATCCCGGGTCTCCAGGATCGCGCCCTGGGCCAAAGGCAGGCGCCAAACCGCTGCGCCACCCAGGGATCCCTCAAGTATTAGTTTTTAGTAATAATTAAATTACTGATAATATATTTCTTAGTATTTTGACCAGAGGACTTTTAAAATAAATTTTGTCTTGGTTGTGGTTTCCTGCTAATTTTTTTTCTAGGCTTTGTATTTTCTGCTTATCCTTAATTCATGTTACTCAGATGTTTGAAAGACACCCAGTTTTTCGGGTCAGTTTGAATTCTTTTACCTAACTTAGTGTAATGTAACAAATACCTGGTTTTGTCCTTAGTCTCTTGAGTAGTTGCTCCTCAAAAATACTTACTGGAAGTCTCTGCGGGGGATTAAATGTGCTTTTGGAGGACACTGGCATTCTGAGAAGATCAAATGAGGAGGGCACAGATCATTTCTTCAGCAATAGCAGTTCTTGGTTACTGGTGACTGCTTCTCTCTGGTTATGACACCTCACCTTGACCAGATGTGACACAGTTTTGCAAAGTAGCCAGGAACCATGAAGAAACACAGGAAAAAAGGAAAGAATATGAATATTCATTTATTCATTCATAACTTGATTCCTTCAAGTTATGAATGAGTGCATGTGGGCATTTAAGCAGCAAATACTGACTTCCTCTTGTGTGCCAGATATTATTTTAGACTTTAGGGATGCAGCATAGTGAGCAAGACAGAAAACTACCTTCAGATTATATGCTATTGAGGAAGATAAAAGTATGTTAGTATAGTGTCAGAGTGATATGTGCTAACAGTTCAAGAAAAGGGGAGGGATAGAGGGTGGTGGTGACAGTTATGGAAGGACATTGGGAGGAGGCTGTGAAAAGAGGGGCTCCTTGGTAGATGCCTGTGTGTGTCATTGGGAGATACATTTCAGATCCACAGGAGAGGCATGACATGCTCACATAAGGGCAGGGATACTGGCGGGGCTGGGAAACAAGATGCGAGAGGTCTTCTTCATTTACCTTGCTTGTGAACATAATTTTGAAATCCTGCTTTTTTTGCCATTTGTTGGTTGAATTTGTCATTATTGTTAACATACATTTTGTTGTGGACTTGTTAATTTCTTTATTTCCTTGTTACCTGAATATCTATTTATCACCATATTGTAGTGTTATTTTATTATAACACTGAGATTTGGTATCTCTGGGTGTTAACTGCCTTCGTCTGAGTTCTGATTAATGGTGGTGTTGAGTGCTTGGTTTAATAGAAGGAACCATGTACTTGAAAGGCTTCTAGGTTCTTAAATTTTTTAAAGATTTTATTTATTCATGAGAGAGACAGAGATAGCAGAGGCCCCCCATGGGAAGCCTGATGCGGGGGGTGGTGGTGGAGGGGGGTGTGCTGGCTTGATCCTGGGATCCCAGGATCATGACCTGAGCCAAAGGCATATACTCAACCGCTGAGCCACGCAGGTATCCTAGACTTCTCGGTTCTAACCCTAGTTTTGCTGTTGACTATCAAATATAATGTGTGGGCCTTAGGTTATCCAGAGGTAAGCTAGAGGAGCTGGACTAGATAATCAGCACGATTCCTTCTAACTGAAAATTCTGTGGCTTAAATAATTTATAGGAAAAATCCATAGGGGGAGCTCAATAGTTTTTTCTTATCTTCTTTTTTGAAATTAATTTTTAAATTTATATACAGCAAAGCTCACAAATGTTAGGTTTGTAGCTTATTGAAATTTTATATATGTATATGTCCCTTAATCACTATTCCGATTGAGAACATTTTCAGCATGCTAAAATCCTCTTTTTCTAGTCAGTACACTCGCATTTGGAGACAGCTACTCTTCTGACCATAAGAGTAGATATGCATGTTCTTGAGCTTTCATATAGATGAAATCATGCAGTGTGTACTCTTCTGTATCCTCTTTTTACTCAGTTGTGAGTTTCGCATACACTGCTTACAATAGTGGTTTTCTTTCATTCTTGTGTAAAGTCTTCCAATGTATGGATAGTGGACAGTCCATTTTCCTACTGATGGGCATGCAGGTGGCTTCCAGTTTAGGGCTATTATGAATAATGTTGCTAAGAACATTCTTCTACCAGTCTTTTGGTAGACACAGCACTCATTTCTTTTGGGTATATACTTAAGAATTAAATTCCTCCATCGTAGGGTAATGATAGCTTAGCTTTTGTGCATACTGCCTGTTTTTCATAGTGATTGTACCTTATAAGAATTCTCATTACCTCCCATCCTCACCAACACTTGGTCATGTATGACATTTTAATTAGCCTTTCTGGTGGGTATATTTAGCAGTATTATATTGGGGTTTTAATTTGCCTTTTGTCAAACACCTTTTCATGAATGTGTGAGCCATTTGAATATCCTCATTTTTGTAAAGTACTTGTTTAAGTGTCTGTGTCACCTTTAAAAAATTGGGCTCTCATATCTTTCTGTTTTTTGATTTTTTAAAAAAAATTTTTTTATTTATTTATGATAGTCACAGAGAGAGAGAGAGAGAGGCAGAGACATAGGCAGAGGGAGAAGCAGGCTCCCTGCAAGGAGCCCAATTTGGGACTCCATCCCAGGACCCCAGGATCACAACCTGAACTAAAGGCAGACACTCAACCACTGAGCCACCCAGGTGCCCCAGAAAGCAATAGATTTAAAGATTTTTCTTATTATATAAAATTTTGGCACCAATGTTAATTTTTAAAAAAATCCCAAGGCACTTTTCCTCATAAACACACTTTTAAATTATTTCCATACTTCTGAAATATTTTAATATTTTGTACTAGTCATTAATTTAAATGTTGTAAACAAGCTGGCTTTTAGGTTATTAGGTCTGTGGCAAATGATTCTATTAGAGAAGCAAATGATTCTCGACTCAGCACATGATATCACTAATACAGGAGTCTTTTTTTTTTTTTTTTTGGTGACTTTGCCAAGAGCTTCCTTTTCTTTGCCCTTTGATATGAACTGGTGATTTTGTTTGGTGCTAGTAATTTTGCAAAACGATGAAATTCTTTAAATTCCATTCTTTTTGAGCTCTTCAAGCTGTAAAATTACATTCTTATCTGCACTACAGATTCATCTGCAATCTTAACCATTTAATTTTAGAAGGTAGTAAATAAATGAATTTTTAGTAAGTTCAGATACATGCTATTTGTTTCATAGATATAAAGTCACTATTAAAACAACAACAAAGTCACTATTTATAAGACTTGTAACTATCATTATAGTGAATACATGCGATGAGCTAGTTAGTTATAGCCCAGATCTTTATTGCTTTTAGAAACTGGATAGAGAGTGGCAAGTAGTAAGAGTTGTGCATTGAAGTAGCTCACTAATTAGGACATGTATTAGCCAACTGGACTCAACACAGAACAAAATCTGTGAAGTTCTGTGTATTAGTGTTATGGGCTTTTGTGATTCTGGGAAGATAATAGAATCTTTCAAGAGGCATTTTATTATGTAGTTCCTTCTACGCTGTTGTCTTGAGCATTAGCCATTCACCAATCTAAAGTATTAAATTAAGTCTTATACTGGGAAGGATGATGATTTTGAATAGGAACCAAAACTTTTAAAAGGTAGGGGGAGGAGGCCAGTAATTCACTGATAGTTCATACTAGATTTTTTTATACTGTAAACAGCTATCTTGAGTATTTTCAGTGAGCATTTTTATTAAATACAGATTGAGGAAACTGGTAGTGTTTCCCAGAATGAGTATTGTAGAATATTCTATAGAATGATAATAAGTGTTAAATTAAAAACCAAAAGCCAAAACTTTCTGGTCACATAACTTTGGAAATCATTAGATTAAATAAAGTCAAAGAGGTTTTTCTTTTTCTAACTTTATTGAGAAATAATTGACATATATTGTATAAGGCCTACAACATACTGGTTTGATACACCTATATTGCAGTGTGATTACGACCTTAATTTGGGTTAATACTTTGATCATTTCACAGTTAATGTTTCTTTTTTATCTTGAAAACACTTAGAATCTACTTGTTTTTTTAGCAACTTTCATTATTTAATATGGTGTTGTTACATAGGATCACAATGCTGTGCTTTTGATCCCCAGAACTTATCTTTTAGGGTTTTTTGTTTTTAATGGCAGGAATTCTCAAAGTCCTTATTTTATCAGTATATCTTACGGTTCTCTATGAGGAGGGGAGATGCAGTGGCAATAATACGCAGAATTTCTTGAACTTACTTGGCCATGGAGCAATTTTGTAAGAGTGCCACAGGATACCAGTTGGTGAAACTGGTCTGGCTTCTATCTATTTTACAGATAGAAAACTAAGGCTGCAATAATTGAAGGAACCTCAAGATGAAGTAGATGAAGCTAGTGAAACTCCAGACCAACTCTTAGATCGTTGTTCTTCCTTTCCATTGGTGAAAAAGGACATGTGGTAGCCCAGAGGACATAGGTTTAAATAGATTAGGATGTAAATATGATTTTCCTTGTCATCGTTTAAGATTTATTGATGCTTAATGGCCAGTCCAGAGGTTCCAGGTCTAATCCAATAAACCAGTGCAAGCAGTTAGTCCTTCAGCCACCTCCTGGCAGGTGGACTAGAGAGTAGCTCTAGGATTCCTTTCTAGGAAAGGAAGTTAAGGATTGCCTGAATCTGTTCTGTTTATTCCCCACTAAAATTAGGATAAACAGGATCTGTCCTCAGACCTTCGTCATGACTTCCTACTAAGTACAGATTTAATTTCCATGCCCTGGATGACTTTTTAAATGGATGGTAGCTGTGTAGCTAAGTACAGTCCTTCAGCCACCTCCTGGCAGGTGGACTAGAGAGTAGCTCTAGGATTCCTTTCCAGGAAAGGAAGTTAAGGATTGCCTGAATCTGTTCTGTTTATTCCCCACTAAAATTAGGATAAACAGGATCTGTCCTCAGACCTTCGTCATGACTTCCTACTAAGTACAGATTTAATTTCCATGCCCTGGATGACTTTTTAAATGGATGGTAGCTGTGTAGGCTGCTTTTTGAAGGTTTTATTTTTCTGCAATGAAATGAAATAATGAAACTTTGTTTCTTTTGTGGAGCCACATTAATGTCTAAGAGTTGGCAATTCAGGAAAAACACATTCTTAACATAAATCTTAGTTCTTGCACTGCCTTAAAATAGTCCATTTCCAGTAGTCCAAAATGGACCAGCAGTTGTGGGAGAATGTAAAGGGAGTGTAATTTAACTTACACTCTTAACTAAAACTTCCAAATTCCTGATAAAAAAAAAAACTTAGTATCTTACATTGAGGTATGATTTAGGTTTTAAATAAAGACTTGCTAGATTATAGACTAACTAAAATTGTTAGACTTGTCCCCTGACAATTTGTAAGTACCATGTGCTAGGGTGAAAGGTCAAGGAAACAGGACCAACAGAAGTATTTTGTTATTGCAAGGACATTTTGAGTAATCTATATGAACAGTTATAAGAAAGACTTGAATTCCACTTTGACAAATAGGCATAACTCACTGATATTCTTCAGTTTAGGAAAAAAAGTTGTGCCTTGTAAAAAATTGCTTTTTAGTGTTTCCTTTTTTGTTAATATATGGGAATTTAACATGATTCCTTATTAAATGGAAAAAGCATTTCAGGAAAATAGTAGCTTGTATTATGTGTTGAATGTTTTATATTGCAAAGATAAATAGTTGATTGTAGTTTTACCAGGATATTTTGACAAAACCAGTAGTGTGCATTCTTCTCTCCTGCTTCCTCCCTCACCTTCTCCACTGTACCCTACCCCCAGGATAAATGGCATGGTTAATAACAAGTCTTGGAAAAAGAAAGAACTTGCTGTTCATAACTGACAAGAAGTTTAGCTACGATTTTGTGTGCTTGGAAAACTATTGAGAAAATTTTGGTAAACCCAAGTGCTTCTCTGGAAGGAATGAGATGTTATGACAGGCTACCAATGAAGCTAGAAGTGATAAGTAAGAATACTCTAAGCAAGATCAGTCAGTACCTAGCTGTGGAACATGAGAACTGATCTGGGTCTATCCTTTTTCTCTTTTTAGAGGCCTGAAATATTTTCTAAATGGTACTACTGATGCTGTTGTGCCTGGATGCTAAATACGGAACATAATCCTTATTTTTTGAAAAAAATCAAGAGTAGATGAGATAATTGACAATTAAATTTTTATGAATTGTAGCAAGTGAGTCAAAGTAATGTTATTAATTTTTTTTTAATTTTTTTTTTAATTTTTATTTATTTATGATAGTCATACAGAGAGAGAGAGAGAGAGAGGCAGAGACACAGGCAGAGGGAGAAGCAGGCTCCATGCACCGGGAGCCCGATGTGGGATTCGATCCCGGGTCTCCAGGATCGCGCCCTGGGCCAAAGGCAGGCGCCAAACCGCTGCGCCACCCAGGGATCCCTGTTATTAATGTTCTTATTGAAAAACTTATCTGTTTACGTTTGAAAAGACAAATGTCAGGGAAGTTGTTCCTATTTTCAACTGTATTAAATCAACATTTCTCAGAAGTAGTCTTTAAATAGGTATATAGATAAACTGTGGCTATATTTACCTCCAGTTCTTTCTAGAATGAGGAAGTATATTCCTGTCTATAAAATCAGTAAGATATTTTGTAAACATATTAAATTCTTTATTTTCTCAACATTTTGCCTAAATATTAAAATAAGATCTTTCCCTTAAACCTATTAACTATGCCCATAACGCTATATTTTTTAAATGGCCCAATTAGAATAACTGTTAGAAAAGTGGTATTAATGGGGACTATGGACTGGGGCCATAGTCTTTTTTGTTGTGTTGTAACAGCAACACTGAGCCATTTTTAAACTGATCAGACATTTGGATGGTATTTGTTAGAAGGCATCTATTTCTCTTGTCAGTTACAGTGTATGTACAAAATATATTTTACAATTAATTTGCTTTTTTATAGTTCTTTTTCAAGGTATTACCACTTGTATTGAATATGATGTGTGTAATTTCACAATGAAAATTTACTAAGTAACTGAAGGGAAGTAGCAGTGGGTTTTCTGGTGCACTAATCAAGAAGCAGCATTTTTGGATCTTTTCATGTCCTTTGAATAGGAAGTGAATGTGCGCCTTGTGATTTGTTATTTTGTTTTTACTGCTTTGGGAATTGAGAACTTTTACTTGTATACTTCATGTTTTGGCAGCTTTAGGCAGTGCAGGAATTTTTAGGTCTATTTTGAAAAAGCTGTGACAGTAATGTTATATACACACATGACAGAGATGTATGTCAGGCATTGGAACTGCAAGGAAACATTAGTTTTCCTGGAAAGTAATTATCTGCTTCTTTTTATTGTTATTTAAAGTAACCTCCATCCTAACTGATAAATCAGTTACTGCTGAACCAGAACTACTTCTATGTTCTTCTTTGTTTTTTTTAAAGATTTTATTTATTTTTTTATGAGCGACACACAGAGAGAGGCAGAGACATAGGCAGAGGGAGAAGCAGGGTCCCTGTGGGGAGCCCAATGTGGGACTTGATCCCTAGACCCCGGGATCATGACCTGAGCCAAAGGGAGACACTCAACCACTGAGCCACCCAGGTGCCCCTACTTCTAAGTTCTAAAATATAATGCGTACTAGAGAGTTAACATGCACTTAGTGGAGAAAAGGAAAGAAACTGTGCAAGAGCAGATTTCTCATTCTCATTCTGAAATAAAAATTCTCCATACCTTTTGTTTTCCACTGTTAAAACTGGCTAGTCTTTTACTTGCCACTTTTTACTCCCAGGAGGAAGGGTCGAGATCCTCTCATGTTGGGCTACTATGAAAAGAATCCAAGATCACAAGGTTACACTTTAAGTTTTAACAAAATTAATTTGTTACATATCAGTATTATGAAAACTTAAAATGTTGGTAGATCTTGCACTTTCAGAAAGTTCTCTTAAAAAAAAAAAGTTGCTTAAATATACCCTATTATCTAGGGCCTAAATGATACTAGTTAATTATAAGGCTTTAGTGTGTACTAGTAACATTTTACAAATGTATTTGCTTTAGTTTTGCGGGGAGAAAGTGTCTGCCATACTTTTTAAACTTTACTGTAGAAAACTGGAAATCTTTACAAAGTAGAAAGTTATATAGTGAATCTGCATATATTCATCTCCTGTCCTCACCAGTTTAATATAATGGCCAGTCTTGTTTTATCTACACGCTATCCTACAATACTTCCTCCTGACCCCCTGGTGATTTTGAAGGAAATCCCAGACATCATGTAATTTCATTGAAAAATATTTCAATGTGTATCTCTAAAAGAGAATCAAATTATTTGTATTCCCTGTGAGTACTGGCTAGCTTTGTTGTGGAGAGGAAGTTCAAGAGCCCTTGGAAACAGGCCTGCTATTGCATTTTATTGTAGTTATTTCGCATTTAGAAAGATCAAGAGTTTATGCTACTTGGCTATTTTATTATTACAGTAACTCTCGAAGGATTTGAAATGTTGATTTAATAAATAACATCTAAAAAGCATTATGAATTATTATCATGAATATATAGAGAGTTATGTGACAGTCCTCATTTCAGAGCAGTTTGCTTTGTTATTCATGGCTCCTTCCTACCCTGCCTAAATTTGTTTCCTTAATTAAATACTGAGAAACAGCATATATAACGCTTAGTTTCAGGTGTTACTGTGTAAGCCTTGACATGTGTCAAAGAAAGAGGTAGTAGAATAAGGATGCATGTTGGCTGAGAAAGAGAAAGGGAGAACTGTCCGGGCACCAGTGTGTGGGGGGACTCCCCTTCTTTCACTCTTGCCTCAACCAGCCTTCTCTCCTGGTCTTGATTTTTTATTTCTTGATTCCCCTTTGGTTTATATCTTTCCCTTCTCTTGGCTCTTACATAATTTTGCTTGTGGCATTCATTGTCAGGAAGATTGCTGATTCCTGTCTTGGACTAATTATGTAGGGGTTGTAAGATGAAACCTTAAGAAATGAAAGCCTTTAGGATTAGCTTGTTGTGCTTTAATTTATTTTTATATAGAGTTTGTACAGATTTTATTTTTAAATAGCTGGATGCCAACTATGGGCTAGATAGAACTTTTCTGTACTCTGGATAAAAACTATACAGTGAATCAAAAAATGTTAATTTTATAGACTTTAAGGTTTACTTTAGATGCTGTTATTGAAAAAATATGTAACGATAATTTTTCTTTTTTTGTTTTCTTTTGCTGCTCATTTATTGGATGAAACTGATCCTGATATTTAAATGTGACTCTACAGTTCACAAGGTTCCTTTGCAGCTCACCTCTGGAGGTAAGAGTTGAATCTCTGACTTTAGTACTAGAATCACTACTCGGACATCACTATTGGTATGTTTTGTTAGGCATTTATTTGGTATTTAGAGGTGTTCGTTTTGTTGTAACACATCCTCTTTGATAATGGTAATGAGATGAATACAGACTTTTTTTAGAATAAGAATTGTTCTAAGTTACAGAGCTGCTCACCTTCATAACAGGTCATTGCTTCTTTTTAAGGACATTTTCTTTTTTTTTTTTAAGTAAACTGAAATCACCAGTATTGCATTATAAAGAGCCTTATTATGTCTGCTTCCTTCATAACTGTTTGACACTAGCCTTATTCTGTCTTAATGGCCCTGGTATTAAAAAAAAAAAAAAGGCCCTGGTATTAAAAGAGAGTTGGGGGAGGGGAAAGGGGGGGGTGCCTGTTGTCAGGCCAGTTTCTGTTGGTTTGCGAGCACTTTTTTTTTTTTTTTTTTTAAGATTTTATTTGAGAGAGAGTACTAGCTGGAGGAGGGAGAGGGAGGGAGAAGCAGACTCCTTGCCAAGCAGGGAGCCCAATGAGGGACTCAATCCCAGGACCGTGAGATCATAACCTGAGCTGAAAGCAGATGCTTAACCTACTGAACCACCCAGGTGCCTGAGAGCACTTTTTCAGACCCCTGAATTGATAAGGCAAGAGCAGAGGACTTACTATTACTGAGCTTCTCTTAAGCACAGGTGTGCTCCCTCCCTCTGTTTCTCTCTCACTCTTCCCTCTCCTCCCCCACTCCCCTCCTCTCCTTTTCCCTCCCCCTCTGTCAGTGCTACATTTACTTTCACCTTGAGTCCTCATAATGGTTCTGCAGTGTAGAGCTGAGACTCCAGTGATAACATTGTGAGATAAAGATACTCAGGAAAACTGCTGACCTGTGATTTTTGACACAAGATGGATGAGGCTTTGAGGAAGGAGGAAGAAAGAAGGGGGAGTGGGAGAGATGCTTGCACTCAGAACCAAATCTCAGTTTTAGAGCATGCCTTCCCTTACTGGACACAGTTGGGCAAATCACAACTTCCCTGAGCCTGGGTTTTTTATCTTTTTTTTTTTTTTTTTTTTGGTTTTTTTGGTTTTTTTGGTTTTTTATCTTTAAAATGCAAATGATAAGTCTTACCTCCCTAATGAAGCAGTGGACATGGCAGCATTTTTAAAATGCTACTCAGGGTACCTGGGTGGCTCAGGCTCAAGTCTTAACCCCAGGATCATGAGTTCAAGTGAGTTCAATAAATAAAGTGCTACTCAAAACCTTAGTAATATTTTTTATTTTCCTCTTGGGCTGCACTGAAGCCCTGGGTGATCAGACACTGTTCTCTGCCTTTCCATTGTCCTTCCTTTTGCTTCTGCTTATTTCACTTTAAGTTCCTATCCCCTGTTCCCAACTGGTTCAAATCCTATCCCTCTTCAGGTTGAGCCTTTGTCCACTGCCACACCCTTCTGCAACTTTCCACACACACTGCTTCTGTAACACTGTACTCATGTGATTTTTTTTGAAACATTTTGGGTTTGTGGTGCAAACCAACTTGGTACATTGAATACTCTCAGAGGTCAGTTTGATGACTGCCAGGGGAAAACTGTGCCATCCAGGTTTGGTTACATTTTCTAAATATCCAGGATCAAGAGGGAAACAAAGCTATGTTTAGAGGGACTTGGGCTTTGAAATGATGGAGGCTTGCTTAGCCCATGAGCAATTTCATCTTTCCTTTAATCTAAAGATGGAATTGGTAATACTTTATAGTTATTTTTTTTAAGATTTTATTTATTCATGAGAGACGGGGGTGGGGGGGTGGGCTGCAGAGACCCAGGCAGAGGGAGAAGCAGGCTCCATGCAGGGAGCCCGATGCGGGACTCGATTCTGGGACTCCAGGATCATGCCCTGCGCCGAAGGCAGGTGCTAAACTGCTAAGCCACCCAGGGATCCCCTACTTTATAGTTATTAAGATGAAATGAGATAGTGTGTGGTAAGCACTAAGCACAAATCCTGTCACATAAAATTTTAAATAAAGTTTAGTGCAAAAACAAGCAAACTAAGAAATTTGAAGACAGTATAAATTATACAACTGCTCTTTAGTTGATGAAGCATTTTTTAAGCATAGCAGAATGGGAAGTATCACAGAGGAAAGGATGGAAAAATAAGATTTGCTTCTGTTAAAAATCCTTAATTTTGTTCATAAAAACATATAGTTAAAGGCAGTTTGGAGAAAGTATAACAAGGTTATTATACTTCAAGTTCTCTTGGAGTCAATTTTAAAATGTTTTATATTTTTTCCCATAATTTTTGGTTGGATTTTATGAGATAGTTGATGTGGTGAAATACAAATGGTAGTAAATGTTTTAAGAATTAACCTTGTGGGATCCCTGGGTGGCGCAGCGGTTTGGCGCCTGCCTTTGGCCCAGGGCGCGATCCTGGAGACCCGGGATCGAATCCCACATCGGGCTCCCGGTGCATGGAGCCTGCTGCTCCCTCTGCCTGTGTCTCTGCCTCTCTCTCTCTCTCTCTCTCTCTCTCTCTCTGTGACTATCATAAATAAATAAAAATTAAAAAAAAAAAAAAACCTGCTTTTAAAAAAAAAAAGAATTAACCTTGTAAGCAAAGAAGTGTAGTTTAAAAGAACAGTGGTAAATGTTTGCTTACCTGTTAATAAGATAATCTTTTTTTTTTTTTTTTATAAATGCTTGGGAAGATATGATGGGATGAGTTGTTTTTATACTTTATCCTTTACAGAAATCAATTTTGTCATCTACATTTAAGACCCTGTATAAATTCATACCTTATGGGTTGTGTGCTGGAATAATTCTAATCTAAGAATCACTGCCAGAGAAATAAAAGTGGGGACAAAACTTGTGTAAATGTTTATTATGGCACTATTTATAATGGCAAAAAATTTATAAAGTCTAAATGTCCAGCAGTAAGAGGTCAAATAAATAATGGTACAGAAAGCTATATTATCAACAGAACATGGTACAGCCATTAAAATGGGGATTATGCATATACTTAAGTACCTGTTGATGAAGAAAACAGTGTGAAATATTTTTGCTATATTGAAATAGAAGTAGGATGCAAAATTATACATGTAGATCTCAATTTAAAAATAATTAAAACATACAGAAACCAATTAAGAAGGAGATACACAAAATGTTAAATTGTTTCACCCTTTGCTCTTCCATGAAGGAGCCACAATGGGAAGAAGAGATACCTTGGTAGGTTTTGATGGTGGCTTTTGTAGTCAGTGTTTGAAAAGTACATCAGGCAAGGCTCTGATTGTTGAGCAAACAGGATCTAGTCTTAGGGGAAAAAGATGGAGAGGAATTGCAGGAGCTTAGGTGAAGGGAATGACGATAAGGTTTAAGGCTGGACTCTGATTTCAGCAAGAGCTTTGAGGAATAACCAGGAAGAATGGTTTTGAGTGGAAGACATTTGGGCTGGATTGGCTTACCTGGACATGGAGTGAATAAGGAGGCTGGAGCTTGATGTCCGCTGCACCACTGGGGCAATATTACCAAACAGTGGCAAAGATCCTTCTAAATAGACCTCACTAATAGACTTTTCTCAAATGTGAGCCCAATGAGAGAGGACCCTGTTTTTCTTCCTTGTGTTTCTGATTTTAGTGTAGTAAAGTAGTACAGTGGAAGCACTGGATAAGTATTGGATGGTTGGATGGATAAGCTAGGGCTGAGGTTGAGGCTGCAGGAGTCCGCCAAAAACACACAAGGCCTCGTATTTATGTTTCAATATAGTCCTAGCACGACTGTATTAAGATGAGGATCATTGTCTTTTTCATATTTGGATGCTCTTGGGTGTAGATAGGGCTTGGAGTTTACCAACTGTACAGCCAGAGTATATCAAACAAATGTTTTTTTACTTACATCTGGCTAAATATTGGGACTGTATGTATAGAAGCTTTAATCTTTGGTGAATAGTAGAGGGAAAGTATGATCAAATTGTAGTGATCTCGTCATTTTCTCTCTGATCTGCTTTCTCCATTTAATGATCTGGAGTTGTGTTTTACCTTTGTTACAGATCTCTCTTCTTACTGAGCTTATGGACATAGGGCAAAATGAGAGATGACCAATGTGCTTTTCTTTGCTTGAAGTTTTTGGGAACTCCTTTGAGGGCTTTCTGTTGAAATTCTTTTAGTCCAGAGTTTTTCAGGGGCTGCCTGATAGTATAGGTAGTGGCTGCTACCCCTAAACTTCCAACAGCAGTGAACTCAGGATTCTGTTCCTTTGCCACATCACAGTCTGAGAGCCAAAACAAAGCCAAAGCAGTAGAGTGTTAGGAGTCCCAAATGTTTAATTTTGCCATTGAGCTTGTATTTTAGCTGGGGAAGGTAAATACCCAAACACCTTCCCTGATTGTGATTAAAAGAAAATAATTCTGGTAGAGACTGTAATATATGTGGGACTTGCAGTTGAAAATGAAGAATACTTTAAACTTCACTTTGTCCACAAACTAGTATGAATGAACCATGTCCCTTTGTTGTAAGTCCTAAATAGTTAACCGCCACATGAATCTAACGAAATTGTCAGGTTATAGTAATTACATCAGTAATTTGATCTGCTGTCATTTGAATGGAGCCATGTGTGGAAAGTCAGTTACTTCCCTCTGTGGGGCTGACCCCTTTACATTCCTGTAAGCTGAAGACTAATAGAGCTCATTAAGCTTTATGGGAAAAGAGCTTTTATCACCTCGTCAAGTCAGGCAACATATTTCCATTATATTCCTAATTTCATGTGGCTCTGTGGCTGCTGATGTGCACTTCCCTGCTAGGTTTACATCGGACCTTTCCCTTACGGACATTTTTATTGACATTACTAAGTCTGAATTACATTTTGTGTGGCACCGCCTACAGATGTCTTCAATTAAATGTAGGTAAATAAAGGGGATTATATATCAGAGGCTAAAAGATTCTTGAAATTCTCTTCCAAATCAGACTTTGCCAGCCACTCCAGTAGGGTGCAGTCTTGTCGGCATTTCGGAGGTGGAGAGCTACAGGAGAGGTGTTTGTAAGACATTTTACCATATGTGAATGTAGGTGGCTTAGGTTTCTGTTCAGGTATGTCCTTCTATTCTTTCTTTTTTTTTTAATTTTTATTTATTTATGATAGTCACACAGAGAGAGAGGCAGAGACACAGGCAGAGGGAGAAGCAGGCTCCATGCACCGGGAGCCCGACGTGGGATTCAATCCCGGGTCTCCAGGATTGCGCCCTGGGCCAAAGGCAGGCGCTAAACCGCTGCACCACCCAGGGATCCCCCTTCTATTCTTTCAAATCAGTTAAAATCTTCTTCATTCAACAGGTATCATAACAACTTATCCAGATGTTAGCACCTGTGGTGGATGGATGCTGTGCTAAGCTCTTTGCTTATGTCTTTTCAATTCTCACACAGAGAATTTTCTAAGGCAAATTGAGTCCAGAGAGGTACATTGTTTGAGCTCAACATCACAGCTATTGATATATGGCAATAATAGCAAGATAGAAAGGAAAAAATGGAATAATACTGCTATAAGATTTTTTTAAAGTTTTAATTCTAGTTAATATATAGTGTTATATTGGTTTCAGGTGTACAGTATAGTGGTTCAGCAGTTCCATACATCGCCCAGTGCTCATCACAACAGGTGCCTTCCTTAGTCTCCATCACCTGTTTTGCCCCCTTCTCCCTCGGTAATGCTATAAGATTCTTGCACTACATGAAGCGATAAGTTTGAGGTATATTTTGTAAACCCAAGAGCAAGATTTCTCAAGCTTGGCACTATTGACATTTTGGATAGGTTAAATCTTTCTTGTGGACACTATCCTGTGCATTGTGTGATGCTTAGGAACATCTCTGGCTTCTACCCAATAGATGCCTGTAGTACCCTCCCCCTGAATTGAAACAGAATGTTTCCAGACTTTGCCAATGTTCCATAGGGGTAAATTGGCTCCCTGTTGAAAAACCGCTGCCCTTAAGCAGCCTTAAAAACGGTGATAGTTGATAAGTCAGTAGTGGAGATAATTGCCATGATAACACGTTTTTAGTTTCATGAAAGGCAGAAAAAGGAGAGGTGAACAAAGAACAAGTGAGACAAATAGAAAGCAAACAGCAAGATGTCCACTTAAAGCCAACCCGACTGATTACATTCAATATAAATTATCTGAACCAGAACTCTATGTTGACATGTTCTGTATCTATACTATCCAAAGTATGTATGTAGCTAGTGGTCATACATAGGTACTGAGCTTCTTAGTACCTATTCAAATTAAAATCTGAATTTTAAATTTTTAAGATTTTAGTAAATTTACATAGCCACATGTGGCCAGTAGCTATCCTGTTGGACAATACCTATCCAGACACTTCAATTAAAAGTCAGAGATTGTCATATTAGATTTTTTAAAAAATCAAGATTCACCTTAACTGTGTAGACATAGATCATTTAAAATAAAAAGGCCAGGGCAGCCTGGGTGGCTCAGCGGTTTAGCGCCACCTTCTGCCCAGGACCTGATCCTGGAGACCCAGGATTGAGTCCCACATCGGGCTCCCTGCATGGAGCCTGCTTCTCCCTCTGCCTGTGTGTCCCTGCCTCTCTCTCTTTCTCTCTCTCTCTCTCTCTCTCTCTCTCTCTGTGTGTCTCTCATGAATAAATAAAATCTTTTTAAAAAAAAAAAGCCAGAGTAAGGTATACCATGCAGATGCTAATCATAAGAAAGTTGGAGTGGCTATATTTATATATCTGATGAAGTAGACCTCAGGGCCTGCTATCTGAAAGGAAGAGGGACATTTCATGGTGATAAAATGGTCAATTCATCATACAAAGACATGGTAATCCAAAATGTGAGACACTTAATAATAGTCTGGGAATTCATGGAGCAAGAACCAGTGGAATTGAAAGGAGGAAAAGTCTAATCCACTGTTACAGTTGCAGACTTTAGGATGACATTCTCAATAGTTGACAGAACAATTGGAAAACTAGAAGGACTGTAGAAGATAGGAAAAACACTATCACACAGTTTTACCCCTTTGACCTCTGTTGAACACTATGCCCAACAATGATAAACTGCATATTTTTTTAGGTACACAGGGAACATTGACTACTATCAGATCAGATGCTGTCCCTCTATACAGATCTCAGCCATTGAAAAGGATTGAAATCATCTCTGATCAAAGTGGAATTAAGTTAGAATCAATAACAAAAAGAACTTACAGCTCAGTAATAAGATAGACAATATAGTTTAAAAATAGGCTAAAGACTTGATTACATATTTCACCAGAGAAAACATGCAAATGGTTACTAAGTACAAGAAGAGATTCTCACCATCCACAAGGGAAATGGAGATTAAAGCCACAATGAGATATTACCACAAACCCACAAGAATGACCATAATCAGCAGAGAGTAGCAGGTATTGACAAGATGTGGAGAAATTGACAACCTTATTCATTGTGGTGGGATTGTTAAAATGGTAGAGCTATGGTTTTTCATTTCCTCAAAATAATGAAGATAGGGTTACTATATGACCCTAAAATATAGGAAAATGAGAATATACATGCAAAGACTTGGATGTGAATGTTCATAGTAGCATTATTTATAATGGCCAAAAGCTGGAATCAATTTAGAAGTCCATCACCTGGTGGATAGATAAATGTCCATCCATACGATGGAATGGCAGCAGTAAACAGGCACAAATTATGATACAGGGTGCACCATGGGTGATCTTTGAAAACATTATGCGAGGTGAAAGAAGCCAGATACAGGAGGCTGCATACTGTGTTTCCATTTAAATGAATTATCTAAAAGAGGGGAATTTAGAGGGTGAGAAAGCAGATTAGTTGAGTTAGAGGTAGAAGTGGAGGGCTAACTGCAAAGGAGACTCATAGGAGTTTTGGGGGGTGATAGAGATGATCCCAAACTGCATTGTGGTGATGATTCCATAATTCTATAAATTTGCTAAAAATCACAGAATTTTACACTTAAAATGGGTGAATTTTATCATGTGTAAATAAAGCTGGGAGAAAAGAGTATATATCATTTCTTCATCTTTTAATTTCCTAAAATTTTATAGAAAAGATCTGATTCAGCTTGATATCTTGCTTCCTTACTGCATCCCTAGTTATTGTGTAGTGTTTGCAGTTTTAGTATTCCCCAAGATACTTCCATTTTTAAGGAATATTTAAATATTAGCTAGGTGGTTAATACTATTTTAAATATTAGCCATTAGTATTTTTTGATAGCTTGTAAAACCATCTTTCCAATTTTTTTTTGAAGTTGAGAGCTATTTTGCTGCTTCTTGAAGCTCTATGATAGACTGAAGTAATGTGTACATTTGTGTGTGTGTGTGTACACCGATTGCAGGTGGCAGGGGTGGGTATCTACAAGTGTCCCTGCCCTGTAGCCAGTGGTGGCGCTCATTTTGCTGTCAAGGGAAAAAAAAGAGCCCTAGGAACCTAATCATTTCTTCAGTCTGTCAGCAAATGAAATATCATTGCTTGGAGTGGCTCTGGTAGATGTCAGGATATCTCCATTGGCCAGAATTTGGAAGAGGGAATGACTGTTACTCAAACTGGGTTCTGTAGAATTAAAGGGAGCTTGCAGAGATAGCAGTGGAGGGGTGAACTGGAGAAGATTGAGCTGCTAAACTTGGGAAGGGAGTTAAAATAATTTTACCGAACAAGGAGGATGCAGATAGAGAGCTGCCCTGACCTGGATTGCTGTGGAGAGAAGGCTCAGAGGAGCATTGAGCTGGTGGCCTGGGGAGAGCTTTCACCTGCTGTCTGGTCTGGACAGACAGCCTGGGAGCACCAGCTACGTGTAGAGAGCCAGAACCAGGGCAGACAGAGCTATCTGAATGGGGGCTAGATTTCAGAGAATGGTGGTCAGGCTGCTATTGGTACTGAGTAATTAGAAAAGGAAAGCTAGGCTGTGGTTTGATCCACTGGGGGGGGGAAGGGAGATACAGGTGAGGGGTGTTGTTTTTCTTAGTTACATGGGTTGGGAAAGAGTCATGTAGTTTTCCATATGCTGTAGAATTAGGCTGAGTAGTGTTGGGCAGAGGCACCAGTTAGAATTCTGGATCCAGATTCCCCAACTCATTGGGATTATCATTTGATTGCCCTCCCACTCGGTTAGGTCTGAAGACTTTTGGGCAGTTGTGGCTGGGGCAGGACTGCTCCTCAAGCCACTGATGCAGATCAGTGAATTGAAGACGTTCCTATTTGCCCTCTATTAAGCTCATTAAGTAGGGCTTGAACATCTTTTGTATGATAGTTGAAATAGTATTCCCTGGGCTCACACAGGCACTCAGTAAGTATTGGTTGAATACATGAACTTACTTCCAGTTTGTTTTTGAATATCACATGATAGTTGAACCAATGTTATTTGAAACCTTATGTTTTACAGTGAAATTGTATAAACTGGAAATCTTTTTCTGGAAACCAATCTCCTATGATAAAAAATATCTAAATTTATTCTGAGAATAAGAGAAAGTATACTAGGATAGAAAACCAGATCTTAAAGAGAAAAATGCCATAAATTTCCTCGTTGAAGATTAGTCTGGCAAGGGACTTAGATTAGTTTAGGCAGCTTACAGTCACAGTCCATTCCAGATACCTTTTTGCCAGGTCAGTCTTCCTTTAGCAAGTAGTGGTTTTCACCATTATGCCAAAGATCCTTCAACTGTGTTCAAAATTAGGGTCATCTGCCTTGACGATTTTCATTACCCATTAACTGTGCATGAGTGCTTCAGAAAATGTTTGAATGGTAAATCCTGGGGTGGATTAGTTTCCATGGGGATGTCAGTCTTGTTTGATGTTTGCAGTCATACAGTTCTAAATAAAAATATCAGTTTGGGTTGTCAGTGGGGAATGCTTTTCCCCTCTGTAAGAAAGACTGGAAAAGCAAGTCTTGAGTGACATTAAGTTTCATTAAGATAGTAACTCTCAATCCTAAAGTGTTTGTTGTAGTGTTCAATAAATATTGATTAATCTGTGGAATTGTGAAGTTGAGATTCTGTTACTTTTCCTTGTAAGCATTTTATGGTGCCTCACAAAAAATCTTTTTGTTGGATTGTTAGGATTTTAAAATACAAAGAAATGTCAAAGTAAACAGTTAACAGATTAACATCATAATTCTTATATATTGTGCAGTAGAAATGCGAAAATAAGTTCATTTCTGTCATACTTATTAAACACATTTACTATAAGTCATTCATTCCTTAATGATTTAAGCTCTGTACAATTCAAATTTTTGTCATTGCAGTGCTTCTGGTTTTAAGTTGTAGACATTCAGGTAAACGGTTTTGCTTGCTTTGAAGCACTTCATATCTTAAGAATTATGTCACTGAGAAATACATTTCTTGATTTCTTTGGCTTAGTAAATTTCCAAAATATCTTAACTCATTACACTGGATGGAACATATTACTAGATTGTGATTATATTCTGACACGGGACACCACAGAGGCGGCATCCAGTGAGAAAAACACTGAACCAAAAGTTGAGAATTTGAGATTTGGGTCCTTATCATTCCTCTGAGTGGGTCTTGTGACCTTGAACAAGCCCAGCCCTCACTTTTCCATTTATAAAAGAGTAAGGGTATCTCAGATGAAGAGCTCCCTCAAACTGAGTGAACTTAGCCAACATTTTAACATATTTTGTACAGTACTCTTGAACAACACAGATTTGGACTCTGGATCCACTAATATGTGAATTTTTTTAATAGTACACTACTGTAAATGTATTTTCTCAAGAATTAATATTTTATTAATATTATCTCCAGCTTCATTGTAATAACAGTGTATAGTACCTATAACACAAAATGGCTGTTTCTGTTATCAGACTTTCTGTCAATAGCAAGTTTGTTAGTAGTTAAGTTTTTGGGAATCAAAGGGTTATTCATGAATTTTCAGCTGTGCTGGTGGGGGGTGGGGTTGATGTCCTTACCTCCATGTTGTTCAAGGGTCAACTAAATCTACTTTAGAGATGCAGGCATTATAAACTAAGCAAACAAAATATACGTCCCTCAACTTACAACTTGCTGTTGTCCCTCTGGTTTTGTCTTTGTGCTTTAGTATGTTCTGCAGCAAGCTGACATTTAGAACAATTCTACTCTTCTATAAAAAACAAATATTATGCTATTACCTTGCATACCCAAATATGTATCTCTTATTTTTGCCTTTAATATGGTACATATGAATCATATCTTTTAATAAAGTGATCGCTTTGGGTTCTCAAAACTAGGAGGTAGGTTCATTGAGAACCTTATGCTTATTTATATAAGCATTTTAGCAGACTGGGAAAGTGTATAAATACAAACATCACCAATTTCTTTTTTTTTTTTTTTAAGATTTTATTTATTTATTCATGAGAGACACAGAGAGAGGCAGAGGGAGAAGCAGGCTCCCTGCGGGGAGCCTGATGCGAAACTCGATCCCAGGACCCCAGGGTCATGCCCTGAGCCACTCAGGTGTCCCAAACACCACCAATTTCTTAGGCATCTCTTTTCCAGCGTCTCAAAGTGGCAAAGATGAATGTGTTTGTTGACATGACCCAAAGATACAGTCATTCTAAAGCATATATAAATAAGCAGGACAAGTTTATAAATATTAGGTTCATTGTTTTAGTGTTCATTCTTATTTAGAATCTACTTAATTATCCAAAGGTTGCTCATTATGTTTTCTGATTTATATTAATCCATATTTTTAAATTATTTAAGACTCTTAGAAGTTATGTTTAAGCTACCATAAAACATAATATATAAAAATGTTTGTCAGTTGCTGAGCATTACTAGTCATTAGGGAACTTCAAATCAAAACCACAATAAGATACCACCTTCACACCCAGTGAAGTTAGGATGGCTGTTATCAACAGTACAGCAAACATAAATGTTGGCTCAGATATGGAGAAATTGGAACCCTTGTGCATTGCTCATAGGCATATGTATGGGTGGCGGTTCCTTAAAAATATTAAAAATCAAATTACCATATGATCCAGCAATTTCTCTTCTAGGTATATACACCCAAAAAAATTGAAATTAGGGACTCCAAGAATTACTGTAAACCAGTGTTTGTGGAGGCGTTGTTCACAATAGCCAAAAGGTAGAAGCAACCCAAGTGTCTATGAACAGATGAAGAGATAAACATAGTATATGCATACCATGGAATATTATTCAGCCGTAAGGAGGGAGACTGGCACATGCTACAACATGGATGGACCTTGAGGACATTATGTTAAGTGAAATAAGCCAGTCACAAAAAGGCCAATAGAGTGTGATTCCGCTTACCTGAAGTAGCTTAGAGTAGGCAAATTTCAGAGAGAAAAAGTAGAACAGAGGTTCTAGTGGGGAGTCACTTTTCAGTGTATACAGAGTTTGTTTGGGATGATGAAAAAGTTCTGTGGGTAGAGAGTGGCCATGATTGCACAACTTGTGAATGTACACTCAGTGCCCCTGAATTGTACACTCAAAAATGCTTAAAATGGTAAATGTTATGTGTATTTTACCACAATTGAAAAATATTTTTAAACATCAGAACTATAACTTAATTCAGTTAAACACAAATTTACACGTTTCAGAATCATGATCATTATGTAGGAATGATGTTAACATTTTGATTAATAAACCAATGAGTATTTTGGAAATTTAAACTATGATCTTTATTAGAAAACCATCAAAGATTATTTTTTATTTTTTATTTATTTATGATAGTCTCACACACACACACACACACACACAGAGAGAGAGAGAGAGAGAGAGAGAGAGAGAGAGAGAGGCAGAGACATAGGCAGAGGGAGAAGCAGGCTCCATGCACCGGGAGCCCGACGTGGGATTCGATCCCGGGTCTCCAGGATCGCGCCCTGGGCCAAAGGCAGGCGCCAAACAGCTGCACCACCCAGGGATCCCTATTTTTTATTTTTTTTTAAAGATTTTATTTATTTGTGAGAGAGAGAGGGAGGGAGGGAGGGGCACAGACACAGGCAGAGGGAGAAGCAGGCTCTATGCAGGGAGCCTGACTTGGGACTTGATTCCGGATATCCAGGATCACACCCTGGGCTGAGGGCAATGCTAAACCACTGAGCCACCCAGGCTGCCCCAAAGATGATTTTTTAAATCTATTCATGTATTGTACCTAATCTAATAAATCAGAGAAAAGACATGCCTTTATTTTTTCTTTTTTAAGATTTTATTTATTTGAGAGAGAGCATGAGTGGGGTGGGCTGGGATGGGGCAGAGGCAAAGGCAGAAGCAGACTCCCCGCTGAGCAGGGAGCCCAACATGAGGCTTAATCCCAGGACCCCAGAATCATAACCCGAGCTGAAGGCAGATGCTTGAAAGACTGAGCCAGCCAGGTGCCCCTTTTTTTTTTTCTTCCTTAAACCAAAATTATTAAGCCAGTGTGATTTATTTTAAAAATGTTTCTGAGCTAGCAGTTTCTGTAAGGATTCATTTTCTGTGAATTTGGAGAATACTTGATTTATATAAATGTTTGTTTATATCTATGAATCAATTTTACAGAGCTCCTCCAATAAGGAGACCTGATAGTATGATTCATTTATACCCTCTGAAGGTAGGAAAATGTTTCCCATACAATAAGAAATAAAGACTTTTCTGAATCACAAATTCACAGACACTTCACAGCTCTGAGCTCCAGTCCTACAATGTGAGCTACAGGTCACAAGTAAACAGAAACTCCTTGGATCAGATCTCCAAAAACTATTCTCCTTAATTGATTGAACTCACAAATATACAGACCAAAACAACTAATAAACCAGAGTCTCTGTCTCTTTTCATTCAAGAGAGAATAGATCTATATCATTCATCCAGCAGACCATAAACCAAATCTATTACTGCCACTAAGGGGGATAGCTTACTGGTTGTAGGAGAACCAGAAACAGAAACAAAAGCACAGACTTAGTGGAGAGGGAGAAAAAGAGACACACAGCAGCGTTGGAGGTCTGTTGCTCCATGGGAATGTCTTTTGAGAGTTAAGACGAGGCTGGGCCTCACAGACTGTGAGGGCACTTGTGTGTTTCTTAGCTCCATTAAGTCTTCGTTTGAGCTTCTCAGTAGGTTACCTCCAAAACTGTTAAACTACATTTTCAGGAAGATAAAAGCATGATACTCATACACATAGAGCATTGAACACATGTCAAATTTTATTTGATTCATTATTAGTGCAAGAACCAGTAATACATTAGAACTGGTCCACGGAGCATTTGTGAAACTTGAGAGATCTATATATAATATATAATACAATTTAATAAGAGGTTGAGATGAGATTGCTAAGTTAGATAAAAACAACTGATTACTGAGCTACAGAGCATTAAACTATAACTTTTGGGTTACTTGTTCCACTGGACAGAAATCTATAAGTTAACCTCTGCCCCAACCAAATTGTAAAATAACTCAGTCAATAGAAAATCAAGCCCAGAGCTGCACTTAAACCATAAGAGACTCTTAACTCTAGGGAACAAACTGAGGGTCACTGGAGGGGAGGTGGTAACTGGGTGATGGGCAATCAGGAGGGCATGTGGGGGAGTGCGCACACTAGGTGTTATATGCAAACTGCTGAGTCACTAAATTCTACCTTTGAAATTAATAAGACACTATATGTTAACTAAGTTGAATTTAAATAAAAACCCCCAGACATTTTTTTGGCCTATGTCAAATTTCAGATACCACCAGTTTCTTTTTAACACTAGTAATTCTTCAACCACGGTTTTCAAGTTGATTACACATTAATGCATTTTTGCTAAAAGTATAGAAAACGAAGAAAAGAATATGTGTCATCCAAGAACCCTGTGCTTACAGTATTTGATGTTTTTTCCCATCTTTTTATGTGTGTGTATGCTATACACACATGTAGAGAGAAAGGGAAATTTTTCAGGTATGTAGTTAGGATCATACATACCACTTTATATTCATTTAACTTGGAGAAATGTTTATCACGTTATTAAAAATTCTTGGTAAAAATGGTTTTTTACTATATAACAGTTCCTCATGTGAATATGCTGTAATTAACTTATTTCATCTTACAGTTCTGTTTAATTTGGTTCTTTCTCCCAATTCGGAAGTGAATAAAGGTTGTCTTGGTATCAGCATCATGGACATAATAGGAGCTGATGAAAAATTTTTTAAGTTAAATGCTACTGGGCAGCCCGGGTGGCCCAGTGGTTTAGCGCTGCCTTCAGCCCAGGGTGTGATCCTGGAGACCCAGGATCGAGTCCCACGTCAGGCTCCCTGCATGGAGCCTGCTTCTCCCTCTGCCTGTGTCTCTGCCCCTCTCTCTCTTCCTGTGTCTCTCGTTAATAAATAAGTAAAATATTAAAAAAAAAAAAAAGTTAGATGCTACTTAGTTGTTTATTGAGATTACCAGCAGAAATCGAGGCAGTTGGCATATGTTGTTCCTCTTCAGTGTCCAGCTAATCTTCATCAATTTAGAGATTCTGATGAAATTGAGGCATTTAGAGGTTTACCTGGTACTATATGGCAACCAGAGAGAATTATGTGACTAGCAACATCAGAAGACTTCTTCCTAACTTTAAGGCTATAAAAATTATTCCATTTATATTATTTAGTAAAATTAGCTTTTATATGCTTGCTTTATGAGCAGAGAAAATATTGCTTAAGATACAGTAAAAGAAAATATTGTTACTTTTATATACTTTTTATTAGCATTATTTAAATGTAATTGTCTTAGAATTGAAATATATGTGGTGACTGGAAATAATCCTATCAGATTAAGCCAACATAGACTAATTTTGGTTGTCTTATTACAGACTTAGCATTATTTAATTTATAACATATAACTAAGCTAATTGAATATTTTGAAGGTTATGATCAATGCATCCGTCTCCTATAATATAAGATGGGTTGTAAAATGTCAATATCTATCATGTATCAAATCACAATTTATGTTACTGTCAGAATCAGCCACAAAAAAGAAAGACAAAATATTCCTTGGTGGTGGTGATTACAATGCCTGTTGATAGCTAAATCCACCAGGTAATGTTCCCAACTAGTTGAAGGCTGTGTTTGTCTTCTTAGGAGGGGAGATTTTGCCAGGGGAGCAAGGGCTTATTGAAAGCCGACCTTGTTTTAGGACCTTCTCTTACTACCCAAAGAGCTGACTGCCTGAGTGTTGAGTCAGTTAACGGAAGTGCGTGGTAATGGAGAGGTCCCCTTGTCCTGGACATTTTGAGGAAAGTGGAAAGTTCTTTGTTGGGAACTTCATGACTAATCACCATATATTTTCTCAGAATTGGCCCTTAAAGTATTTTAATTTCACATACTTTTAGACATAACTAGAAACAGGGCTAGACTCTTTCCAGGTAGATTGTCATTATATCTACCATATAATATACCTATGAACCAGGAAGTGTGTTAAGTTAGTGGCCATCTTTAGTGTACTGATTGCCAACAAATTAGGAATTGGTTACATTTACTTTTTGTTTTTATTTTTATTTTTATTTTATATTATTATTTTATTTTATTATTTTATTTTATTATTTTATTTTATTTTTATTATTTTATTTTATTATTTTATTTTATTTTATTATTTTATTTTATTATTTTATTTTATTTTATTATTTTATTTATTTATTTTATTTATTATTTTATTTTATTTTATTTATTTTATTTTATTTTATTTTATTTTATTTTATTTTATTTTATTTTATTTTATTTTATTTTATTTTATTTTATTATTTTATTTTATTTTATTTTATTTATTTTATTTTTTTTATTTTTTTTATTTTTTTATTTTTATTTTTTTTATTTTTTTATTTTTTTATTTTTTTATTTTTTTATTTTTTTATTTTTTTTATTTATTTATTTTATTTATTTTATTTTATTTTATTTTATTTATTTTACATTTGATTTTTAATTTTTTTTTTTAATTATTTATTTATTTATTTATGATAGTCACAGAGAGAGAGAGAGAGGCAGAGACACAGGCAGAGGGAGAAGCAGGCTCCATGCACCGGGAGCCTGATGTGGGATTCGATCCCGGGTCTCCAGGATCGCGCCCTGGGCCAAAGGCAGGCGCCAAACCGCTGCGCCACCCAGGGATCCCTACATTTGATTTTTAAATCATTTATACAAGACTGTGATATGTCCTAACTCTGAGTATTGCTATTTATATTTTCCAACTTAAATTCATTTATTTTCTTTAGACCATATTATTTCCAAATTTAGTTTGGATTTTTTTTTTTTTTAAGATTTTATTTCTTTATTCATGAGAGGCAGAGACGGAGGCAAAGGGAGAAGCAGCCTCTGTGCAAGAAGCCCGATGTGGGGCGTGATCCTGGGATTTTCTTAGATGGAGGGGCACCTGGGTGGCTCATTAGTTGAGCATCTGCCTTCCGCTCAGGGCATGATCCTGGGTCCAGGGATTGAGTCCCACATTGAACTCTCTGTGAGGAGCCTGCTTGATTTCGGCTCAGGTCCTGATCTCCAGGTCCTGAGATCCAGCTCTTCCTTGGGCTCCTCCCTCAGTGGAGAGTCTGCTAGAGATTCTCCTTGTGCCCCTCCCCCATTCATGCTGACACTCTTTCTCTCTAAAATCTTTTTTTTTTTTAATTTTTAAAAATCTTTTAAAAAAAATAAAATGAATCTGAACTTCAGTGCAGTGTTTCATGAAAGTATTAACAAAAGGGAAAACAATTGCAAGAATAAGTTCTTTTAAAACAATGCAAACTTTTAATCAGGTGCGTAAAATGATTTCCTTTGGGTGCCTCCATGAACTGTCATTTAAAAAAAAAAAAAAGGCAGGGGGACACCGGGGTGGCTCAGTGTTTTAGCGCCTGCCTTTGGCTCAGGGCATGATCCCGGGGTCTTGGGATCGAGTCCCACATCAGGCTCCCTTCAGGGAGCCTGCTTCTCCCTCTGCCTGTGTCTCTGCCTCTCTCTCTCTGTGACTCTCATGAATAAATAAATAAAATCTTTTCATGAGAGACATAGAGGCAGAGACACTGGCAGAGGGAGAAGCAGGCTCCATGCCGGGAGCCTGATGCGGGACTCGATCCCAGATCCCAGGACCATGCCCTGGACCAAAGGCAGGTGCTAAACCACTGAGCCACCCAGGGATCCCCAATAAATAAAATCTTAAAAAAAAAACAGGCACTAATTGTCTAATTGTAGATTTTTGTGTAAATGAGTATAGTTTGGGAGGGGTACTTTTGGATGTTGTGGAAGGACAGAGCAGATTCTACTCAAAGTCCCTCAAGACTGTCCCTGTTACTGTCTTTGAACCTATGGTTCAGTCTCTCGAACAAATAAATATTGCCTTTGGTACCTGATGTGTGACTCCCGGTTTGTCTGTTCCTTTGAGTCTTAATAGTGTTTTTTTCTTAAAGCATAAATGAGGTACATAGAGGCAGGTAGGTCAGGAGACAGGTATACTTTATCAGAGTACATATACACCCATTTGGGGAGCAGTTTACCTACAAGCTGAATTGGCCTATTAATATTGATGCCATTCCTACATCGTGCCTTTGATGTTATACTGCTGAGTTCACTCATCCATAAACTTTGCTATTCTTCCCTGGTGTTTAAGACATTTTTTCTTTTGTCTAGCCAGTGGTGAGCTTTATTATGTTTTTTCCTGTTATCAGCTAAATCCTTGAAATGGAAGAACTTCTGAGAAATAATTTTGTTTATTCTTTCATATATCCAGAACTATGCGAAGTGCAAGCATGAGGAAAATAAATTGTTTATTATGTATGACGTTATTATATATAAAGGTAAATATAAACAATATTAAATATTAATCATATCACTGATGAAATTAAGATAGCTGCTATTAATTTGAATAGCTGCTGTTATAGGAGCTACCAGCGTAATCTCACAGACATAATCTTTTAGGGTGTGCCATTCAGACCCTTTAAAACTAAAAGCAAAAACTGACCCAGACTTGCTCACAGTCTGTGAGGTGCTTTTCATTGTACATTATCTTTTTTTTTTTTCCACAATGACCTTTGAGGGTGAGTAGTAGTAGGATTTCTGTTTTAATAATGCAGAAATGGAGGGACGCCAGCTGGCTCAGTCGGCCTTAGAGCATGGGAATCTTGGTTTCACAGTGGTGACTTCAGGCCCCACGTTGGGCATGGAATCTACTTTTTAAAAAATGCAGAAAGAGGTACCTTTAAAAGTAGTTATTGCCTTGCTAAGGTAAAATAGCCAGAAAGTGTACAGTGGAATTAGGGCTCAAGTCCAGATACTTTGGTTCTAAATCCTGGACTCAAGTCACTGTACCCTCCTCCCTTTCTTTTTGTAGCTTAACAGTTTATAGCTTCCTTTGCTACCTGTGTTTTTAAAAATCCATTTATGTGAGTGCTTCTCAAAAGTGTCCTGCAATTCCTACTGGTCCCTGAAGCCTTAGCAAGGGGGGATCCTTGAGGTCAAAATTATATTTTATTGGCATTTTTCTCTCTCTTTCTGAGTTTATGGGGATGTTTTCCAGAAGCTACATGATGACAGCAAATGCAGAAGCAGATAGGAGATCCAGCTATCCCTTTGCCAAACCAGACATTATTAAAGAGATTCTAGAAATGTAAACCAGTGCCTTTTTTTTTTTTTTTTTGCTAAATTTTTGTTTTGTTTTGGAAAATGTAGATATTTTTAATACTGTTATTTATTGTTATTTTTAAAAATAAATACATATTTTTAAAAGCACAAGTTTTAATATCTAGTGCAATAAATCTCTCCTGAACGCCTTATCTTCAATGAGCAAAATCTCCTTGCAAAGAATAGAGGGATTTGGAGACCAAGAAGTTTGAGAGCTTATGATTTACATGATACCACATGCACATCTGTTACTCTCTTTCCCAAATAGTGTCTATTTTTCTGCATAATCTGTAATTGCATCACCTTCTGTGTTTTTAAGTAACAGTTGAAGAGTGTTAACAATGAATAGGCTTTGTTTTGGTTTGTTTTTGTTAACAGTTAATAGGCTTTAAGAAAGTAAGAGGTTGAAGTTCCAAGTATTAAAATAGGATTCTCAAGGCGGTCAGTAAAAAAGGACTAGTCAGTGACTGGATGCTGAGGGGCTGAGTGCCTGGGAGAAGGAAGGGAAGGGACTTTGTAAGATGTAGTTCTTTGACCTAGTGGAGGTGAGGGCAACAGATCTGTGTTAGCTGAAAATACATACATTTGCAAAAAAGATAATCTCTAGTTACTACTCATAAAAACCAACAGGTATCCACATGATAGCATATTGAAGCATGTAGCATGATCAACTTCAGTGAGTCTGGATCTCAAAGATATTGTTGAATGGGGAGACATAACCAGGAGTTCTGCTGATTTCTGATTTCACAGCTTTCCTTATTATTCTTTGTTTTTATCACCTTTGCTCTGTCCCTCAAATTTCTGTATTCTTTCCATGTTTTAGTGTTAGATAATTTGAGCTAAGGGATCTTATTTGAGGGAAAACCTGTAATGGCTGTTTTATGTCAGGTGGAAGGATAAAAAGTGATTCAGCAGATGTGTGTATGTATGTTCATGGACAACTACGAAGCATGGTAGTTAAATCAGTCAAGTTTATGGTATTGGAAACATGGTAGGCACTGAATTTTTTTCAAATTTTCCAGCCAGAAGTGAGTGATCTGGGAGCCCTGGCCGCTCCATCTCTTCACGGAGGGCCAAGGCAATCAGTAATTTAGGTTCACCTTCCGCCCATTTCCCACAGCTGCCACGTACCTGTTGAAAAACTTGAAAGTATTGACTGACTTACCAAACTGAGAACCGTAAATCATTATTAACCAATAGTGAAGTGACCAGATGTATTATTTGAAAAAATAGCTTTTTCTCTGCCTTCACTTAGATTGTTTTCCACTTTTTAGATCTTTTTTTTTTTTTTTTAAATTAGGTCAGTGAAACTCCCACAAGGGAAAAAAGGAAATCATTCATATTTTAATTGTCAGACATGTTGGGGAAAAAAAGGAATACAGCAAAACAACTTTTAAGAAAATCTGTTGAAAGCCATGCATTGAAATACTTTGTTTTTTGTGTTGCTTTACTTACTAACTTGGATATCCTAGGGATATTTGAAAAGTGAGGATATTTAAATGTGTCTGATTAGATGATTTTCTTAAGATAGCATAAAAATAGCATTGGCCTAGGGGCTAGGATGCTAGTTTGTATGTCAGTTTACAGCTCCATGGTTTAATGATCATTGTATTGCTTAATTGATTCCTGGATTTCTTGTTTCCTCATCTGTGCTAAATAGTGGGGGTCAGAGTAGATAGTTGTATGACTTATTCTTTTCTCAGTAATTATAAGGCAGCCCATGCTTCTATAAATAAAGAGTGCTTTGCAGATGGAGGAGACCCTTGACTTCCACATGGATTGAGAGATCGGAATAATGCCGGTGGTAGGACACTGGTTGTGACAGGACTCCCAAGACAACAAACAGGTGAAGTAAATGGAAGGAGATTATTAAATGGGAGGTCCAGGGATTGAACGAAATGGTTAATAGTGGAACCAAGAAGGTACAGTTTGGAAAGATTTCAAGTTTGTCCAGCCGGCAGGACTGATTTATATATAGGTTTAACCTAAACTTTTGGTTATTACTGAGAATATGCCTATTAAGTCCATACTTACTATGTCTTTGATAAATACATTTTTTAATGAATGAATGCACGCATTAGATTTAATGAGTCCTAGAATGATGCACTAAATTGAAATTATAGAAGAATTTAGATTCATCTCAAAGTCATTCACTTAGCTTTTGACTTGGAGGCTTCCTGACATTTGACAGGCTCCACACCTTACATAGCATAAACTGACAGCTTGTCTCTGGCTCCATGTCACTGCAGGGTTGCTCTCCTACACGATTATATTTAAAAGCAGGGAGCTTCATTCCTATGAGCCTCAGGGCTTGCTTAACATCTAAAAGATGGTTTTCATAAAATTCAGTGACATATAGGAATTTGGGTATAATTACGTATTTGGAGCAGTCTAGCTTCTGAGACAGGTGATTCAACTTCAAGTTCATTAGCAATTTAGAGTATTGGTGTCAGTTCAGGTGTTATAGTTTTAACAGTTGAATACTCTATCTTTTCTTTTTTTTGCTTCTGTTTATTGCCTGTTCTCCTCAAACTGTATCTTTCTAGGGAGATAATCATGGCTTTCTATTTTATTTATTTTTTTTGAAGATTTTATTTATTTATTCATGAGAGACACAGAGAGGCAGAGACACAGGCAGAGGGAGAAGCAGGATCCCTGCAGGGAGCCAGATATGAGACTCGATCCTGGACCCTGGGACCATGCCCTGAGCCAAAGGCAGATGCTCAACCACTGAGCCACCCAGGCGTCCCCAGTGGTGGACGCTCTTAAAAGTTTAAAAATACAGTTATTGCCCAAACAACATTTTAACTGTAACAGTGGAAGTTTTAGAAGTCACTGATACTACTAGCACCCATTTGCTGTTGTTACCTTGATCACCTGTGCAGTTACTCTTTTAACCCCTTTCCCGTACCTGTAGTCTTTGGAAGGGAGTTCCTATGTATAGCCACACTTCAGTAGAGTTATGTTCCTTACCTTTGGGGTAGAGTATCCACATAAACATTTTGGAATTCTTCTGCATTGGAGATTTGTCTTTCTTCCACATTCATTAATTTTTTAATCATATACATCAGTTTGGACTCATGGATATTTATTTTACACTTTGAGTTATAATCTAGTACTACTTGATTTTGTTGCTCAAATTACTCCAGCTTAGGCTATTGGGAGCTCTTTTAGCTGTCCCCTGTGCCCCTTTGATAGAACCCCACCAGTGTGTGTGGTGTGTGTGTGTTTAAGTATTGTCTTACTTTTTGACACTACAAGATGAACTAGGCTGGGGGGGGGGGGGAACCTGAGTGACTCAGTCAGCTGAGTGTCCAACTCTTCGTTTTAGCTCCAGTCATTATCTTGTGGTCCTGGGATTAGGCCCCAAGTCAGGCTCTGTGCTTAGTGTGGAATCTGCTTGGGATTCTCTCTCTCCGTCTGCCCTTCTTCCTGTTTGCTTGTTCTCTCTCTCTCTCTCTCTCTCTCTCTCTCTCAAACAAATCTTAAAAAAGATGAACCAGGCTTATCTTGTATATTTCCTGTCCCAGTCCTGGAATCAGCCATTTTTCCAAAGAGGCTTACTCTTTGTACTGCAGAGTGGAGAAACCAAGATTTGGGTGCTAGGCATGTTTGTTGCTACTACGGTATTATTTCTTTGGGCCTTCTCATCTGACAGAGTAAAGAAATAATGTGTGCATACTAACTCTTATTGCATGAACATATCTTTAATATATATAGACATAAAAATATTTATGTAACCAAATATTTCTGTATGCAACATGTAATTTGTTAAGCTTAATATAGTGGAGATTCATACGGAGACTCATGTCTCCAATTCAAATCTGCTACCCCGTGGATCATTCTAGCCTCTTTCCCATGCTTATCTGTGAATTCCCAATCTAAGAGTGAGAAACCTCCATTCATTTACAGTAGGTCTGTGTATCAGTATCAGAATTGTTAAATGTAGTCTCATGTGTAAAACAACTTTACCAGGCAGATTTCCTTTTGCCTTCATATTTATGCACCCCAAAAGTTACTGAACTCAGCACCTTTCCCCTTGCAACCTCTTTCAGGCAAGTTGCTTCTTATATCTGTAATACAGTTAGATTCTCATGTCATCTTTCTGTTCCTTCCTGGGATCCCTTAATTTCCTAAATGATTTTCTTTTAGTTTGCATCCATTAAGTCTCACTCTCTTTCTCTCTGTGTCGTAAAGTTGCAAGTTTTGATAAGTGCATAATGTCACATATTTGCCAGTAGAGAATTAGAATAGTTTCACCTGAAAGTCCCCGTGCTTCATCTATTCATCCTGCCTCCAGATCCCCCACACTCCTGGCAACCAGTGATTGATTGATTGATTGATTGATTTTACTGTCTCTATAGTTTGCCTTTTACAGGATGTATTTGGAATGTAGGTAGGTAGCATTTTCAGACTGACTTCTTTCACTTAGCTTAGCAATATGCATTTAAGGTTTCTTCATTTTGTGTATTTGTGGCTTGATAGTTTATTTCTTTTGATTGATGAATAGTATTCCATGTATCATGGTTTATCACTTATAGAAGGATATCTTGATCACTTCCAGTTTGGGGTAATTATCAATAAAATTGTTATGAACATTTGCATGCAGGCCTTAGTTTTGTGTGACCTAGGTTTTTAGACAAACTGGATAAATACCTAAGAATGTGATAACTGTTTTATATGATAACACTAGGTTTAGCTTAGTTAGAGACGCCCAAACTGTCCTCCAAAGTGTCTGTACCATTTTACATTTCATTATCAGTGAATAAGAGTTCTGTTGTTCCATATCCTGGCCAGAATTTAATATTCAGGTTTTTGGATTTCAACCATTCTAATAGTTGGATAGTACTATCCCATTGGATTTTTCTTTTTCAGTTCCCTAACAAATGATGTTTGAGCATCTTTTCATATGCTTATTTGCCACCTGTACATCATCTTTGGTGAGGTGTTTGCTTAGATACTTTGCCCAGTTTTTAATTGGGCTATTTGGTTTTTTTACTGTTGAATTTTAAGAGTCTTTCTTTTCTTGAATACCAGTCCTTTATCTAGTACATGTGTTGTAATTTTCTCCAGTCAGTGGCTTCACTTTTTATTCTGTGTGCTTCACAGAGCGGTTTTTAATTTTAATGAAGTCCAGCTTGTCAGTTATTTCTATTGTGGATTGTGCTTCTGGCATTGTATCTAAAAACTCATCACAAAACCCAAGGTCACCTAGATTTTCTCCTACTTATCATTTAGAAGTTTTATAGTTTTGCATTTTACATTTAGGTTTATGGTCATTTTGAGTTAATTTTTTGAAAGATGTGAGGTCTGTGTCTAGATTTAGAGTTTTTTTGCATTGGTGGTTCAGTTATAGCATCATTTGTTGTAAAGACTGTCCTTTCTCTATTGAACTGTCTTTGCTTCTTTGTCAAAGGTCAGTTGGCCATATTTACATGGGTCTGTTTCTGGACTCTCGATCATGTTACAATGTTCTACTTATCTGTTCTCTTACCAGGATCACCCTGTCTTGATTATTGTCGCTTTATTGTTTTTCATCTTTTTTTTAAATTAATTTATTTTTAGAGAGAGCACAAGTGGGAGGGGCAGGGAGTGGAAAAGGGAGAGAGAATCTCAAGTGGAGTCTGCACTGAGCACAGAGCCCGATGCAGGGCTCAATCTCATGACCTAAGCAGAAATGAGTCTGATGCTTAATGGAGTTGGCTACCCTGGTGCCCCAGCTTTATTCTAAGCCTTGACATAAGGTAGTGTCAGACCTTTGACTTAATTCTGCAGTATTATGTTGGCTATTTTAGTTAGGTTTTCTGCCTTTTTATTTAAACATTAGAATAAATTTGTTGATATCCACAAAACAGTTTGCTGTGATTTGGATTGGGATTTAATTAAATCTGTGAGCCAATCTGGGAAGAATGGACATCTAATCAATATTGAGTCTTCCAGTCTGTGAACATGTAATATTTTTCCATTTGGTTACCCCTTCTTTGATTGCTTCTGTCAGAATTTTCTGCATATATATTCTGTACATACTTTGTTAGATTTATACTTAGGCATGTAATTTTATTTGGTTTTAAAAATGGTATTGGGTTGTTAATTTCCAATTCCAGTTGTAGCTGGATTATAGTAAAGCAAATGACTTTCAGTTGTTAACTCAGTATCCTCTGATCTTGCTATAATTGCTTATTTCCATTTTTTTTTTTTTGTCATTGATTCTTTGGGATTTTCTACACAGTAAATTTGTGAATAAGAACAGTTTTATTTTTTTCCTTCCCAATCTTTTTACATTTTATTTCCTTTTCTTATTTTATTACTAGCAGGATTTTCAGTATGATGTTGAATAGGAGTGATGAGAGAGGATATCATAACCTTGTTCTTTTTTTTAAAATTTTTTTTAAGATTGATTGATTCACTAGAGAGAGGTAGAGACATAGGCAGAGAGAGAAGCAGGCTCCGTGCAGAGAGCCCGACGTGAGACTTAATCCCGGGTCTCCAGGATCATGCCCTGGGCTGAAGGCAGTACCAAACCACTGAACCACCCGGGCTGCCCATATAGCCTTGTTCTTAATCTTATTGGGGAAAGCATCCATATTCTTACCATTAAGAATGATGTCAGCTGTAGGCTTGTTGTATATGTTCTTTATCAAGTTGATGAAGTTCCTTTCTCTTCCTGGTTTGTTGAGTTTTTAGTCATGAATGGATGTTGGATTTTGCCAGAGGTGTGTTCTGTGTCATTTGATATATTACAGGATTTTTCCTTTAGCCTCTTTCATGGTGGATTACATTAATTGCTGCTGCTTCTTTTTTTTTTTTTTTTTAATTACTTGTCTAATGTTGAACCAGCCTTCTATACCTGGAATAAATCCCACTTTGTCACAGTATATAATTCTTTTTATACGTTGTTGGATTTGTTTTACTAATATTTTGGTGAGGATTTTTGCATCTGTGTTATGAGAGATACTGATCTATAGATTTCCTATCTTGTAATATCTTTTTTCTGGTTTTAATATTAGTAGACTGACTTTTTTCATTTTTCTTCATTCTCATCTATTTTTATTCATACATATTATCTGTGATTATAGCTGTATGAAAATGATACACATGTGCTGTTCTGAAAATAATATACATGTGCTGTTCTGTTTACTCACTTAAATTGTTAATCTCTAACATCCCTAGCAAAGCTTTTTTTTTTATCATGTGTCATAATTTATGTTCCATGATTTTCATTTAACAATGGTTATACTTAAAATCATATTGAATTTTTGGGGTACCTGGGTGACTCAGTCCGGTTGAGCATTGGACTCTTGGTTACGGCTCAGGTCATGATGTCTCAGGGTTGTGAGATTGAGCCCTCCAGTAGGCTCCATGCTCAGCAGGGAGTCTGCTTGAGATTTTCTCCCTCTCCCTCTGCTCCTCCCCTACTCCCCTGCTTGTGCTCTCTCTTTCTCTAAAAATAAATAAATCTTTAAAAAGTAAAGTCCTATTGAATTTTAAAATGAAAAATGTCATTCAACTATTTACAGATAGTGGTTATATTCTGAAATTTATTTTGTGGGATTATAGTTACATTAAGATAACGGTAAGGAAATAACTT
The DNA here is from genome assembly GCF_018345385.1 of Vulpes lagopus. Classification (NCBI taxonomy): domain Eukaryota; kingdom Metazoa; phylum Chordata; class Mammalia; order Carnivora; family Canidae; genus Vulpes; species Vulpes lagopus. The sequence goes on from NC_054825.1 coordinate 9,661,376, forward strand.
TATTTTCCTTTGGCCAAAAAGGGGAGGTGCTATAGTTCTTTTACATTTACACAGAAACTCTTACCTAGAAAAAATAATGGGGTCATATGCCTTGTCAGTGGGGGGTCATCACAGATCAGGCCTAGCTGGCAGTGTGGTGGCAATTTTGTTCTCACCCACTTCTCTTTTATGGTCTCCATCTTCTCTCATATATTCTCATACATTATTACTTTCCCAATTTTTGTATGGGACAGAAAAATAAAGTTTAATATTATCCTGTGAACTTTATATTTCCTACTGTTAAGTTTTTAAACAGGTTAAAAAAATCTTGTTTATTTCTTTTTCTCATTCTTTTCTTTGGTCAATGTTTATACAAGTAAAAAGTTTTATGGGGTGTGACTACAAAGGATGATGGCAACATGGGAAATTTTGGGAGTTACAAAGCAAAAGTATAATAGGATAATTACTAAGATTTTTAACATAAAAGGCAACAAACTGTTCACATGTATGTCTGCTTTCTCACAGGCAGAGAATCCCCCTCATGGACCAGATTGCGGTTATGGTTCCTTTCACCAACAGTATTGGCTTGATGGAAGAATCATTGCTGTGGGGGTGATTGACATTCTTCCATACTGTGTATCGTCTGTATATTTGTACTACGATCCTGATTATTCATTCCTGTCTTTGGGTGTCTACTCTGCACTACGGTAAGATTACTTTTGACAGCTGTAATGAGTCATATGGAACTTCACATAATTCCTCATTTGATTATTAGTTCATCATATAACAGCAGAAATCCTATTTGATAGTCCATAATTTTGTTGCTATAGTAGTCTGTTATATATTGGTATTTAGGATACCACTTTCAGAACTGAGGCTAATATCTGATGGTAATTCCTAGCTTTTTAAGTTATCTACATCATCTAGTGTATGACAAGTCATTGTATTTGTGGGGTGCTTTTTTTGTTTATGCATTTATTTAAGCTTGTCTATCAAGAACCACTTAATGTTACTTAAATATTATGGCATTGGCATATTTTTGTCCTTGTATATATTTTTTCATAATTAAAAGTTAAATGAATCTTATGTAAATTGAAGCAGTGTGAGTCTGTTGAAAAGAATGTATAGTTATAGAAAGTATATAGAACCAGAATAGGAAGTCGCTAACTGTACACTTACCTCTGTGGCTCTCATCAAAAGATTATTTCCTTTTTACATCCATGGCTGCAAATATATGCAGCACAGTACAGATAGTTTGCATTATCCTAATGGTAGAAAGATTAGGGCCTTATTGCATGAAAGTACTTAATTTTTATTCCTTCTTGTCTGTGTATATATGTGATAGAGAAGGAAGGGAAAGAGGGCTGAAAATTATTTTTTGGTTTGCTTGTCTGAGAGCTTGAGTCTCTCTCTCATTCTCATGTTGTCATTGTTTTTTCTTTTCCTGGTCTCTGTCCAATGGTCATATTCTCACATCATGGGAAGATACACTTTCAGATTATTTATCTTATTTATTGTGTATGTGCTTTTCTCTGAATTATAAAAGTGGAAGAATTGGTATTTTTCTTTAATCACCAGTTGGTTTTTGTAAAAAATCTGGTCCATAATTCATTTTGTGTATTTTAGTGATCTGTAATATAAAGAAAATTTCTCCATCTTGGTATTTTTAACCCGACCTGCCTCTTAGTGCCAATTTATAGCAGATTCACAATTACATAGTGTTTAAAACTGATCTCTGTAATAATCTTTTATTTTTCTTATGTATTGGTGTATAAACCAATTAAGAATATTCATAATACAGGACATCTGGGTGGCTCAGTGATTGAGTGTCTGCCTTTGGCTCAGGGCGTGATCCCTGAGTTCTGGGATCAAGTCCCACATCAGGCTCCCTGTGAGGAGCCTGCTTCTCCCTCTCCCTATGTCTCTACCTTTTCTCTGTGTCTCTCATGAATGAATAAATAAAATCTTAAAAAAAAATTCATAATGCTTATGACATCAATGAAATTAGAACTGATAATTTAAAGCATTTACATTTTCTAATTTTAGAAGTGTATATTTGTCTTAGAAAAGCTGCTTTCTCTTTGGACCAAAATCAGCCAACACTGAAATTATTGCCATTTTCCTTCTTGTTTTATTTTATTTTGTTTTATTTTATTTTATTTATTTTTTATCATTCTACAGTGTGTAGCTATGGATTTGTTTAGACTTCTCAGATAAATATTAAGTCTATTTATTCCTACATAGTGAATTCTAATCTATATATGAAATATTGCTTCATATCTCAGTAAATTAAGGGATATTGAAATCCTCCTGCATTTGAGATAGTAAATAATCAATTGCCAGCAAAATTATAAAGAGTTCTATTTATTGGTTGGTGTATCTCTTGAAATTCTAGAGCAGGAGAGCTTTGAGGAAGAAGCAGAGGAGCCTGGGACTATCAAGTTGTTGCCAATTGAGAACAGGGAGATTGCCCCTGCATTACAGTCTTGTCACTTCCTTTTAGTTTTCTTGAGATTATGATTGCTATATAGAAGAGGAAAGGCAGCCAGGAGATTGACAGTTTGAAGCAAAATTATTAAGAGTAGGCAATTAAATTGCCAGTTCCATTATTGATTATAGGGTATATTTCAGTAAAATATGTTTAGTTTCCCTCCATTTCTTAATTTCTTCAGCAATTGCACAATGAATATAGTTTTTGTATTTTAATTATAATTAATATAGATTTGTATATAGCCTAGTGTGTAGGCTTAAAAAGTTTGAATTGGGGATCATGAGCATGGCATTTGTTTTGTTAGCAAGGTGAATTTGAGAAATGAATTAATTTGTTTAACAGATGTTTGAGAAGAATCTATGTGTCCTGGACACAGTTCATAGAAATGAATAAAACGGACAGGGTTTCCAACTCTGTCAAAGCAGTAAGTTAGAAGACCAACATAATTTTAGGTACTCCATTATGCTGTGACAAAAATAAAATCACAGTGATAGGCATGAAGGGTTTTTTTGTATATAAGGTGGTCAGGAAAGACCTTTCTGAATAGGTGACATTTTAGAAGCCAAGAAAAAAGAAAGGAGCCAACCATGTAAAAATCTAAGTGTAGAAGTATGGGTAGTACAACATCTGAGGTAGTTGGAATAAAGAGAAGATAGTTCCTGTGTGGCTAGGATATGGGGGAGGAAGTAGATAGGAGTTAGGCAGGGAGGGCAGAGATGCAGGTGGTACTGGTGAGGAGAGCCTATGAAGCTGGGCTTGATAGGTCATGTTAGGGAGGTTAGATTTTATCTAAGTGTGATACCAACCCAGTTCGAAGGCAAAGGGTTTGGGGAGGTTATCTGATCTGATTAATATTGTAAGAAACAACTGAGACCACTCTGTGGGATTTATAGAGGAGCAAGTATGGAAACCAGAAAGCCAGTCAGGAAACTCTTGCTGTCATCAGGGGAGCCTTTATGCTAGCTTGGAGCAGAATAGCTGAGGTGGAGGTAGTGAGAAGTGATCAGATTCAGGGTATACTTTGGAGATGGAGCCAGATGGACCTGTTTATGAATTGGATCTGGGATTAAGAGAAGAATAGTTAAGGATGGCTCTAGGCTTGGGCCTAAACTAGGGGAGCAGAGTAGGAATGCAGGACCAAATAAAGGAGTGCCGTTTCAGTGGCGGGTGGTCCTGTGTTGGTTGTATCAGTGCATTTTTCCTCACTTTGAACCTTGAAACTGGTTTAGTTCTAGGAATTGTAGGAGTTATTCTGTTGTAGGCTAATAATGTTTAGTCTGCTTGGATTTAGAAATACTGTTATTTTACAGATGAATTTGTATGTAGGGTCACAACCCTTCAGTGACTTAAATTTGAATTTGCAAAATGCACAGACTATTCAGTTAAAAAATTTTCTCCTAGAGTTTCAAGCATACATTGGAAGGAAGGAAGGAAGGAAGGAAGGAAGGAAGGAAGGAAGGAAGGAAGGAAGGGAAAGGGAACGGAAGGGAAGGGAAAAAGAAAGAAAAAAGAAAAGAAAGAGGCCATCCTTCAAGGAACAAATGTGAAAACAAACAACTTTTCCTCCTACTCTAGAAATGTACTAAAGTTTCCTTAAAACTCTCAAGTACCAAAAAAATAAATAAATAAAAAATAAAACTCTCAAGTACAAGCAGTCATTCATTTGGGCAAGTGGGTTAAAGTTCTGTGCCCAGATTTATCCAGGTGCTTATTAAAACCACTTCAAGCATGGGCATTGCTGACAGTATCTTTGTTGAGATAATCCTCCCCTATGCCAACAAATAGAGCAAAAATGGTGAGATAGCATAGTTTTTTCCCACTCTTTAGTTTTAGGGAGAATAAATATTAGAGTAGCATCTAGACATAGGAAGGAGTTATACATCATATACAGTTGCAAGTGTTTGCATGTAAATGGTCATAATAATAGTCATTCTTCCTGAAATATGTTGGGTTTTAAGTTTTATAAAACTTGCACTGTTTTTCACTTGATAAACCTAGTCTTTTGAGAGCTCCAGGAGATAACGAGAGTGTATTAAATAGATCTCTTTATTTTTATGCTGTTTGAATTTTAGATCAACTAATATGCTCAAAGTATAGAATGTGAACTTAGATGCATTTGCTCAAAATAATTTAGAGTTGTTTATGTCTTTTTAGTAAAAGCTATCGTATTTTTTAAATTGTTTTTCTTTCAACACTTAGAATTTCTTAATAGCTTAATATTAGATTTTCAGATTTTATCAGATATTTGATATTAAATTACATATACTTTGAGTATTGAAACTAGATTTAACTGTACCTTCATCTTTTTTCTTTTGGCAGAGAAATTGGTTTTACTAGGCAACTTCATCAGAAAACATCTCAACTCAGCTATTATTATATGGGTTTCTACATTCATTCATGTCCCAAGATGAAATATAAGGTAAAGCTGATTTTACCACGTGTCTGCTCTAGATGCAGTTCATGAACATTTAGCTTTCATCGTTTCTCATCATATTAGTTTAATTTGCTTGTTTATTTCCAATGTATATCATGAATTATTTTTAAATGTTTTAAACTTTTCATGGAATCTGGCTTGTTCATTGCCTAGGAAAGTATTGGACATATAGGCACTTAATATTTGCTTAGTGCAGGTTAATCTATAGAAATTAACCAAATATAGAAATCCTAGCTATTCTAAGCTATTCTAGAACATTCGGTAGGGCTCTGCTTACTTGGGGGTAGCATAGCACTACCTTGTCTGGGTGCATCCTAACCCATCCCCACCCTCCCATTTTTTTCTCCCTCCCTCCTGTTTTAGCTTTGTTTCCTTTGGACCCAGTCACAGTCCACAAAAACTGGAGCTCGATGTAAGCAGTGAGGTATTTTCAATAATAATAAAAAAAAATAATGCAAATGTTTGTAAGATTTTCATTATAGAAAAATGCATCTTTAACCTGATTTTTGTCTCAGGGCACATAGGATTTGAGTTTTGAAAGGGAGATGAATAGATTAATTAAGGAAATCACTTTGCTGCCTCAGAAACAAAGCTTTCTATAGTGAGAACCACAGCCTTTGCTGTTCTGACTTTGTAATTCATCATATTATTGTGAGATTGAACTATATGTCAGAATTTCCTTTTAAAATAAGTTTTACCTTTTATGACTCTCTTTAATTAAACTCTTTGTACCTATTACCTAGCTTCAGCAATTCTCAGTTCCTTCGTACTTCATCTATTCTTCCATCCCCATTCCTTCCTCTATCATCTTTTGAATTATTTTGGAACAAATCCAGAACATCATTTTCTGTACGTTGATTTCAATGTGTATTTCTAAAGGAAAAGAACATTTTGAAAACATAATCTCATCACCACACCTCAGAAACGTTAACAGTGTTTCTAAATATCTTCCTGTATCTAGTCAATGTTCATATTTTCTGGCTGTCTCCTATTTTTTTACGGTTTGTTTGACTTAGAACCCAGACAGGGTCCATACATTTGGTTGATATGCGTCGTAAATCTTTTTAACCCACGAATTTCTCCTCCCTTTCCCCCCACCCCATACAAATGAGTACTCCACAAAACTTAGCGATTAAATGGGAGAATGAACAAAAGTGGCTCCAGAGCATTGAGGTTAAGTGCTGAATGTCACGGGAAGGGATACTTCCAGTGTTAGAATCTGTGGATTCCAGGAGTAGAACTAGCTTTGAAAGAAGGGTTGATACACAGTACCTTTCTGGTTTTATGCTGATACAGCCTAGGTCTTCTAGTAGTGAAGGTGTCCTGCTGGGATTTAATCCCATATTTAAGTGCACAGTATAGGTAACTTGTGGATTTAATCCTTCATATATTTCTGTTAGGCCTAAATTATTCATTTAGGTGATAGGTCTAAACATATATTCTCTGTGGAAGGAAAAGCATGAGCATACTTCTGTCTTCCCCAAAATACCTGTTTGGTACTGTTTTTACTAGTATTCTGTTCTCCTAGCTCATTTTGATGGGACCACATCTAAATAAGTTCAGGGTAGGAAACTCAAGTACTCTTGATACTACGATATGGTATAATACTCAGGAAAACTCAAGCCACTTTTGTCTACTTGTGCGTGACCCCTTCTAAATAGAACCTTTTTTTTTTTTTCAAAGATTTTGTTTATTTATTCATGTGAGACAGAGAGAGGCAGAGACATAGGCAGAGGGAGAAGCAGGCTCCCCACAGGGAGCACAATGCGGACCTCGATCCTAGGACCCCAGGATCACGCCCTGAGCCAAAGGCAAGACACTCAACCAACTGAGCCACCCAGGTGCCCCTAAACAAAAGCATTTTTATGCCAGTCCTAGGAACTTGCAGAAATTTGACTTTACTTCCCATCTGTAATGGCCACTCTAGTGTCCTAAGACTTTTCCCTCAGTGAGTTTTTCCTTATGTCTAAACCAAAATCTTAATTGCTCCATATTTTACCCTATTCTTTTGTTGTTGTTATCCATGGAGATGTTGACCGTATTTTCATCATCCCTTCTTTTGCATGAAGACTTTTTTTTTTTAAAGATTTTATTTATTTATCCATGACAGACACAGAGATGCAGAGAGAGAGAGAGGCAGAGACATGGGGAGAGGGAGAAGCAGGCTCCATGCAGGGAGCCCAACGTGGGACTCGATCCTGGGACTCCAGGATCACACCCTGGGCAGAAGGCAAGGTGGCGCTAAACTGCTGAGCCACCCGGGCTGCCCAGCATGAAGACTTTTTATGCCACCTTTGTTGACTCCAGTCCAGACTAAATGCTATAGGTTCTTCTTCAGTCTCCTTCCTGGGTTAAGCTCTGCTCAAAAATAGAAGTCTGGCTCATATCGAGTTTTTAGTTAAGTATTTAAAAATGCTCTCCATACTGTTTAGTCAGTGTGGCTTAATCATACCCAACCAAAATTTGTCAGAATTATAGCTTCAGGATATTATTTTTTAACTTCCATTTGCATGACGAAAACCCCCAATGCCTACCCTGTTCTATTTTTCCTGTAATATTCATGTAATATTTATTTAGCTTCTACTGGAAATTCAGCAATGAACAATACAGGCAAGGTGTCCCTAGTCTCAGCGACCTACAACAAGTTAATAAAGAAGACAAATAGATCAGAGTAAGCACTGGGTGGTGTGGTAAATACTTGCTAGGTGTAGCTCCTTTAGAGCAGGGTCAGGGAGAGCTTCTTAGAGGCATAATATTGAGGCTAAAATTTGATTGACAGGAAGCCAGCCAGTGGGAAGATGAGGGGTCATTTCAGGATGAGCTTGGTAACAGCCAATGCAGTGCTCCTTTCCTTTTGAGTTGCTGCTGTTTTCCATTTTGGCTATATTTTAGGATGACCCGAAGAACTTTTTAAAAATACCAATATGTGGACCCTACCTTCTGAGATTTTGATTCATTGGCTGGGGACAAACCACGGGTGTCAAAATTTTTTTACACTCAGAAACTTCTAATGTGAAGTCAGGCTTGAGAACCACCTCACCAGATTAATTTTTCGCATCTGAGAGCCTAATAATAAACTGGAAAGATGATTATTTCTCATTTTAAAGTTGACTGTTTTCTGTTCAGTCAATTCGGAATTGAAGAAGCTCATATCTACACTTTGTTATCTGGGTCCTGGAACATTAAAGGCTGACCAGAGTCTTTCAGCTGGATTTTCCCACCTGTGGGCTTTTAACCTTACTGACTTCTTGTTTTACTCTCTCCCTTTACCCATTCTCCATGCTTGCAAACTCCTCCTCCCTCATTTCTCAGCCTAGGGGATCACTTGCTCCAGTAATCTATACTGGGCACTAAAGCTAGATTTGACCACCCACCCACCCCACCCCAGCTCCCTTAGCGTTCTACGTTTCTTCCCAAAAATCAAGTCTTTCTTCTGTGCATACATTTGTGAGACTCTCTTGACGTTTATATTCATCATGTATGCCAAATACCTAAAAGTGTGCCTGCTGCACAGTAGATAATTTTAATATATATTTGTTGAATTAATGAGAAGAAATACCAGTGCTGAAGGGTTAAGAAACTCCTTGTTTAACAAGTTTTCACTGAATATGACTGGGACAGCTTATACTTTGCAAATAGTGTGACACACAGGCAGTTCTAACAATGATTCAATATCATGGAGTACTGACTGATAAGTACTGTGGTGTCATGGGGAGGTCGTGGCACTGGAGTGTGTTAACAGTTTGAAGGAGTTGCTTAACTACATCTGGTCTTGATTTTGCAGCTGTAAAATGGGAATGATGCAGAAATGAGATACATTGTGAGTTTTTTTTTTTTTTTTTAAAGTAAGCTCTATGCCCAATATGGGGCTTAAAGTCACGAACCTGAGATCAAGAGTTGTCTGCTCTAGGGCAGCCCTGGTGGCACAGCGGTTTAGCGCTGCCTGCAGCCCAGGGTGTGATCCTGGAGACCCGGGATCGAGTCCCATGTCGGGCTCCCTGCATGGAGCCTGCTTCTCCCTCTGCCTCTCTCTCTCTCTGTCTCTATGAATAAATAAATAAATAAAATCTTAAAAAAAAAAAAAAAAAAGAGTTGTCTGCTCTACTAACAGCCAGGTAGGCACCCTGAGATCTATTGTGTTTTTATCTCAATTTGAGTATAGAATCTTCTTGCACTGACTAGTAGGATAGAATCTATCCAGTTGGGTAGCATGCACAAAATTGTTACCTGTGCTTATGTTGAGACCTGTCAAAGTTGTGTTTATATGCTGATAAATGGCACCCAAATTTCTAAGTGGCCTGCTTATGCTATTAGCTGCTACTCTTAGTTTAGTTCAGATACTGGGGAAAAGCAGAGGTTTATGCTATTGTATACCAATACTGCCTCTCTTTATGAAAATTTGCAGAATTGTGGACACTTGTCTTTTGTTTGGAGGAAGGTAGGCACTGAACTCTATTGGGGTTGGTGTGCAAAATGGTAAACCTCTCCAGCATAATTTCTGTGTTATGCTGCAGGGTGTCTGTTGGTTTTGGCCTTGTCGATTTAGGGCAGAAAAAATTCTGAGCTCAGATGTTTGTGGGTGGAATAAAATGACTATTTTGTTCTGTTTATAGATGTTTTCATTTCATCTAAGGATATTTTATTATATTTTTAGCAAATGAGAACCCTCAGTTATGAAGGAACAGCACAACTGCTTATAAAAGTGGGAATTCTCAATCAGATATGTGCTGTTCAAAATTGTAAGGTAGATGTTGGTTCAAGCATAAATATTTCTCATTGCAATTTGAAGGTCTATAACTAGACACCAACAAAAGGTAACTCACAGAAAATGAATCGCATGCTATTGTAAAATCTCTCATTTTCCAGATTCAGTGAGGGTAAATTTAGCATATAACTACAATAATAGTTAAAAGTGTAACTTCTTTCATGGAGCAGAACTAAGTATTTAAAGCATTAGTAATGGCGTATTTTTGCCACACTGTAAAATATCCATGGAAAAATCTGTGTATTTCTAGTTGGTTTTAAAGAAAAAAAAAGGAATATATCCTAAAATAGACATATTTTTAATAACTGAGAAGGAGCAATGTTTTAGGCACCTGGTACACTCTATAGACAATAGGACTATAGCTGTGAACAGTGTAGATGTGGGCTCTGCCCTAAGGAAGGTTACAGCTGAGAGGGCATACAGATAATGATAGCACAGTGGCACCCAGGGATGCATAATTGTACCTGAAACTAGAGTAATGTATCATTTAGATTTTCTTGTGTAGATTTAGACATGTTAAGTTACAGCCTTCACCATATAATACATTTATTATATGAAGTAGAGCAAATGAAAGTATTTAACAGCAGGTCTAAGAAACACACAAAAAAACTGGTTTTACATGCTCTTTTTTTTGTTGAGTAATGAGTTTTAATGAGGGCATGCTGAAATGATGAGTTTATGTGTAGGGAGAACTATGTCTTGGTAGATGGTTTCCAAGGGTGTCTATGTGCATCAGTTCCTCTTAACCTGTATGTGCATGTGGCTCCTTCCATTAGAAGTAGATTCTGTTTCCTTGCCCTCATGAGACTGGCCTTCTGACTTGTGCTAACAGGATACCATGAAAGAACTTTTTAGGGCTTCAGGCCCAGGCCTTAAGAGGACTGCCACCTTCCCCTTGCTCTGTCTTCAGAGCCAGCCACCATCATGTAAAAGGGCCAATACTGCTGGAGAGAGACATCACTTGGGAGGCTTGAAACCATCTTGTATGTTTCAGCCCCAGCCGAGCTTGCTGAATGAACATAGCTGCCTGATTGAGCCTAGGAGATACTGTCAGAAGAGCCACCTAACTGTAGCCAACTCACAGAATCATGAGGAATAATAAGTTCTTGTGGCTCTCAGCCATTAAGATTTGGAGTGGTTTGTTACTCAGCAACAGATAACTGAAACACATGGTACAGGACAGTGATCACTGGATAGAGATGTACATGTCCACGTAGATGGAAACTGTCCTCTATGGAGCTGTGCAGACCCAGAACTGACCCTGAAGGCAGATGATCTGAGAAGTTTCTGATGGCTCAGTGTGAGAGTTTGGGCTGTCGCTCAATTTCCATATGCAGCCATACCTAGAGATGTGCCCAGTTGGCTTATGAAAATTCATCTCAGTGAGGCATTTCATTTAATACCGTGACAGTCACAGCCTACAAGGCATTTTTTAACATGGTGATGAATTTTGATTCATCAAAATTTGCCTGTCTTCCTAATGATAATGATGAGCACTGCAAGATGAAAATCACCATGTGGTCATCTTCATTGTTACATAGATGGCACATGTTGCTATAAAACCTCCTCCATGGTTTGCTAGTTTACAGCAGTTACATTTTTGTGCATATCATATTCCCTAAAATGCATTTTTATTGAGTTCTTTTGATTCTGCTGGTATGTGTAGAAGGTTGATGTACATAAAATAAACATTCCTTAGGGGAGATGTGTTTTGTTTGTGCCTATAGTCTTAGATATAAGGCACAGGATAGTCACAAAAGAATTTATGAGAGCTGGAAAATAGTCATTAATGAAAGGAAATTGTCTTGATATGTGTTATTATTCTCATTACCTGTTGTAATGATTGTGGCCATGTTAATAGAACTGGATACAGTTTTGGCATAAATCAGTACCAGTTTAAGGGCTCAGGAGCTGGCTGACATGAATAGAAATTGTATTTTTAACCTAGAAGAGTTTTTCCTTGGGAGAGTTACCCCACCAAAGTGGGAGGGGACAGTGCAGCTTTCTGCCATGCTCAGTGATACTAGTCTTCCAGGTCTGCTTCTCTCATGGTTCCAAGGTGGCTGCTGCCCATCTGGGCATCACAGGCCATTAGCAGTGGCTAGAATTAGAAAAGAATAATATCTCTCCTGTGTCTTTCTCTCTCTTTCTCTTTAAGTCGACTCCATGCCCAGTTCAACACGGGGCTTGAACTCAAAACCCTGTGATTATAAACTGAGCTGTTTTTTTTTTTTAAGATTTTATTTATTTATTCATAGAGACAGAGAGAGAGAGAGAGAGACGCGCAGAGACACAGGCAGAGGGAGAACAGGCTCCATGCAGGGAACCCGATGTGGGACTCGATCCAGGGTCCCCAGGATCACGCCCTGGGCTGCAGGCGGCGCCAGACCGCTGCGCCACCAGGGCTGCCCAAACTGAGCTGTTAATCAAGGTCAGCTCTACTGGCTGAACTATACTGGCTGAGCCACACAGGCTTCCTTCTGTTTTTTTAAACAAATATTTTTAATTGTGGTAAAATATACATAACAAAATTGGCCACCTTAACCATTTGAAATGTATGGGTTAGAGGTATTAGGTACGTCCAAATGGCTGTTCAATCATCACTCCTATCCAACTCCAGAACTCTTGCAAGTCTGGAGTACATTGTAGCTCTCCAAGCCCCATTCCCTTCCGCCCCTGGCAACCACCATTTTACTTGAGTCTCCGACTTTGACTCTGGTAGGCACCTCATATAACTGGAATCCTGCAGTATCTATCTTTTTGTGACTGGCTTATTATAATGTTCTCAAGGCTCATCCATACTGTAGCATATATAAGAATTTCATTCCTTTTTAAGGCAGTAATATTCCATATTACACATATGCCATATTTTGTCTATGTATTCCTCCACTGACACTTAGGTTGCTTCCATCTTTTGGCTATTGTGAGTAATGCTACTATGAACATGGCTGTACAAATACTTTTTTTTTTTTTTTCTAAAGATTTTATTTATTCATGAGACACACAGAGAGAGAGAAGCAGAGACACAGAGGGAGAAGCAGGCTCCATGAAGGGAGCCTGATGTGGAACTCCATCCTGGGACTCCAGGATCACGCCCTGGGCAGGCAGGCCCTAAGCTGCTGAGCCACCCAGGGATTGCCCTGGCTGTACAAATACTTGTTCAAGTTTCTGCTTTCAGTTCTTTTATGTATATACTCAGAAGTGGAATTACTGGATGCTATGGTAATTTTATGTTTAATCTTTTGAAGACCCACCATTCTGTTTACCATAGTGGCTCTGCACACAGATTCTAATTTCCTCACATTCTTACCAACACTTGTTATTTTCCAGTTTTGTTTGACAGTAGCTATCCCGATGTGCATGAGGTTGTCTGTATCTCTTTTTAAGATTAAGGGAAACCTTATCAAGAAGGCTCTTAGCCCACTTTACCCATTTTACTTGTCAGAACTGTGCCTCTTGTCTGTGTCTTGAGTCACTGCCTGGCAATGGGAATGGGACTGACCTACTGCAACTCTGATGATAGGAAGAGTCACTTCCTGGAGTACTTGGCACTGCAGAGGGTGAATACCTGAATACGTTTTCTCTTCATTTGGCCTAATAGCCAGTAGTTTTTAAACTGAGCTGTTGCTGGGGATCCCTGGGTGGCTCAGCGATTTAGCACCTGCCTTTGGCCCAGGACACGATCTGGAGTCCCCGGATTGAGTCCCGCGTGGGGCTCCTGGCATGGAGCCTGCTTCTCCCTCCTCCTGTGTCTCTGCCTCTCTCCCTCTCTCTCTCTGTGTCTATCATAAGTAAAAAATAAATCTTAAAAAATAAAGAAACTGAGCTGTTGCTTTGTATTTATTTTATATACACATTATATAGTTTATATATGTTACATAGTTTATATGTATATATATACACACATAGTATTATATGTACTTTAAAAAAATCAAGCTCCCATTTTAATTCTATTTGCTTTTATATTTTCTAAATATATTTTAAATGAATTTTCCTGTGCTTCCAAAATGTTTAACGTTTATGTAAAGTTTAGTTCGTATTCTCTATTTTGACTTCTTTCCATACAATTCAAAACTATTTTATTTCCCTTGAAAGTAAAAGTTGGAGTATATAGAAATGATGTTAGCCATAATTTTTATAATTCCTTCTCCGTGTTGTCTCTCGGAGTGCTGCTGTAAGGCTGTTCTGTGATCTGAAAGAGGTGTTTTGACTAAATCCTTATCCAGACTTGTATGCAGGCCAAAGTAAACAGTGATTTCAGGCAGTCTGCTTTGGTAGCATGACACGGCCCGACATTAGATAGTTGAAACATCAGAAAGAGTTCGGAAATGTCAGAAAAGAAACAAAAAGGTAATTCATCTGTGATTAATCATTCTTCAAGTCTTTGCCTCAGTTTGATTGTGGTCAAACAGCACCCCTGGAATTCTGCAGGAGTTTGCCTTAAAAGAAGGCAGTTGGCATTAGTCTTATAAAAGCACCTATAGGAAAAAATTGGGGTTTACAAAGCTGCATCTGCAAAATCAGGAGCTGTTGAAATCCCCAAGCTCCCACGCTTTTCAAAGTTTCCTGACCAGACAAATTAGCAAATGTTATTTTACTACAGTATTGCAGCCCCGGGTGATGCATTTGGGTGACTTTGCTACTGTTGGTCGGAAAGAAATACAAGTGATCTCATCGGTTACCCACAGCACAGAACACAACTCTGGAGTTGACGATTCAGCATCTATTGTTCTGGATGTTAAATGTCTGATGAATTAGACATAGTCAGTAGAAAAAATGACCACAGAATAATTTTAGTAAGGGATTTTTGATGCCTCCTACAGGCAGTGGGAGATAAAAGAATTCACATGCTCATCACAAATTCTTGTTTCTAAAATTGTTACATGTGGAAATTTGCCACATCAGAGTCAAAAAAACAATTGCTTAAGGGCCATGTGTTTTAAGCTTCTCATCACAAATGAGAAAATGGAAGCTCAATATACTTAATGTGCCCAGAGTTTGAATTAACTCACATTTTAAAAAAGATTTTATTCATCTTTTTAAATAAATTCTACACCCAAAGTGGGACTCGAACTTATGACCCCAAAACCAAGAGTCACATGCTCTATGGACTGAGCCAGCCAGTTGCTCCTCATGTTTTAGTTTTAGTAATATAAAGAAGAGTTTGGAATTGATATTCATAAAAACGGCTTTGTTTATTAGATTTATGATGAGTTGCATATAGCTTTTAGTTTTGGAGAATTCTAAAATATTTGTGTATTAATTAAAAGTAAATGTTAACTGGGGAATAAAAGCATATTTAATCCTGTGCCTTTTCCCATCCTTTTCCTCATTGGTGCCCACAGTGAAATAGAAACCCTTACATGCTCTCCAGCTTCCCTTCCTCCATGCCTTGTACATTCTCCTACCTTGGAAAGGTCTTGCACTTAGCCCTGCGTGTGCCAGCTGGAGCTTCCTTTCCAGACCATGCTTCTGCACCAGCTCTTCACTGAAGCCATTCGCCATATTTGCCCACTGCTGCCCCTACCAGCTCCATTCCCTGTGTGCTGAGTGGAGCTAGAGGTAGCCTTTTTGATCCTGTGAGCTCTTGTCATTTCTAAGTACATTATCTATAGCTTTTCTTGTGTTCCAGTTGTTTGTAGGCATACGTGATCAGTCAGTATTTATGGAGGGCTTCCTCTGTATAAACATCATGCTAGGTGCTGAGGCAAGAGGAAATGTGATCAGACATGGTTCCTGCTTGTCAGGTCCTTGATCAAACCATGGCTGATCTGTCACCTTGGTGCCCAGTTCATTAATTGGCACATAGAAGGTGCCCAGTGAGTTTATTGACGTGCGTTACATGTGAAGGGCAGGCATCTCTCTGAGTGAGGAAAGCTGGGAAATGAAGGGCAACAGTACATAAGTGTGCATGGGACTGGCTTCTTCACAAGTCTCTAATCAGAGCACTGGGCTTAGGAAAAAAAAATGTAAAGTCAGGTCTATCTCAGTGGTCCAGTTTATTTTTTCTAAGGATTGTCTCTGCTACCTATCTGTAGTGGTTTAAAACAACAAAACTGGGACAGCTGCGTGACTCAGCTGTTGAGCATCTGCCTTCAGCTCAGGTCATAATCCTGGGGTCCTGGGATCGAGTCCCACATCGGGCTCCGGTAGGGAGCCTGCTTCTCCCTCTGCCTATGTCTCTGCCTCTCTCTCTGTGTGTCTCTCATGAACAAATAAATAAAATCTTTTTTTAAAAAAAAAGTTAAGGGATCCCTGGGTGGCACAGCGGTTTGGCGCCTGCCTTTTACCCAGGGCGCAATCCTGGAGACCCGGGATCGAGTCCCACATCGGGCTCCCGGTGCATGGAGCCTGCTTCTCCCTCTGCCTATGTCTCTGCCTCTCTCTCTCTCTGTGTGACTATCATAAATAAATAAAAATTTAAAAAAAAGTTAAAAAAAACTGGTTATTGTAGCATAACGTGTATACAGAAAAGTGCACCTTTGTTAATTGTACAGCTTGATAAATTTTCAGTGATTCAACCTGTGCAACAGCACCAAGATCAAGAGACAGAATATTCCAGCTCCTCACAAACCTCTCTCATGCTCCCATGGATTATTATCCAACCCCAAAGATAATCAGTAGACTCATCTTGCCTGTCTTTTTACTTAACATAAATGGAATCACTCTGTGTTTTATTTATTGACTGACTTGTTGCACTCAGCAGTACATTTGTGAGGTTTATTCATGTGGCGTGTGTAACAATAGGTGGTTTATTCTCATTGCTTGTGTGCCCATTCTCCTGGAGGTGAACTGTTTCCAGATTTTGGCTAATGCAACTGTGAGCATTGTTTACCTGTCTTTGGGAGAACATATATGTTTCTGTTGGGCATAGACCTTGATATGGAATTGCTAGATCATGGGCTTAGTTCATACTGCCCATAATTTAAGTAAATGTACCAATTGACACTCTCCCCAACAGCGTGGTGAGAGTTCCAGGTGCCCTCCATCCTAATGATAGTATAATGTGAAGGGAGCATTGTGGTTTTAATTATTTGTATTTTGATGTTGACTGACAAAGTTGAACGCCTTGTCATATGTCTGCTGGCCATTTGTAAAAGTGTCTGTTCAAGTCTTTGCCCATTTATCTATTGGGTTGTTGAAGTCCTCCCAGCATTCTGTGTAGGAATCCTTTGTTGCATACATGTTTTACAGGTAACTTCTTCCACTCACTGCCTACCCTTATATTCTCTTAATGATATCTTGTGATGAAGAGAAATTCCTAGTTTTAATGTAGTTCAGTTTATCTTTAGGGCTTTTGTGTCTTGTTCAAGAAAATTTTGCCTGCCTTATGACCATGGAAATGTTTTATTTTCTTAGAATTTTAGAGTTTTACCTTTCACACTTCAGTAATTGATCTGAAATATTTGCTGTAAGATTGCGCTAAGGATCAAGACTGAATTTTTTTCCCCAGATGAATAATTACTTTTAGTTTCTTAAGGGCACTGCCTGCATATAACCAGTTTAATAAGTATCTCAATTAAATGATTTCTGTGTTGTTAAATTTGTATTGTGATAAAATGTCTTAGGTTTCCCTTTTTCAGACTTGACCTTGATTCCATTAAATAAGTGAACGCCTCCTTTAACTTTAGGTTTGTCCCTATAAAATGATACTGGCCAGCTAATTCTTGATTTCAGTATTGAAGGGTGTGCAAGTAAGTCACTTGCTTTTGGACATTTCTTCCAAATAACTTAAAAAATAAAAGGTGCAGAGATGCGGAGAACTTCTTTCACTGAAACTGGGTGATACAGTTTTGTGAACATTCAGTTACAAGAATGATCAAAACACAATGAAAAGCTCTTTGTGTACTAATAGTTGTATACCAGACATTTACCATTTGCTAGTCACATCCCATTTTGTCATTTGCTTTATATCATTGTTTATTGTTTATACATTTAATTATGCAGAAGTTTAAAATTTTTTTTATACAATCCAGTTTATTAATCCTTTTCCTCTGTGCTCCTGGCTTCTGTATCATGCTTTTAAAAGACCTTCTTGGGGCACCTGGGTGGCTCAGTTACTTGAGTGTCCCAACTCTTGATTTGGCTCAGGCTCCCTCTCTTTCAAGTAAATAAGTAAATCTTAAAAAAAATAAAAGACCTTTTCTTCACCAGCATATTAAAGCAGTGATACCCTTTGTTTATTCCTCTTCACCTTGCAAAATTCAACTCAGGTTTGCTCCCACTCTGAAACCTTACCTCAATTGTACTGCATCATAAATATATGTTTTCCCATCTGTTTGTTTCTTTAGGTCTAAGCTTCTCAAGAGGTGGAGTTTGACCTCATTTATCATTTAATTTTAGCAGCAACTCCTGATTTATAGTAAATGTTCAGTAAATCTTTGGATGAATGGATGGATAAATACATGAGAATAATGACTGATTTGATTATTGATTAGAGGGAAAGTGCATATCTATGCCAAGTAAAGTGGTGTCATTTGGCATTTCTACAGGATAGGTCTTTTTATGATTTCAACAATATTAATTAAAGGTAAGTTTACTAAAATATTATTTTAAGGTAATAGTTATATTTGAATTGTCAGATGGAGTGAAGATACTCTTGCACCACATATTTCTGCAAATTAAAAAAGATTGCAAATAATTTATAACAGTTAATTCTGTAATGATAGTCCTGTATAATATTATGTGTGGTTTATATTTGAACTAAAAGGTTTTTTGTTTTGTTTAAAGATTTTATTTACTTATTCATGAGAGACAGAACGAGAGGCGAAGACACAGGCAGAGGGAGAAGCAGGTTCCATGCAGGGAGCCTGATGTGGGACTGGATCCCAGGACTCCAGGATCATGCCCAGGGCTAAAGGCAGGCGCTAAACCACTGAGCCACCCAGGGATCCCCTGAACTGAAAGGTTTATTTGTAAACAGGTTGATACAGAAATGTATCTACCTGAAAAATTATATGTAAAGTCCTTGAAATAACAATATAGTTTTTTCTAGTCTTCATAATTATGTAAGTTTACAGTCTAAACACTAACACTGATTTGCTTCATGATCTAACATATTAGCTACAGTGGGGCAGTGAAAGGCTTCCCGCTCTAAGTTCCTGTTCCCACTTGCCCTTAAACAGTGGTTCTCTATCAAGCAATTTTGTCCCCACCCCTGTCCCATATCTAGAGACCCTTTTGATTATCCCAATGGGACAGTGGGAGAAGGGTGCATATGCTACTGGTATTTAGTGAGTAGAGGCCCAGGATGTTGCTAAACATTATGCAATACGCATGACAACCCCTAGCATCAAAGAATTCTCTGGCCCCAAATGTCATTAGTGCCAAGGTTTGGAAACCCTGCTTAAAGGGTTACCCACTTACTATTGAAGTCTGTAGGGCTTTACAGTTGCTGAGTTACCATGGGTAATTTGACTACTGCTGTCAGAAAGGAATTGCCAGAAAGATTAATTTGGGGTTCACCATAACAGTCTCAAAACAAACTATCCTGTATGACACACCAGAGAGAAGTTTCTTGGGTCTAATTCCTAACTCTTTGCAGCCATATATCCATTGATGACCCCAGGACTGTCTTAAATTTTCTTTCAGGGGTTTATGGGTGGCCTTCATGTCAACTTAAAGGTAATTTAATGTTTCTGTACAATGAGCTATATCTGGCAAACCTGGACATCTCTCAAATGTGCAAGCTAGGGTCTGTCTTTAATATTTATAAATCATTCTCTTTTCTTTGCTTTTAGAAATAAAAAGAAACTTGACAGCTTAATAATAGCCAAGTGACTACCCTAGCAGCTAAATTCATTTTTTTTTTTGTGCAGAGAACACAGTGTTGGCATATACATTGGAAGATGGGAGTTTATACTCACTGTCAGCTTTACTGGGATGGAGGTTTGGCACATTCTGTGCTCATGTGTTTCAGCCTAACATGTTCACAACTAAGCTGTTTTAAAGGAGCACTTATGCAGTATGTGTTTAACAACTGTTTATTCTACCTTGATATTGGTGCTAGAATGAAACCAACAGCTTCCCCCCCCCACACCCCTCCCCCATCCAGGACTCTCCATCAAGGCACACATCTCACATCTGTAGATGTTCTCTTGGTTCTTATGTCTTCATAAAAATAAGGCAATTGTGAGATTGTCACATGGGACACTTTCAAAACCCTTATTGTCTGAGTTTGTGTATTAGCTAAAGGGAAGCAACCTTGAGCAGCATAATTATCTTGGATATAGGGCAGTAAGTTAAAAATGACCACACTGAGGAGCAGAGGAAGCCCGGTATCCATTGCTGGTGGACTGCCTCACTTCCTTCCTTCCCGGGTCCAGCTTCAACCACAGAACTGTTAAAGGATGATTTATACTGTGCATGAGACAGTTCGACTAGAAAATCTGTGGTGTCCCACACAGTTCTCTTAAATCCAGATTCCTTTACATGGTCCTTGAGGATTCCCTTTTCCTTCTGATTCCTCACCATCGGCCTTTAGACACACCTGTGCCCACCAGGGCATGCTTCATTCATTCATTCTGCCATCTCATTTCTCTTCTTTCTTGGCAAAGTGCAACATAAATGTATAACTTGAAAAGTCTATCTTACGGCACCTTTACTGTTTCAACTATTAGCCATGTATATATAATATTGAAAATTTAATCTTTGACCCATGTGGGAGTTTGCACTTATCCTTCCCCATTTTTTTTCTATTATGTTTGTTCTGCATAGAAAAAGTCCATTGCACTCAGACGTCTGCCATGCCCCTACCCCTTTTCTGAGGGAACTTCTTATTCCTACACACTCTACCAAAAAGAAATGCAGCCTTTTGATTTAAGTCACCATGCTTAGTGACTGTTAAACACTGCCATTGTAATCACTATTAACTAGACAAGGCATTGCGCCTGACCCAAAGGTAGTCAACTTTGGGTGAATTGGTGTCATGTAGGGCTCGGCATTAAAGCTTTGCACACTGAAGAGTGGGATACCAAATCAATGAGATCCTCTCTTACTTAGGAGGAAGTTGGATTGGGACTATAGGGAGGATCACTGCTTATTAGGGGTAGGCCTACAGAGTGCCACCCAGAGATAGAGTGACAAAAGCTCAGAGTGAGTTTAAGGCTTTTTGTAAACACAGGTCCATAAAGTTTTAATTGTAGACAAACTTTTGTCTGTGTGCACACTTATCTGGAGGAGAGAGTCCTTGGATTTCTTTTATCTACTTTTCAAAGGATTCTGTGAATCAACAGATATCAAGATGAGAGGGCAGTGAGATTAGAGGGAGCAGAAACAGAGTCAGTGGCCTCCTGCTGTTGAGAGGACATGATAACCTCTTTTTAGACCTGCTTGCCAGTTCTTAAATTATGACCTGTTATCCATGAGGTCTTCATCTGACCTGGAGTTCCTCGTCTTCCTGGATAGTGTTGAATTCTCTGGAGCCTGACCCTACATGAGTAATATTTCTGCCCTCGGTTTCTCGTGTGTGCTCTCCTCCCCCTAAAATGTTGTCCCCTCCACCATGAGTGCCAGCCACTTACTGGATCTCCTGAGTGAATTTCTTTGTTTCTTCAAGGCCAAGAGCCAAACTAATAAACTTATCTACCAGCAGCATGATGCTTTAGGGAGGCCAACAGCTGTGCCATTTCCTTCGGTGCTCAGTATTGTGGTCGGCACCTAATAGGCATATCCACGTAAATAAAGCACTTGCCCACCCAAGTTTGGGGTGGAGAATAAGAAGGGAAAGAGCTGGTAAATTATTCTGTATAAATAGAATTAGATAAAACCCATGTCAGGAATATTTTTAATTTTTCCCATCAGTGAAACATTTTATCCTCTGTTTCCAAGATGATGTCCTTAGGGTTGTGATGGGGAGTTCAGATGAGTAGTTATTAACCATTTGTGTGCCTGGGCTTGTGATGTAGTATTTAGTGAGATAAATTCTACATTAAAAAAATTGACTTAAAAATTAATGTGAGCAGATGGTAGAGAATTTTTTTTTTAAAGATTTTATTTATTCATGAGAAACAGAGGCAGAGACACAGGCAGAGGGAGAAGCAGGCCCCATGCAGGGAGCCTGATGTGGGACTCGATCCTGGGACTCCAGGATCACACCCTGGGCCGAAGGCAGGCACTAAACCGCTGAGCTACCCAGGGATTCCCCGAGAATTTTACGTTATCTGAAATTTTAAAATACTGAAACAGGTTACTAAGGTTGAGAATTTTTTCCCCTAAGAATCTTGAAAAACAAAATGAAAATATACAGATCATCGTTGGTGCCAGTGATATAGGAGGACCTTGATCCCTTAGAGACAGGTTCCATCTGGACTCTTCTGGCCTAACTCTGAAAACTGAGACCAGGGTGGTGCTAATGAGTTTATAGTTTTTTCTAGGATATATAATAATTGCTTTTCTGACCTGGCACTACCAAGTTTGACTTAATTTGAACAGTAAGTTTTGCTGTTTGTTGCTGCTTACTGCATGTGTAGCTAAGCCAGGCAAAGTTTTGAACTTGTTTTTTAAACCAAATTATGGTGAAGGATTGAAGCAGGGGAGAAAGGTCATTGGTGTAGAAAATCAATATATATTTTTCTTTGTATTTTCACTAATAATATTCTTAAGGGAACAAAACGGTAAGTTGAAATAATGAAAATTAGAAATGCATAACTTATTTACAAACCAGATGCATTTCTTTGAATTTTAAGGTGGAAAAAATTTTAAAGTGTTGCATGACCACGTGGATGAGCCAGGTAATCAGAAGTATTAGAGACTTAGGAGAATAAGGACCTTCTTTTGGGGGGATCCATTTTTTCCTTCCTTTCCTTTTTCCTTGTTACCATTTATTGACTTCTCTTACCTTTTAATTTTCTTCCCATTAGTTTGGGTTACCTGAGGAAAACTTAACAAAGGACATCGTGGGGATGCTTATATGCCTCTGGTATTATCATGGAGTCACATAGACTGTAGTCCATATTTCAGTTAAGAATTTGGAATAAGACTTGTAGAAGGGAAATTTCTGCCTTCCCTGTATTCAAGGTCTCGTATTCTAGTACAGGCTTATGTAGTTGCACTGCCCCTGGCTCACTGGGAAAACATCATGAGAATGATAAAAGTTTTTCATGTTTTTGAATATAGAATCTAGAAAGAAGGATCTAGGGAGATGCTAAGTATTTTTATTGCTTTAATTCAAATTAAATCTAATGAATTCATTCCTGAAGGCATTGTTAAATTCTTTGTTGGGATCAGCTTAGTAAAATTGGTGAGTCCTAGATGAGAGTCTGGTAAGCAGTTTTATTTAGTTTTTTGAACATACCGTGAATGTACCGTTTTTTAATTCAGCTCTTGCCACTTCCAGATGTGGCCCAAAGCCCTCAGGTAGTATGCTAAGGGAGATAGTAAGACTAGAGGGCTCAGTTCCATATTATTACAATTAATAGTCAAATGGTAGGCTTTGCTTTGTTTAGCTATTTATTTGGGAATATTTTCTAACTTCCAGAAAAAGTACAAGAATAAAAATGTTACAAAAAGGGAGTGCCTGGGTGGCTCCTCTCAGATTCACTTATTGGTAATATTTTACTCCATCTGCTATCCTGTTGTTCCACACCACCACCATGTACACATAGATACATGAGTGTGTGTGGTTATACACTTACACATATATAACATAATGCATATTATTTTTTTTTAACTTTTTACTTGAAAGTAAGTTGACTATATTGTGTGATTCTTTAAAATACCTCATTCTGGGGATGCCTGGGTGGCTCAGTGGTTGAGCACCTGCCTTTGGCCCAGGGTGTGATCCTGGAGTCCCGGGATCTAGTGCCACATCGGGCTCCCTGCATGGAGCCTGCTTCTCTATCTCTGCCTGTAAATCTGCCTCTCTGTCTCTCTTGTGGGTATATAAATAAAATTTTTAAAAAATTCCTCACTTTGTGCCAGGTGCTTTGGTAAATAAGTTGCATAATTACTCAGGTAATTCTCATAGCCGTCCCAGACACAGGTGTTACCATTTTTACCATTTTATAGATGAGAAGCCTGGGACACAGAGGGTGCAAGGGCCAACGGCTAGTTAATGCTAGAGAATTTGCATACAGGTAGACACAGGCTAAAACCATGCCCCACTGTGCTGTGCTGCGCTGCTTCCCTTATAGCACCGTTCCAATGTGAGGAACTTGTGTAGGTTTTAAAAACACTGAGTCATCACAGGCCATACAAGTCTGTATCTCAACTCTCCTAAGACATGCATTTTTCCCTCATTTTAAAATCTCAGGTGTGTGTCTTACGGGGGGGCATGGTGATATAGTTGTCATTATATACTTGTGTGCAAACTTGGTGGTTACTTTGGGTGGTGTGCTTGGACAACTGAAGCCCCTTGACACTGTTTCAGTGGTGGCCACTGGTGTGTGTCTGTGTCTTCCACTTCCCGCTTGAAAGGGAAAATTATATTCTGGATTAGCAGCTCCAAGGGGTGGAGGGGCTCCTGCATTTTATTTAATGTTGTAGACTTGCATGAAGTATAGGCATGCTAAACTTTCACAAGTAAAATATATATCAATATTTCTGAAAAGGCACCTCAGATCTTCTTAACTGTTGGAATGTGTTCTCACTTCTGAGGTTGTGAGAATGATAAAGGTGACTGAGTGGAGTAGCTTGTGCAGTTCCAGAGTCACCTTCCTTGAAATGACTATTTCCTGCTTCCTTCTATTTACTGTTCGCCCATTCTATTCTTATTCTTTTCTTTCTTTTTTTTTAATTTAAAAATAATTCCTCTTGTGGAAAAGGGAATAAAGGGAGTATTAAAAATAAAAATTGTCTGCAATTCTCTCACCCAGAGCAAATCACTCTTGACATTTTGCTGTATTTCCTTAGGCTTTAGTAAATACAAATGTGGTTCTTTTTCCCTCATGGTTATTAGATGATATATACAATTTTCTTTTCCACCTTTTTCCAACAAGTGTTTTCCTATTCTCCTTAACTCTTTTGTTTACCCCCGATGTTTAAATGACTGCAAATGTTATAATAATGTGCCGTAATTTACTGAGCCACCGTACATTTATTAAGTTCATTCCACTTTTTTGTTATAAATAATGCATGGCAAACATCTTTTTGCATATTTCCTTTTGAGACATTATCCCAGAGTTAGTTCTTCTGTACATTCATGCTAACTAAGGAATCCATCTATATTGTGTGTCTATTCATTTGGGATCTTTTCTTCCATGGAGAGTAGAAGAACATCATATATCAGA
Organism: Vulpes lagopus; assembly: GCF_018345385.1. Classification (NCBI taxonomy): domain Eukaryota; kingdom Metazoa; phylum Chordata; class Mammalia; order Carnivora; family Canidae; genus Vulpes; species Vulpes lagopus. The sequence goes on from NC_054825.1 coordinate 9,686,272, forward strand.
AGCTGCTTAAATTAGACTTGTAAACATACACAGGAATATAACAAAGGATACTTTCTGTTTCAGGAAAAATAAGCCAGTTGATTTTTTTTTTCTGTTTCTCTCAGACTTTTACATTAAAAATTCACTTGACTTGATTGCCTTTTAGTTCTTTCTATAAATTGATAAAATGTAAATTAATCTCCTCATTCTCACTGTTCCCTGGATCTATTTAGGTATTGTACTACCTTTTAGGAGGCAGAGTACTGATCTCTTGTGGCTCTTTTAATTTCATGTTGAAGTGCTACAGGTGACTTTTGTTCCTTCAGTACTTCCCAGCTTTGGTTTGCAAGTTCTCCAGAGGATTATAAGAAAAATGGAATAACTCAGTGATGTCAGCCCTCTTTGTAACAAGGCAAATAAAAGTTATTTTTTAAAATTTATTTATCTTAAGGGGACAGTCTGGCCATACAAATGAAGAATACATCAAACAATATAAAAATAGATCATTGTCTTTTGCCATTTTTGTTCTTTTTTTTTTCTTCTTTAGCTTTATTTCCTCTTGGGTACAACAGTGGCTCTGTCCTTGACTGTTCCAGTTTTTCCTTCCAACCCCTAAGTAGGGTCACTGAATCTTCTGCAGATTAACATTTTTAGCTATCACCCTCAGCCCATGGAGCCTAAGAACACTGTAACTGTGTGGGTAGGTCAGTGTCATGCCTTGGTTTCAAAGTCCCAGCTGTGGCTGGCTTCACCTTGCCCAGTGCCTTCAGTCTGTTATTTTTGTGTTCATTTTATCCCTTGATGCCTTCCATTTCCTCCATAAAACTTACCCAGTTAAGCCCAAGGCAGTCTCATGTTCATGGCTGGTAGACTACACTTCATGCATGCATGTCTATTTTCATCCCCCCCCCCCTTTTTTTTAAAGATTGATTTATTTATTTATTCAGAGAGAGCAAAAGAGAGGCAGAGACACAGGCAGGGAGAGAAGCGAGAGAAGCAGGCTCCATGCAGGGAGCCCGACACGGGGCCTTGATCACGGGTCTCCAGGATCAGACCCCAGGCCGCAGGCGGCGCTAAACCGCTGCGCCACCGGGGCTGCCCTTTCATCCCTTTTTTTAATGGCAATTTTACTTGTTATTGAAATGATACAATTTAATTAAATATTAAGCAAACTGATGAATTATGTTTTAAAAAGTAGTTACTTTCATTAAACTTAATATGAATGCTTTAGATAGACTCAAAGATGAATCATAAATAACTGCCAAATTAGCCATGAATGAGATACTAAAAGAATTTGGGGTAAAAAAAAAAAAAGTACATAAAGATCTGGAAAGATTCTGTACTTCTTAAATATCTAAGTTCTTACTGTATTTTTAAAAAAATTTTTTTAAGATTTTATTTATTTATTCCTATAGATAGAGATAGAGGCAGAGACATAGGCAGAGGGAGAAGCAGGCTCCATGCAGAGAGCCCGACGTGGGACTTGATCCAGGGTCTCCAGGATCACACCCTGGGCTGCAGGCGGCACTAAACCGCTGCACCACCGGGGCTGCCCTTTTTTAAAAATTTTTAATTATTTATTTTAGAGTGTACACACATGTGAGCAGGGGTAGGAACAGAGAGAGAGGAACAAGCAGACTCCACGCTGAGCCTGACTCTGGACTCAATCTCATGATCCTAAGATCATGACCTGAGCCTAAATCAAGAGTCGGATGTTCAACTAACTGAGCCAGTCGCCCCAATTCTCACTGTATTTTAAAGAACCAGTGACTGAACTTCACAGTGATACATCCCCAAAGAAAGGACTTGGTCCTGAATCAAAGAATGAATGACATATGCAATAAAACGTTGAAGGTATGCGTATTTGTATGCATTTTCTCACACACTGTAAAGGCATTTTTAGTTCATTCACTACTAGTGCTGTTTACTTTGGATAAGGTGGATTTTGCTACAATTTATTCTATAATATTTTAATTGATACTCAAGCAAATTGTAATTAAATAGGTTTAACCAGTAAGTATTGCCATAGAGTTCACAGGCCTTCAATCTTGTTGTATAAGTAAGACTGGAGAGTATTTGGATATGGCTTTGTCTGTATACTTTCATAGTTGCCGTGTAAGAGTTAAATCAAAACCAGAGTAATTTACCTCACTCTTCTAGCCCTCTAGATCCTGGGAGTCTTGCTGTTAAACCCAGCCTATGTGTGTCTGTTACTTGAGTCAGATCCTGCTGTGCTGTCTACTTGCTTGGGTTGCCTTTAGTTTCTTGAACTGTCTTGAACTGATGTGCTCAGGTTAATCTCTGTAGTTTCCATATATGGCCATCCATAGTCTGGACTCTTTGTCACGGGTGAAACCTTGGTTCTGACAGCACCTTTAGAAAGTCACTATTTGGGGTGTCTGGGTGGCTTAGTCGGTGAAGTGTCTGCCTTCAGCTCAAAAGTCCCGGGATGGAGTCCCACATCTGGCTCCCTGCTTGGCAGGGCATCTGCTTCTCCCGCCACCTCTTCCCTGCTCATATTCATTCTCATTGTCTGTCTCCCCTCCTCCCCCAATAAAATCTTTTTTTAAGAAATCACTCTTTTATATGTTTAATTTTGGAAAGATGGAAATGTTATCTCTTTCATAAACCCGTATCCTTCACTATAATTTTCACTAGAATGCTAATGCTATTTCTTTCATATACTGTACCCTTCACTAGGTTTTTTTTTTTTCCACTAGGTTTTTTTTAAGATGCCTTTTTATTGAGGCAAACTATACATACAGAAAAGTGCACAAAAGTGTAGCACCCTATGGCTATCACAAGATAAACACACCCATGGGTCCTCATTGTCTACTGGATATTGAAATTTCTGTCTCTGGTATTTATTTTATAAAGGGCCAGATAGTAAATATTTTATGTTTACAGACCATATGGTCTGCCTTTGTAGCAAAAACAGCCATAGAAAATACATAAACAAATGGGCATGGCTGGCTGTGCTCTAGTAAAACTTTTATTTATGGATATCAAAAGTCGGATGTCATATAATGTTCATCTGTCATAAAGTATTATTTTTCTTTTGATTTATTTTTGACCATTAAAAATGTAAAAACCATTCTTAGGTTGTGGGCCATATGCAAACAAGCAGCAGACCAGTTTGGACCCATGGACATAATTTGCTGACCCTTACTTTACAATATGGCACTAACCTACTTTTATTTTATGGCCCTGCTAATCCAGTCTATACACATCTAAATTAACATCATTATTATCTTCATCATCTAGCACATTCTCCTGCAATCCATTCTCCTGCAGTCACAAAACCCAGTCATCAGGACAATTTGCTATGTGAAGTTCAATGATAAAATTACCATGGTGTTTCTAGAATTACATATTACCAATTTAGGATACAAATTTTAAAATTCTTAACCTATGTAAATTTAAGCTTATAATATATGAGGTAATAACCATGAGTTACTCCGTAGTAGTTTATAGATTAAACCTAGATAATAGTGATTGATTACCTTTGTGTACTTTTTAAAAATTTAGCTTTTCTGATATTTAACAGTTTTAAATGATTCTAAGTTTAAGGGATTATATGGTATAGTTTATTAGTCATGAAATAACCTCTGTTGTGAGTCCTTTTCGGTATTGTTGAAAACCATTTATCATCACCCACATGTAGTATGTCAGAGGAAACAAATACTTAATTAAGCTCCCATTTACAAGATCCACTTTGAATGAAGCACTTGGAAGATCTTGAGTGAGTAGGTCATTCTGCTAGTCTTCATGAGGTAGATGTAGGCTTTGTCTGCAAGGGGATTTTTGACAAACACTTGCAAAACTATCCTGCCAGATGAAATGTGACAGTTTCTAGAAGAAAGGGACAGAATACTGTGGGACTGTACACAGATGCCTCGCAGAGAAAAGTATGTTTTGAGTCTGATTTTGAAAATTCTGAAAAATTTTGAAAATTTCAAAGCCTACCGAAAAGTTGGAATAGTACAGTAAACACCCATACACCTTCACGTAGAGCCAGCCTCCAGTTATCAACATCTTGCCGCATTTATCTTACTGTATGTATACATATGTCATTTTCTGTCTGTGTATTTTTTCTGCTGAACTATTTTAAAGTTTCAGAGATATGACATTTCTTCTCAGCACTTCAACATGGGACTTCTAAGAACGAGGATACTCTTGTACTTTATACCATGGTCATGCTCAAGAAGTTTAATATTCTTACAGTAATATAATCAAATATAGAATTAATATTCAAATTTTCTAGTTGTCCCGATACCCTTTATTTTTTCCCCTCAATCAGAGATCTTATCAAAGATCATACATTTTATTTCATTTTATGGAGGTTTTTGGGTTTTTTTTGTTTTGGTTTGGTTTTTTAGATTTTATTTGAGAAAAAGCACAAGCAGAGGAAGGGGTAGAGAGAGAAGCAGTCTTCACTCTTAGCAGGGAATATATGTAGGGCTCGATCCCACGTCCCCGGAATCATGACCTGAACCAAAGGCAGACACTTAACCACCCAAATGCCCTGGGTTTTTAAAGTATCATTTAATCTAGACCTGTTACTGTTTTTTTTTTCTTCACATTGACATTTTTGAAGAATTCAGTGCCTCATAATTTGAATTTGTGATTATTCATAATTCAGGTAAAACTTTTTAGTCAGGATACTACCTACTGAAGTGATGTTCTCTCAGTCTCAGGATATCACAAGCCTGTAGAGCTACTTTTTCCCCTTTGCAGTTTATTGGTAATCTCTGGGGTCATAGAGACTGAATATCCTGTTCCCTCAACCTGTTACCCAGGGATAGAATCTTTTTCTTTTTCACAATGTCTTAGGAACAGTAGGTTTTTTTTTTTTTTAAGATTTTATTTATTTCTTCATGAGGGACACAGAGAGGCAGAGAACACAGGTAGAGGGAGAAGCAGGCTCCCTGTAGGGAGCCTGATATGGGACTGGATCCCAAGACCCCGGGATCACGCCCTGAGCCAAAAGCAGATAGATGGTTAACCACTGAGCCACCAGGTGTCCCATGAAGAGTAGATTTTAAAAACATATTTCAAAATTCCAGTTATTGGCAAATATTTAAAATTTAAGTATTTACACATTTTCTTGATGAAATACAATTGAAAGTTGGATTATAAATATATTTCCTTACAGAATTTAAACATTACCATTTCATCAAGAGAGAGCAGTTAAGATCAAGTTTCCAAAGGCAAGGAGCTGAGTTCAAATCTCGGTTTCATTCCTTCTTATATGTACAGACGACTAAGCTACAGTGTTTCTATCTGTAGAATGGGATGGTTGTGAGGATTAATAAGGTAGTATGTGTAGTGCAGTTGGAGTATTGCCCAATTCATAGTAACCACTTTGATTGGCTCCTTAAGATTTTAAGTACTAGCTTATTGTTAGGATTTTAGTAAGAGTAATATTATTTATTTAATAATCATATAGACATAATCTTTATGAAAAATTAGTGACTTCAGATTATAGAAAAAAATTAGACATTTAGTTCTTTTACTCAAATTTATATGAAAATATAATTAGTTTCTCTTTTGTTCCCAGTGCAGTTGATTTATTTTAGTTTTTATACATTTATATATGCATTTCAGTTAAAAGTGGGTATTTTGCTAAAAGTGCTTTGGAAAGCTTACGTTTGTCTTGTGTGATGCTTTGCAGTCATCCTGTAAGTACATCCTACTATGGGAAGGAGGCTCAGGCTCAAGAGACTGTACTGTTCCCCAAGATTAAAGTTAAATAATTGGATGAAAGCTTAATTTATTTAGTGATAGCTTTACAAATCCACAGCTCAAAAACACATGGTGAAGTTTGAGGATAGTAAAAACTCCTTTGTTAAACAATCTGTGTGAGGATGAAATGAAGTTATTAGCAAGTGTGAAAGTTATTAACTATTAGGATTATATCAAAAACTCTCAGAGGCCAACTGAAATTGATTCCCACTGGACAAAATATGAACAATTTGAGCATCAGAAAGGATAACTGCAGTGTATTGAAACACATTAAATATCTTTAAACCGGGGAGCTCATAATGATACAGCAGAATCATTACTAGAGTTTGTGCTGTGTCCCACATTGTATTACTCAGATACTGCATCACCAGGAGCTGACAGTGCACCTGTAGATAGATAGCTTCCAAACATCCTCAGTGCTCCACACTTTTAGGCTCAAAACTATACAGATACCATACTTCAGGCTCTGCCTAACAGTAACTTGTCAAAACTATACTTTCCCACATCTGGAAATTGTAGATTTCAGCTTTAATTTTATTGATACTATTTCCAGAGAGTTCTGATATGGTAAACTGACAAGATAATTATGCTATTTGATTTTACCAAACTGTTATTGATAGAAAGATGATGATTAGCTCCTTAAGATTTTAGAATAATGTATTTTTTTGTGTAAAGATGCCATTAAAGAAGAATTTTAATGGTTTAGCCATTGAACTTTCCCTTTATATGCATATATTTTTAAATTGAGTTCTAAATAACACTTTCAGACATGTACAAAAATATGAAAAATTCTTAAATATTTTTTGTGTTTGGTGCATATATGGCTTTGTAATGGGCTAAAAAAAAATGGAACAGAGGCATTAATGGTTACTATGATCCAGAGGAGCTGTATAACTCTAAATTTTATTCTAATGACATGGTTGAGTTTGGACCAATATGATATTTTAGACTGAATGTCTTAGAAGAAGTCAGAATTCTCAAGTTGTTGAGATTATTTGGTGTTTGTAACAGAAGAAGTTATTCACAATAATTTGTCTAAAATTCTGTGACTGGACTTGATTTGCTCACCCTGTGAAAAATTATTTAAGTTGAAAATCATTGTGTTCATCATACTTCTAGAACTGGTCATTTAGAAAAGGAAGAAATATCTACCAGATATGTTTTGAGTTTGCTGAAGTGTGGGCTGTTACATGAACCTTCCTCCAAGTCCTTCCTTGCAGAGACACAGAATACTGATGACATCCAAGGGGATAGGATGTAAATTCTACCCTGACTCCTACTGCTACAGTTGAGAGGGGAAAGGTTATCCTTAAACTTGAAGCATTTAAGTCATTTGTGATGAATTTTCCATCAGGCAGAAAAAAAGGAATGATTACCAAAGATCACACCCTTGGGATAAATATGAGGTTATAGCTAACTTCTTATTTTCCTCAGGGGTGTAATTAAACAGACTTTTACGATTAAGGTTTTCAGGCATTGAAAAATGTTTACTGGAAAAAAAATTGCTTCAGCTAGAGACATGATCAATCAGATACCGCTTACTGACTTTATTAAAGCTGTGTGTTTGTCATGAACTGCTTTCAGCATCTGTTTGACTCAGGGCATATCAACTTTAAAAGGAAGGTTGAAAAATAAAGACAGTTACATATTTCTAAAGGGCCCAGATCCTAAATGATTCTGATTAGGCATACTTTCATAAATGAGAACTTAGGATGTTGCTGACACTGTAGGTGTTCATGCTTAGGTCTGGTTTTAGCTTGGGAATTTTAACAAATATTAAGATTGAGCTTCTAATCTTGGCTTTACCAGTATTTGGCCTTAAGTCACTTAACTTTTCTGTCCCCCTTCCTTTTTTAAATATTAAAATGAAACTAGATACTAACTAGGGAGGTCTACAGCCCTTCTAGTTTTAAAATTACCTGATTGAGGGTACCTGGGTCACTCAGTTAAGTGTCTGCCTTTGGCTCAGATCATGATCCCAGGGTCCTAAGATCGAGCCTTGCGTTGGGCTCCCTGCTCAGCAGGGAGTCTGTTCCTCCCTCTCCCTCTGCTGCTCCCCGTTTGTGCTCTCTCTCTCTCTCTTTCTCAAATAAAATCTGGGGAAAAAATTATCTATTTTAAGAAATACAGCTTGACACATTCAGTTTAATTGAATAAGTATTCGAATAAGTATTTATTGGGAATTGAGTCCACATATGAATTCTACATAGGCACAAGGAATGCAGAGAAGTGATGTCCTCCCAGCCCCCTGGAAACTCCCAAACTGAAACTGAAGAGGGACCTGGGTGTGGGGCAGGGTTTGCAGAAGTAAGAGAAGCAGCTTGTAAACAGACAACTCTAAGAGATGATATTGTTCTAGAAAAGACTTCTGCAGAAATGCAGATAACCACTAAAGACATCAACCCTGCACCTCCCAATCTAAAATAAGGGTCCCTATTATACTGCTTGAAGTGCTTTTTCATCATAGCACTTGTCACACTTCGTAATGGTATGTTTCTGTGTGATTATTTTCTTAAAGTCCCCTTCCTTTCTAGACTAGAAGGTCCCTGAGAACTGAAACTGGCAAGTTACTGTTCACCGTGGTGTGCACAGGACCTTAGCAGAGAGTCTGGGAGACGATAGACATTTATTAAGTACCCATTGACTTGCAGGAAAGAGAGTGCAGGGGATGATTCTGCCTGAGAGGGGGAGTCCAAGGAGAGCTTGGGAGAGAAAGAGGCAGCATTTAGGTTCACAGGAAGCATTTAGACCCAAGTGAGTAGTAAGCCTGATGCCTGGATGTGAGTGCCCTGGTGTGAGTGTGCCCAGGAAAGAGAGTATAGGCTGACAACACATCTTGTGCCATACACTCAAGGTGCCTGGTCTGTCTAAGCCAGGGAGCAAGAAGTCTAGGATTCTGTGCAGGCTAATAAACATGTGAGCATAGTATGATTATGCAAACATATGTGTGTTCTCCTGTCATTAATAAAATCCAAACTCATTTAAAAGCATTCATGAATTTGTACTGCTTTTTATCTTACACAGTTTCTCATCAGCCATTAACTAAAATCACAACAGTATCTTTAAAAGGCCTGTGATCTTTTTTTTTTTTTTGCCTGTGACTTTTTTTTTTTTTTTTTAACTTTAAAAAGGGATTATCTGAGCAGCCCAGGTGGCTCAGTGGTTTAGCGCCACCTTCAGTCCAGGGCGTGATCCTGGAGACCCGGGATCGAGTCCCACGTTGGGCTCCCTGCATGGAGCCTGCTTCTCCTTCTGCCTGTGTCTCTGCCTCTCTTGGTCTCTCATGAATAAATAAAACTTTAAGAAATCTTTAAAAAAAATAAAAAAGGATTATCTATACTTTACTATAGATATTGGAGAGCCTGTAAGGGGTTTTAAGCAGAACGATGACACAGTCCATTCTCTGTTGGCAGTAGGAGGGTGGATGGATTCAGTGCAGGAGAACTTGGAGTCTGCCGGTTGCTGTGGTCCAGCTGAGGACGTCTCTGCCTCAGGCAGGGGCAGAGCCCATGACACTCCCTGCCACTTTGCAAGCAAAAGCCTCAAACTTGACAAAGCAAACACCTAATCTGATTCTTCTTCCTAGTACAGGGAAGGCCAGATTTAATACACAGACACAGACACGCACACATGCACAAATATTCATGAATATTTGTGAATATCTAATCTTTAACAGAAATTAAACAGCTTTGGGTTTTACATTTTCATTTTCTCTTATTGTCTTTGTCTTTGTCTTTCATTCTCTTTTTTTCTTCATCCTTTTCAACTTATGACCCTTCAGTTTGAAATTAAATTTGGGCTGTAAGTTGACTCCCTGAATCTTTTCTTCACAAGCCTTCTTTGTATTTTCTAGAAGAAAAAAGATTAACCCAGGGTTTCCAAAATAAAAGCAAAGATTGTGATTAAAACTGAATTGGAATCTTTATTCTCTATTATTTGCTAATAGTAAAATAAATAGCCCAGTCTTAAGGAAGCTTTAACATAAGTCCCGGAGCCTTTGCAAACCCTTGGATTTTAATTAAAGAAACACAGAATACCATCACTTTCTGTTTGTCAGTGGAAAAAATATGTATTTTTAAATTTTCAAAGCTTAGCCTAGCAGCACATGGAGTACATCTGTTGGCTCTCAGAATTTGGGGAACACAAATGGATTCAGATGTTTAGGCCCTTTGTCTTCACTGGTCTCTGCTCACCTCGCCAACTGAGCGTGGCACAATCCAAACACAGTTTCTGAAAACAGAGCAGCTAGAGTTACTTCTCAAGCACTCTCTTGGGGACTGATAAAGTCAATCTCTGTTTATGTAATGAAATCAGGGAGCAAGGGGTCTGCTGTAGTACTTTGTGGATGGGATTGCACTGGTGTTGTCTTTCAGGGAAATGACTGGATTTAATAAGCCCTTGTTCTTACTTTCTCTGGAGGTACAGCCCACTCTAATGGATTATTTTGAACTATTTTTGTTGATGTAGTTTTAGAGCTTTTCTTTAAGCAATTGGTTTTAGTAAAATCAATAGGTTTATCGTGGAAAAGTTGAGATACTGGTATCAACTTTACCTGATAAAGACTTTTAAATGTCTGGTAAATCTTTCTTCTTTGTTCAGTGCTACTGGGGTTTACTCTGTGTGTGTGTATGCGTACGTGTGTGCGCGCACACACGTGTGTGTGCGTGTGTGTGTGTATTTAAATAATACTGTCTTTTTAGTGTTCTTACATTTTAATTTAACTTGAACTTTTAAAATAAACTGTGCTGGTTTATCCTCTCCTCAAATACTCGCGAAATCCTTCGTATTTTTCAAAATATTTATAAAGTATTCTTGAGAGTAAAATCTCATAAAGATCTTTGCTTGGGGACCAGAGTTCAAAGGAAAGTCCGTTTGGTTTTAATTTGAAAACTGTAAAAACAAAATACCCTCAAAATGGCAGGGTGTGAATTGGTAACTTCAATTTTATTGCAATCTGCCAAGCCCATCCCCAGATGTTTCCAATTAAAAACCAAGAATGCTAACTTGGGTGAATATCATATGAAAGCATTTCTTTACTTTTCTCTGATTTTTTTTCTGAGAAAAATAAGTCTCAAATCCTTTAACTCTTATTAAAGAAATAACTTCTCATTTGCATGTTTAAACTCAATATAAAGACAAATGTAATATTATTCAAAGAGAATTTTTATATGTCAGATTTGCAAACATTTGCAGTCCTGAATGCACATGAGTTCATATATATCTTCTTATAAAGGCCAAAAAAAAAAAAAAGGCTTTTAAGTGATGTTGGAGCCCTTTAGAAATTAGAATCCTTTATTTCTGGGTTCGCTATAATCAAAGAATAGACCTTTTAATACTGTACATTTATTTAAAAAGGGGTAGTTAGTGTTAAGCTATTATTTTTTACTATACATTCAATAGTAAGAAGTGCTTCTGTAGGGATCTAAGAAGATGTAAAAACATAAAGCAGAATGTAATTTTGAAATTGTCAATTTCATGACATTTCTCCAGATAATACCACGTTACAGTAGGATCCATTCATGAACTTCAAAGTTACTTCGAATATATCGTTCTGTATTAAGAAGAAAGATATATGCTGGTAATAAATTTGAATTTATGGAAATGGGCATTTGTTCAGAGAAAAGATGGAGCTAGCCTTTATAACTAACCTAACATTTTGAAAGGAAAGCTGAAGAGACATTTATTTTTGAAGTGTCCACAAATCACACACAGGATCACTTACTAATCTGTGGAGCTGAAACGGTTGTTTCCCATTTCATTTCCTATTTGGTGAAATTATGACGGACACGTATTTGGGAGCTCAGGAGGGAGACGGCCATGTAAGTCTTGGATCTATTTGTGCTTTTGGTAAGTGCCCAACTTTTTTTTTCCAAACATGGTGCTACTCAGGCTGACACGCTACAGAAGATACCTCTGGTTGAGAAAGCTGGTTGTCTCATCCTTGTGTTTGACCAGCAGCTTGTGTATAGTCCTCATTCTTCCAAGTATCACAGCCATGTTGCAGCTCTTTCGTGCTTCCCCGGCACCTTGCGCCAGCTCCCCTGCATTTACCCCTGGCTACCATAGTTACTGAAACACGGCTTCCCTTTTCCCCCAGCAGATCGTGAGTGCGTCACAAGGCTCATTCCATCCTTTCATCTTTGATGATGAGTGAAGTCTGTGCCTTTTGAACTGAGTTGTGATTTTTAAGGTTTTTGGAACTTACTTTGAAAATCCTTTAAAAATATTTTAAAATTTAGGTATAGAAGGAGGACGGGAATCATAAGTTTAGTTCTAAGTTCATTACCAGAACCGTTGAATTAGATCACTACCATTACCTGATCTTACTGTTTCATTTGCACAATAAAAATGGTGTCTGTTTTCATTACCTTTGTCATTTATTCTGAGATTGAGCTCCTGTGACGTGCAGAATCATGAAGACTATGTTTTTTTTTTTTTTTAAGATTTTATTTATTTGAGAGAGGGAGAGCACAGCAGGTGGGGGGAAGACAAAGAGCGAGGGAGAAGCAGGACTGCCTGCTGAGTGGGAAGCCTGACATTGGGGCTCAATCCCAGGACCCCGGGATCATGACCTGAGCCAAAGTCAGCTGCTCGGGGCACCCCATGAAGCTATGTTCTTAAATGCTGAGAGGGCTGATTGTCCTTGTTCCTTGTCATCACCAAAGTGACACTGCTGAACTCTGGGTAGATGAAGAGGCTTTCTCTCAAGTCATGTTTCCTCCTCCTCTTCTAAAATGAAACTTAGTATGAAAAGCTATGCATTTCTCCAAAAGAAAGTGTGTGCCAATGAAATAAAGAAAGGAATATTTTCAGCTTTGAGAGGGGGAAAAAAACTAAATTGGCATCAGTAGTTTCTAACCTTCTTGAGTATGAGAACTTTTTAATTTCAGTAACTCTTCCAGATCCTGCCATGATAATGTACTTTGAGTTTGAGTCTTCAGTGATAAATCACAGCATTCCCAAGGTTGGGAACTGTTCCTATACAGTAGAAAGGAAGTGGAGCTGCATCATAAATAAGGGTTCAGCAAACACTGGTGGATCCGTGCATGCCATGTTAATGTGCAAGAAGACGTATTTAAGTGACCTCCACTGTGTTTAGGGAGGGAAGTAGAAGAGGCATGGGCCCAGTGTCCTGCATTCATTGTTTGTTCATCCAACAGTTATTTACTGAGCGGATTTGGGGATATGTCAGTAAACAAATCAGACTAAAACTCCTAACCCTTTGTTCTAGCAGTGAGTTTCCTGTAGATCTAATAAATAAGTAAATTAACAAGAGTGTTAGAAGGTGGCAAGTCTTATGGAAGAAAAATAGGGGGGATAGGTGGGGTTCGCTGAGATGACATTTCAGCAAAAACTTAAAAGTGGTTGACAGTCCCAGGAATATCTGTAGGACCAGAAGAGAAAACAGTCAGAAGCCCTGAAGCGGGAGCAGGCTTGATGTGTTCTGGGAGCAACAGTGTGGCCAGGGTGGAATGACGAAGAGGGAAAAAGTCCTGGAAGACAAGCTAGAAAGGTAACAGGGGCCACGTTCTAGGGCCTTGTAGGCTGTGTTGTGGCTTTGGGTTTTACTCTGCCTCTAATAGAAGTGTGGCAATGTAAACAAATACTCCATTTTAAAATGAATTGCCGGTAGATTTAATGGTTGCCAGGGACTTGCAGGGAGAGGGCTTGGGAAGTGACTACTAATGGGTACGGGGCTTTTTTTTTTTTTTTTTAGAATGATAAAAATATTATGGAATTAGGTAGTCATGTTGATTGGGTAACCTTGCAAAATATACATAAACACAATGGAATTGTACACTTTAAAAAGGTGAATCTTAAGATATGTGAATTGCGTCTCAAAAAAATGACCAAAAAAAGGATTGATTGCCATGGCTTGCTAGAACCTTTTTTTTTTTTTTTTTGCCCTTCCTCCATCTACTTAATGTTGCTTTTGCCTTCAAAGATCCAGGTTTCTAACTAGTTATACCTTAACTTAAGGGAAAGTCTCTTAGTGTTGTTGGGTGTGTTTTCATTAGAAATAAAGAATGTTAATCTATTTTAAAGTATCCTTGCCAAAATTGTTAATGATTGTGAAATCAGATTTTTCCAGATACTTAACCCTTTTTATATGCTCTTTATATACCTGTGTCACTTTTATTTGGTAAGAAATGAAAGCAAGATGTTTTTAACCTCTAGTTATCAAAATGGATGTAATATTTAATTTGAATTTTGATTAGTATGTTTTGCTTAACTAAGCTAGTCTCCTTATAGTTTATTTTGTGATTCTTTTATAGGGTAGAAAATTAGATCAATATGATAATGTTCTTCAAATTATGGTCTAAAGCATGCAAGTGAAAGGAATGCCTGTTCATTCCATTGACCAAAAACCAAAATTGTATGATCTCCTTTTCCAGAAGAAGCAGTTATTTTTAAAGGAAATCGAGCAGGAAATGTATTTAGCTAGTTTTTTTCCCCCTACTGTTTTCGATTTAACTTTGGAATTTCCTTGAATTTCAATCTATGACAACCCAGTAAAATCGATGGAAATATTATGACCATGTTTTAATTTATTCTCTTTTTTTTGGTGGGAGTATAAGTATAATTTAGGTTTTACAAGTAGTCTAAGTAGTTTTCTTTAAACAAAGTGATATCAGGGAATAAAATCATTAAATTGAATACTGAATATTGCTGAGCATTCTGAGCAACATATTCACCCTTCTTTGACAACTCAAAATGTAGAGGCACTTAGTTGTTGGTTGTTTTTCCTCTTGTTTTCCAGTCCAGAACAGTTCGTAAACAGCTACAGGAGTTATAACAGCTGGTGAAGCCGTAGCTCCCAGAGGTTGCTGAACATATTTCCCTTTAAGGACTTTGAATGGAGTGGTTATCCCTTCCCAGAAATACATAATTAATAGTAAGGAATAGGCATTCCATCTTCTAATTTTAGGCTTTTTAGAAGATCGATTTTACCTTTCCCAGGCTTCTTAATCTTGAACTGTATCATCCTCCCCCGGGGCTTCCCCTCTTGAAATAGGTGCCTTTGCTTGGTAACATTTCATGGGGTGCTGTCCTTTGGGGGGGGGGGTTGAGATGGTGTGTGGAGTCTGAAGCTTATCTTCTAAAACTATAGATCCAGTTGCAAGAACGCCCAAAAAAATTGTAAGATAAGCCCTGTCAGACCAATTACATTTTCAAAATTTTGAGTACTTGAGAAATCTATGGTAACTCTGATTTCTTCTTATTTACAAAGAGTCAGCACCCTAGGAAAGAATTAATCTGCTTTTACCTCATTGTTCCAGTATGAATGAATGTACTTAGAGGTTGATTAAATATTTTTTCTTCTGACTACAGGGAAAGTATGTCCAAATCCTTAAGTAATTACATTCTTAGCACAGACATTTCTCATTTTCTTACATTGGCTGCAAAGGCAGGGTAGATTTCAAGCCCCTGCGTTTTTCATTTGTGTGGTGGCGACTTTAAATTGAGCCTTAAGCACTTTGGTCTCCTAACGCTCAACCAGCTAATGTTAGAAATGTAAGAAAGCATAACATTTCAGAGTGGTTTATTTCATGAAACTTTTTGTATTCTTTGGTGGCCTGAGAGAATATTTGATATGAAACACTGAGATAAGCCTATACTTTGGAGAAAAATAATGTTTTAATCTAATCTTAAGAACTTGATTTCAGATGATGAGCATAAATTAAAAGTGTATACATTTGTGACTTTTCAGTGAGATAAATGAAGTATTTAAATAGTTAAAAAGGGACACCTGTGTGGCTTAGTGGTTGAGTGGCTGCCTTTTGCTCTGGTCATTATCCTAGGATCTAGTCCCACATCAGGCTCCCCACAGGGAGCCTACTTCTCGCTCTGCCTACATCTCTGTCTCTCTCTGTGTGTCTCTCATGAATAAATAAATAAAATCTTAAAAAATATATAGAGTTAAAAAGAGGGGTGCCTGGGTGGCTCAGTCGGTCAAGCGTCTGCCTTCAGCTCAGGTCATGATCCCAGAGTCCTGGGATTAAGCCCTGCATCAGGCTTCCTGCTTGGTGGGGGGCCTGCTTCTCCCTCTCCCTCTGCCCCCCTACTCATGCTTGCTCTATCTCTAGTGCTTTCTTTCTCTCTTTCAAATAAATAAATAATCTTTAAAAAATAGTTTAAAAGAAAGTCTCTGACCCACTGTTATGAACAAGTATTGCCTGAAAAGAATATTGTGAAAATTTAGGAACTTTGAACTACTGTACACAGTTATACTTTCTCCTTCTTCTTCTTCTTCTTCTTCTTCATTCATTCATTCATTCATTCATTATTTATTTATTTATTTATTTAAGAGAGAGGGGTTGAGGTGGGAGGGAAGAGGGAAAAAGAGTCTCAGACAGACTCCATGCTTAGTGAGTGAGCCCAACTCGGGGCTTGATGTTATGACCCTGAGATCATGATCTGAGCTGAAATCAGGAGTCAGACACTTAACCAACTGAGGTACCCAGGCACCCTCTTGCTATGTTCTTATGTTCGCTTTATCTTTGTCCAGGTCCGTCACTGCCAGTAGATCGTGAGTTATCTAGAGGCATGCATTTTTTTTAATTTTTAGACTTTATTTATTCATTCCTGAGAGACACAGAAAGAGAGGTAGAGACATAGGCAGAGGGAGAAGCACGCTCCCTCTGGGGAGCCTGAAGTGGAACCCGATCCCAGGACCCCGGGATCATGACGTGAGCTGAAGGCAGACGTTCAACCACTGAGCCACCCAGGTGCCCCTAGAGGCATGCGTTTATTTGTTCATCATTTTATTCCTAGCATCTAGTGTCTGTTGCGTAGTGAGGATTCGTTTCCTGTTGAGTGACTGAATATTTTTGAATGTCAGCGTCATTGCTAAATTCAGGCACTGGGTTCAGGTGTCTGTGGATGAATCTGCCTATCTGCATGGAATCTGTTTAATCCTTTAAAGACTTCTAAGGTGGACATTTGTGCCTGCTTCTCCCTCTGCCTGTCTCTGCTTCCCCCCCCCCCACCCCATTTCTCATGAATACATAAATAAAATTAAAAAAAAAAAAAGACTTCTAAGGTGATGCTTGACTACCTTCCCCCACCTTGCCCCCAAGTATTTGATCTGTGCATTTTAGCCAGTCATCATTCAGTTCTCCCTTAAATTAGAAAATGGTATCAACTGTATGTTTTGGGTTGCTTTTAACCTAAGATGATACATATATATTCTTTTTACTAACATTCTTGGGATTCTCTGCTTTTATGTCCTGCCATCACAATAGACAAAATACACTGTAACATTTTTATTAGTTTCCTTGTTCATAATGATAATATTTTTGTACTAAGTACAGAATTTTATTTTTAAGATTTTATTTAAGTAATGTCTATACCTTTTTTAAGTCTATACCTATTTTTAAGATTTTATTTAATGTCTATACCTTAATGTACTATATACATTAAGTAATGTATATACTTTATTTAAGTAATGTCTATATGGGGTATTAGATCATGAGGCTTAAACTCATGATCCTGAGATTGAGTTGCATACTAAGTCAGCCAGATGCCCCCTAAGTACAGAATTATAGAAAAATTAAGCAGAAAGAGCCAGAAGATTCTGCAAATGAAGAGCAGTGATAGAGGGATGGTTAGATCTACTAGAAATTAAATATAATATCAAGCTTTAATAGTTAAAACTGTGTGGCACTGACACATGAATAGACAGATCAGTATATCAAAATAAATAGAAAGTGCTGAAAGAGATCTAAATGTGTATGGAAATTTAGTAAGTTATCAAAAAGACATTTAAATCAGTGGGGGAAAAACGATGGTTCTAAAATGATATGAGGCCACTTGGTAACATCTGAAAGAAATTAGGTTAGATCCTTTTCTTATACCTTACACCAAAATAAATTCCAGATGGAGCATAAATGTAAATGTAAAATTATGAAACCATAAAAGTACTAGAGAAAACATGTAAATGTTTTTATAATATTTGGGTGATAGTGACTTTTAAAAATTATATTGCAAAACTCAGACACCATTTAAAATAGTGATGAATTTGACCACTTATCAGATTTCTACATGGTGAAAGAAAATGGCATACAGAGTCAAAAGACCCATAAACTAGAAAGTACAACATATTTTGCAAACAGTGAATTTACTTACTATATAAAGAGTTTTTCAAATAATAAGACCAGAAATCTAACAACAGAGTGGGCCAACATTATGGAAAAGGAAATACAAATTGCTTTAAACGTATGGAAAGCTTTGTGATGCAAATAAAAACGACAGTGAAATGCCATTTCTCAGATTGGCAGAGATTGAAAGTTTCTATTGTATACTGTGTTGGTAAGGATGTGGGGAAACGAACACTTCTGTCCATATGTTGCTAATGGAAATGTAAAATGGCACAACTTCTATGGAAAATAGTTTTATGCTATAAAATGTAAAAACCCTGACATGCATCAATTCCAATTCAAGGAATTTATCCTAGACATAGCCACAAATGATACATGTCCAAGAATATTTATATTTTCCCAAATGGTTATACCATTTTAAACCTGCAGTATCCGTGTTCTGCATAATCCAAATCCTTGCCAAAACTTGTTATTCAGTCTTTTTAATGTTAGCCATTCTAGTAGGTGTGCAGTGATATGTTACTGCTTCAATTTGCGTTTCTGTAACTGATATTGAATATATTTTCAGGTGCTTATTAGGCACTTATGTATATTCATCTATATTTGGTGCCTTTTTTACAAAAATGAATTTTTTATTCTTGAGCTAAGTTTTTTTTATGTGTTTTGGACACAGATCTTTTTTCCAGTATATGTTTTGTTAATATTTCCTATTAGTCTTGGCTTGCCCATTTATTTTCTTAAAAATTTTTTGAAAAACAGTATATAATTTTCATGAAGCCCAGTTCATCGTAGTTTGTGGTGTTTTGTTGTTGTTGTTGTTATGGTTAATGCTTTTTTATAATAGCTAACACTGAGAAATCTTTGTATACTCCAAGGTGAAGAAAATGTACTCCTTTTTTTCCTCTGTAAAAGTTTTATATCTTTACCTTTTATACTACTAAGCTTTCTTCCCCTCATCAGATTTTCAAAATGGTCTATAATCCAAAATGAAAATAAAGAAGATTTAAATGCATTGCTTTTCTTATTTGTCTTTTAAGATTTTATTTATTTATTCATAAGACACAGAAAGAGGCAGAGATATAGGCAGAGGGAGAACCAGGCTCCCTGCCGGGAGCCCAATTCAGGACTCCATCTCAGGACCCCGGGATCACACCCTGAACCGAAGGCAGATGCTCAACCATTGAGCCACCCAGGTGTCCCTAAACGCATTGCTTTAGACTGTTTTTCAGATTTGTCAATATGGTCAGCATCACATCAAGCTGCTGCTTTCTTTCCACCAAGAAAACAGTTTCTGAATTAATGGAGAGAATGATGTTGCTTTTGATAAGATAGACTTCATTGAATACCAGGCTTCACTGCACCTACTAATTGTGAATCCATCTTTAACAAGTCCTATGTTAGGTCCAATTTTCATGTTGGGTGAGTACATGGGCTGCCTGGAGCTGCCCCTTAGTGGTGGCCTTTTCAGCTCCAGGGCCGTGAGGCAGCAGCAATGCTGTGAACAGTCTGGGAAGGTCTAGGTCAGGCACCTGAGTTCTAGTCTCCCTCCTGTCATGCTTTCTCCCTTAGCCAGTAAGCATTCCCATCTCATCTCGAATATAGCCTGAAACATGAATTTTGAGGCCTCATAGAATCTGTCCCAACCCGCCTTTCCATTTCTGTAGTACCCCGCTACTTCCTGTTCCTCAGGGTGATCTTATACCAGGCCCCACTCTGCGTCCTCATTTATCCTGTTCCCTTCCTCTAGAGTGTTCTCATTCCTTTTCATCCTGCCCTAGACTTAACTCCAGTCATCTGTTAAATCCCCAATAAAACTCCACATCCCCCTTGACCTCTCTCCCAGCCTCTCCCGCAGGAGCTGGTTTGCACACACTTTCCTCATGTACACTCTTCCCCCATTTGCTTGCGGACTTCTGGATGCTTCGAGTGCTGGGAGGGTGTGGTGTTCCTTGTATATCTGAATGAGGCTTCCTATAGTGACCTGCACATAGCAGGCAGTTTACAGAGTGCCTGTCTGATGTAAAGGTATGTAACAGTGTTGGGTCTGTGGCAGCAATATTCTTTGTAAAGGGTTTTTGCACTAGATTGTGTTTTTCAAACTCTGAGGCTGTGACCCACTTGCCGTCTGTAAAAGCAGTATTTATGGTTCAATTGCATCATATAAAAAAAATGAAATGGAGTAGGATAGGAAGTAAAAGATTACATAACACGGGTAAACATTTTATAGTAAAAAGTTGTTTCTACTTCTATATTTGCAGTAATGTTTATTACTAGGTTATGATGTAAAGTGTATTTCTTACTGTGCATTGTGCTAGACAGAATTGGAAAACACCATACTGGATTTTAACCTCCATCATAAATTTTGAAATTCAGAATTTTAGAGAAGAGATACTTAAAATTTTAATTAACTTTGATACTTCTGAAAATTTTCACTGAATGATTTCACTTAATTTGTGCCATCTCCTGTTGATTATCTACCAAATTACCTATAGGCAAAGGATTTTTTTCTTTAGTAGCTAGTGTATAGTCTTTGTTTTATATTTGGGGTATATAATTGGATTATAAATTATAAATCATTTTTGCTAAAATGACATTTTTGAAGAAACTTGAGAGTGTTATTATCTTAGAGGTTTACCTATAATTTCTGTAATTTTTTTTTAAACTTTATTTACATTTACCAGTTTAGATTGTTCGTGGAAGTTTCTTGACAAAACAGTACTTTTTAATACATTAGCATGGAATGATTATTACCAACTGAGTCTACAAATGAAAACATCCTAAAATTCCATTTTGGAAAAGAAGTTTGCTCCTGATGTAAATTGTAATGTTGTCATACGTGAAAAGACATTTCACTTTGATTTCAAAACTGGGTATTCTCTGCAATCAGCTCAGCAAGGATTGTATATTAAGTATTTTTTCCAAAAGAAAGTAGAAACTCGAATCTTCCAGATAGTGATGCATCGCAAATAGTGATGCATTACTGTTAGAGAGTTTTTGAATCAAATGTGCATCTTGAGATGGCAAAGCAGTTCCTAGAGTTGCTTAGTGTTTACAGGAAAGCTGTTTCTGGTTGACTTTGTTTAAATTGGTCATTAAAATCTTTCCTAGAACTCTGGAGCCTTGTAACCAGGAGGTTACTATGTTTTTAATGTCTCTGTTTTTTTTTTTTCTTCACTTCTCTTTAGGGTCAGTATAGACCTTCTGATTTGTTGTGTCCTGAGACGTATGTTTGGGTGCCCATTGAGCAGTGCCTGTCTTCACTTGAGAACTCAAAGTACTGCCGTTTCAACCAGGACCCAGAAGCAGGTATGTTCAGAGCAGAGCTCTGCTGGGAATCATTGACAATGTTTTTGGGTTCCATGTGTGTGGCTTTGGCTCTTCATAAGGTCCGGTGGTTCTTTATTTATTGTAGAATATGCATGAGTGTGTGCATGTGTGGTGTGTGTATGCGTAAGACAGGGAGATACCAAGTGTGCATGCACTTGGTATCACCCTCACTTTTGGAAATAAATGCAGAAACCTTATGTGCTTCTGCTCCTTACTTACCCATCTTCTTCTGTTATTAGTTGTTAAATGCTTCGAGGGCTGATAACCACTTTCCATTTCTCTTGTTCCCAATGCATAAGAATTGTTCACTAGATGGTTTAGTTGAAGTAAAGAAGATAGAAATACTGACCACTTGGGCTGAATAAAGTTGTGGAATGGCTTCCTGAGAGCCAACAGGATGGAATGGGTTTTGTGACAATACTTTCTTATTCTTTTGTGTATGTGTGTGTGTGTGAGAGAGAGAGAATACTTTCTTGACTTTCTTACATTTCTGATGCTTCTCCTTCTCTGTCCCTCCTTCCCCCTCCTGTGCAGTCCAGGCCCAGCCATATTTGATCTCCATATTGCCCATATGGATACTCTGTGCACTAGTAGTAGGCACAGACTAAAAGTATAGCCACAGGCCCAGACTTCCTGTATTTGCCTCCTGGCTCCATCATCAGCCTGTAAATTTTGTGCCCTTAGGCAGTTTCATCATCTTCCTGGCCTCAGATTCCTGACCTTCAAAATTAAGGTAATAATAGAACGTACCTTATTGAGCGGTAATGAGGATCAAAAGAAGATAAACATGCTGAGAATAGCCCCGTATTATTGCTGAGTTGGTGGTTACTAGGCAGATTAGCATGCTGTGTCTCGTACACTGTGCCACAGACTTTTGTCTGCATCTGCCTTTATTTGATCTGATTCCTGTCTCCAAAAAAATGTGCAATTCTATTCACCTCCCTTTTGTCTAGATCCCCCCTCAGTTTATAGCAGTCCGCCTCCACAGCCCTCCCTGCATTCCACTGTGGCTTTGTTCATCAC
Organism: Vulpes lagopus; assembly: GCF_018345385.1. NCBI lineage: Eukaryota > Metazoa > Chordata > Mammalia > Carnivora > Canidae > Vulpes > Vulpes lagopus. The sequence continues at coordinate 9,708,447 of NC_054825.1, forward strand.
GTGTGAGTTGTGATACTCTCGTGATGGATTGCATCAAGTTCCTGTGTGTGGTTTTCCTCAGACTGAAGTTCCCGGGTGTTCCCCTGCGTGCTTCACTGGGTTCTGAGTCCTCCCAGCCCACCAGAGGAGATGCCTGATGTACAATTAGGAATAAAATATTTTTTATCTAGTCATCTGTGGTCTCATCTTGGAAAGAAATCAGAAAAGAGAAGTGGGAAAGGCCAGGAGAGGGGAAGAGAATAAATGGAAAAATCAAATAGGACAAAAGGGACAAGAAAAGAAATGCAGTAATTTCTTCTGTTCTAGGATGTACATTTTTTTCCTCCACAAATCAGGTTTTTTTTTCTTTCATGTTACATTGTATTTTGATACATCCTTGAAAAGCTGTTATGAATCAAGAGTGGACACTTCTCACACATGACGATAGTTTAGAATCTGATGAAGATGTGGCCCTAGGGACCCACTTGACTCATATGCCAGGCTCCCCAAGATCACCCCCAGGTTTCCTAGATATTTAGGTTCATAGGACAACTATGGCTTTATAGTTCTTGCACCTTCAATTGTTAATTAGAATTTCATTATTTATAAGTAAAATTACACCTGACTGATCAAACAGATATGTTGCTTAAAAACAGACATTGAATTTGTCAATTAGTGTTTGAGTCAGGCTCAAAGCAAAAAGCAATATTAAGTAGTTTGGAGAAAAACACATACTTTAATCCACTGTCCCCTCATAAATTTTTTTCCCCTTTTTGCAAATTTTCTCAAGGGCAGCTCAGAACCATTCCCTTATGGTGAAAACTTTTAACCATCTTCACTGCATTATTTCATGTTCACATACAAAAATGTCTAAGTTCCTTCCAACTAAATAATATGATTGTGAATTGGTTTCTGACTCCCAAACTTAAGACACGGTTGCACCTTCCTCCTTTTCTTTCCTTTTTGATCTATTTTAAAGGTTTCTTCTTTTGTATAATACCTGGAAATTTAGGCTATCACAAGCTCTCTCTCCTTGTTTTATAAAGTTGAAAAGATAATTGAATAATTTCCATGTATTGAAGGGACATTTGAGTAAAGATTCATTCATGTTAATAGGTTCTAAATTCATTTCCAAAGTAAGCACAAATGAGCATTTCATGGCAAAACTTGAAGTCTCATGTTAGCAGTATGACACTGATGAGTGAAGAGTACATAGCAAGTTCTCCTTCTGTAATCTATTAAATTACATTTCTTATGGCACAAGCTTTAGCTCTTAATATTCATTGTTTAGAATTCATTGACAAAAGTCAGAGGAGTAAATTCCAAGAGTAGTGCTTCAAAGAAAAGGAAGATACTTTTCCACATGCTGAATCTTTGGAAATTTCAAGGGAACACCATACAGTTTTATCAGTATTGAATATCACAGTCCAGACACTATTTGAAATCAGACTTCTATCCTGTGGTTTTAGGAAATTAAAATGCAGTTACATGCTGGAATGTATTGAGCATGCTGTGAAACATTGTCATTTGAGATTTAAATGGCAATCGTGAGAAACTACTCTCTTCTCTTGGGCCAGTTTTACTTTTACGTGACCCAAACTCTGACTCACACAAAATACAGAGCTTAATATGGACACCATGGTTAGTCGGCATGGTGCTTTTTTTTTTTTTTTTTTCCTCCACTAAATCGTGTTTCTCCTCCCAGCTGTTCAGTAGTTAAGTTTCTCTGGAGAAGGCACAGCTGATCACCACAGGTCTTTGTAAAACAGAGCTTGGCTACAAGGTGCATCAGGGCCACTTGTAAGAAAAATCACATTTCTCTCTATTCTGTATTGGTGTAAGCTTCTGGAAATCCTATTCCCCCCTGCCCTCGACCTCCCACTCCTCCACATCCCACATTTTGGAGGTTTGGGTTATATGGTTATTTGCTTAACTAGGAAATCTGCATAACGGTAAAAACCTGTTGTATTCGCTGCTTTTATGTATGGTGGGGGGAGGGCCTGACAAACTGAAGTAACTTGAAAAACTCTTAAGACGTCTTTTTGTTCATAAATAGGTCCTTTGTTTTTGAATTCAGGACCTTTGCTGACTATAAAGAAAGGATTTTAGAAGTTTCTCACATAATTTTTAAGTAACAGTCTATTAGATTGCTTATTGAATTGATAGTTGAATATGTATAGAATTCCAAAATTCTTCGATGCAGTTACATTTTGCTTTTCTTGTTTAAATTATCTTTTAAAAATATTTACTGGGAACAGTAGAAGATATATCCAAATCCATAAAACCACTGGTAAGAAATTGAAATGACCGTATTGTGTCTCTGTACAGCAGTAATCACTATCATTGTTTTCATGCTCTCCATCTGATCTTTTTTTTCTGCATATATCTGTGTACATTTTTTAAAAACAGAGCAAGAATCATGCTTCACACTTTTGTTTTTTTCTTTTGCTGAATGCTCTGTGTTGCTTCTTCCTTTTTAGTAAGGTAAAAAACTACTTGACCAGTGATTTGGGGATTCATCGGACAAATGCCACTACTTGGGTGATAGGCAGTGTCTAAACACAGATATTTACAAGCGGCATTGACAGAGTAAACCAGATGTTTTGGTTTTAGAACCATGATAAATTATAATTTGATTTGACTCTTAATGTTATACAGGTGTTGTACTATTTATTATTGGTAGTAAAAATCCTTTCGGTTTCAGATTTATAACAATTGACAGCTTCACTGAGCATATGTTATTTGTCATTACTATCCTCTGGTTCCTCCTGGTTGACCTCAATTGATCCTCAGGACATGATGGAATGTTTCATCATTGGCCCCCTCAGATATCATTTATTGTGAAAAATATGAGTGAATACTTGTTTCTAATCAGAGATTTAAAATAATTTTAGTCCAGATATTGCTCTCTCATTTTTATGAGTACTTATTTTTAGTATTGATTTCAAAGGAGTTAATTAGAATAGTCTTTATTTCTGTCTTGATAATAACAGCAGCATAGACATTTTACCACAGATTGGTCTAGATTTCACTCCCTCTTTTCCATACAAACTTTGAAATATTTGTAAGAAATTTCTGAATTTGTCTAAGTCATAATATTAGTAAAGATATTGAATTTAAATTTGCTGTAAAAATAATAGAACCTAATTTGTCTTAGTACTTTATGCATTTACCCAGGTTAGAGAATTTCTAGGACATTTACCTCTTTCCAGACAGTTTTATGAAAATCCAGTGTAAGGAGCTTTCTTGTAGTTTGATCCTCTGAAGTCCCAAGGCTTCAATATGTTATTTTATGTTGTTTTGTTTGTTTCTTTACTCCATTCTTCTTTTTTCTGGTGTGGCTCCCTGGCATTTTTTCTATACTTGTGTAATCTCTGTCACATATGCCCATAGAAAAAGCAAGTCCCACTCTGACTGTATATAAAATAATCAGGTTTAGAAAAGGTCTGACCTATATTTGCTTCCCTGGTTTTTCCAAGCCTGGTATTACTTCCTGAATACTGTGTTCATGGTCCCGCAAAAGGGCATACCTTAGCCACGATGTCACCCTGACCACTGGGAAATAATACATAATGAGAAAGCAGACTTACCAGAACTTCTGAGAGCCCCCAAAAATGTGCTGCAGTGGTAACATAAGTAGACAATGTCTTTCTTAATTATTATAGGTGTAGAATTAAGCTAGATTTGAGATTGACCTGTCTACTTGGAATTGAATGTTGGATACTTAGTAAACACACATTCTTTGTTGCCAGTGAAGATGGTGATCCTGGGATGTGTAGCCAGCTGGAGATAGAACCAGTCATAGTCCAGCATCAAAACAATATTTTGTCTTAGAAATTTGGCCTTTATATTTGGTGAATCAGGAGAATATGTTTTGGTTTGGAAAATATAAAAAGTTACAGTCTTCTAACTTTTCAGTTTACTGTCCTATCCACTTGAAAAAAATTTTTTTAAAGATTTTGTTTATTCAAAGAGAAAGAGGCAGAGAGAGAAGCAGGCTCCATACAGGAAGCCTGATGTGGGACTTGATCCCGGGACTCCAGGATCACACCCTGGGCGTGAAGAGAGGTGCTCAACTGCTGAGCCACCCAGGTGTCCCTATCCACATGAAAATATTACTTCATTATGTTATCTCTATCTTTTCCCAGTTAACTGTTTTTCAAAGATATCTTTTCTTATCCAGACTTTAGTGTAGCACTAATATGACTCCTGTTTAAAAATTGGAAACTAAGTTTCCCTACTTGACGTGGCTTTTTAATGAGGATGTTTAAGGAGCTAAAAAGTCTCTCCTGTGGTATTTGTGCATACCACTGAAGTATTATAACATTTTAGTATCTGCATTTCCTAGTAAAAAATGTACAACAGACTAATACTGAGGTAAACTTCAATGGTCGGCAATGACTGTTCTCATTTTTTTGAGACTAAAGCCAGTCTTGCATGAGAGAGGTTTTCAAAATACTGCTTTACAAATTTTTACCAGCCAGTCTTTGCTCAAAAAGGCATGCATGAGCAGTGAGCCAACGACTGAAAACTGTTGGAGCCCTGGCCAGAGGCAGGCTGCAATAGCTCTGAAAAAGCTTGAAGCAGACTCAGGGTTTCCATTTAGCTGTTAAAGAAATATTTCTCTGATCCTTTTCTGTTTTCTTATGGAATAGATAAATTTTTAAGTAAATAATTCCTTTTATAATCACCCAGTTTTTAAATTAATTTTAATTTCTAAATCATTCCATCCAGCAAACTGGAAGCTATCATGCTGCTTCAGAACATGTCTGTAAAACTAGTTCTGCCTAGTTCTACTGTGTGACATTTTACAGGGCTGCTTTGTTTGTTTGAATAAAAAACTGACATTTTTTATGTAATGAAGAGGTTGTCCAAAATGCCAGTTAAAGATTAAAAATAAAACCCATACCTGTTGTTTAAGTATAGGATGAACAATGATGTCCCCTTGAACATGAGCCATCATCAATTTTAAGTCTTTTATTTGATTTACTACTAAGGAAAAATGTTGCCAATTAGACTATGACTCCATCAGCTGTAAGATGCATCTGGGTTTCAGAAATGTCAGAATGTGTAAAAACATAGAGGAGGTGTGGTTCGGTCTGTGCACCATAATGCCTGGCAAAGCTTTAGAATATTTTAGAGACTTGTTTTTATTTGTTAGAGAGCTTTGTGGCATCTTAATTCAAGGCATTTAATATATTATAAATGGAGTGTACACTTATGTATCAGAGCTGGAAGCCATGGATTTCATATGCTTTTTTATAAAAATAAGATTACTGTTATTGATACATGATAACAATAGAATTCTTTTAATACTCTGATCCAGGTACTTTAGAAATTTTTGAGAAAACATGTAATTCCTTCACAAGGATACTATATTATAATGGAAGTAAAAATTTACTGCTATCCAGAAAGTGTTGAAATTCTTTAAGCATTGATGATTTCTGTGCATTCTGCTTTTAAACAAATGTTTAAAATTTAAAAACATGAATATGATAAAAGAATTTATAAACTTTGCTTAGCCAATAAATTGAATGATCTCTGACAATTGATGGAATGATTAAAGATTAAATAAGAAGGGTCAAAAGACAGGGCATATCCCAGGATGTCAGTCCTTTTCATCAGCCCTAAATAATGTTCAATTAATTGAACGGTTTCCTACCTTGTGGATTATCAGTTAATATTCTAGGTTTAACTGGTGCCTCTGTAGTAACAGAATATGAATCATCAGCTTAATTGAAAAAAAAATTCTTGAAAGATACTTGGTGCTATATTTTGGTGCTATGTTTTGGAACTTGCATCATTTGCCAGTTGTAATACAGTTGTCTACTAGCTGTTGGAGGAACTGACCCAAAGACAAACATAACAATCCAAAGGTTTTTTTTATATTATTCACACCCGGTTTCAATATAAGAATGAAGTCTCTGCCTTTGCAAGGTATTTTTAAACTGTTTAGATTCTCTTTTGTGTCTGTTAATATTCAGTCTCTCTGCAGAAAAACAAGCTATAAAATGAAGGTGTTGAGAGGGTCTGTTTATTTTATGAGTGTTCTTTTATGTGATGCTAGCAAAATTTTTTAATATAAACATGGAAACTGGGGTAGAATTCCTGTTCCTGTAAGAAATGTATTTTCCTAGCTGCCATTCATTTGAAATAGACAACATTTATGGAATACTTGACTTTTTCATGCTCCATGGAGTGTTCACTGATAATGAAATTTGTCCGAAAATAGGAAGGATGTGTTGACAATCGGGAAGGATTTTACTAACCACTATCAAAATAAGAAAACAAGAGTAAAAATTCTTATAATGAAGAGACACTTAGCCTGCTTTCCCTCCAGAAGCAGATCCTGAAACAGGCTTGCATTCCTGGGAGCAGGAGTGGGGGCTGGAGAGGGTGAACTAGAAAAGGAAAGAGGGAAAGATAATGGAATGGTGTGTGTGCACAGTGCAGACCAGCACTTCAGTGACTGGAGCTCAGTCCCTTGAGAAACCTTCGGGCATATCTCAGAATTGGCTGCCTGAAGGACCACAAGAAGATGTCTGTGTCCCCTGGCTTTCACTGTCTCCCCTGGCTTTCACTGTCCACTGGCTGATGATGGTCTCGTCTCACAGGGTGCTAATGCCTCTGTACTGTGCATTTGCACATGCACAAATGGAGATTAGGCTGCTGCATCTGAAAGGGAGAAGGAAGACAGACCTTGTCCATCTGCCCATCACAGAACCATGCACATTAGTCATGGTATGAGACAGAGATGAAGCCTGGGAGATAAGAGTCTAAGAAGAATGCCTAAGAAGTCTAATGTAGAAGTACAGATTGAGATGGCATGTCCCTAGTGTCAGCTGAACATGTCAGTTGTATTGGGGCAGATAGAATAAGGACCACAAATATGGGAAAGTAGTGGACTTAAAAAAAAAAAAAAGCTAATTTAATTTGAAATAGTTGGAGGAGCCAGCCAGGAATCAGAATCAAAAATGTGAAGAATTCATAAAATCATTCAGCAAGTATTTCTTAAGCCAGGTATTACGCTTTATGATGGAGATGTAAATTACTCAGCCCTCCAGGATAGCTTAGTGGAGGATACAGACGGTTATCCAGGGTTGCTGTGAAGTGTGGTTAGTGGCATATTGTGGGAGATAGAAGATGACATTAGTCATCTAATGGGAGGGTCCTCAGCCCGGCTTTGGACAAGGTATGCTTCTCAGATGAAATGACCTGTTAGAGTTTTTAAAGGGAGAGAGAGGGATCCCCGGGTGGCGCAGCGGTTTGGCGCCTGCCTTTGGCCCAGGGCGCGATCCTGGAGACCCGGGATCGAGTCCCACGTTGGGCTCCCGGTGCATGGAGCCTGCTTCTCCCTCTGCCTGTGTCTCTGCCTCTCTCTCTCTCTCTCTCTGTGTGACTATCATAAATAAATAAAAATTTTAAAAAAAATTATAAAGGGAGAGAGAATGCAGGAACTTCAGGGAGAGAGAAGAGCATATTTAGAAGGCCTAGGGGTTGCAGGGAAAAGGAACACAGAGTTTGGGGGTGGGGTGGCCAGCTAGGTGGGAGAGATGCAGCTAGCTAGTGAAGGGATTTGCTAATAATTTTTTTGTTTTGTTTTAAAGATTTTATTTATTCATGAGAGACAGAGAGAGGCAGAGACATAGGCAGAGGGAGAAGCAAACTCTCCGTAAGGAGCCCGATATGGGACTCGATCCCAGGATCACAACCTGAGCCAAAGGCAGATGCTCAACCGCTGAGCCACCCAGGTGTCCCAGGACTTTGCTAATCATTATAAGGGCTTCAGTTGTTTCTCTTGAAAGCACTAGAAGGCCAGGAAAGGATTTTAAGCACCAGAGTGACATCAGCAGTTCTGTCATTGCTACTCTACATGTGGAGAATGACCAGGACTCAGTTAAGGCTGAAGGTAGGAAGACTAATCAGGAAGGTTTTGCATATGGTACATGAAGCAAAGGATGATGGTGGCCTGGCCTAGGGTGGTAATAAATGGGATTTGGACAGGAGTTAACAGGTGCCAAGGGTACTCAGGAGGTGGGGTACACAGAACTGGCCGGTTGATTGATAGCTAGAGTGGGGGGAAAGCATTGTTTAGATTCTGACACAAACGGAGTTAATGCTGACTCTTCATTTCTGAAATGAGGAACGTGGAAGGAGGAGTAGATTTGGGGGAGAAGGAGAGGAATGGTGAGTTCAGCTTGGACATGGTGAGTTGAGGGTGTTTCAAGACATGAACAGGGGTGTCAGGGAGGCAGTTGGACCCGACACTGATGAAAGACCTGGGAAAGAGGCACCAAGCACTAGCACGTGCACAGGAGCCTTATGAGTGAGGGTGGTCGTTTGCAGTGGGAAACAGTGGTCCAGGCGAGAACCTGGAAGAACCCCACCATGGAATGACTGAGCAGATGAAGAAGAGCCCCATTAGAGACCAAAGAGGTGTAAGGAGAAGCCAAGAGAGTGTGGGGGTCACAGAAGTCACAAGAAACAGGTTCAAGAGACAGGGAGCAGGAGCAGCATCTGATTCTGCTGACAGGGCTTGAGAAGCACCTTTGGGAGGATCTTGGCAAGACCTGTCTTAGTTTGGATGAGAATGAAATCGTGTCAGGGCTTAAAAACTGAGTAGAAGGGCCACCTGTGTGGTTCAGTTAAGTGGCTGCCTTTGTCATGATCCTGGAGTCCTGGGATTGACCCAACCCTCCCCCCACTAAATTGGGCTCCTTGCTCAGTTGGGTGTCTGCTTCTCCCTCTCTCTCTGCCCCTCCCCCTGCTTGTGCTCTCTCTCACTTGCTCTCTGTCTCTCGAATAAATAAAATCTTTTTAAAAAAAACTGAGTAGAAGGTGACATAGTCAAATTTGAATTTTGAAGACACTAGCCAGTAAATCTGATGGCAGAAAGCCTTCAAAAAAATGAGAGACTTGAGCATTTTCAAAAGCTGACAGGAATTGGAGCAGAGAAGGATTAACGATAATAGAAGAGGGGTGGAAGTCAATATATCAAAGTTTCTGACATGAAGCACAAGAAAAATCAAGCACACAGACGGGAAGATGAGCCTTAGATAGTAAGGACCGTTTGTTAGAGGGTGAGGAAGGGCTCAGTGCAAGTGAAGATAAGTATATTGGTGTGGTGGCAGCAGGTGGAAAGCTTTCTCATCTGATGCCTCTTGTTTTCCATTTGAAGTAGCTACTAGTGATGGGGGTGGTGGCAGGATAAGAACAGGAGACAGCTGACTGCCAGTCCTTGTTAAAATTGGTGAGCTTGGGCAGCCCCGGTGGCACAGCAGATTAGTGCCACCTATAGCCCCGGGGTGTGATCCTGGAGACCCGGGATTGAGTCCCACATCGGGCTCCCTGGATGGCGCCTGCTTCTCCCTCTGCCTGGGTCTCTGCCCCTCCCTCTCTGTGTCTCTATGAATAAATAAATAAAATCTTAAAAAAAAATCGGTGAGCTTGAGGGGTGTCTGGCTGGCTCAGGTGGAAGAGCATGTGACACTTGACCTTGGGGTCCTGAGATCAAGTCCCATGGGAGGGGGTAGAGATTACTTAAATAAATAAAACTTTATTTAGAGACACAGAGAGAGAGAGGCAGAGACACAGGCAGAGGGAGAAGCAGGCTCCATGCAGGGAGCCCGACATGGGACTCAATCCCGGGTCTCCAGGATCACGCCCTGGACTGAAGGCAGCGCTAAACCACTAAGCCACCAGGTCTGCCCATAAATAAAACTTAAAAAAAAAAAAAAATCAAAGGTTATTGTGTAGATGAGATTCTTCTCCAGAAGCCTGGAGGAGGCAGACAGTTGTCTTTCTTCCAGGATGAGGACTTGTCAGAACTGTTTGTTGCCACAAAAGGGCAGGAATATAAGGCTGTTGACAAGGGAATGGTTGAAATATGATAATGGCATCTGAATTCAGTTAGAAAGGAACCGAAGATGGGACAAATAGAGCAAAATGTCATAGAAAGGATTACAGGACTGCACCTGTCACAGGCTCTGAAGACCAGGGTGACAAGCTGACTGAACTACCTTCAAGAAGAGGAAATGGCATCCAGAGAAGAAAGAGTGATTTTACAGTTTCAGAGACATAACAAGCTGTGGCCCTGAGTTTTGGGGGGCTAAAGCAGAATTAAGGTAGGCTTATTGAAGAAGACTGAAGTAACCAGGATAGCAGCCACATTATGTACTACATTGTGTAGCAGAAATGGGCCTGCTAGAGATTTCCATTCCTTGGTGCCATTTAGATATAAGAGTGGTGATATCCCTAAGTGAAGCCCCTTTTCATTTACCAAATAATTGTAAGGCTGTTAGCCCCCAGTAACATAAAACCGAATAAAGTGCCTCCTATGCATCAATATATGATAGAGGAAAAATAGAATGCTGTTTTTTAGAAAAAGTTCATTTTGTATAGATCATGATCTTGAGGGGCATCTTTGGTTTTTTTTTTTTTCAGTTCTAACTACAACTCAGAAAAAATACAATTTGTATTTCCACCTAGTACACAGCATGCGTACATATGCATGTGGGCAAGTATTGTATCTATCTGTATAGACATGAAATTGAAATCAAAGTTCCATGAAATAATATTTATCCTCATTAGATGTGATACACTTCATTTGCTTTACTATTTTATTGTTTTTAAATGGCTGTCTTGACCCACTAAATTGATTTCACAACTCACTAAAAAAATGACAACTTGCAATTTTTGGAATGGTTTATTTCAACTTTCAAAGATTTATATATTAGGTTTTCAACTTCATGGGTATACCAATATCAACTCTTGAATATTAAGTTTTAGGTGCCGTGAGCATGCTTTTTGTTTGCAAGAAAGGCAATGCCAAGGTTAACTTTAATTTCAAAACTTATTATAGTGATAGTCTATTAAAGTAACATCTGTTTCTTCTTTAGACATTTAAACTCACAAATCTTATTTTCAGTGTGCAAGTTTTGCACATTTTGGCAATCATTTTTTAAGGGGCTTTTGAATAATGTTTGATTGCATTTATAAAATGCAAATTAAATGTCTTTAAACATGTTTAAACTTCTTTTATAAAAGTAATGTACTCAGTTTCCCTCTTGATTCAGTTGTATGATAAAATACTCATGTAAATATAACAAATTTAGAGATGGAATGAACCTAAATTTTTCCTTAGTTTGGAAGCCACAAGTCTAAATCAGGTATGTTAACTGTGCATTTCCTGTTATAGACATAAATTATTATTTACATAGAAAATTTTCAGACGTGTGTTAATCAACTACTGGAACAAGTAAGTAAATTTTAGCAAGGTAGCTGGATGTGAGGCTAATATACTAAGATCAATTGTATTTTTACATACTGGCAACAATTTTTTTAAAAAAACTACAGTAGCATAAAAGAATATTTAGTACTTAGATATATATTTTATCAAGACCGCTACACTGGGAACTACGAAGCATTGTTCAGAGACCTAAACAATGGAGAGATTTGCCACGTTCTGTGACTGAAGATTGAATGTTTATTAAGATGACAGATGAAGCCATGAGGGTGATCTGTTTGTTAGTCTAATGGACCCAGTTCAGTCAAATGTTCTAAGTACCAAAAACAGCAAAAATGTTCAGATTCCTTGACACCATTATTAATACCGCAGTATTTATTCTCAAACATTTTCCTTCTTAATTCAGAGTTTTTCCAGGTTGAAAGACACACTGGAGCCTATATACAGTGCCTTTGCAGTGACTCCGTATCCTTAAGAGGCAGACACATAGCCAATGACCAAGTGTTTCCTCAGCGAGTTATTGGTCTCCTCACTGCAGTTTGCATTCCTTAAGCCCAGAAGGTTTTAACTTGACTGTCATGTGGATTGCATTTAAGTCTGAAGATATGCCATTGATTCCTAACTAACTCTAAAGATCTTTGAATTGATGGTATTGTCATATTGACCAACATACTGACTACGTTCTCATGTCCTTAGGATCACTCAAATTAAGAGTTGAATGATACTATATTCAGTTGAATTTTTAGTATCTTTTGTAGCTTTTTCTGATTTTTCATTAACAACTTTGAAAATCAGTCTATTAATTTATACCTAATATTAGCCATTATTGCCATATAATAGCAGGTAAACTGGAGTGTGAATGCCAACATATTTAAAGTAGAAAGATAAAGACAACCGTTCTAGTTCTGTCACACATTAGCTTTGTGACTTTAGTCAGGTCACAAGTTCTCAGCTTTGGTTTCATTATCTGTAAAGTGGGAAGTTCAGACTACATAAAGTTAGGGATCCTAGTGGTTTTTTTATTTAAGTTTTAAAATTTCCAATTAGTTAATATAGAGTGTTATATTAGTTTCAAGTGCACAATACAGTGATTCAACGCTTCGATACAACACCCCATGCTCATCACAAGTGCCCTCCTTAATCCCCCTCACCTGTTTCACCCATCCTCCTCCAGCCTCCCCTCGGGTTACTATCAGTTCTCTATAGTTAAGAGTCTGTTTCTTAGTTTGCTTCTCTTTTTTTCCCTTTGCTTTTTATTTTGTTTCCTAAATTCTACATATGAGTGAAATCATATAGTATTTGTTTTTCTCTGACTTACTTTGCTTAGCATAGTTCTCTCTAGCTCTATCTCCATCATTGCAAATGACAAGATTTCATTTTTTTATGGCTGAGTAATATTACAGAGTGTGTGTGTGTGTGTGTGTGTGTGTGTGTGTGTGTGTGTGGTAGATACACAGACCACATTTTTTGTATCCTTTTACTCAGTTGATGGACACTTGGACTGTTTCCACAATTTGGCTATTATAGATAATACTGCCTTAAACATCAGGGTGCATGTATCCCTTTGAATTAGTATTTTTGTATTCTTTGGATAAATACCTAGTAGTGTAATTGCTGGATAATAGGGTAGTTCTATTTTTAAAAATATTTTATTTATTCATTCATGAGAGACAGAGTCAGAGACATAGGGAGAGGGAGGAGCAGGCTTCCTGTGGGGAGCCCGATGAGAGATTCCATCCCAGGACCCTGGGATCATGACCTGAGCCAAAGGCAGATGCTCAACCACTGAGCCACCCAGGTGCCCCTGGTAGTTCTATTTTTAAAGAACTGTTTTTAGTTGTTTTTGAGGAGCCTCCATACTGTTTTCCAGAGTGGATGCACCAGTTTGCATTCCCACCAACATATGCAAAGATAATTTCAAAATGGATTAAAAGCCTAAATGTGAGACCTGAAACCATAAAAACCCTAATAGAGAACAGAGGCAGTAACTTCTTTGATACTGGTCATAGCAGCTTCTTTCTAGATGTCTCCTGAGGCCAGGAAAACAAAAGCAAAAATAAACTATTGGGATTTCATCAAAATAAAAAGCTTCTATAAACAAAGGAAACAATCAGCAAAACTAGTAGGCAGCCTACAGAATGGGAGAAGATATTTGCAAATGACATATTTGATAAAGGGTTAGTGTCCATAATATATAAAGAACTTACAAAACGCAACACTCAAAAAGGATCCTAGTATGTTTTGTGACTTCCAAAAATTTCTCAGACTTTTTTGTGAAGATCACAATGCTTAAAGACTAGAACGCATTACATAAATGTAAGGTATATGATTCTGAAGCACCATATTAACATTGTAGCATTTGCCATAATTGTGCTAGATTTCTCTACACTGTACCCTGTTACCCATCTTCCCCCATTCTCATTATTGAGATCAGAAAATTCAAGCTGTAGTTTCAGGTGAGGCCAAGTAGTTTGAGAGTGTTTTCCAAACTCTTGAATGTGGTCCACTGTAAGAAATGGATTTTCCACCATGACCATAACCATTTCCACATTCCTCACAAACAGCCAGAACAAAAGTGCTGAACAACACTCATCTTTACTTATGTGATGCACTCTAATAGTTTTGAATTTGTTCTAGAACTGAGAAATGGGAGTGGGGGAGGAGCCCTGGATTCTCACTCCAGCTCTGCACCACTTCTGTTTTGGTAGATGTAGTAGTGGTAGCAGTGATTGCTGTGATTAATATTTGTTGGTCTGTGTATTGCTTACCATTTATTGTCTTATTTCATCCTCACACTGACTCTCTTGCTCTAAATCAGTATTCATGAGGAAAACAAAGTAGTAGAAAGGGGTTGGGATGGGCAGGTGTATTAGAGTATACTTGTCATTGGAAGAACTTCTTTAAATTACTCTGTAGACATCACTCAGTTATAGTTACTGAGAGTCTTATGGTGACTAGTAGATATTATCTGTATATAGTGGGTACATCCAGTGATCCCTGGCCCTGAAAGCTGATATCAGACCAAGGAATGTGCCTCACACAGCCACATTCTTGTCCTGAGTGGCCACATTTGAATGACCAGTTATTTCCCTAGGTGCAGGCTTCGGGTGCGAGCTCTAGATGGGATATTTTGAGTGTGTCTGATGAAATTTGTATGTTTGAAATAATGGGCCCACTCATCAAAAGCCTGAGAAGAAGGTCTTGGTTATAGACAAGAACTAAGCTATAGGCAGGGAAGAAATAGTGCAAGTTTGAACTGGTTTCTCTTTAACAGCAGTTCTACCTTTCCAGGCTTTCCTTGTCTGTTGCTGCCAGGCCTCTTTCTGTTTCTTAATTCCAGTGATATTAGTAGCTAAGACATCATTTTGTGTTTTACTCTTTGTATCCATGCATATCTGGGCTTTGGATAAGAAAAGCCGCTTGTACATTGGCAAAGTGACAAATTGATTCTTTTCCTCTCTTCTACAGTAGGTACAGACCTAGGACTGTAGCACAGATCTTTGTTTTCATAAGTGGTCTACTGTTTTGGTGAAGATTCTGATATTTTTGAGTTTTACTGTGGCCCGCATCTATAATTTTACTGATCAGATATAACAAAGATTATGTCCTTACCTAGACAGTTAACTCAAACTGTCCAAAACTAAACAAAATTGTATTCTTTGGTGTCATACAGTAATCTCATCATTTATCATGTATTTTCACAAACTGTACAACTGCATGCCTTATTTTTAAAATAACTCTTCACTTTTATTTTGTAATGTAACTGTCTTTGTCTACCAAGCATCTGGATTCTCCAAATGTGTCTGCCCTTGGAGAAAGAAATGACCTTATATAAGGCTTAATTAAATCCCTTGACAAACTCTGGATTGAAATACTGTATCTGTTGATTTGATTATGCAAAGATGCCATTTATTTACTTGTTTATTTATGATTACTTATTTATTTGAGAGAGAGCATGCATGGGGGGGAGGGCGAGAGGGGGGGAGGGCGCGAGGGGGAGAGAGAATCTCAAGCAGACCCCCTGCTGAGCAAGGAGCCCAGTGTGGGGCTTGATCTCACAACCCTGAGATCATGACCTGATTCAAAATCGAGTTAGATGCTTATTCAACTGAGCCACCCAGATGTCCCTCAAAGATGCCTTTTAAAAATATCTTTTATAGAGAGATGCTAATTTGAGAGAGAGAGAGAAAGTAAGTGTGAGCCCGGGAAGGGGCAGAGGGAGAGAAGATTCAAGCAGACTCCTGGCTGAGGGAGGAGCCCAACATGGGGCTCAGTCTCATGACCCAAGAGATCAGGACCTGAGCCAAATCCAAGAGTTAGTTAATTGAGCCCTCCATGTGCCCCTAAAAAATATTTCACTCTGTGTAAATATGATTTGAATGTGCTAAAGAAAATTTAAATAATTATTATAGGTATTTTCCTCTTTTAATTTCTTTTTTGTTTACTAAATGTTAAATTTCATAGATCATTTCTCTAGCCAGATGACAGCAGTTTACTGCAGCCATCTGAGCCTTGGCATCAGGAATTCAGCATTCTAACTTCACATTCAGAGTTAAGTTCCCTTTGTAAAGATATGTCTCTTCCAAAGAGTCCGTTATAAGTGTGACAGTTGATTATGGAATCCTGTGATGCAGGTGCCTGGGAGAGCTCTGGAACACTAGTGCTCTTTGAACTTCTCATCAGCACTATTTCCCGCCTGCTGTCTCTACAAGCCTTATCAGTCTGAAGCAAATTACCATTCACGTGGGAGCTTTGATACACATCTTAAAGTGATGCCAGATAATTCCTCAAAACTGTGAATTAAACAAAAAGCCTTTCAAGTTAATGAAATTAGAGGGTATTGGGGGGGAGGGGGTTAGATGCTATGATCTACTGACTAAATGTAAATAAGTGTATTTGAGCTGGTTCACTAAGTTTGCAGGATACTGGTTCTGTAAAGTAAAATAATGTTTTCAGAAAAGTCAAATGGGATCTAGTGATTATAAATTGAACTCTGTTTTTTAATGTGTTTTAAAAAACACCCTGTTGTTAAATCTGTTATTGCAGATCTTTTGACAAAAGCTCTCTGCAATCAGCTAGTTATTCTATTGTTATTTTTAAAATTAGGAGTTTTGAACATGTCTTTTCTTCTTTCTTGAGACAGGCGAGGGCCAGGGGGTGGCAGGGAGAGGGGGAGAGAGAATTGTAAGCAGGCTCCATACACACTGTTCTGTGCAGAGCCCAATACAGGCTCAGTCTCATAACCCTGAGATCATGACATAAGCTAAAATCAAGAGTCAGACAACCAACTGAGCTACCTACGTGCCCCTGAAGTTTCGAATATTCTGAAGAAAGCAAGGAAAAAAAAAAAAAAAAAAACAAGGAAAATCAGAAGGGACCATTTGTTTATTTGTACTTTCTAAATGTGCCGGGGTGCTAGCATTTATTTTGGGACCATAGACCTGGCTTTCACTACAGATTGCAGCCATTTCTTTCATAACTGCACATTTCTGAACATAGAGTTGACCCTTAAACAACAGGAATTAGGTGTACCCACCCACCCCCCATGCAGTTGAAAATTAGCATGCAACTTGTGACTCCACCAAAACTTAATAAGAGCCTACTGCTGACCAGAAGCCATACCAATAACATGAACAGTCCATTAGCACATAATTGTTATATGTATTATGTAGTTTATGCATACAATAAAGTCAGTAAGAAAAAATAAAATCATAAGGAAGAGAGAATACATTTACAAGCCTAGACTGTACTTATCAAAAAAAAAGAAAAAAAAATCTGTGCACATGTAGACCTATGCAATTCAAACTTGTGTTGTTCAAGGATCAACTGTATTTAAAAAAAATTGATTTTCAAGAGAAAGGAGTGTGTATGGACTAAAAATAGAGTGCTTTGTAACACTGCTTTGTTCGTTTTTAGTCACATTATTTTGTTTTTCAAAATACAGTAAAGGAATAGTTGAGACTTTTTAAAAATATGTAACAGAAACATGTTTGGATTCAGAGGACCAAACAACACTGTTCTGTAGAAGGCCTCTGATTCTGTCCTCTTGTGTTGTTGCCCTCAAAAGTTCTATAACAAGTTCAAGTCTTAGAAGTAGTTGGGATATAGGAAGAGTTCTTAGAGATTTATTTTAAACTTTAAAAAAAATGAACCCTGGAATTTAGAAAGTCTTAAGTTTTGGGACTTGTGAATAAATCATGTAGCTGAGCAACATGAAGACAACTCAGTTTCTGTGTCAGATCTGTCAGAGCTAATGAACACAGGAGATAGTCTGAGGAATGGCCTGGAACACAGAGAATTCTGTTACTGTCCAGTGGTTCTGTGTATCAACGGTGAAATGTTGCCTTAACTGATTTGGTTGCTGGTTAGCTTGCCTATTTAATGACAAGAAAGGAGTTTTAATGTTGTTATTATAGTGCCCCTCACACACATTTTCATTGTTAAAACATTTGACTTCAAAGTAGACCTTTTCAGTGCACTGTGAAGAAAATGAAAACCAAGAGCATTGAGTCATTTGGGGAGATTTGAGTCAGCAAGTAACAAATGGATTTCATCATAAGCAAATGTAACCTAATGATGAAAGCACAGCAGACACTCTGGAAATACATGGAACAGTCTGCTGGACTGATAGCATGAGAAAGGGATGGAAGAATCTAGTAAGATTAAAGCAAAAACAACAAAACCTTTGTGGCTGTACAAGGGTAAAAGAAAACATTTCTTCCTCTGAGCAAGACGGTAGTATACCAGGAGAACATAGGGCAAAACTTAGTTGGTTTAGTGCTTATGTTTAGCACCTTCGAAAAAGGAGTTTGCTTCATGGAAGTGGATTGCAGGTTCCAGTCTAGCATCCATAGATAGGAGAGTCAAAACACTCAGGTGATTATGCTCACTGGATTAGGGACCAATAATCAATGGGGCCTTTGAGCAGTAGCAAAGCAATTCATAGCTCGTGGCTGTCTCAGAAGTATCCATAAGTGCTGCGTAAGCAGTTGATTTTTGCTGTGGTTCCCTCTCAAGTTCGGGCCCAGATTCCTCTCTTTGTACAAGTCCTCAGTTGAGCTCTGTGATTTCATAAAAGATCTGGAGCATGAGTACTCTCCACACAGTGTCTTTGTTTCTAGAATTCTTAGTCTATCTGGAGAAGCAGACATAGACTAGCCTGGGATGTGAAGCATTGAGACACAGCTTTTCATTCCAAATAATCCTAGGGCGTGTTTGACGGGTTGTTTACAGTTAGCCTCATTTCCTTACATCTTACATCCCTTAATTAATGGGAGTTTTATGAAGATGCCAGATACCATTCTTGTCCTAAAAATGGATTAGCACAGAGCACGATTTAAAGCTTTTGTGACCTGATTAATTTCAACATTTACTACATATTCAGAAACAAAATAATCCAAGAATGATTTGAGAATTCAGACATTGAGTAATAAACATGAGGTACTAATTAACAAGAAAGTAGAGGAAAGCTGGGTAGTTGCTCTGAGGATCTGTCTTCTGTTGCTTGTCTGTTAATTAAAGTAGGAGAAAGAGCAGCACCACGAACCACAAACACTTACGAGATGCCTACTTAGCACTGCGCCTGTGTGTCTTTGTGTCTCAGCATCTGGGGAAATCGGTGCTTGAGCCCTCGGCTGGGAAGTACAAGATTTGGTTCCCGCCCTCAAGGAGTTTACTGTCAGGTTGGGAAAGCTACCCACATAGAAAATGACAAACAGCAACCAGAATACTGCTCCTATAAAAGTCCTCTGCATTGAAAACAACTTTTGATAGATGTGCTAGTTAGCTTGATGGCGGTAGTCATTTCACAGTGTGTACATATATCCAAATATGCTGTACACCCTGAGTATGCACAGTTCTAATTTTTGTCAGGTTTACCTCAGTAAAGCTGGGAGACAGGGGTTGTGGGGGGAAGCTCCATTCCTAAGTGGTCATAATAAAAAGGAAAAACTTAAGTAGACAGTAGGATGGCTTGCAGGGACAAAATTGCTGAGGTTTTAAACTGCATTTTTGTGAGCAAAGTTGGCCAAAGTACAAAAAATGCTGCATGCATTTTCCTCACTGCTAATTTTTCTTCTGTATTGACCTTATTGCTCATTCCATTTTAGTCTCTGAATTGTGAGAACAAATAGAAATTATTGGAATTGTATAATCTTTGCATTTTTAAAAAAGGGATGTGAGAGTTACATTTTCTTCTTCACTAGTTTGGCTTATATCAGACCCTGCAGGCAGAGATCTGGGGGACGGATGGGGTGAGGATTTAAAAAAAGAGTTACATTTCCTCTAATTTGCATAAAATATTTTGGAAACTTTGATTATAGCCATTAACTCTATTCATTACCTTTGCATTCCCACCATTGTTTGGGGTTAAAAATAAAATCTAAGGTGTGTTTTGAGTATGAAAAAGCTTTAGGATTATAGGACAGCTGGATTGTTATGGCTGGTGAATCTGGGACTAGAAGAAGAGTTTCTTCTAACCTTTCTTCCTGGGTTAACAGTACCTCTGCATTAAGCATGGTTCATAATCCAGCAAATTGCCTTTTATATTGACATTCAGAAAAATCAGGATGGCTCAGTGGGTCAAGCATCTGCCTCCGGCTGAGGCTATGATCTCAGGGTCCTGAGATCAAGCCATTTGGCTCCCTGCTCGATGGGGATTCTGCTGCTCCCTCTGCCCCTCTCCACCGCTTGTGCATGCTCTCTTGCATGCTCTTTCTCTCTCTCTCTCAAATAAATAAATAAAATCTTTTTTAAAAATTAAAAAAAAATGGAGAGCACCTGTGTGGCTCAGTGGTTGAGCACCTGCCTTTGGCTCAGGTTGTGATCCCAGGATCCTGGGACCAAGTCCCACATCAGGTTCTCTGTGGGGAGCCTGTTTCTCCCTCTGCCTATGTGTCTGCCTCTCTCTGTGTGTGTCTCATGAATAAATAAAATCGAAAGAAAAGGGAAGAAAGAAAGAAAGAAAGAAAGAAAGAAAGAAAGAAAGAAAGAAAGAAAGAAAAAGAAAAGAAAGGAAAGAAAGAAAAGAAAGAAAAAGAAAAAAAGAAAAGAAAAGAAGAGAGAGAGGGAGGGAGGGAGGAAGATAGATTACTATTTATAGTGGAGAGAGATGGCCTTTACTTATCTCAGCTTTTTGTGAGGATTTTTGAGGGAACTAATTTGATGTTTTGTTTGGTTGGTCGTGTGTGTGTGTGTGTCTGTGTGTGTCTGTGTGTGTGTGTGTGTGTGTGTGTCCGTCCGTCCGTCCGTCCCCGCAGCCTTGGTTTCATTTGCTAGTTTTATAGGTTTTATTATTTAAATTTTCTTGTAAGCTTTAACAAGGCAAGTGCCATTCTTACAGATATCCTGGTTAGCTTTGAGACTTGAATTTTGGTGGGTGTTTTAAAGATTTTTTATTTAGAAAGAGAAAGCATGAGTGGGAGGGGCAGAGGGAGAGAGAATCTCCAGCAGACCCCACACTGAGCACAGAGCCCAACCCAGGGTTCAGTCCCACCACCATGAGATCATGACCTGAGCCAAAACCAGGAGTCAAACACTTAACGACTGTGTCACCCAGGCACCCAAGACTTGAGTGTTTTATGTTCAAGTTTTAGACTTTCTTTCTTTCTTTCTTTCTTTCTTTCTTTCTTTCTTTCTTTCTTTCATTCATTCATTCATTCATTCAAGATACTTTAAACCAGTGAATGTGTAAAGTCTCATTTTGAGATTGCTCTTAAATATAGTAGGTAATGAAAGGTCCTGATATTATTTTTTCAGTTAAGGAAATAATCTTATAAACCCCCTACTCGTCGTGAATAATACAATATTCAAAGTCCAGCACAATGAGTTAATGCTTTATTAAGTCAGATCAGACTTATTGAAATTTGGCTTTTTTGATCAAAGTGTTTGGTTTTATAGCAGTTTGAACTTTTAACCAGAAGTAAAGGCAAGCAATTGATCTTAAGGTTCAAAAGCAGACATAATTTTAAAGAACACAGTATATAATAAAACCAGAAAATGTTTTCAATTTGTACATAAAATGCTGTAGTTTTGTTTTTGCTTATGAAAGTCAGTAAAACCCTGAAGTACTACCTTGACTACTAATCTGAGAGATTATTAGGGGTGCTTATGCTAAAATAAAAGACCTGGCCCAGTAAGAATGTCCTAGGTATTTTACTGTATTTCCTTTGTGATTTTCCTCTTTTCCATCTCTATATGTGTGGGGACTGGGGGCAGTGGATAGAGTATATGTGTGTGTATGTTTCTTTCTCTTTCTTAATGTATTAATAATCCATTCTGTCTTACTGCTGAGTAGTCCATGGTATGGATGATCGTTGTACCACAGTTATTTACCTGTTGAAAGACATCTGGGTTGTTTCCATTTTAGGACTCTCACCAAAAAAAAAAAAACACTGTAAACATTTGTTACACGGGTTTTTGTGTACACTTATTTTTTGTTTCTCTGGGATAAATGACCAAAAGTGTAATTATTAGGTTCTGTGGTAAGTATATGTTTAATTTCTTTAAAAAAAAAAAAAAAAACTTAGGTTGCCAGATTGTTTGCAGAGTGGCCGTATCTACCATTTTATATTACCACAGACTTGTATAAAAGTCACAGTTTCTTCATATTCTTGCCATTTTGTTATTGTGTGTGTGTGTGTGTTTTCTAATAGGTGAATAGCATTGTCTAACTAGGGTCTTAATTTGTGTTTCCCTGATAGCTGATGAATATCTTTTCATGTGCTTATTTGCCATCCATAAATTTCCTTCAGTAAAATGTATCCTTGTGTCTTGTTTGTTTTTATATTGTTGAGTTAGGAGGATTCTTTATACTTTTTAAAGTTGATTTAAGTTATTTTCTAATTTGAGCCCCAATGTGGGACTCAAAGTCACAATTAAGAGTTGCACACTCTTCTGACTGAGCCAGGCAGGTGCCGCTCTTTATATACTTTAAATACAAGTCCTCAGTAGCTTGTCTTTTTGTCCTTTGTTGGTTTTTACAAAGCAAAAGTTTTTAATTTTGATGCTGTCCAAATTTATCATTTTTTTCTTTTATGAATCATGCTTTTGGTGTCGTGAGAACTCTTCACCAGGCACTAGGTATCAGAGATTTTCTTATGTTAGTTTTATACTTTTAATGTAACATATGATTCATGAGTTAGTGTTTGTTCAAGATGTAAAGTTTAGATCAAGATTTGTTTTTTTGCTTATGGATATCCAGTGCTCTAAAACTGTTTGTTGCAGAGGCTCTTCCTCCACTGAATGGCTTTTGCATTTTTATCAGAATCAGTTGGCCAGACTTGTATGGCACCATTTCTAGATTCTCTGTTCTGTTCCACAGATCTGTGTCTACCCTATGTAAACACTACACAGTCTTGATTACTTGAGCTATGAAACAAGTCTTGAAATTGGGTAGAATGATTCTTTTCCAACTTTATTCTTTTTTAGAATTGTTTCAGTTCTCCCAGTCTTTCTGTATAAATTTTAGAATAAATTGCCTATATCAATAAAAGTACTTGCAAAGATTTTGTTAAGAACTGTTAAATCTATATATCAACTTGGAGAGAATTAATATTTTTCTCAGAAGTCTTCTAATCCATGAACATGGATTGTCTATCTCTTTATTTACTCTTCTTTGATTTCTTCCGTCAGCCTTGTGTTGTTTTCAGCATGTAAGTCCCATACATGTTCTTTTAGATTTACAGGTATTTATTTTTTTTCTTCAAGTAATTACAAATGGTGTGGTTTTTTATGTTTCACAATTTCCATATGCTCATTGTTAGTATATTGAAGCATATGGGCCTTTTAAAATGAAATTATTGGGGTGCCTGGGGGGCTTATTTGGATAAGTGGCCAACTAGATTTCAGCTCAGGTCATGATCTTGAGGTCCTGGGATCAAGCCCCGAGTCAGGCTCCAAGTCAGGCTCTGAGCTCCCCCTCTCCCACTCATATGTGCTCTCTCTTTAAATAAATCTTTAATAAATAAAGAAAAATGAAATCATTTATTTCAGTTGTGGTAAAATTACATAAAATTTACCATTTTAACTATTTTTAAGTATAAGACGCAGTGCATTAAGTACCTTCATGCTGTTATACAACAGTCACCACCATCCATCTCTAGAACTTTTTTCATGGTCCCATATCAAAACTCTGTACCTGTTCAACAATACATCCCATTCCTTTCTCCCTCAGCAACTGGCAGCCACAAGTCTGATTGCTGTCTCTTTGAACTTGACTATTAAGTCCTTCATAAGAGTGGTATCATACATTATTTGTCCTTTTGGGTTCATTCATAGTTGTAGCATATGTTAGAATTTCATTTCTTTTTAAGGTTGAATGATATTCCATTTGTAGGTATAGATGATATTTTGTTTACTCATCCATCCATTCATATACACTTGGGTTGTTTCCACCTTCTGGCTGTTTAAATAATGCTGCTATGAACATGGGTATTCAAATATCTCTTTGAAACCCTGCTTTCGGGGATCCCTGGGTGGCTCAGCAGTTTAGCACCTACCTTTGGCTCAGGGCATGATCCTGGGGTCCCAGGATCAAGTCCCGCATCGGGTGCCCTGCATGGAGCCTACTTGTCCCTCTGACTGTGTCTCTGCCTCTCTCTCTCTCTGTGTCTCTCATGAATAAATAAATAAAATCTTAAAAAAAAAAAAAGAAAACAAAGAAACTGATTTCTGTTTTATAGGGCCTAAGTCCAGAAATGGAATGCTGGATTATATAATTCTAGCTTTTTTGAGGAAGCACTGTACTGTTTTTCCCAGTGGCCATACTATTTTACATTCCCACCAGCAGTGGTACAAGCATTCCAGTTTCTCCATATCCTTGCCAGCACTTGCTGTTTTCTGTTTTTTTGGTTTTTTGTTTTAAGATTTTATCTATTTATTCATGAGACACACACACACACACACACACACACACACACACACAGAGGCAGAGACACAGGCAGAGGGAGAAGCAGGCTCCATGCAGGGAGCCCAACCTGGGACTGGATCCCAGGTCTCCAGGATCACGCCCTGGGCTGAAGGCAGCACTAAACTGCTTAGCCACCTGGGCTGCCCTGTTTTCTGGTTTTTTGACAATATCCATCTTAATGGGTGTTAAGTGGTATCTTATTGTGGTTCAATTTGCATTTTTCTAATGATGAGTGATATTGAGCATCTTTTCATAAGCTCATTGGCTACCTATAGTCTTCTTTGGAGTAATGTCTTGTCTTTTGGCTGTTTTGAATCAACTTACTTGATTTTTCTGTTGTTAAGTTTTAGGAGTTCTTTATATCCAGGATATTAATATCTTACCAAGTGTGTGATTTGAGTTCAGATTGTGAGTTTAGTTGATTGTTGTATGTTCTATTTTTTATCCTGTGATTTTGCTGGGCTCATTTACAGTCCTAAGGGTATTTGTTTTATAGGGCCCTTAAGATTTTCTACAGACACTCTTACGTCATATGCACATAGGGAAAGTTTAATTTCTTCTTTTCCCATCTGGGTGCATTTCAGTTCCTTTTCTATCTTATTGCATTTGCTAGAGCTTCCAGCACTATTTTGAATAAAAATGGTGAAGATAGAATCCTTGCCTTATTTCTAATCTTAGGGGAAAGCTTTCATTCTTTATCAAGTTAAGGAAACACTCCCCCCCCCCCCCCTTGCAATCCTGGTTTTCTGAGACTATCATGCCTGGTTGGTTGTTGAATCCATCATGTGTATTTTCTACATTAGTTGATGTGACTATGTGAGTGTTTTCTCTGAACTGTTAATATGAGGGATTATATTGATTGGCTTTCAAATACTGAAATCAGCGAATCAGCCTTGCCTTCTTGGAATACATGCAGCTGCTGAATTCATGTTTGCTAACATCTTGTAAAGGATTTTTGCATCCATATTCATAAGGATACTGCTTTGCGGTTTGTCTGATTTAAGTTCCTTCTCTTTTATTTTCTGAAAGAGATTGTATAGAATTGGGGTTAATTTTTATTTAAATGTTTGGTAGAATTTTCCAGTGAAACCATTGGAGCCCAGAGATATCTTTTTTGGAAATTAATTACAAACTCAATTTCTTCACTAGTTATAGGGCATCTTACATTATATTTCATATTGGGTGAGTGTGGCAGTTGATATGTTTGTTTTTTTGAGATTATCGTCAGAAAGTTTTCTTTTGGGATGCCTGGGTAGCTCAGTGGTTGAGCATCTGCCTTTGGTTCAGGGCATGATCCTGGAGTCCTGGGATCAAGTACCGCATCAGGCTAGAGGCTAGAGGGAGCCTGCTTCTACCTCTGCCTGTGTGTCTGGCTCTCTCTGTGCGTCTCTCATGAATAAATAAATAAAACCTTAAAAAAATAAGAAAACACGTATTACATATAGTAAACCAAATTCTAATGCAGTGGCTCTCAACTTTGGTTGCATAGTAGAGTCACCCGGGAAGTTTCAGGGAATTCTGATGTTCAGCATACAGTATGGAGCCATGAGAGTCTCTGGGAGTAGGGCCTATTGATAATGGTACAGAAATACCCTATCATGCAGTCAGACATACAGGACATCTTTAAAACAACCAGGGCATGAATCTAAGGGTATGGTAACAATTTCTTGCAATTGACTTTAAAAATAGTGCTCTAGGACAGAGAATTACCAAAACCCCTCTCAAAAGAAAAAAAAAAAAAAAAAAAAAAAACCTAAGAAACCCATCACAAAAAACAAACACCAAGGCTACTACAGTAGGGAATTTGTATGCAACCACATTCATGTGGCCATTTTTCATTCCTGATCCCATTAAAGCTTCAGAATGGAGAATGTGACACTCAGGTGTACCTTAACAGTGCAAATAAGAACATACTAAATAATTTTGCTTGTCTTTTTATATCTTCTATAATAATGTTTTGCCCGCTAATTTTGTATTAGAAGTCAGCAGACTTCCATTTAATTTTATTTGTAATTTTTTTTTTAAGATTTCATTTATTTATTCATGAGAGTCCTGGGACTCCAGGGTCACGCCCTGAGCCAAAGACAGACGCTTAACTGCTGAGCCACCCAAGTGCCCCATTTTATTTGTAATTTGATAAAGTAACTGTGGAAACTAAAAAACCCAATATATTAACAGAGATGAGAGAAAAAGAGAGATTATTGATAGTTCCTTAAAAATCAGTTTAAAGACCATCAAAACACTAGGAGTAAGAGTCAGTGGTATCATCTATTGTTAAATGCTTTGTTATTGTCACAGCTTTACGTTTTAGAAAGTTTTTTTTTCTTTTTTGGATTTTTAAACCTAAAACTGGTTGCTGTAATCTCTCTGAAAGTTAAGTAATATTAGTGATACAAATAAGCCTTTTACAAAACTTGGATCAGATTTTATCAGGTTTGATTTTCACCAGGTAATAAATTAACTTCAGATTTTTCTCAATTACTCATTTGCTACATATTTAACTGCCAGTAGCATGTTTAATATTCTTCACAGTATAGTTGGAAATGCATAGCTAAAACAACAGTAATAGTTTACACATTCCTAACTAGTAAAAAAAAAAAAATAGTTTTTAGACTTTTTTTTTTTTAAGTTTTTAAAAAAAACAGAGCATCACTCCCTGGGCCCAAGGGAGGCACTAAACTGCTGAGCCACCCAGGCGTCCCTACATAGACTTTTTTGAAGCTGTTTTAGGTCTATAGAAAAATGGAGCAGAAAGAACAGAGTTTCCATCTGCCTCTGTCTCCCACCTCCAGTTTGCCCTATTATTAACATCTTGCATTAGTGAAATAAGCCAATTTGATCCATTATTATTAACTAAAGTCCATAGTTTCCGTTAGGGTTTGCCTTATGTGTTGTACGTTGTATGAGCTTTGACAAATGTATAATAACATGTATCCACCATTATAGTTTCCTACAGAGTGGTTTCATTGTCCTGAATATCCTCTGTGTTCCACTTAGGTATCTCCCTACTTCCCTGCCACAAACCACTGGCAGCCATTGATTTTTTTACTGTCTCCAGTTTTGCCCTTTCCAGAATGTCCTAGAGTTGGAATCATACAATATGTAGTCTTGTCAGATTGGCTTCTTTCACTTAGTCATATGCATTGAGAGTTCCTCCATGTCTTTCCATGGCTTGAAAATTCATTTCCTTTCATCACTAACAGAGAAATTGTAAGACTAATACAAAGAACTTCTGCACACCCTTCACCTGGGTTCCCAGTTGTAAAGATTGGCCTTCTCACTCCTCCCCCCCCCCCCCCCCCGCACACACACTGTATTTTTCTTCTGAACCATTTGAGAATAAGTTGCAGATATATTATGCCATCATTCTTAAATATTTCGGTGTATATTTTTTGAAAATAATACTTTCCTACATAACCAGCCATCAAGACCAGGACAGTAGCAGTGTTCTGTCACCACCATCTAATCCATAGACCCTGTTCAGATTTCCCCGATTTTCCCAGTAATGGTCTTTATGACACAAAAATTCATTCACACACATGCACTTTTTCCCATTTTCTTTTCTTTTCTTTTTTATCCAGAATGCAAGTCAGGATTGCATACTGCATTTACTGTCATGTCTCTTTAGTGTCTTTTTGTCTGAAACTGTTCCTTGGTATATACCCTTATCATTCATTACCTTGATATTTTTGAAGGTACCATCCAGTTACTTTGTAGAATATTCCTCAGTTTTGTTCATCAGGTGTGTCTTCATAATCAGATCCAGGTTACATTGTTTTGGCAAGAATCCCCTAGAACTGATGCTGTGTTCTTACTGCATCATCTGAGGAGGTGCACACTGTCCCCCTCCCCAGTCTCACTGCTGGGCAGTTGAATTTACATCACTTGGTCAAGTAATAAATGCCAAGTGTCTCCACTGTAAAATCAGTAAGTACTTTGTATATATTAATAAATAATAAGTATTGTGTAGGGAGATATGTTGAGATAATATATCTTATTCTATCGAACTTATGTCTGCTAATTCTTACATTCATTAATGATGGTTCTTGCTTGAATCATTTATTGAGATGGCTACCAAATGATGATTTTCTTTTTTTTTAATGAAGATTTTCTAATTCCATCATCCCTTCTCCTTCTATCGATTGGTGTTCCACTGTGAAAGAGAACAGTCCCTTCTCCCTGTTTATCAGTGTGGGCTACTGGAATCCTAGCATTTTAGTCAATGTGTTATAATCCATTGCTCTCATTATTTCGAATGTTCAAATTGTCTCAGATATGGCCAGAAGGAACCTTTTCTAAGTGACTCCTCTGTTCTTTTGACATATCCCCATCATTTGAGCATTTACTTACTTTGTGGTACAAAATATTCCAGGCTCATCTTGTACTTTGCCTGATCCAGATCTGCATTCAGACTTTTCTCTTCGGAGCTCTCATCTTTTTTCTCATGGAGAGTATATTTGGAAAATAAGATCTGGCCAGTAAGTGTGCTCATCACTGCAGGGGTTTCTTTGCTTCCAAGTCCTCTCAGCAGACAGCTCTAGAACAGAGATATGCGTGTCTGTGGATGTGCACAGGTGTGCACACATACACACACACACACACACACACACCTACTTTTACATCTACTTGTCTTATACAATGTATAAGAAATGTAAGTTTTCCCCAGTACCTCCAGTTCTAATCCAACACAGTAGGATTTGTTCTAGTCTTCTGTCTCTCCCTTCTCTGACAGAGAAATCTGACTCCCATTGTTCTCAGTATATGTATTTATAGAACCATTTCCCTTGCATGTTACTAATCACTTGACCACAGGTCAGAGGTTGCCCAGTCCTGCCAACCCTGAATTTGCAGATCACCTCTCTGGCTCCAGCCCCAGCCCCTGCACACAACAGCAGCTGTGCAAACTAACTTCCCCTTTGTCTTGGAGAAATTCTGTAATGGCATGTTTTGTGTGTTTTAATTTATATTTCTTTCATTATATTGCCAGGGTTTTTAATTTTTTTAAAATTTTTTTTAGGTCTTATTTATTTATTCATGAGAGACATAGAGAGGCAGAGACACAGGCAGAGAGAGAAGCAGGCTCCACTGTCAGTTTTTAACATTGCCTTTATTAGGGTAAACATTGATGGTGAAATAGGAAGTATTTAAGAGAGTATTTAAAGGTTGAAACACAGTAGGGGCGCCTGGCTGGCTCAGTCAGTGGAACATGCAACTCTTGATCTCAGGGTTTTGAGTTTGAGCCTCATGTTGGGTATAGAGATTACTTAAAAAAAAAAAAAAAAGTCTTAAAAAATAGAACAAAAATTTGAGAGAATACAACCCTTATCATCAGAAGAGGGTTATTTATTACCATTTTACTTAAGATAACCAGTATTAAATCCTGCTAGCAGTTGCTGAGGCAGGAGGTAAAGTTGGTGTGAGTTTTGCACACAATTGACTGTGGGCCTAATATTGTCCTGTTTTATTCAGGTGACCTTATTCTGTGAGCTAGGAGTTATTTTTAGTTACCATTGTATGATGAGTTTAACCAAATTGCATTTTTTTTTCTTTAGAAAAGTGGTATTTCACTGAGGCAAAAAGGCAAGAAAATGAAATAAAAGACATCCAGGTTAGAAAGGAAGAATTTTGTAAAATTATTTTTATTTGCAAATGAATGATCTTGTATGTAGAGAATCCTGAAGAATGTACTAAAAGACTATCAGAACTAATAAATGAGTTCACCAAGATTGCTGGATAAAAGATCAATACACGTACCAGAGGGAAGGTGGATGGGAGGATGGGTTAAATAGGTGATGGGGACGGAGGAGGGCACCTGTTGTGATGAGTACCAGGTGATGTGTGGAAGTGTTGAATCACTATATTGTACACTTGTAACTAATGTTACACTGTATGTTAACTAGTTGGAGTTTAAATGAAACTTTTAAAAACACACAAAAATCAGCTTTATTTCAATACACTTGCAATGAACAATCTAAAAGGGAAATTAAATTTACTATTTCACTTATAATAGCATCAGAAAGAATTACTGTTAGGAATAAATTTAACAGAGAAGTATAAAACAATCTGAAAAATACAAAATATTTTTGAAAGAAATTACAGAAGACCTGAGTAAATGGAAAAACATCCCATGTTTATGGATTAGAGGACTTTATATTGGTAAAATGACAATACTCCTCAAACTGATCTACAGATTAAATGCCGTCCTTACTAAAATAACATCTGGCTACTGTGCAGAAATTGACAATTGATTCTAAAATTCACCTGAAAATTAAAGGAACCCAGGGTTGCCTGGATGGCTGAGTCCATTTAAGCATCTGCCTTCAGCTCAAGTCATGATCCTGGGGTCCTGAGATCAAGCCTCACATTGGACCCCCTGTTCACCGGGGAGTCTGCTTCTCTCTTTCCCTCTGCTCTGTCTACTCACCCTGCTTGTGCTCATACACTCTCTCTGAAATAAATAAAATCTTTGAAAGGGGAGGGATCTCTGGGTGGCTTAGCGGTTTAGTGCCTGCCTGCAGCCCAGGGCGTGATCCTGGAGTCCTGGGATTGAGTCCTACATCAGACTTCCTGCAGGGAGCCCGCTTCTCCCTCTGCCTGTGTCTCTGTGTCTCTGCCTTTCTCTCTCTCTCTCTCTCTCTCTCTCTCTGTGTGTGTGTGTGTGTGTGTGTGTGTGTGTGTCTGTCTCACAAATAAATAAATAAAATCTTAAAAAAAAAAAAAAGGAACCCAAATAGCTGAACAATCTTTTAGAATAAAATTAAAATTGTGTGGTTGTGTCATATAGACAAACATATATGTCTGTGGACTAGGATTGAGAGTCCAGAAATTAACTCTCATACTTATGGTTGATTTTCAAAAATGATACCAAGACAGTTCAGCAAGAGAAGAATAATCTTTTCAACGTATAGTCCTGGATCAACTGAATATCCACACACAAAAGAATGAAATTGGTTCCCTATTTCACAACATATACAAGAACGAACTCAAAATAGATTGTACCAAAATGTAAGAACTAAAACCATAAAACTCTTAGAAAAAATAGGAAGAAATCATCATAACCATGGATTAGGCATGGTTTCTTAAATATGACACCCAAAACACAAGCAACAAAGTGAAAGAATGAATAAATTAGATTTCATTAAAATTTAAAAACTTTTATAGTTCCAGAGACACCATCAACAGACAATCCATAGAATAGGAGGGTGTATTTGCATATCATATCTGATAAGGATCTAGTATCCAGAATATATAAACAACTCTTATCACTCAATAAAAAGCTCAGATTCAGATGGGCAAATGATGTGAATATACATTTCTCCAAAGAAGATATGTGAATGGCTAACAAACACATGAAAAGAAACTCAGCATCATTAGCCATCAGGGAGATGAAAACTAAAACCACAGTAAGATATTTCATTCCCATTCAGAGTGACTATAGTCAAAAAGACAGGCAATAACAAATGTTGATGAAGATGTGAAAAAACTGGAACTCTTATACACTGCCAGTAGAATATAAAACAGTACAGCCACTTTGGAAAACGGTCTTGCATTTCTTCAGTAGGTTCAACACAGAGTTATCATATGACCCAGCAGTTTCACTCCTAGGTATATTGAAAAGGGAAAACACACAGAAACTCTGACAAACGTTCATAACATTATAATAGTCTAAAATGATAAGTAACCCATTTGTCCATTAACAGGATAAGTAAAAAACACCGTGTCCATGCAATGACTTATTATTTGGTAATAAAAAGGAAGGAAGTGCTAATTCATGCTGCAGTATGGACACACCTTGAAAACACTTTGCTCAGTAAAAGAAGTCACAAAAGAACGTGTACAGAGATAAAATAGATTGGTCTTGGGACTAGGGACATTGAGGGGGATGGGGACTGTTAACAGGTATGGGGGTTCTTTTTGGAATGTCAAAAATGGTCTACAAATTGTGGTGATGGCTGCACAAGTCTGTGAATATACTGAAGACCATTGAATAATTCACTTTAAGTGGATGATTTGTATGGTCAGAGAATTATATCTCAATACAGCTGTAATTAAATGGTATTTTACATAAGCTAAGCTTAGATTTGTTTTCATTTTGTCCAAAAGAATATTCCAAGTGAAAGGACTAGCAGTGTTATTCCTTACGGATTACAAAACTGTAATTCTCTCTGATTGCTTTTGGATTCCCAAAGCAAATGTTTAAGTCTCCCCACCAAGTGGACTTGAAGAATTAGCTAATGGAGCTGAGTTCATTTCTGTCACATATACTGTGTGTTCCTTTGCCTGGCCCTTTTCTGTCCAGACTGAAATATTCCTTTCATAGATTGTCCCCTTCCTCCCCCACAGTGATTGAAACATTTATTAATACCTCCTGTCACTCAGAAATATTCTGAATCATATTTGGTTTTGAACTTTCCAGACTTGAGTTTGGTTTCAGAGTTGAGTTCTATCTTGCCTCTCCAAAATTTCACATTCTTCCATTATTTCACAATTTTACCCAACTCTGTTTAGCTTCATTGACATTGCCAGGTCTGCCACCTGTACCACCATCTTGATGAGAAACTATAAAGTATGTAATTTGTTTTCATGTTTATGTAATAATGCTGTAGCAATAAATAAGAAAGTAGACTGTTCCATCATCTTCTGGAAAACCTAGACATTTTAAGAATAATGAATGAGTTAAATCCCCGTAAAAACAAGTAAAGCTTTGATCTCTAGATTCTTTTCCTTGGAAAGCACTTGTAAGGCACATTTCATCTCCTATAACTAAATATCAAGCAGTCGTTGCCCATCATGACGAGTTTTCCTTGAAGATTAAAACATCATAGATTTAACAGCATATTTATATTGCCAGTAATCAAATGCTCAACTCAGAGAATTTGCAGGATTGTTTTGGTTTTTATTTTACAAAATTAAATTGTGATACATTAGAGAAGGAAAAAGTGGAAGAGATCCTTGTTGGCACACATTTCGAAGACCTCTCAGTAAACTGGCAGTTTCCCTTGGTTGAGATGGCAAGTGGTCTTTAATCTCAGAATGGATTTTTCTAATCTCTTTGGGGTCCCCTCAAGAAGATGCCTGTTGGGCACCTGGGTGACTCAGTTGAGTATCTGCTTTCCGCTTGGGTCATAATCCTGGAGTCCTGTGACTGAGTCCCACATTTGGCTTCCTGCTCAGCGGGGAGCCTGCTTCTCCCTCTCCTGCTCCCCCTGCTTCTTTCTCTCTTACTCTCGCGCTTTCTCTCTCTTGCTCTCTGTCAAATAAATAAAACCTTTATTTAAAAAAAAAAAAGAAGAAGAAGAGGCCTGTTGTACTGTATGGATTTAGCTGTGTAGGTTTTTGTCTACAAGCACTGATGGTATTTGTCAGGCAAGTGATTGAAGGTGATCACAAATGGTTTTGTGAGGATTGGGATGCAATTTTTTTTTTTTTACTTTAGTAAATAAATCATAACTTATTTTTGGTATTTTCAGTATTTGGAAGGATTTTTCTTGTTTAGGTTTTAAATTGGTTTTAGTAAACACGCTAAGAATCAAAATTAGCCTTCATTGCAAATGTAACTAGTGATAACAACACTGCAGATTGTTAAGCCCAGAAGTGAATTGTATTTTGTCTATAATGATAAGCAGTGGTTTTTGAAGTGTTTGTTTTGTTTGTTTGTTTGTTTGTTTTTTAGCAATTAGACTTTATTTTCTACTTTGTTTTTTTTTAGAGAGAGGAAGAATACACACAAACAGGAGGCAGGGGCAGACGAAAAGGCAGAGAATCTTAGGCAGACTCCACACTCAACGTGGAGCCTGATGTGGGGCTTGATCTCACCACTCTGAGATCATGACCTGAACCAAAGAGTCGGTAAAGAGACATTTAACCAACTGAGCCACCCAGGCACCCCAGTTTCTGAAGTTTAATACAGTATACCCATTGAAAGAGTGACGGATTTGATTTTTTGGCCTTAATTTAAGGTATAGGTAGAATGTGATCCAAAACTCCTAATATTTAAATGCATCCTCTGAAATTGTTAAGCACTGGTAATGTGGATGGAGGTTTGGTGAAGAGAGAAGAGCAGGAGATAAAGGGCTCTGTGTGGGGGGCTGACATCACTCTATTTCTACATTCTTTGAGTTTGTTTTTACAAGCATTACTTTTATGATTAAAAAATCTAAAATTTAAGAATTAATATGCTTATTATTGGGTATTTATGTAGAATAGCTCCCAGGAAATTTGTTGAGTTAGTTCAAGTTATTGAAATGTCAAGTTTTAAAACATTTATAGAAGTGTACCCTTCCTTTGTTTCTCTTACTATGTGGCCCTGCATCCTCTCTTTCTGGCAGCTGTGGAGTCTCATCTTTGGGCAGAATTCTAGTTTACATTTCAAGTTTGACTTGCAATTTAAGTCTTTTTAGGTGGGGAAAGAAATGCGTTAGTGCTACTTCTTATCTTTATGATGTTTCAGTGCCTTTTGTATGGTCAAAGTGTTTTAATGGAGAAACTAAAGAATTTGAGGTAATTAAGAAAATTAATTTGTATTTCAATAAATTAATAAAAAGCTTTAGATCAGTGAATTGGTGATCGAGTCAGTGCCATTTAGTTAGTGTTAGTGATGATAGCACTAACCTCACAAATTTCCAAGGTATTTGAGCACCACAACCAAATATATTTGCATCTTCAAATGACTTGGATTTATTAACACTAATTAGAATGGGGAGGGGATTTTAAAATTCATTTTTATCTCCTTTTTGTAATTGCATATGACATTAAAAAGTGAATAGCTAATTGATACCTACTTTTTAAGTGTATTGTGCATTTGACTACTTTGACTCAGAACAAGGCCTCAAAAGTATTTGGAGTAAAAAGAAGGGGGGGGACTTGATTGATTTCTATGCTATAAAGCTCTCTAAAAAGGCTATAAGTTAGACGTTTTACGAAAATTAATTAGATATATATGTTTAACAATAGATGCGGTGGCATCACAAGCCAACTTGGAATTCAGTGGTTTGAGCTTGCATATTTGTAGTCTTTCTCCCAAATTTGACATGCATATAATTTTAAAACTCTTCCTGTAACCTTAATAAAGAGAAATGAAATCTATATTTTGACAATCGAAACGCTACAAAATTTCCTACTCTGTTGGAGGAGCATTTTAAAATACTTGCTATAAATTCTACACTATGATGGGGTTTTTCCTAATCTATTTTTATGTATCATACTAGAAAAGAATAAAAGTTAGAGAGTGGCATTTCATTCTAGATAAAATGATGGCATATCAGATCTTAACATTTTTATTTGCTAGAGGGTTCCAGTTTGAATCTTAAAGTATGTTTGTCCTAAAATATTTTAGGATAAAGCTTTAAATGGTCACACATCATTCTATAAAGTATTGTGCCCAAGACTGCGAATCTGAGAAACCACCAAGGAGCTGACACCGATGCAAACACATGAGGGTTTATTTACAAGCTCAAGCCTGGGTCCAAGTATATCTGACACAGCGGAGCAGGGACTTGGACCCTAGGACTAAGAGGCTTAGCAACTTTATAGGGGCCAGTGGCCAATGGGATACGCAGAAAATTGCACAGTCATGTCAGTCCACATGCAGGTGGCCGATTGAATTACATTTTACCCTAAAGTATCCATTTGAACCGACCCATCACTGAGCTGGATGTCCGATTAGGGTGTGCCCTGGGCTTGACTAGGGTGGGGCAGTGCCCTAAGCAATAGGCAGGTCATGTGGGGGTGATACAGGAGGTGGCGGGTGTAGCACAAAATGGAGTTAGTCCTGCTCTGCTTGTCCAGGGGTAGGGGATTTTTGTTAAATTTCCTGGGTCCCACATAAAGCTAAATATAGATATGTTGCAGGGCCATCAGCAAATGGTCAAGAAAGAATTTTTGAGATGATTTTGATGCAAAAAGATGCTTTTATTAGAGCACTGGGATAGGACCCGGGGTCAGAAAAGAGGTGCATGTTTGCTGTAGAAAGCTGGTGGTTATAGGCTTGGTACTCAAGGGGGAGGGAACATGCAGGGAGTATTAGATCATAAATTTCTACTCCTAAAACTACTTTTGCAAGATTTCTCTGGTGCTTATCATTCAGCTTGATTTTAACTGTTGGTGAGATGTTACAGGCAGTCATGAGACCCTTTAAAAATGTAGCAACCAGTACATATTTGATCCTTATCTGAACTCTGGGGGGGGGGGGCTCTAGGTCAGCCTTCTGGGCTAAAGGTGAACATTTTTCTGCTGCTTTCTCTCATCAGACATACTTTAAAATTCCAATTTGAAAAATTCAATGTTTTAGATTTAGAAGATTTTGTACAATTTTGCCAAGTGTTCTTCTCTCCTTTGCTGTTCTCAGTGACCTTTACCAGTTTTCTGTTTGTACCTGTCTGTTGCAGTGTTTGGACATTAACATGCCTGAAATTGACATCAGGAACTAGGTTGTTGCCTTTTTCCTTTATCACTTGCCCTAGTAAAGGGTGTGGAAACCTAGTAAATGCTAAATATTTCATTGTGTTAAAGTATGTGGATTTTCTTCTTTCAGCTGGACAAAGTAATTTGTTAAGAATACGTATTTTGGAGTTGGTATGTTCACCAAGAACACCAAAACCACTTCAGGTACTTACAACAGAGAACATTTAATGCAGGAAATTGGGGATGACAGATAGTGTAGTGTTGCTGAGAGCCGGGCAAGGCACAGTGACGCAGAGATGAGCAGCAGCCAGAAGCCATCACCACTGTGGGTCACTCCTGAGCCACGCCAGGGCTACCAACAGAAGCTGGAACCTTGACCACTTCAAGAGTAGCTGGAGCTGCTGCCGAAAAGCAGAGCCAGGGAAGAAAGAGGAAAGGTTTTGGGGAGAAACCGTGGCTCCATCTCCCTTCACTACAGCCTCTTGCAGCACAGAGCCAAACAGTAGAAGCAGGGGGAGGGCAGAGGCCCAGACATGGCACTGGAGATAAAACAGCAGGAGTGAGAGGATGGATTCTATCCTCTGCCTTGATCGCCTCTGAACGTGTCCTGGGGAAAGTGAAAATCTAACTACACCAACACTCGGTTATGTGGATCTGAGGGCCCTCTGGCTGGCATCCTGGGTGTTCCCCTTCCCTTCATGTCAGCATACCTTCCCAAGCAGGTTCCATGTGGACCAACGTGGCCTTCTCTGACAATATAGAACATCTTTTGAGGCAACAGTACATGATTAGCTTGCATCTATCTCCCTATAACTAATTTCTGAATGGGTGTAGAGTGCAGTCAATTTTGGAATGCCCTAACTCACTTCATCATCTTCTGATGATTGAGATAATCCAGCCTATGATACAAGTCCATAAAATGGGATCTCTCTTTCTCTTTTAGATATTGAAAGCATAGTGTGACTTCTGGGTCTTCTGAAACTGATCTTGGATGATTAATCCAGATTAATTCATGAATACCCAGTAGAGGAAACAGCATCAGTTGAGGAAGAATAAACATTTAATTGTTGCTTCCATTACATAATAAAAAGCGGTGTAAATATTCAAAAACATAGAGCCTCATGTGAGGTGCCCAATAAAATGTTGAATTTTATTGTGAAACTCTATTGTGAAAGCCATCAGGACCTTTGTGATTTGACTTGAAGTTTACAGCTGAAAGCCCTGAGAAATCTTCTAAAACAGTCCTTCTGTTGAAAAAGAAACTAGCATTTCTACTTTTCATTTTCAAAAGACCCAAATTAACAAAAACAAAATGTGTAAATCAACCTTAAAAACAGCTTTTTAAAATTATAAAAGCCTTATGCCAATTATAGACAATCCACGAAATGGTGAGAGTATGTGTATGTGTGTATGTTTCCTACACCGTGAAAGGCCCCGGTTATACTGCTGCCCCCAGAGATAGACTCATTCATTCATTCAGTGAATATGTATAGAGCACCTACTGTCAGGCATTGTACTAGACTCTGGGGAAATATTAGTGGGCGGAGCAGTCAAAATTTTTTCATTTAATTTGTATTCTCATAGGACTTTTGAGTGGAAAAGGAAACAGGCAATAAATATGTATGTCAGGTGGTAGTCCGTGCAGTGAAGGGAGTTCAGGAGAAGAAAGTGGGGATGCTGTTTATAGAAGTCAGAGAAGGCCCTCTGAGGAGCCAGCATTTGAAATAATCTGATGAAGCAAGAGGGCGAGCCATGTTTTTTCTGGAGAAAGAAGGGGTCTTTCTAGGCAAGGAGAATGGAGAGAAGTATTGTAAAAAGGTTGTTGCATATTTGCTCAGATTTTTCCTGTGCATATACTAGGCTGATAAATAACAATAGTTTACTCTGTACCTTTTCTTTTTTTCACTTAACAGCCTCTTCCTTTGTCTTTTTTTAATAGCTATGTAACATTTTATTACATGCATTTACCTTAACAATTTGACCAGTTCCGCATTAGTGAACATTTGGGTTGTTTCCAGTTTTTCAGTATTGCAGAGAGTATGACTATAAACATCCTTATGCATATATAAATACTAGCATGTGTATTTTTCTACAACAGTGGTTCTCAAACCAACTTATTTTTTAAATCATTTTTTAAATTTTGTCTATTCAAAAAATAAAAAAATAAAAAAAATAAATTTTGTCTATTCATTTATTTTAGAGAGTGTAAGTGGGGGAAAGTGGGGAAAAGAATCTCAACAAGAGTGCTGAGCCGAATGGTGGGGGCAAGGGGGGGAGCTTGATTTCATGACCCTGAGATTGTGACCTAAGCCAAAACCAAGAGCCTGGCACTTAACTGACTGAGCCACCCAGGTGCCCCAACTCAACCCACTTTAAAAGGCTTAAGAAAATACAGATGCTTAGGTTTTATTCAGACCAGTTTCTAAGTCAGGATGTCTGGAGATGGGATCCAGGGCTTTTTTGATATTTTTTAAAAGTTCCTTGGATGATTCCAGTATGTAGTCAGGGTTGAAAACCGCAGCCGTAGGACAATTGTTAGCCGTGGCCTGAGTCAGTGATGGAAGACATCGTACATTCTAGTAGGTAGTGTAAAATTGTTCCCTGTATTAGTTAGAATTAGGAGCAACTGCCAGTGGTAGAAACCTTAAACAAGATAGCTGCCTCTTCCTATGAAATTCTTTACATCGGCAGTCCAGGGCTGGTGTAGTAGTTTTATTACACAGAGTCCTCAGGCACCCAGGTTCCTTCTGGCTTTGTTTTTGCTGACCTAAGGGAAATCTAATGTCAGGCTCAGAGAGAGAGTGAGTTATCGCTCCTGCCATGACATTAACGTTGCAGGCAGCACAGTGAAGGAAGGGTTGAAGGGCACAGACCAGCTCTTCTCCTAAGAGATGCACAGAAACCTCCACAGAACACTTCTGCTTGTATCCTGTTGGCCAGGCTGGGTCCCAAGGCCGTACCCAACTGCAAGGGAAGCTGGGACACAGGCTTTCCTCCAGGCCACCCATGTCCTGTAGAAGCCAGGGCTCTGTTTCAGTGAAAAAAGAGGAGAACAGAGAGCCAGAACTGCCAGCCATCCCTGCCCCGTCCTGTAAGGATCTGCCCTCCGCCCCCAGAACCTGCACCCCCAGTGCCAGGACCGGCTCAGCTCCAGTCCGCCCAAGCCACTGGGTCACAGAAAGCTTCATTGCAACGAAGAAAACCTCAGACAGTACGTGGGCTTGGGGGAGAGACAGAATCAGTTCAGACTCAGGAAAGGGGTGGTAAACTTGACCATTAAGAGAAAATAATGTGTTGAAGGCCAGTTTTTTAATTGCCTCCAATTCCTCCTGAATCCGCTCTCAGGGGAGGGACCAGTTACCTTGCAGCAGGGTATCACCACTAGCATCCTTAGTCCAAACCCCACACACCCTCGCTTAAACATCCTTCCTGTTCAAGGAGGACCTCTTCATACATCATTGTTACTCAAATTGAATACTGTTCAATTCAGATATGAAGAGGAGTTTGACATGGGGCTTTCCTTAACGACTGTTTTTTTGTCCTTGCAGTGGACGAAGGTCGCAGTAAGGAGCCCGACCGTTTGCAGGTGTTCCACAGAAAAGCCATAATGCCCTACGGCATCTATAAGAAGCAGCAGAAGGACCCAAGCGAGGAGGCGGCCGTGCTGCAGTATGCGGGCCTGGTGGGGCAGGTGTGCTCTGAGCGAATGCTGCTGCTGCGGAACTGACCGGTACCCGAGCTGCACCCAGGGAGACCCCCGGCCTACCCCCAGTGTAGACGATTTTTATTTAGACTCTTCTATGGCTTTTCTAAAATATTTGTGGCAATGTATTTGTGAGACTCTCCTGGTTAATATAAAGATTTTAAAAATATGTTGTGCCCTAACCTCCCGAGTGGGGCTTTATCATTTTGGAAGTTTGCTTTATGAACAAGATACGGTATAAATGTCTCGTGTTACTCTTTTGGAAAGCAAAATTAATAAGTGGATCTTAAGTCATTTAAATCACCGTTGTGCTTGTTTTGTGAAAGAAATTACAGCAGGCTTTCCTCAGATCCATTTACGACATTAGTTTCTGCTACGAGACTGTAAAGATGGGGAAGAAGGTGGAGAGTCGGTTTTATCTCTTCAAAAACATCCTCTCAGGAGAACGAAACTGTTGTTACTCAGCTCAGTCTTACTGCCGAATGTTATATAGTTAATGGAAAACTCAGAAAAAGAAAATACAAACCTGAAAGAAAGGACGATGTGTGAACATCACATGTTCATTTACCCAGGACAGTCCCCATCGTGTCTGTTGTCTTGACATGCTTGTTTTGTTCTAAAATAATTATTACTCTCATATAATTTTGCTCTCAAAAGTATCCCAGTTTGGACAACAAGATATATGATTATCCTAGTTGTATATATTATTTGCTCTATTTTTAAAAATCTAAGAAATGGAGGTTTTTGTAGGTCTTTGTTTTTTTGTTTTTGTTTTTGTTTTTAATGTTGGCTCCTGCCTTGACCTAAGACCCATCAGAAGTGACTTTACACTAATTTTTTCATTCCTTAGAACTCAGGACACTTGCCCTTGGTTATTGATTAAAAATTAGTTAATATCTGACCACGTTATAGCTGGGCTACAAATCACAATTAATGAAGCGTAGGAATCACTTTGACCTCTATTCTAGGGCAAGAGGTGGAGCAATCCATGTCTTGCCCTTTGATTTGGGATTCAGCACATGCTAGCTCCTTCTCCTCACCTTCTTCTGGCCCCTTACCCAGTCAGCAAATGTCCCTTGTCCACCACCATCAGGCTGGCAGGCACTGTGCTGGGGGAAGGAGGAGACTCAGGCGGATCAGGTCACAGTTAGGACCGAGTTGTGTTGGAGTCGATCAAGGACAGGGGAGGGTTAGTTTCCTCTGCTCTTTCTCAGCCAATCCCCATCTGCTGCCGGCTGCTTGGCCACTGGGTTCATTCCATTCCCCATTTTGCTTATTTCCTATTGATCTTTTTTTAAAACCATATTATAAAACGTGGTACTTTGTAACCCACTACTGATGTTAAACTTTTGTCTCCTAAATGCACTGATTTTAGATAAGACATTAGAAAATAATTTCAGTTAGCTAAAAGAAGGATTATGAAACATTGATTTTAAAATTCAACATCCAAATAAACTGTATATTTATTCATTTCTGAGAGGGTGTGTGTGTGTGTGTGTGTAACACCTGCCGTGTACAGACACATTGCCAACTGAGGATAGAGTATCAGGGAAAGCCATTTTCTCTGACCACGTAGATTTTTCATTCTTTTGGATTTTGTTCTACAAAATAGTCTCCCAAGAGTATTTGATGGGCTCTTGTTTGGAACTGCCTTCAGAATCTACAGAACTTTTTTTCTTTTGCCCTCATAAGTTGAAGATAGCTTAAGGATAAGTATATAAGGATAGCATAAGTTGAAGATAGCTTAATCCTAAAGCTTAAGCTTTAGGATTACAAAATGATACTCACTGTAAGCAACTAAAACATTAGTAAAACCATAAATAAGAAAGTAAAATATAATCTGAAGTTCAACCATACCAGAGAAAAAATTGTTATATGTCTGCACACATATAATTTTCTTATAAATAGAATTATGTTCTATACACCATTTTGTGGGCATACCTGAATTGTGGAAGAAATTTCCAGGTGGGACTTGAGAAGTGTTACAAGTAGTCTGAGTACGTGGAAAGTCAGCGCGGTGGGGTGGGATCTTGGTACCCTTGGCTTTGGAACATTCACGTTGATGCCACCTCATCACGCCCACTTTCATCCCCATGATTGGCAGGACAGCAGCACTAAAGATCACAACTCTTGAGTATGCCTTGAAGAGAAAACTTGACTCTTAACATCATACCACAACTCTGGTTTCCTCCTGCAGAATTCAGTTAGGGTTCCTTCAGAGGAAAGTGATCCACACTCCTGTCTGAGAACCGGGATGCTGCGCCGGAGGGCGGCAGTGGTCAAGGTTGGCTGCAGTGAGCCACCAGAGAGAGCTGGGCGCAAAAACTCTTCTGCTCCGTTACTGTATTCATGTGCTCTTCTTTTGGAAATAGACTGTGTATTGATCCTAATGAGTTAATTATTTGTTCTTTTGAGCCCTGGCTGAGTGAGGATTAATCGCGTGCTAGGAAAGGACAACAAGGCAAGTGACCCTGCTTTGTCAGTCGACATGCAGTCTAGCTGAGAAATCTGCTTTTATGTTAATGGCTTTCATCCAAAGAAAGACACTCGAGAACCTTTCAAAGACAGTTTCTATCTTTTCAAAGCTAGAAGCTGTGTGTTTACTGTCTTAGAGTTGTCGTTCCTTTCTGGATGCAGGTAAATTCACACCTGCCTCCTTGTCTTGGGAGCAGAAATGTAATCAAGGTTTCCCAGCTGCCATCTTTATTTAAATTCTCCCAGTTCTATGAGATTTTTGTTATTTTTTTAAAATGTAATCTGAGCACTTTTTTTAATATTCTATAAAAGAGGCTATTACCAAATGAATATATTATTCATTTGATTAAAATTATTTAGATAAGAAATTATTACTGTTTATCTTTGCTTTCAGACAATGTATCCTATTTTTTATCCATTTTTCAAAATATCACTTGTGTGCTGTTTCTTAACATATCGGACTCTATTATGTAAATGAACCTTTTCAGATTTCTGAGCAGTATATGGTTTGATTTTATAGGCTTTATACTATTTCAGTGTGAATAAGAATGAGAAAGAATATGATCAATTATCTAGAATGTGTTGGTGGTTGCTAACTTTAAAGAAAAGGAAATGAAATGGAAACATAATGTTTGAATTAGAATTTATTCAAATATGTATTCTTTTCCAAAAGAAAACCAGTGACTGTAAAGCAAAACAAGTTTGATTGCATGTGATTTTTTTTTTTGCTCTTGTGTATGCATTTTGAACAGTCCATTTGATAAAGCTTGAATGGAAAAAAATAAAGCTGTTTCTATCTCCAGTGGCTCCAGCTGGTCAGTACTTTTAAAAGACCTATGTTTCCATACTTTTCAGTTTTTTACTACATTTTACCTGTAGTGAATATGCAGAAAACATTGGCTATATGAATCATCATATCTCATTTACAGTAATTATGGGAATTCCAGATCATTTGGTTACCCAAGTCAAAGCATGATGGATTGCTTTCTCAGGAATGAATAAAAATAAATCTCACTTTAAGTGAAACATCTGGGGACGCCTGGGTGGCTCAGTGGTGGAGCGTCTGCCTTCAGCCCATGGTGCGATCCTGGAGGCCTGGGATTAAGTGCGACGTCAGGCTCCCTACATGGAGCCTGCTTCTCCCTCCCCCCTGCCTCCCTCTCTCTCTCTCTCTCTGTGTGTCTCTCATGAATTAATTAATTAATGAATAAATACCTAAAAAAGTGAAACATCTGGATTTCACATGATAAATTGGGAAATAGACATTCTTTTACCCACAGGGATTAGAACTAGGATTTAGGTAGCAAACTCAAATATAATTTCTCTTAAAAAGCTTAGTTTATAGAGAAATTTTCATAAATGTCTCATAAAGCAAAATTTGCTTTAATCATTCACAGATAGTCCACAGTATATTTATGGAACACATTTATAAGTGTTTTGGTTTTTTTTTTTAAAGTTTTTTTTTTTATATTTATTCATGAGAAACAGAGAGAGAGAGGCAGAGACACAGGCAAAGGGAGAAGCAGGCTCCATGCAGGGAGCCCGATGTGGGACTCGATCCTGGGACTCCAGGATCATGCCCTGGGCCACAGGCAGCACTAAACTGCTAGGCCACCTGGGCTGCCCAGTGTTTTGTCTTTTTATAGTAAAGAGGACCCTAGTAGGTTTGGGGTAAA
Organism: Vulpes lagopus; assembly: GCF_018345385.1. Taxonomy (NCBI): domain Eukaryota; kingdom Metazoa; phylum Chordata; class Mammalia; order Carnivora; family Canidae; genus Vulpes; species Vulpes lagopus. The sequence goes on from NC_054825.1 coordinate 9,752,834, forward strand.
AATGAATCCTATTTTCCAAGTGATTTAAATATTGATTATAAGTCCCACTGACTTTTTTTTTTTCCCAGAATGGAAATAGCTTTGTTGTTTTTCTTATTTAAAGGGGAGAGGGTTCACCAGGGAGCGCTTAGGCAGTGTAGAAAAATATACTGAAAAAAATACAAGATCACTTACTATGCCATCAGTAACCATCACCACTGCCATTCACATTTTTACGTTGTACCCTTTCAGACTTTTTTCTACCTACGTGTATGTATATGTCTTGTTTTATTTTTAAATAAAAATGGAATCATGCCATGTATATTGTTTCATAATTTTGCACATTTTATTCTATTTTGAACATGAAAATAAATGAGGAAGAATATAATAGTTTTAATGGCTGTCCAATCATAGTCTGCTGTGTCTAGTTATCTTTTGAGAAAGGGAACTTAAGACTTGAGGCCCCCCCCCCTCGCTCATGGGCACTCGGAGTTGCAATTGACCATTAATGGTTCACACCCTGGCACGTGGTTCTTACCCCTCTCATAGCCCATTCCTGTGCCTTTCCCCAACAGTAGGGATTTCCTCCGAACTCAAAGGTTCAGAAAATGTGTAGCTTGCATTTATTTATTTATTTATTTATTTATTTATTTATTTATTTATTTATTGTAGCTTTTAAAACTTAGTACTACCTCCTCTCATTGTTCCTCAACTAAATATTTTCTGGGAGACTATCCTACCATTTTTACAGTTTGAATGCCTCTAAAATCTCCAATTAGAAAATGTCTTATTTAAAAACTTAGGGTTATTTAAAACAAATTAAGGTTCTGATTCATTGATTCTTTATACAACAGAGGCCCTTAAAATGGGTACCTGGGGGGCGCCAGGGGGGCTCAGTCTGTTAAGCATCTGCCTTGGGTTCAGGTCGTGCTCTCAGGATCCCGGGATGGAGCCCTGTGTCTGGCTCCTTGCTCAGTGGGGAGTCTGCTTCTCCCTCGGCCTCTGCTGCTTCCCCTGCTTGTGCTCTCTCTGTCAAATAAAATCTTTTTTAAAAATGGGATACCTGAAAACAATGGGCCATCATTAATTAGCTAAGTTTTTTACTTTGAGAAATATGTTGGCTTTTTAAGATTTACTTCAAAGTAAAATTGCATTTTTATATCCACTTGGTTGTCACAGTTGGTATCTTCAGTCCAGTCCTGTCCAGGAAATAGTTTCCTATTGATGGTCTAATTTCCAATTAGACCAAGAATTAAAGTTGCTAAATATATTTTGCATGCCAAATTTTTACTCATTTATAACTTCAAAATAGCTTGCAGATTTTTACACTTGGGTTTCTCACCATATCTCTCCACCTGCAATGTGAAGAAGCAATTCCAAATGGATGTGCTGTTAAACAATACAAAACCTGGGGTGCTTGGAGGGCTGTTGGGTAAGCACCTGACTCTTGATTTTGGCTCAGGTCCTGATCTCCGGGTCGTGGGATTGAGCCCCATGTCGGGCTCGGAGCTCAACGGGGAGTCTGCTTGAGATTCTCTCTTTCTCTCCCTCCCCTTCTGCCCCTCTTCTTGTATGCTCTCTCTCTCTCTCCTTCTCTCTCAAATAAAATCTTGTAAAAAATGAAACCCAGTGCAGCAAATCTTTTGTGGCATTTGTGATTTTTTTTTAAATTTATTCATGAGAGGCACAGAGGGAGAAGCAGGCCCCCTGCAGGGAGCCCAATGCGGGACTCGATCCCAGGACCCGGGGATCACGCCATAAGCTGAAGGCAGATGCTGAACCACTGAGTCACCCAGGCCTCCTGCATTTGTGACTTTTTAAGAATTACCCTTTATATGGAATTCAATAATAAATGTTTCAGCCACCTCCTCTGAGGTGGCTTCCCTCATCTAGTATGCATTAAGCAGACCATGAGTGACTTGCACAAATACCTGGTTCTTTGATCATTACAGTGTGATTAAAGCCAATAGGCAAAAAGTGGTTTCTAAAATTAGTTAATATGTTGTGCGCTAAAGCCACCATACCCAAAAGGTATAAATGTTGTACTTCCTGCTTGCATAATTCAACTCTGTGATTTTGGATCATGTTTCCCTCTGGACCTTAATTTTTCGTGCTTTTGCTTGTCAGTGCCAGGGTCTTAAAATCATTTAACACTGGCCTTTTATAAAATTTTATTTAATTAGCATTAAATGAGGACTCATGAATACTTCATGAAGTCCCATTCATCACACTTTGTTAATTCAGTATTCAGTGAGTCTGAATAGCATCTCTCAACTAACAGCTTTTTGATCATGAAATAAGAAAAATAGCATTTTAGGTTTGTGAATTCAGAGCTTAAGGACCCTAGCTCAGTTGTATATGGACAATTCTATACACTTTGAGCATTGCCTCTCGAACAACTTGGGGTTGCATGGGTGGGTCCACTTCTATGCAGGTTTTTTTTTCAGTAGGTACAATACTGACAATGTATTTTCCTCGATTTTCTTTTTTTTTAAAGATTTTATTTATTCATGAGAGACAGAGGCAGAGACATAGGCAGAGGGAGAAGCAGGCTCCCCACGGAGAGCCCAATGCAGGACTCGATCTCAGGACCCCAGGGTCATGACCCAAGCCAAAGGCAGATGCTCAACCACTGAGCCACCCCCAGGCGTCCCTTGATTTTCTTAATAACACTGTGTTTTCTCCAAGAGAGTATATTTTATTTTAGGAATACAGTATATTATACATATAACATAGAAAATATGTGTTGACTATTTATGTTATCAGTAAGGCTTCCCATCAACAGTAGGCTACTAGGAGTTAAATTTTGGGGGAGTCAAAAGTTATCGGCAGATTTTTGACTACAAAGGGGGTTGGTGTACCTTGAGATTCTCTCTCCCTCTGCCCCTCCCCTCATCTCAAATAAAATCTTTGAAGTTAAGCTATGTGCAGAGATAATGTTTAATGAACAATTTGAAAGACTGAGAAATTAATCCAGAAATATTTCTAAAGTATTTGTGCTCTACTATTATTTCCTTTTTTAAAAAATATTTTATTTATTTAGTTGAGAGAGAGCACAAGCAGAAGGAGAAAGAGAAGCAGATTCCCTACCAAGCAGGGAGTCCGACTCGGGACTCAAACCTCCGACCCTGAGATCATGACCTGAGCTGAAATCAAGAGTCTGATACTTAACCAACTGAGCCACCCAGGCACCCCTATCATTTCCATTTTATTTTGCATCTCAAATTTTCTTTCAGGTTTCTAGTTCTAGTTACATGTTTATTTTGATCAAGTAGAAAAAATTTTTTTATAAATGTATCAGTAAAAATCTTTGAATCTATACCAATAAAAGGATTTAAATGCATCTCTCACAAGAAGCCTACCCCAAAATATGCAGTAAAGCTGTGTGCAAAAGAAAATGAGAAAAATAAATCCTCATTACACATGTCTCTTGTACCGTTGAATACACAGCTGGTGGTTACCTCACATGAATAAGTCCCGAAGACAGACTACATTGATTTACAGATCTGCCTTAAAGATTTTCTATTCCTTTACTATTGTATTTTTAAGGGTTATTTTGATTACTGTTGGTGTTTTTTCCTAGTACACTCTACTTCTGACCCAAACTGTATCAATGTCCTCAACATGAAGAGCTTTGTGGAATTTCACTAGAGGCACATTATTTAGATATGGAGACATTCGTTTGGATTCATTTCACCAAACTGTTTGTGGCCACCCATGAGCAGAGCTGGCGGTGGGAGGTCTGAAGAAGCCCCTGAGATTGGTCTGTGGCCACCAGGGGCTCTGCACCGCATGCAGGGCGGTGGCTACAGGAATTCAGAATTACTATCTCTAGCCTCCCCGGTCTCCTGCCTATTCTTGAGAGCCACACTGTGATTTACTTAAGTCTATTCCATATGCTTTTTATAAGAAGGCCAGAGAAACATCAGTGTGTGGCCAACTGTGTGTAGTTATGAGCTCTGCATCTACAGCCGCTGGTGGTTCATGCTTGAGGTAATTAATATTTCTGATAATGTCACCAAAGATGCTGTCAAGGAAGTTTGGAAATAAAGGATCCAAGTTGGGAAGAGAAAGCCTGGAGAACACTTTGAGCTTACGATAATGAGCACATTATTCATTTCTATTACTCCTTTACTGCCTTTGTTAAGATATGGGAACTGTTCTATGTCAGCATTATCTGTGAGTGATGATGAATCTTGGGCCTTGCTTATCTGCAGGTTGCTTATCCAGCCACCTCACCATCTGGAACAGAAATCCCTAAAAGTAAGGTTTTAAAAAAAGAAACAAACTTGCCTCTTAGAAGCTAAATTGGGCTTGCATCCCCCCTCTAGAGCTCATGCCCTACTCACGGGAAAGCCACTTGGGCCATGTGGCATAAGGAGAAGAAATTGTTGGTGCCAAAGTAAAAGGATAAAGTGAACTGGAAATGACATGTTACTGGAAGGGTGTACATCACCTCCTGGCCAGCTCTCCCTGTCTGCCCGTTGACATTCAACCCTGCCCCCGTGGACAGTGGCGCTGGGAGCCTGGTCTGCAGGAGGGAAGATGGACTGTAGTGTGTGGAGGGCCAACAGCAGACCTCGATCAACCTTCTGACCACATTCCACTAGAAACCACTTCCTTTTATTAACCTTAGTAAGTGAAAAAAAACAAAGACCAAAAAAAGCTCACAGAACATGGAGGGAGCCTGGACTCTCCTGACCAGCTGGACTGGCAAGTTCCAGGATCCCTTAACTAGTTGTGTGACCTTAGACAAGGACCAGCAGACAAGCAAACCTCAGCTTCCTCATCAGGAGAGGTGAATTGGGCAGGCAGGAGCCCAGCTGGCAGAGGTCGAGGACAGTTGCCATGTAGACGTCTTCCCCAAAGCAGATGTCGACAGAAAGAAAGGTGATGAAAGTATTAACAAAATATTAAAGAAAAAAGAAAGCATAAACCCTAGTAGTCCGAGGCATAGAACCCCAAACATCTCAACAGCCCCTGAGCACACATCATTGTCAGGTCAATCGTAGTTGACCCTGGGAATGACAATGCTGAATTGTCAAGCGGCCAGTTTCAGTACGTAACAGACACTCTAATACGGGGAAAAGTGTATAATGCATTCAAATCTTTCTATTCGAAATTGTTAAAGTAACAAAAAAGATCCTATTAACTGGATAAATTACAGTTCTCGGCGAAACTCACCATATGGAAACAGGTCTTCAAGCCTATGGAATTAGAATCCCTTTTAAATGCCTGCGTCCGCAGAGGACACTAACGGTAGAAGGGTAAGCACTTTCTCCTGGCCGGCCTTGCCCTAATAGACTGTGGGTAAACAATTATTCATAGGAACCCACGGAGGGCCTCACTCCCCAGTGGCGCCACTATTCAGGATTTCCTGGGTATAATGGGAGAATAAAATGGGTTTTGGAGGCCTGGTACAATTATGCACATTTTTGTTTGGTTTGTGTCAGACAAAACCCAACAACAGGCTCTGGAAAAGCAGGCTGTGCTTTCCGTGGGCTGCGCCCGTTGCTCGGCCCAGCGGGCTGCCCTATCCAGCTACGGTTTAAGCAATAATGACCGGACTGTTCAGCCAGCCCCCGACTGCTCCTGCGTTTCCCCCCTCGGCCTTCGGCATGATTCGTCTGCAAATTGGCTTTTCGCAGGGCCACACGTTAGCCGAAGAGCATCATCCAAAAGGGCAGGAAATCACATTTTTTTCGAGTGGACAAGTAGCGATGTGATGGGGAGGGGGAGCAGGAGGTGGGCTGGCAGGCCAAAGCTGGAAATAGATTGGTGGCTTTGGTGGCTCTTCCACCCCACCCCCACCCCCAAAGCAAACCCCAACCTAATTCAAAGCGTGTTGTGTGCAGAGCTGTGCGCCCAGCCCCGGGCCAGCCGCCTGCGCACGGAGGCCGGTGCAGCGGTTTCCTGAGCACCGTCAGGGGCGCTCTGCTCACAGGTCACGTTCTAGCAACTGCTCAGCGGACCCGGAGCTGGCATCTCTGTCCAGCTGGGCAGTGGGCACAGCCACCTGCTCACACTCAGCGAGGCGACCCCGGCGGTGGCCCGGCCTCCGCTCGCCGACCTCAGGCAGAAAACCTGAGATGTCAGGATGTCTGAACCCTCTTCCTGGCGGCTGGAGTGGTGTTTGCTCCGTTGACATTGGTCGCAAAGTGGAGAAACGGGTCCCCTTGCTGGTTTCTGCCCTTCAGTTCAGTCCTCCCGAAAGCCACCAGGGGGCAGAAGGAAACTTTCTTGCTGTTTTCCACCCCCCTTGACTAAACCTGCCTGGGAAGGGAGGCTCCTTTTGGTCCAGTTGGGCCAATGTTTTTGATATAAGTTGTATTTCTTATTTTTCACACCCTTGATTTTTTTTTCGGATCGGGGTTGTCTTTGAAATTAAGTCTTCTTTCTGCAAGGAAAGCAACCGCAGGTGAAATCTGCACATTTGCAACATTTTATATTGATTGGTGATTTAGCTCTGGGATCTCCAGGCCTAAGGCAGTAGCCCAGTCTCTCCCATGGTTTCCTCCGTGTCTCCAGCCTCACTGGGCCAGGCCAGGCCCCCAAGTGCCTCTTACTAGGATCACCGCAATAGCCCGCCAACCTTCCCAGCCTGTTTATGTGCCCATCACTCGTCTGACTGATCCATCTCTCCTGGTCCCACATCAGACAGCTCTGCATCACCTACTGCATGAGGCCTCAACCGCCCCACCAGCCTGCCCAACTTCTTTCTCCACCTTTTGCTACATCTCCCTTCCAAAAACCCCACTCTCGGCCATCTCGCCCATTTCTTACCTTTGCTCAGTCTCGCCAGTCTTGCCCAATCTCTTCCAGCTGCAGACATTTAAATCTGCAAGGTCCAGACCAGGTGCCACCTCCCAGGGAGCACCTGGTCTACAATATCCGATAGACCTTCTTCCTGTCGCAATTCTTAAGGTTTGAGAAAACCAGCAGAGGTCGGGCCATAGGAATGATGCATGCCACCCTCAGAAAGCCGGCCAGAGATTGGATTCATTTGAGAAATCTCCCTAGAGAAAGAATGCTTGTGTCAGGTAGGTGCCGAGACCCAGCCCCAGGCCCCCAGGCCCCCAGGCCCCCAGGCCCCCAGGCCAGCCTGCTCCTTAGGGTCAGCCTCGCAGCACTCAGTGGAAAGGTTGAGAAAGCATGCCTGAGAAGTGAGTCCGCAGTGGGATCTATTGAACCTGCAGGCTCTTAACACATAAAGAACAACGGAAATGCCCATAAAGAAGAGTTGTAAATCTGATGTACATAAAATGAGAAATTTCTCTGTATAACCTTAGAAATATAACCAGTCTGTTTTGCAATGGGGCAGTGATGGAGGGTGATCTCCAAGAGATGCATCCGTGCTTCTGCTTGATGGCGTGTTCACAGATGGGGGGAGTGTGGAGGGGGGATAGGTACGTGCTGAATAGCTTCTTAGGTCACCAGAGGTGAAGAGTATGCTTGTGTGGATATTTGTGTCTGAACAGCTACCTTCATGGTCACCTGCTGCCAAATGAACAGTGAGAAAAAGGAATAAAGGACCCAGCGCATGCCGGGGTGCTGACGTGTCTTGGCAGCCAGGGGTGCATGCACGGAGGAATTGTCTGGGGACATTTGGCTGTTTTGCATAAGGAATTCCTGGGCTAATGGGCATGTGGACCCCAGGACTTGAGGGCAGGCCTGTTTTGGTTTAGCGCTCCCCCCCCCAAAAGGACCAATATGAATTGAAAATTCTTAAGGTGGATCAGTGTAATCCCTATTTAATTTGGACTTCTCCCCTTAATTCATTTTGCATATGGTAAGACATTCTTGCAAAGGACACAGAGGCCGTCTTACACATGCTGACACGCTCTGCACCCAGGGAGCAGTCCCCCTGAGCCTAAGCAAGATCTTGAAAGGAGAAAACCTTTGCAAATCACCCTGTGCAAGTGCAGAAGAGAGCCCTCACCACCACCCAAGTACATTGCTAAGCCAGTCGCCCTCCCTCAGGACTTCACCCACCGGGGGGGTTCCCTGAGAGCGCTCAGGTGGAGGTGCTGAGGAGAGACTTAGCATTAATCACAAAGACGTCCTTGCTATTTCTTTCACCTGGTCTTAAATTCTGTTAACTCTTCCTAAATTGTCTGAGGCCACTGCTTCTCCTCGAAGCTCACAAGGCACTGAAGGACAGGCCCAACTGTGTGACACGTGTTGCTTGGCTCATGTGGATGGCGTCCTGCTTAGAGAGATGAGGACACCGTGGCACTTGCCGAGAATGGCCACATGGCCGAGCGGTAGGCCATGCCCCTTACAACTGGGGGCAGGCATGGTTCCAGGGCAAACAGCCCTCATACTAACCCCAGACATCACAGGGCTGCAGACCAACACCCCTCCCAGAGGCTAGAGGCTCTCAACATGCTTGTTCTCAGAAAGCTCTTCTCTTGGCAAAATCCAAGTCACACAGAGGCTTCATTCATTCATGTTTTGATTGATTCATCCATTCACCCAACAACTTTCTGAGGACCTGTCCCGTACCAAGTGTTGTCTGTGCCACAGAAGTGAGCACGTCTGAGTCCCTGTCTCCTTGGAATTTCATTCTAGGAAGAGAGAGAGACAATTTATAATAAATGGATTAGTAAGAATGCTGGATTATTGTGTTTGGTGGCACGTAAGACCGCTTTGCTGAGGATGTTCAGGGAAGGTCTGCTGAAGCATGTGTGTTGAGTAAGAAACCATGAGTGTGAGAACACGTGGCATTACTAGAGATTCAGAGATGGGGCAAGTTGGGTTCTTTTGCTTTTCAGGAGACCACAGTCATGGAGGGTAGACTCCAAACGGTGAGCTGGAAGGAGAACTAAGGTCTAAGAGTATAGATGAAATCCAGTGGGTGCTCTCGGGAAGAAAAGCTTGCATCTAACTGAAGGCAGTCAAAGCCATTTCTTGAGGGAGTTGATCTTTGACCTACGGTCAATTCTGAGAAAGGAGGGTCAGGGCATTCCCAGCAGAAGGAACAGAGTAAGATCCCGTGCGGAGGCAGATACAGGGCACGCTTAGGGGGCAGCGTGCAGTTGAACTTGGCTGGAATATCAAGAACTAGAAAGAAAGTCCTGGGTGCTACAGTGGAAGGCAGAGGGAAGCACCTGATGGGTGGCTCCTACACTGACATGCCACCGGGGGCAAACGACGTCCTCTCTGGCAGCCCCGGGGAACCACTGTGGACAGCAGTGGGGCGTAGCTACGGCTGGAAGGAGCAGAGTCCCGGCCGCAGCAGAGAAGCCACATCCTCACCTCCCCGGACAGAAACAGAGCACACCCACCACAAAATCAGCCAGCCGGATTATTTCTTACCACCAGCTAAACTTCGGTTTGTTGTTTTCACCAGGAGACCTCGGACAGAATATGCAAGAATCCTAAGCCTCTCCTACAGGGAGCACCCAGGGGGAGGACGGACAGATGGGCAGGGGTGCCCCCCGCGAGAACAAGCCCCAGGGAGATGCAACCGAGTATGTGGCCAACTTAGCTGGTGAACCAGTTCCAGTTGCAAAACTCCAGTTGCAAAAAAAAAAAAAAAAAAAAAAAATCTGGTAGAAAAGCATTGAAAAGTCCTTGACATCAGTGCTTCTCCAGTCTTCCTAGAGCACCTGCAGCGCAGTCACTTCCGTCAGAGCGTGGGCTGCGGGCGCCCCTGACCGGCCCCTGACCGAGCTGCCGCCTGGTGAGGTTTGCTGACGGCCACCCTTGCTTCTCCGTGGGGTGCCATCTCCTCTCTGGAATGCTGCTTCCTGGACTGTTAAGTGTAAAACCCCAAGTCCCTGTGCTGTCAGTGCGGGCAAGCAGTGGCCTTCCTGCCGAGCTTCGTAAGGGGTGCGCTAAAACCAAGAGAGGAGGGAGGTCCCCAGAAGAGGAGAGGGGGCCGGGAGCAGCAGGTGCACGCAGTGTGGCAGTGAACAGCCAGGCGGGCTTGGGGCGGGGCTCCTGGGGCCGGGGTGCACCGAGGGAGGAAGCGGGAGGAGGAAGCAAGGGGCTCCGCTGGCCCCGGGCCGACCAGGTGAGGGCGGTCGGCGTGCAGGTGGGGTGCTCTCCGCCGGGCCCAGGACGGCGCCCCAGCAACGGGGTAGGGACAGCTGCTGGGGTCCACCCCAACACTCATGCGCCTTTGCCGCCAGGCGGTGGGGACGAGGAGCTCTGGGCCGCCCGAGAAAGGACCCCGAGACCAAGAGAGGGGGCGAGCGGGAGAGGTCTGCACCCCCGCCATCCCGCGGGATGTCCCTCCTCCTCCTGGGTGAGTAGCCCCCGGGACTGCGGGCAGGAGCCGCCGGTCGCGTGTCCCCGGGGGAAGAGTCCATGAGGCAGCCGCCAATTTTGAGCGTTAGGGCCTAGAAGGGTGGGTTGACGTGAGCGGGACGGGTGATCCGGGAAGAGCGAGACCAAGGCTCGAAGGAGGGCGCGGGGGCATTTCAGGAGCTGAGAAAGGGGGCAAGGCTGAGAAAATTGACTGGACGGTAAAAAGAAAACGTGCACATAACACACGTGTGCACACGCGCACACACACGGGAGAGGGGGAGGCAGTGAGCCGCCTGGGGCCAATGAGCAGGATGGGGCACCAGGGGACACCCGGCTCTGACACCAGAGAGCTGTGGGTGGGACAGGTGTCCTCCCCTCACCTGGCCTGGGGAAGAACCAGCTCCCCGCCGGCCACCCCGGGAGCCTCTGTCCCCACTATTTAAATTAGCGCCCACCCACCGGCGTGCGACATGGCAGTTCGGGTGCCGTTGCACTCCCAGGTGGGTGAGGCCTGCTCCCTGCAGACCAGGTTTCCCGTTGGTTATGCCGTCGGGCTCCTGGTGGGCTGGTGGCTCCGGGAACAGAGGTCCTGTCGCCGGGCTGCAGACAGCCCCCGTGGGCCGTGAGGGAGCACCTGCTGAGTGATCGAGCAGGATTTACCAGAGGACAAAAAGAAGATAAAGATGAGAAACGAGGGGGATCCCTGGGTGGCTCAGTTGGTCGGGTGCCTGCCTTTGGCTCAGGGCGTGGTCCTGGAGACCCGAGATCGAGTCTACGTTGGGCTCCCTGCGTGGAGCCTGCTTATCCCTCTGCCTGTGTCTCTGCCTCTCTCTCTCTCTCTCTCTCTCTCTCTCTCTCTCTGTGTGTGTGTGTGTGTGTGTGTGTCTCATGGATAAATAAATAAAATCTTAAAAAAAATGAGAGAGGACAGGGGCACCTGGGTGGCTCAGTCGGTCGAGCATCTGCCCTTGGCTCAGGGCGTGATCCCGGGGTCCTGGGTTGGAGCCCTGCATTGGGCTCCCTACTCAGTGGGGAGTCTGCTTCTCCCTCCTCCCCGCCGACCCCCTCTGGCTCTCTCTCAAATAAAAAAATGAAAAATTTTTTAAAAATAAGAAAGGACAGAGTAAAATTTGCAATTCTTTTCTTTTTTTCAAGTCCTCTCTATACCCAGTGTGGGGCTCAAACCCACAACTCTGAGATCAAGAGTCACACGTTCTACCCACTAAGCCAGCCGGGCACCCCATGAAATTCTGCTTATGCCAGGAATCAATATAATAGGCGTTCTCAGCTAAGGTCACTCCAGGCTTTTCTCTGTGAATATAGACGGACATCCATTATATAATCATCACTTTTTCTTTATTGAGAAGCGCGGAAACCCATGCATGGTAGTCAAGGTGGCTGGTCCAGGTCTCAAATGATAAGAAAAAAGCAAATATTCATTTTATTGATATCGTGGCTTTGGGTTTTTTCCTCCCCTTTGTGGGAACAAAACTGGAATATCGCCACCTGCACCTTTCTTACGTGCAAGGTGACTTTTGTCGATGCCGGAGCCCGGGTTGTCCCTGAGCCCGTTCGGATGAGGCTGGTGTTGGGGGCTCCAGGCCGCGCCCTGCTGTCCGCCCCGGGAGGGCCCGCGTGCGCCAGGTGCTCTCCCCAGGCGTCGGCCCACCTCTTCTCGGTGTGACCACTAGATGCCTACTGGACAGGCAGGTGCTGGGCCGCAGGGCGCCGCGGGGCCTAGCCAGCCACTCACCTCAGGACTGCAGGGCCCTGGTCTGGCATAAGACACCGCACTATGTGTTGCTCCAGCTACTAAAGCTGGTGCTAGCGCCCCCTCTCCTCAGGGAGTTTCGGGGCCATGTGTTCCCAGATGACCCCCCCCCCAGCTCCCACGGATGTTAATAAGGGACATGTGACAGAAACCACATGCTGTGCTTGGAAAACGTATGGGCTGACCCACACGTCCTCTCCAGGGAAGAGAGAGCTTTTACTCCTCCAGGCAGTCAAGGACAATGAAAACCAAATGCGTCCGCATTGCATGCAAGCCCACATCCACACACACACGCGCGCGCGTTCTGCAAATATTCATTACGTGTGATCGGCCAAGGGTAGTCCCTGCTGTTGAATTGGAAGCTGGCTGCTGGTTCTATAGAAGGCAGGATGCGAGGGACTCCAGAATTTCTGCACACCATGCCCCTTCCCCGCTCTTATGGCTGGAGAACGCTGCCTTCATCACCGAGCTGCACTCTGTGGCAGAACAGCTGGTGGCACGCTCCGTTGACAACACGTCGGATGCATGAAGGTAGCATTTCCAGCTTGGAGAATGCACTTCGGATTTCCTTCCACTCCCCTCTGTGACTCGTCCTCACTGCCGGCTGCTGGAGGCCGCAGGGCCCGGCCGCGCCCCCAGCCAGGGGGTACCACCGGCCCGCCTGCTGGCCCTGCTTCCCTCGGAGGGGCCCTGCCTGCAGCCCGCCCCGGCCCCGCGGATTTCGTCGTGCAGAGAGCAGAGCGGAGGGTCCCCGAGCAGGGTGCAGCCAGGGTGCTGAGAGCCGCGCATCGTCCCCCCGCCCGCCTCCGTGGGTGCCTCTGCTGGCCCCTTTGGCCAAAGCTGGGGGGCGGTTTCTGGCTCTGCTCCGGGTGGAATAGTCCGCGGTACGTGGGACTACGTGGGACAGATTAATAAAAATTCCTTTGTTCCGGCCAAGTCGCCTGACTCCTTTTTACCTCCGTCCGTGGTGTCATCGCGGGGCCTCCTGACAGCCTCTCCAGCTCCTGCCCCTTCACTCTGGGTAACCGATGCCACTGATCCGCGGCCCCGCCTTCACCCACTTGCAGCCTGGGTGGCATCACTGACACCTGTCGCACGTCCAACACCGAATCACTTGAGCCCCATCCATTCATCTCCAGCGAAGTCCTAGCATCTCGATCCTTTCCTCCCCGACTCGGGCACAGTCTGCCTACCCGCTGGCTTTCAGCTCAGCCAGGGCAAGCGGCTCCTCACGGCCTTGCAGCTTCGGTGTTTTCTCCAAAGCAGCGCTGTCTTGCTACGTAATTGGCAAAGGACATTGCTCCTTAAAATAAAATAAGGTAGAGATGCCTGGGCTGGCTTGGTCGGTGGGGCGCACCCTCCTGACCTCAGGGTTGTAAGCTGGAGCCCCACGTTGGACGTAGAGATTACTTAAAAATAAACTTTTTAAAAAATTTTTTATTTATTTATGATAGTCACAGAGAGAGAGAGAGAGAGGCAGAGACATAGGCAGAGGGAGAAGCAGGCTCCATGCACCGGGAGCCCGATGTGGGATTCGATCCCGGGTCTCCAGGATCGCGCCCTGGGCCAAAGGCAGGCGCTAAACTGCTGCGCCACCCAGGGATCCCTAAAAATAAACTCTTAAAAAAAAAAAAAAGGATAACGCCTTCCATGTCTTTTCACCAGTGCCTGATATTTCTTTGAGCCAACCTTTCATTGTACAATTAAACTCTAAACATAAAAGTTTAACCTCATACTCATTAGGATGGCTTCTTTTTTTAAAATATTTTATTTATTTATTTATTCATGAGAGACACAGACTGAGAGAGAGAGACAGGCAGAGACACACAGGCAGAGGGAAAAGCAGGCTCCATGTAGGGAGCCTGATGTGGGACTCGATCCCGGGTCTCCGGGATCATGCCCCGGATCGAAGGCAAGCACTTAACCACTGAACCACCCAGGGATCCCCTAGGATGGCTTCTATAAAAAAAAATCAGAACAAGTGTTGGTGAGCATGTGAGGAAATTGGAACCCTTGTGTACTGTTGGTGGGAATGCAAAATGATACAATACAGGTGGTTCCTCAAAACATTAAAAATAGGATTACCATATAATCCAGCAATTCCTCTAGTGGGCATATATACAAAAGATTGAAAGCAGGATCTTGGGGCACCTGAGTAGCTCAGTTGGTTGAGTGTTTGCCTTTGGGTTGGGTCGTGATCCTGGGCTCCTGGGATCGAGCCCCGTGTCTGGCTCCCTGCTCAGTGGAGAGTCTGCTTTTTCCTCTCCCTCTGCCTGCTGCTCTCTCTCTCTCTCTCTCTCAAATAAACAAATAAAATATAAGAAAAAGAAAGAAAGAAAGCAGGATCTCAGATATTTGTCACCCAGTTCACAGCAGCATTTATCACAATTGCCAGAGGGTGAAGGCAACTCAAGCATCCCCCAGGGATGAATGGTGGAAGAAAACGTGAGCACACATCATGGAACACTAGCCAGCCTTAAGGAGGGAGTATGTGCCGACACAGGCTACAACATAGATGAAACTTAACAGCATTATGCTAAGTGGAACAAGCCGGTTGCAGAAAGCCAAAACCCCGTGTGGTTCCATGGATCTATCCAGAAGAGTTAAATTCATGGGGACAGAGAGGGAGGAAGGCCAATGGGGAGTCGTTATTTTGTGAGTACAGAGTTTCAGTTTCACAAGATGAACAAGTCCTAGATATTTGGTTGCCCAACAACGAGACTGTATGTAACACTACTGGACTGTACATTTTATTTTATTTTATTTTTTTAAATTTTTATTTATTTATGATAGTCACAGAGAGAGAGAGAGAGAGAGAGAGGCAGAGACACAGGCAGAGGGAGAAGCAGGCTCCATGCACCAGGAGCCCGACGTGGGATTCGATCCCGGGTCTCCAGGATCGTGCCCTGGGCCAAAGGCAGGCGCCAAACCGCTGCACCACCCAGGGATCCCCTGGACTGTACATTTTAAATGGTTGAGATGGTAGTAGCTCTGGTAACACGTGTTTTAACAGTTAAATTTTTAAAATAATTTTTAAATTAAGCTTGCATTATGATATAGCAACCCGGTTGTCGGTTGTACTGTTTCATGAAGATGAATTTCAGTATTTGGCAGAAGAAGTTAACTTTGTAAACTATGTGGAACTTGTAGAATAACAAAATATAAACTCCAAGGGCAGGAACTCCACCTCTCCTCTAAGAAGGATGAATTAGGTCCCTGCAGTAACTCTATAATATTTATAAGGTTCTTTCAGATGAAACTTTCCAGGTGAAACTTTGTCCTGTTGTTGACATGACCAAGGGTCCATGTGCTGTACTTGGCACAGGATTTGTAGCAAGTTTAGGTAGCTGAGAACCTAGAATCTCAAGAAGGTAGATCGCAGGAGTACATTTTGGTGCTGGAGCACAAAAGGATACGAGACTAGTTACACAAATCTGGACCATGCGCTGCCCATTTATCAGGAGACTTTCCATTCCTGCTTCAAAGGAAGAGAAAGAATAATATGAAGCAGTGTCCAGACCATTTTAATAAATACAGAGTTCCCCAAAAGGCCCACCGTTCCAGACCTTACGGCTCCTGCCAAATCCTGTAAAAATAAAGATTAAACTATACGGAATATTTGTTTTGTTCTGATTGTCGTTATTTTGTTTTGATAATAAAGGTCCCCAGGCTTCTGGCCTAAGAGAGTGCTGACGGCTCTAGCTTTGGATTCCACTCATCTCCTGCCCTTGAGAAGGTGCCAGACACTGTCTCCTTCTAGAAGCACACACCGCCTTGCTCACAGGGAATGGGACAGCACTGGGCTGCCACGGGAAAGTGCTGGGTTCTAGCGCCAGTGGGCCTAAGTCTCACTTAGAGACTTAGAGACTGCTTTAACAGTTTGTATTTTTAAATAGTATTTTAACAGTATTTTTAACAGTTTGTATTTTTAAATAGTTTCAAACGTGTGGAAAATTTGTAAGAATAGTGCAAAGAACCACTGCAAATCTTTTACCTGGGTTCCTCAATTATTAATACTTTGCCTTTCTCTTTCTGTCTCTCTCTCCTTCTCTGTCTCTATCTGTGTGTGTGTGTCTCATATAGTTCCAGTACAGTGATTAGAATTAGAGAATGTTCTTTTGATTCTATGTTGCAAATTATTTAAATCGTACAGCTTCACAGGTTACGGTCATCGAGAAGGTGTCCCTCTGCAGAACGGGACAATGATGATACACTTTTGCAATAGGGGCCAGGTCTTGTTTGAGGACTAAAGTCACTGTTGCACCATCTCTCACCATAGGGTTAACCAAGGAATTCACAAGTAACCCAACAGTAATAAGAGAGAGTAGAGAAATGGTCAGAGGAAAAGACCACAGGCTGAGGGTGGAAGCTCTCCGATGCTGGCTGCATGGGCCACCCCCACGCCCTTATCTACACATCCCAGTTGAAGGCTGGATTGAACCTTTTGAAAATACTTTCTGTGCTATGACTCTATGGGACATACACTCATTTCTCCAGGAATGGGGACTCCCAAAGGAGGAAAGGTTGAGCTTTGAGAGTTTGAGGATGGAAAGGAGGGAGCTAGACTTCCAGAATTATCATTACAATGTCTTGTTGTTCACCACTCCCTTCTTAGGTGTGTGTGTGTGTGTGTGTGTGTGTGTGTGTGTGTGTGTGTGTGTAGGCAGGTCCTTTCCAGGGTCCTTCTGGTCAGAGTATATTTCTTTAATTTTTTAAAATATTATTTTAGAGAGAGCATGTGAGCAAGGGGAGGGACAGAGGGGGGGAGAGAGCAAGCGAGCAGACTCCCTGCTGAGCACAGGGCTCGATACCAAGACCCCAAGATCATGAACTGAGCCAAAACTACGAGTTGGATGCCAACCAAGTGCCCCAGAGGTGTATTTCTTTAGGTCAATGAGGCTGTTGTGTAAGAGAGAATGGACAATTCCATTGTCCAACACATGGACCTCATGAGCAATGTCAACTGCACAAGAGTTGTGACCAAAAGTTTCTTCATTTACTGGGATTATTGAAAGGGGCCAGTGGGCTCATTCAGGGTGCTCAATGTCAGATCAGAAAGCAGAGATTTAGCACACTTGGGATTGCAGGTAACTCTAAAAAAAAGAGAAATTTCTCATGATGGAAGATTTCAAACATATAAGTTAGAGTAATATAAGGAGCCCCCATATACCCATCACACAGCCTCAACAACGATCATCTCCTGTATTGTACTGCTCTGCCTTTACCTCAACTCCCCTCCTCATTCCGAATTATTATTATTTTTATGTGTAATTGGAATTTATTTTTTTATTTTTTATTTTTTTTACATTTGTTTGTTGAAGTTCGATTTGCCAACATTAGTATGACACCCAGTGCTCATCCCATCACGTGCCCCACTCAGTGCCCGTCTCCCAGTCACCCCATCCCACAACCTTTTGTTTGTTTCCCAGAGTCAAGAGTCTCTCACGGTTTGTCTTCCTCTCTGATTTTCCACTCAGTTCCCCTCATTTCCTTATACTCCCTTTCACTATTTCTTATAGTCCACATATGAGTGAGACCATATGATTGTCCTTCTCTGACTGACTTATTTCACTCAGCATCATACCCTCCAGTTCCATCCATGTCAAAGCAAATAGTGGGCTGAATTATTTTTAATAAAACTCTGATGTTGGGCAGCCTGGGTGGCCCAGCGGTTTAGTGCTGCCTTCAGCCCAGGGTGTGATCCTAGACATCTGGGATCAAGTCCCACATCGGGCTCCCTGCATGGAGCCTGCTTCTCCCTCTGCCTGTGTCTCTGCCTCTCTCTCTCTCTCTCTCTCTCTCTCTCTCTCTCTCTCTCTCTCCTCTCTGTGTATTCTCATGAATAAATAAATAAAATCTTAAAAAAAATAAAATAAAACTCTGATGTCATATCATTCCATCAAGAAATATTACAGCGTGTATCTTTAAAAGACACATGTTCTTAAAATAATTAACCATAAACCATTAGCATCCATTGCCATGGCTCCATTTTTGCAATCATCAACAATTCCTCTACCTCACTGTTTGGTATTAGCATTGCCTCAGTTATATTATAAATTGTTTTACTAATTGTTTAAATTAGGATCCAAATTAGGTCCCCTCATTGCAATCAGTTAATATGTCTTTTAAGTTTATTTTCATCTGAAGTCCCCTCTGTACATTTTCTCCCCTTGGAATTACTTGTCGAAGAAACCTGGTTATTTGTCCTGCAGAGTTTCTCAAAGTCTGGACTTTGTTGGTTATGTCCCCATGGTGTCATTGCACCTGTTCCTCTTTCCCCTCTATTTTTTGTCAATTGCTGATTCCATCTCAAGGCTTAATGAAATCCAGGTTTGAGGTTTTTAATAAGACTCCTTCGGGATCCCTGGGTGGCGCAGCGGTTTGGCGCCTGCCTTTGGCCCAGGGCGCGATCCTGGAGACCCGGGATCGAATCCCACATCGGGCTCCCAAGCATGGAGCCTGCTTCTCCCTCTGCCTGTGTCTCTGCCTCTCTCTCTGTGACTATCGTGAATAAATAAAAATTTGAAAAAAAAAAAAAAGACTCCTTCATAGGTAATGGTGTTCTCTCAATAAGAGTGAAAAAAAAAGGGTCTGGCTGTTTATCTTTTTGATATTAGCAGCCATTATTGATTATTGCCTAGATGCATTATTTAGTTAGGGGTTGAAAATAGTGATATTCTGATTTTATCATTTCATCTTCACTTGTTATCTATAAAGATAACTCACATCATCAACTATTTGACCCCAAAGCACAGTTCATATAGAAAAGCTAGGCTAAGTGCTTCATTCTTGTTATTTAGCAACTTTCAAAATAAGGAGTTGATTTCCTAGCACATTCCAAAAGTAACCAATAAGTTTGTTTTAAAATATCATATGAACTTATGGATGTAAACAGAATTGGTGGGTTTTAATTCATTATAATTATTATTCTTTTTTATTTATTTGACACAGAGAGAGAGTGCACACAAGCAGGGGGAGTGGCAGAGGGAGAAGCAGACTTGCCACTGAACAGGGAGCCTGATGCGGGGCTCAATCCCAGGACCCTGGGATCATGACCTCACCTGAAGGCAGATGCTTAACCAACTGAGCTCCCTTAGAGTTATTTTTCTTAAGTGATCATTCAATTAGCCTATCTTTGAGTTATGGGTGCCTTTTCAGATTTGTTGCTGTGGCCTTTTGACAGAATCCCAGAAGCCTTTGAAAGCTTCAGTTGTTTTTGGTAGGATAAGTTGTTCCAAACTCATCTTTCTTTCAAATTTTTGCCCACTTCTGGAGGAAGCCACTTCTCTTAGGACTCTTGGAGCTTTTTTTTTTTTAAGATTTTATTTATTTATTCATGAGAGAGGCAGAGACAGAGAGGCAGAGGGAGCAGCAGACTCCCTTCAGGGGGTCCGATATGGGACTCAATCTCGGGACCTTTGGATCATGCCCTGAGCAGAAGGCAGATGCTCAACCACTGAGCCCTCCAGGTGCCCCAAGTCTTGGAGCTTTTTAGTGGGAAATGGTATTTAGAGACCACAAACTGGGTACTAAGGATATTCACTGCTACTGGGCTGGTGGTCACTTTAGGCCCTTTCAAGGGACAAACCTAGGAAATACTTTTTAAAACAATAAACTGTAGTATGAGTTCATAATAGTATTTCTATTTCTAACCCAAATTTAGGGCTCTCTATATTTTACTTACTGGAACCAATCTCGTATCTGCCTACATCTCTTTTCACCATGTTGAAAAGTCTCAGTCCCCGATGATACCAATATAATTACTCATTTACTTTATCCTGCAACACACACATACCAGTCTTAGAATAATAATGCTAACACTGTTGCCAGCAATACACTTACTGAAATGGGCTTTCAGTTAAAAAGCACACTATGTGGGGATTTGCACAGTATGTGGGGATTTGCTTGAGTGTCCTAGTTTCTTCATTTGTATTTGGGACAATTAATTGCATGTGCACAGGGAACTAGGATCTCACTGAGGATTCAGCCAACAAAGAAATGATCCAGTGGGGTTTGAGTGGCCTCATCCATAGTTGCAAAGAATGTTTTGGAAACTGTGAAGTCCAGATGGGGTGGGTCTGCAGGTATCTTTACACGTCCCATTGCCATAAGACTAGTTAAAGGAAGCTTTTCGGTCACCTATTATCAGATTTTCATGTTAGACATTATTCTCGTTCCACATAGCCTGGCCTCCTTTTAGGCCTAAACTAATTCTTTTTTTTTTTAATTTTTAATTTTTTATTTTTTTATTTTACGATAGTCACAGAGAGAGAGAGAGAGAGGCAGAGACACAGGCAGAGGGAGAAGCAGGCTCCATGCACCGGGAGCCCGATGTGGGATTTGATCCCGGGTCTCCAGGATCGCGCCCTGGGCCAAAGGCAGGCGCCAAACCGCTGCACCAACCAGGGATCCCCTAGGCCTAAACTAATTCTATTTGAGCTCATGGTTTGTGGGCACAGCTTCACAGGATGCTGGATCTAAAAAGAACTGCAAATTCAGGGAACATCTAGTTCAGCCCTCTTCCATCACAGGTAGGGAAATTGGGTCTCAGAGAAGTCTGGTATGCTCATGATATGTTTTGTATTGAATGTGGTAAGAAGTCTCCATGTGACAACCTTTTGCTGGATTTGAGAAGGGGATTAAGAGATTAAATCCATATAATTTGCATAACACAATTATTAAGAATTAGATTAAATTTTATGGCTAAAAAGATGTCAAGAAACTATCATGAAAATGGTAAGAAAAAAAAAAAAGAAAATGGTAAGGAAGTATAATAACTGGTTCTTTCTTATGTTACCTGACCACATTGTATAATGATAAACATTCCAGAGTGACCAAATTTTAAAATAGAGAAGCTAATGTTATGCCATATGAAGTTAATCCTTTTGGTAATAAAAGGAAAGTCATCCTTGAAGGCATCTGAATCAGAATTCTAGGTTTCTAATCCTTTTAAGAGGAAATACAAGCCCAGTAAGGAAAAAAAAAAAAACCCATACAAAGGATTTTGACCCTGCAATTCACAGAAAAAAAGTAAAGTTACCAATAAGCACATGATACGATAAGCAACTTCACTCATGATTGAAGAAATGCAAGCCAAACCACCAGTGATGTACAATTTTTCACTTACTCAATTGTCAAAAATGTAAGTGTGGTGATACCCCAGGCTATGAATGATGTGGGGAATTAAGCACTAAGTACATTATTGTGGGGAGTGTAAAACTTTGTGAAACAGAGAGGGGTTTTGACAATATCTCTCAAAATTCAAAAAGCACATATCCTTTGATCTAACAATTTTGTTGCTAAGAAATCCACCCTATGAACATCCTTGAAAATTACACAACAACCTCTGTACTAGGATGTTCACTTCAGCATGTCTATGGTAGCATAAAATGGCAAGAACTAAATGGGTAAAGGATAGTTAAATAAATTATGGAACAGAAGTATAATATAATATGATCCAGCCATTAAAAAACACTAAGTACAGCTTTACATGCTAATATAGAAATCTTCCCCAAATGTGTCACTAAGTGACAAATGCAAAATAAAGACCGATCTGTATATAATATCTAGTTTATGTAAAAATAATTCTAAGGACTATACATATCTACTTATGGATATACCACACATATATGGTTGTGTCAGTTATTTTCTGGAGGTGTGCAAAGAGGTAGCAATAGCTATGGTTTGGATGGAGAAACTGGAAATAGCCTTTAATGTTAGTTTTACAGCTTTCCTTTTTTTTTACCATTTGGATTTTTCATTAATCGCATAAATTAATTTAATTTCACTCTTTACCGAAGGAGATTAGGTCCTTATACTTAAATAGCAGTAGTGACTAAAGGTAAATGAATATTATCTTAAATGAATATTGAATCAGGTTATTTAATTATGAAAAGCGTCCTCGTGGAATCCTCTAGATTTTGAACTAAGTGAAGAAGAAAGCAGGAAAATCACTCTGATTTTAATATTTTAACCTTCACGGTATGATGGTCAGTATGTCCATGCATGACGGGCAACAGAGAGAAGAGAGCATGGGTAGGGTAGGAAATACAAGATATGGTCATAGTGTGATTTAGTAGTTCTGAACTAACCCTTTGAAACAGAGTGTTCCCATCTCTAAAATGATGGAAGTGAAGTTGATCTAACCAGATCCTAAGCTTTTTTTTTTTTTTTTAATTCTGAGCTGAGACTAGTTAAGGGGGACATGGCCAATTTGGAGTCTTTTCCGGAGGTGGCATAGCCACAGAGTGACAGTCATGGCACCTCAGCATGATCCCCGTGTATGGGGGAGTCACTTACAAGTGCATCTTTTAAAAAATAGCTTAGGGGCAACTAGGTGGCTCAGTGGTTGACTGCCTTTGGCTCAGGTCATGATCCCAGCGTCCTGGGATCGAGTTCCACATCCAGTTCCCCACAGGGAGCCTGCTTCTCCCTCTGCCTGTGTCCCTGCCTCTCTCTCTGTGTCTCTGAGAACAAATAAAAATTTTTAAAAAATAAAAAACCAAAAACCAAAAAATAGCTTAGTAAACTATAATAAAGCAAACAGCTGCCAAAATCCCATGCAGGTCATAAAATGGAATCTTATGGGAAGCCCTTTACCTAGAAGCCCTTCCTATACTGTTTCGGCAATATGTATATATAATTTTATATATTATATTGCATATCCAAGCACATTTAACATATTCGAGCATGTCCTATAAGTTTTAATCTATTGTGATTATCATCCTTATTGAAGCTCCTAGAGAACCATCTTTGGCCAGTGGGAGGTTAGCAAGTGCTTCTTGATAAGAAGTCAGTCATTCATTGATTCATTAGTTCATCTGCTCATTCATTTTAACTGAGTTTTGTGTACCTACTGTCACCAGCAAGATATACAACCAGACAATGTAAAGAGTGTAAAAATAAATAGGATTTGGTCCTTGTCCACAAAAAGCTTGCAGTCCGTCATGAGAAATCACATACATAGACAAAGGTGGTATGGTAAGAGATAGAGAAATAAAGACGTGTTGTAGTGATCGGGAGGTAAAGCTGGTACAAGTTGCACACTTGCCACTTACCCAGCCTCTCCTTTGCTCTGCCATCCTTAGCATGTGGATGCCCGTCCGCGACCTAGGATTGTTGCTCCATCCTCTTCCACGAGGCTCCCATCCAGCCAGCAAGACAAGTGGAGGAGAGAAAGGCGGGCTCTTACCTTTTCAGGTCAGCTCCCGGAAGCTGTACATTTCACTTCCCCTCCTCTACCAATGGCCAGGACTGAGTCACGTGGCCATGCCTAGCTGCAAGGGAGGCTAGAATATGCAGTCTCTGGTCAGCCCGTGTGCCTTTTCCCTCTGCTTTGTGCAAACCGCGTGCCTACTGAATCAGGATCTCCATTTTAATAAGATCCCTGGTGACTCATATGTGTATTAGAATTAGAAAGTGGAAGGTCTAACTCAGGACCAGGGTTGTGCAAATAGTGGGAAGGGATGGAGCATATGGATGGGGGACTGAGGCTAGTAGCTTTGAGTTTGTTCTTATTGGCTAAGGCCTAGCTCCCCCACCCTTGTCTGAGTTAGTCTATGAACTAGCTCTTCCTAGAGAGAGGCTATCCTAGGATGATAGGAGTTGTGCTCTTGCCTGTTAGTGAACTGTCACATTTGTCCTGAGTATTGTGACAACAGTTCCTTTAAAATATGTTTAAAAAAAAAAAATCAAAGGCACCTGGTGGCTCAGTGGTTAAATGCCTGCCTTTGGCTCAGGTCATGATCCTGGGGTCCTGGGATTTAGCCTCACATGTTCTCTGCTCAACTGGGAGTCTGCTTTTCCCTCTCCCTCTGCCCCTGTGCTGTCCCTCTCTTCTCTCAAATAAATAAATAAAATCTTTAAACATTAAAAAAATAGTGATCTCTAGGTTTTATTAGATTAAAAAAATTTTAAAAATAAAAAAAATGTTTAAAAAGGCACAGGGAGGGGGTGGGGATGTTGGAGTTTTGCATTTTTTTTTTTTGAGATTTTATTTATTCATTCATGAGAGACACAGAGAGGCAGAGACAGAAGCAGGCTCCACGCAGGGAGCCAACTCGATCCTGGGACTTCAGGATGATGCCCTGGGCTGAAGGCAGGTGCCCAACCGCTGGAGCCACCCAGGTGTCCCGAGTTTTGCATTTCTAATAAGCTCCCAGATGGAGCAGAAACCATTGGGTCTTGGACCACGTTTTTAAACACCACACTTTAAGGGTACAGGTGACCACATTGGAGGGACTGTCTGCTCTCGGGGTGGCGGTCGGGGTAGTATCGGTCTTAGAGACCACTATAGTCTTCATTAATCTGTAACAGATGCTCCTGCAACTGTTTGGGTAAATACCTTTGGGGAATGTTGAGCATTTAAATACCCAGACTAAATACCCAGATAACGGGCCGTGTACAGTGTAATTAGAAAGTTGTTTGCTCAAACTAAATTGTATATTAGCTTTTGTTTAGAATTTGAAGTTTTCCCTTAGGATTGGAAAGTTTGGGTCATAATAATTTTTGAAATGACTTATTTTCTAAGTAGAAAACAAATCACAGTAGCACACAGATTTCTTGGCATTATAAACATTTAGATTTGTGGCCTTCATCCAGTTTTCTTCAAACACTTTTGAAAGTGTGAATAATTATACTTTATGCCAGTATAAATAGCATTTTCATTTCCTAGAGAATCTAAACACTTAAAGACCCTTTAAGTATGTTATCTTTAACATTTTGTTAATAAAAATAAGATTAATTTTTTTAAAAAATCCTATTTCATTAATAAAAATAGGATTCCTTTCCTTCCTTGGGCCTGGGTCAACTGCCTCTGCTCTGCATTCCCACTGCTCCCTTCACCTCTCCCATGTGGACCTGAATTGCCAGCCCCAGGTTGGCAGGACTGTCCTGCCCTGTTCACCCCTGTATCCCATAGCCTAGAACACTTCCAGTTCCCAGGGCTGGATTCTGAAGTTTGGATTTCTCAGTTTGTTTTGTCCTCAGCAACTGGCCTTTTCTGCTTGACCTGGCAGTGCCTGGTGCAGGGCTTTGATCTCACTCCAGCGAGGCACAACCAGGGCTTATCGGAATTGCCCAGAGTCGTTAGGAAGATTATAAGAGGGAAGATAAGTGGAAGCACTTTCTGAGTCATAGAATGGTATGCATAGGTAATACAGCATTACTTTGCATAATAAAAATGATCATTTTTATTATAATTTTGGGGCAGTTGCTACATGCCTGGAAGTCAGTGTTCTACAGAATTCCCTCCTTTTAATTCTCATCTTAGACAGCTGAGCGAGCAGTGCCAGGGATCTAATCCAGGCCCAGGACTCCAGAGTCCATGCTCTTAAACTGGATACATTGCACCCTGATTCCATTATAAGTTGAAAACATATTTTGGGCTATGTGCAGGCTTGAGTCTGGACTTTTAAATCACGATTATATTTAGTTTCTTTTCGTATTCCAAGATGTGCTTCACCTCCTGGGAGTGCCTCCTGGCAAGTCTTAGTCCATTACCTCTGAAGGGTGGCCTTTCCATCCCTCCTGAAGTGGGCATCAGAGGCGTGGTCTGTGTGTGAGCTGGGTCGTAGCACCACCCTGTCATATTTCTGGTTTATCTACGAGAGAGACGAGCCCCAGAACCTGGCTGTGAAAGTAGCAGGAGAGAGCATCGTGGGAAGGATGCCTCCTGCCCGCCCGCTTGGGGTCCTGCAATCTGTTAGGGCCATTATCTTACCCTGTTCTGCAATCTGTTATCTTACCCTGTTTGGCCCAGATGATGTTTATTCCCCCCTCCCTCCAGCTTGGAAAATCGCTTATCCCACAGTGTATGGAGCAGGAAGGCCGCGCGCTTTAGAAAAGGTGCACAAGATGGAAAGGGAATTCACCTTACCGCCTCTGGGCATCTCAATGAGCATTTTTAAAGATGCTTAATGAAGCAGGGGGCTTCTTGAGAGCGGCCTTACATTCCAGCTGCAAGCTTTGGGGTTTTTTTCTCCTCCATCCTCTGAACTCTCCTAGGTCTCTCCACTCTCTCTCTTCTCTCTCTCTCTCTCTCTCTCTCTCCTCCACCCCCATCGACCACCCCTCCCTCCCCCCAGCCAGGCAGCAAATATCCCAGTGGCTCCCTCCCCCAAGTCAGCCTGAAAATAGCGCTCGGAGGGAGAGAAAGCGGCTTTGGGGAGTGTGACCTGAGCAGTCAGCTTAGGTGAAATGTACACAATAAACTTCTCTCTGCGCTGAATTGTTCTGTAAAGTGGCCGTCACTTCCCAGCCAGACGGCCCGACGACCTGCCATTCTGCATCTTCTAATCACCGTTGCTATGGAGAAAGCCACTATTTCATTAGAGAAAGCGCCTTAACGCAATTAACACATAGCTCAGTTCTTCCCATCCCTTTGGGGCCCCAAGATGGGGGGGACTGGGGGGCATCGCTTTCCCTGGGGAGACGGCAGGCCAAGCAGGGCCCGGAGGCTTCCCAGGAGGGGCACGCTCGGCCACACAGGACCGGGTGGCATGTGAAGGGACGTCAACGGGAGCCCCCAGCTGAAAACTAACCCAAACTCAGGGCACAGGGTGGACTCAGGGTTTCCGAGCAAAGTGACACCAACTAAAACAGAGAGACAAAGCCTCTGGCTCTTATTTGGGTTGGAAATACACCGGGGATCTCTATGCGTCCTCAGGCGAAGCCGGCTCTCCTACTGTTTTTTGTTTCAATGTGCTCTTTTCCCCCCAAAACTGGGACGAGCCAGTAGACCCAGGCGGAGAGGCGACCGCCGCTGCCGGCCCTGGCCCTTCCCTGGCTGCTGTTTTAAACTCCCTTTCACAAGCTCATTTGCAAAACAGGGAAGATAATATTTTCTGCTTAACTGGGCCATCCTAAGAAACTTTCCCCAGGGTGCCTGTGTGGCCAGAAAAAGGAAAGGCTCATAAAAAAAAAAAAAAAAAAAAAAAAAAAAAAAGGACGAGTTTTGATGTTTATGAAATGCAGGCTTGGACAGAGTTTTCTGAAGTTAGCAAATTCTGGGCATTTCCCAAGAGCGGGGCTGTAGATGTGTGCCCCTGTCCCGGCTTTTCTGTAGCTGGGTAGAGTCAAAAGACCCAAGCGATACTTTAATTTTCAATTAACAGTATTAAGAGGAAGCAGCAGGTACACTCACGCACCCTCTTCTAAGAAATCTGTCTGGTAGGAGAAACGCAGCAGAGAAGGCGGGCGACGAAAGCAAGCAGTGGCACGTATATATCTTGTATATAGATGTTTGCATCATCCCTAATTAGCTAATGTATTTCTTTCCGCCTGCCCTCTTGGAGGAATTCTCAAGCATGTCCCCTGCCGCTCCTGGAGACCGCAGAAAAGCAAATGACACCGAATTTTCCCTTCTTAATTAAAATGTTAAACAGGGTTAAGATGCCAAGTTTCATCAGAGATATTTGTTCTCCCGGTGAACTCTTAAGTCCTGCTGGGGTTCAGTTCAATGGGAGTCATTTGAGTCAACACATGTTATTAAGTTTCCAAATGTAATCAGCCCAGATATTTTAATGGAAACTTTCTCCTTTCTTTTAATAAGCATGTGGTTTGGTTAAAAAAGCACTTGGGTTAGGTGCCCTGCTTTGCCCTTCCGTAACCAAATCGCCATAGCAACGGGCAGCTGGTCTCTACAAAGGCGGCGGGCGCTGCGAGGGGGCCACCGGCAGGAGCCCAGCCCCCAGTGGCAGTGTTTGGCCAGGCATAAATATCCTCAATGGGATTAGAATGTTTAAGGGGCTAAAGGCTGTGGGAAAACTTTTGTCTGCCATATTTATCTCTTCTGCTGTTGTGTGTTAACATTTCCACTCGGGGGACAATGGGGTTAAAAGTAAGAGCAAATGTTTTGATGGGTTTATTTTGAATTATGAATTCATGGGCCTGCATAATCGCCTGTCAGCGTCAACCTGCTTTTGACTGTGCCAGAGATGGTTGGGGTGGGGGTGGGGGGCGGGGGGGGGGAGAAGGCAGTGGGAATCGACACCAGGGAATAGCTTCAGCATGGAGAATTAATTACATGGGTGAGGGGAGCCGCTTTTCTCCCGGGGTGGACACTGCGTATCTTAGAGACAGATTTCAGGCTCACAGCGCTGCTCCCCTGGTGAGG
Source organism: Vulpes lagopus (assembly GCF_018345385.1). Lineage (NCBI taxonomy): Eukaryota > Metazoa > Chordata > Mammalia > Carnivora > Canidae > Vulpes > Vulpes lagopus. Next base: position 9,780,952 of record NC_054825.1, read on the forward strand.
ACTTTGCAAAGAGCAGGTCTTCTTCTTCTTCTTTGACTGGTTTGTGGTTGGGCAAGGGGGGTGGGGGGGCAGGTCCTGGCAGGCAGGTGCTTCCATGTCCTGGTGCTCACACCTGTAGAACGTGGATAGGATGGGCGGTGTTCGGCCATGGATAGTGTGCTCCTTTTTTTTTTTTTTTAATTTATGATAGTCTCACAGAGAGAGAGAGAGAGAGAGAGGCAGAGACACAGGCAGAGGGAGAAGCAGGCTCCATGCACCGGGAGCCCGACGTGGGATTCGATCCCGGGTCTCCAGGATCGCGCCCTGGGCCAAAGGCAGGTGCCAAACTGCTGCGCCACCCAGGGATCTCGAGTGCGCTCCTGTTACAGGCCCCGGTGGGTCCTCGTCTGAATTCATGAGTTGAAGTTAGACCCCCAGGCCCCTTAGCGGATGCCTGCCTTTGGAGATGGGATCTTTGTGGGGAGGTAAGTCAACAGCAGGCCATTAGGGTAAGCCTCGTCCACTCTGGCCGGTGTCCTTGAAAGAAGAGGGTGGACAGACAGACACCGGAAGTGTGTGTGCAAAGGAAAAAGCCCATGTGAAGACACAGCAAGAAGGTGGCCATCTGCAACCCGAGGAGAGAGGCCTCCGAAGGAACCAAACCAACCAGCACTTTGATGTTGGACTTCCAGCCTCTAGAGCTGTGAGAACATACATTCCTCTCCTCTGAGCCACCCAATCTGTGCCATTGTGTTATGACAGCCCGGACAAACTTGCAACCTTCCCCCAAGCAATTGCCCAGCTCTGCTGGACATGTGGATGACACGTGACGGAAGAAGCAGGTGCGAAGGCCCGTGAGGACAGCCGAGGCCACAGCCAAACTCTCTCCATTTTCCTCTCTCTCTCTGGAGAAAAATGCACATCCCGTTCCTAAACCAAAGTCCCTGCCATTCAAGCAAGGTCGGCACACACATAGTGGTCAGTCCCTTCTGAGAGGCCCACCTTTGTCCTCTGTACTAATATCCGGCTTCAGTGTTACGTGCTATTGACACGTTTAATGGAGCAGAAGTGGAACTATTACATTATTTGGTAAAACTTCTGTGCTAAACATGATGAGGGGCTATGCCCATTCTTATCACTCATCCTAGGCACCCCGGTGTTGGAGGGCCCAGGACATCCCCACGTGGATCCTCTGCTACATTCCACTGAGCCACCCCTGCCCTGTACAAGCAAGTAAGGAGAGTCCTTGTTCCAGCCGACCTGGGGGATGAGCAAAGTTTGAAGTGGAAGCGGGGGAGGCCTGCCCCAGGTTGAAGCCTACATGGTGTATCCATCTTGCATTTGAAAACAGACAAATCTAAGATTGCTGATGTGCGTTTCTATAAAGTGCACTTAGCAAAAGTACGTGTGAGGGATACACTCGGTCACAGACTCCTTCAGTACATTCAGAATTGGATTCAGGGATCCCTGGGTGGCGCAGCGGTTTGGCGCCTGCCTTTGGCCCAGGGCGCGATCCTGGAGACCCGGGATCGAATCCCACGTCGGGCTTCCGGTGCATGGAGCCTGCTTCTCCCTCTGCCTGTGTCTCTGCCTCTCTCTCTCTGTGTGACTATCATAAAAAAAAAAAAAAATTCAGAATTAGATTCAACGTAGAAAATTCTGATTTTCAGGGAATTTCTTTCAGAACACTTGTGCGAAGCAAGGCCTGCCTGTCTAGGAGAACAGAGCCCTGGTGAGTAAGCAAGGTCTCTTTCTTAAGCTGCTTAGGTCAGGAATGGGGGTAGCACAGCCAGACGAGGGGCAGATGCACCTTAATAGACGAATCTGCGTTCCCACAGGAGCATATATACACACGTACATATATCCATATACAGACAACCGTATATAGGTACACACATAGGCATGGACGTGGGATTGCACACACGTGCACACACGATTCCTTCATCCAAGAACAACTTATCGGGGGCTCACTCTGTTTGCCACTGTGCCAGGTGCTTAGAATACAGGCGACACACAGTTTGTGCCCAAGAAATTCACAACTAGAGGAGTGAGACGTAGAAACAAAAAATTCTAACACCGGTGACAGGAACCACACGGAGATGTTTGCAGCCACTTATTCCCAGGGACACGGTCCTCCGCGCTTTCACACCCACCACTTGTGAAGCCCAGCCTCCGTGTGTCAGGAGCACCTGCCACCTCTGTCCCCGGCTTTAGGGAGAAAGCCGAGAATTCTATGCCAAGATGTGGTCACGTGGATACCTCCCCCATGCATTAGAAGTGATAACAATGTACAAAATTAACGAAACATCATGCAGATTTGTCTTAGGATGGCAATGGAGGGTTCCCCTTACTTGCAATCGGTCTCAAATGAGTACCTAAAAACCAAACAGGAAATAGTTCGATTTTATTTTCAGCTCTTACAACCCAAAGCTTCGCTGGCCTCCTGCCTTTGGAGTTTGGGATCACAATACCTGCACAGCTCCAGTCCATGTTTCACTCATCCATATTCTTCCTTCTTCGTATTCCGCACCTGCCTTCCTCCAGACAGCCCTTCCGTCCCCTGGTGGGTGTTGTAAGAAGAATCCTACATGCCCTCTGTTGCCCTACCTCGGACTGCTGCCTGCATAACGGGCCCAGGCACAACTGCAGTTAGATCCCCCCTCGGCGTCTCCGCATCCAAGTGTGTTTAACATTTCTCAGCTGCCGTCCATATGCTAAGGAGTGTGCATATATGTGTCTCATGGAACAGAGTTCAGCCCCGAAACCAAGCATTTGGGAGCTCCTGATTGGAGCGCACCTGCTCTCAGAAGCTTCAGCCAAGCTCTGTGGCATGCTGGGTGCCCCATGCCCTGTCTTTGCTGTGTCCACCACCCCACACACCTTTCCACTCACCTCCCACTCACCTGATGTGCTCTCCCCACCTGGAACAGTTTATACTAAATTGAAAAAAGAAAATCATGAAAGGGCACCTGGGTGGCTCAGTCGGTTAAGCGTCCAACTCTTGATTTCAGCTCAGGTCATGACCTCAGGGTCATGAGATCGGGCCCCACATTTGGCTCTGCACTGGACATGGAGACTGCTTAAGATTCTCTCTCTCCAGGGAAGCCCCAGTGGCTCAGCGGTTTAGCGCGGCCTTTGGCCCAGGGCGTGATCCCGGAGTTTCGGGATCGAGTCCCACGTCGGGCTCCCTGTATGGAGCCTGCTTCTCCCTCTGTCTGTGTCTCTGCCTCTCTCTCTTTCTCTCTGCGTTTCTCATGAGTAAATAAATAAAATCTTTAAAAAAAAAAAAAAAAGATTCTCTCTCTCCCTCTGCCCCTCCTGCTCTCTCTCTCAAAAAACATAGACATGAACACTTTCATGTAAAAGAACAACACTTGTATAATAAACAATAAATAGCTAAAAGCTCTGATTCAGGAAAAACTTTTGAGGAAAAAGACACTAAAATATTCGGAGTGGTAGTTTCTGGGGACTGGAGTCATAAGCATTTTTTCCTTCTTTCTACATTCTGTGTTTCCCGGATTTTCTTCTAAAGATTCATTTATTCGTTTTAGAGAGAGAGAGAGAGCGCACACACGAGCAGGAGGGGCAGAGGAAGAGGGAGAGAGAGAATCTCAAGCAGACTCTACACTGGGTGTGGACCCCAACGTGGGGCTTGATTCCACAACCCTGAGATCGTGACCTGAGACAAAACCAAGAGTCAGATGCTCAACCGACTGTGCCACCGAGGTGCCCCGCGTGCTTCCTGAATTTTTAATATTAAATCTATTCTGCGTTAAGGATGGAAGAAAAAACAAACAAACAAAAAAAGGATTTCAAAAATAAAACCTACATATTCTTCAAGACCTAGCTTGGGATGGCGGAAAATACCTGAGATGATAGAAAAGAGAGTGAGCTTTCGGTTATTCAAACTGAAGGTCCGATCCAGCTTCCACTACTTGGTGGCTAGTATTAGCTGTGTGGGCCTCAGTTTGTCCATCTTTAAAATGGGATAATGGGGGATCCCTGAGAGGCTCAGCGGTTTAGCGCTTGCCTTCGGCCCAGGGCATGATCCTGGGTCCCGGGATCGAGTCCCACATCGGGCTCCCTGTATGGAGCCTGCTTCTCCCTCTGCCTGTGTCTCTGCCTCTCCCTCTCTCTCTCTGTGTCTCTCATGAATTAATAAATAAAATTTTAAAAATAAAATAAAATGGGATAATGCCTTTTGTATAAAATGTGGGTGACAAAATATAATGTCCCTAAGCAAAAAAAAAAAAAAATAATAATAATAATAAAAAACAAACAAACAAACAACAAAAAAATAATGTCCCTAAGCTACTTAGCACATTGCTGTGTAGCGGTGAACACATTTGAATTCCTGCCCCTTTCTTGCCCTCTGTGAGGTCAGAAGCACCATCAGGAAGTACTTTCTCCCCACCTTTGTGTGTCTGTCACGGCCCTACTGTGTACCGTGTTGAAAATCGAGAACACAAAAGGTCTTTAGGCACTTCTGTATCTCCTGCAGCTCCTCTTCCCATACTAGGCACTTACTAAATATTTTTTGCACAGAGGTAAATAAAATAATCCATCTCTGTAATGCAGTAAAGGATCTGCCAGAGAAGTTCTGAGAAACCAAGATACAATGAAAAGCAGACTCAACCAGAAAGCAAGAAAAACCAAGGGGAAAAGAGTAGCCATTTTACACTCACTTGAAAGTCATAACTATCAGAAAATTCAGAATTATGACTCCCTCTCCTGCTATAACGTTTTCACATCACACATATGTAATAGAGACCATAAAAGTTAACACGACGTTCGGTAGTGCACGTTACAAACAGATTGCATGATGTGTGTGAGTTACTGTGGCAATGGGATTCATAACTTTGAATTTCCTCACTTTTATGCATGTGTAATAGCGTCAGCCGTGGCTGTGGGTTAGTGGGCCAGTTTACCCTCAGAACCCAAACTATCTATAACTGGAACAAAGAGGGAAGAAGTTACCTTTCCCAAGGCCCCCACACTGCCCTGCATCTCTTGGGGTTTACTTGCTAGTTTTTCCAGTGACCATTTTTACATGCATATTGGAATAAATGGGATATTTTCCCTCAGTATGGCCCTTTTGCTTGAGTTTACCTACCAGTGTTTATTTTCCATTAAAATAAATATTTTCAAGCATGGGCCGCATCACCGTGGGGCTAGTTGTTGACGGGCAAACAATAGGAAGCTCTGGGCTTGGGGAAAGCTGGCACTTCACAGACCAGAGATAATGCGTGGTGCTCACTCAACACCTGCCCCTCGTGCTTTCAGAGACTTCACGAATGTCACCTTGAAAGGAGCTGCCCGCGCCCAGGAGATGCAGGACATGAAATCTTGGGCTGGGAGGTGACCTGGTTTTCCATTGTCACACCAGAAGTGGAGATGTCTCCTGCGACCCTCCAGCTCTGTGCTCAGGTAAGTGGCTTCTGTCCTTTAAAGGATGTGCAGGGAGGGGTCCCTGGGGGGCTCAGTCGGTTAAACATCTGCCTTTGGCTCAGGTCATGATCTCAGGGTCCTGGGATCGAGCCCCATGTGGGGCTCCCTGCTTGGCAGGGAGTCTGCTTCTCCCTCCCCCTGCTTTTGAGCTCTCGTGCTCTCTCTCCCTCTCAAATAAATCAGAAAATAAAATAAAGATGCACAGGGAATGAGCGAGGGCTGCCTTTCCCTGTCCCTCGACTAATGGTCCCACCAGCTAGGACATTATGCCTTTGTTGTACCTTAATCTTTCATTCTTCCTTCTGGGTCTTTTATGGGGAACGTCTTCTCCCAAGTTGGAGAACAGACTCTGTCCCTTAAAGGCTTTGTTTGTCACCTGTGGGATATTTTAAAACCTTTTTCACTCTGCCTTCTGTGGTCCCAATCGATCCAGCACACCTTCAGCCTTTCTCATAGGCCTGGTTTTTTCAACCTTCATCAGCCTTGTCCTTGTCAGGCTCTGAAGACTCCACTCTCTGGGCCCGCAGCACAGTCCCCAGATGAGTAGGTGTGAGCTTAAGGACTGAATTCTGAGTTAATTTGGAGGCAGAGGTAGAACTTGTCACAGCTCTCAGGAAAGTTTTTTCCTAAAGCCCTTGTTCAAATTGGTATCAACAAAATGAACACAGCATCTCTCTCTCTCTCTCTCTCAGACACACACACACACACACACACACACACACACACACGGATATTTGAAGCAGTGGAGAGATTGTGGGAGCTATGTGTGTGCTGGTTTCTTCCAAGGAGAGTCAGCTCATGATAGATGGTCAGGGCACTTGGAATATTTTAAGCTCCTGCATTTTTTTATTTACTTTGCCGAATGTCTTTCAGTAATTCCTCTCAGGGCTGCATTTTGGAAAACTGCAAACACCTCCTTGGCAATACCTAAGAGGAAAAATCTAGGCCTATGTCAGGTTGAGGGCCAAGCAGCCTGCTCCTGTGAATGAGACAGTGAGTTCAGTGTGGGTTTTTTTTGGGGAGGGAGGGGGGGAGAATAGGAGGAGGGGTAAGATGGTTTGCTAAAATAAAAAAGCCCTCAATGTTTGTGTGAATTTTCAGAAATGCAGAGATTCTTTCAGTAATCCAAAAACAAAGGGGAAATGCTGATAGGTTAAGCCTTTTGCAGGTATACACGGATACGTGGTTGTTTTTTGAGAGGTCTCAGGAAGGGTGAGACTGGGAGAAAGTTTGGGGTTTGATTCTACCAGTAAAATCTTGTTCTCAGGTGGTAGCACAAATGACTGTTTTTTTTGCAGGGTATATAAAAGCTACATGGACCTTTTATTTTTATTTTTTTAAAAGATTTTATTTATTTATTCATAGAGATGCAGAGAGAGAGAGAGAGGCAGAGACACAGGCAGAGGGAGAAGCAGGCTCCATGCAGGGAACCGGATGTGGGAATCGATCCAGGGTCTCCAGGATCATGCCCTGGGCCGTAGGCGGCGCTAAACTGCTGCGCCACCGGGGCTGCCCTACATGGACCTTTTAAATTATTCTAAGAGATTTGACAAATATCAAGATTTCCCATTCAACTCATCAAAGGTCTTTAAAGCGGGCAGCCCCGGTGATCCTGGGTCCCGGGATCGAGTCCCACATTGGGCTTCCTGTATGGAGCCTGCTTCTCCCTCTGCCTGTGTCTCTGCCTCTCTCTCTGTGTGTCTATGAATAAATAAATAAAATCTTATTTTTTTAAAAAAAGGTCTTTAAAGCACAAACACTGAATCCATCAAGTCTTGGCTTGACGTCTTGAAGTAAAGGCATATAATCAATGAGAGAGCTCTTAAAAATAAAGTCAGAAAGAGAGGTCACAACCACAGAGGGGAAAGGGTCATAAGTGGTTGGAGATGGCTCCATGGGGGATAAATGGAAAGATGGGCAGGATTCAATTTGGTCATGACAGGAAATCCAGAGTAATATGGGCTCATATGAGAGAGTTTATTTTTCTCTCCTGTTAATTAGGTCCAAGGATAGGCAATCTAGGTTGAGATGGCCCCATGATCTTGGCTTCTTTTCTCTTGCTTCTCTGCCAGCTTTAGCTTATACCTCATGGTCCAAAATGGCTGTTTAAGCCCCAGCCATCACATTAACCTACCAATCAGCCGGAAAAGCAGAAAAGCTGCACACTCCACTTCCTCTAACATCCTACTTGCCACAAGTTAATTTATAGCTTCGCTATATCTGGTTGCAAGTGAATCAGGGAGATCTGGTTTCTATTCTGAGTAACCATGTGCCCAGCTGAAAAGCAGAAGTTCTGTTTTTAAAAAGAGGGACAAGAGGTAGTCTGGATACCTGTTCTTAAGGAGAGAGAAATAGTTAAAAAAAAAAAAATCAAATCTTAAAAAAAGAGAGAGAAATACTTTCCTGAAATGTGTCTGTAAGTCATAGCCATACCAGAGTTCATTAAAATTTGAAGATAATAGGGACGCTTGGGTGGCTCAGTGGTTGAGCTTCTGCCTTTGGCCCAGGGTGTGATCCTGGAGTCCCAGGACTGAGTCCCCATCGAGCTCCCTGCATGGAGTCTGCTTCTCCCTCTGCCTGTGTCTCTGCCTCTCTCTCTGTCTCTCGTGAATAAATAAAGTTTTTTTAAAAAAATTGAAGATAATAATTATATTAGTAATTTGCCCATTTTAACTTACAAAGAGTGACTTGAAGGATTGGAAATACATTCTTGAAGTTGCTGCCCTCTGGGCCCTCATCCCTGTCACTCCTCCTTGGCAGATGCACGCCAACAGGGACACTATCCCATGGGCTCGCAATCAAAAGGCACTGATTTTCCACACCCCGCAGGCCAACCCCCCCCCGCCCCCCCCCCACACACACACTATGGCCCTGGGCTGCCCCTCCACGCTGTTGGAACTGCATTTTCCTCTGGAATGAGAAGCTCACAGTCCTGCCAACCTCAAAGGTAAAATTTCAAGTGTCCTCCAGGGAACCTGGCAAATGACTGTCCTTTGCTCTGAGCCTCCTGTCCCCGTCAGCCGAACGTGCACAGAACTGATAATAGTGACCTCGAAGGCTGGGATCTCCACGCAGGCCCTGGGGTGCCGTCCTATCATCTGCACGACGGGCTGCGTTTGATAGAAGAGGGGCCTGCATGCCGAGCAGCGTGCCCGGGTCACCCGGCCGGGCAGTGGCAGCTGGGACCTCAGCCCAGTTCTCGTGATTTCTGAAGCCCAAGAATTGAATGAAGCCCTTGCTGAGCTGAAAATAACAAGTTTAGTTAGAAGGCTCCTCTCACTCTTCAAACCGGTAAAAACTTTCAAAACTTCCCTATCTGAGAAGAAAGGCTGCCTTCTGGAGCTTACGGCGGAGGCTGTGGATGGTCGGGACGGTGTGGTTATAAAGTCCACGAGGGAAATAAACAAGGATCACTCTTGTTTCCTTTTGTTTGTGTTTTAAAACACCAAGGTTAAGGACGCTTTTTTTTTTTATTTTAAGATTTTATTTATTTATTCATGAGAGACACACAGAGAGAGGCAGAGACACAGCAGAGGGAGAAGTGGGCTCCACGCAGGGAGCCTGTTGTGGGACTAGATCCTGGGTCTCCAGGGTCACGCCTTGGGCCGAAGGCAGGTGCTAAACCGCTGAGCCACCCAGGGATCCCCCCTTTTTTTAAAAAAGATTTTATAGTGTATTTATTTGAGAGAAAGAGCACGAGCAGGGGCAGGAGCAGGAGCAGGAGCAGAGGGAGAGGGAGAGGCAGACTCCCCGCGGAGCAGGGAGCCCCAGGGATGCGGGGCTCGATCCCAGGACCCCAGGATCGTGACCTGAGCCGAGGGCAGGTGCTTAACCCACTGAGACACCCGGGCGCTCCCAGAAACGTTTTTAAAGAGAAGCCGAGTCTGGCGCACCCACTGTTCTCGGCTGCAGTGGTGATTTACTCACATTCAGGACCCAGAGAAAGCCTGAGAGGGCCTTTGTCCCGGGGCGTGCGGGGAAGCAGCCAGCCTGCAGAGCCCGCTCTCCTGACTGCCCCGGGGGCAGGCCTGGCCTGGGTTCCCTCCCACAGGTGCGCCCTCTCCAACTCGGGCATATCCAGGCCTCTGTCTTCCCTTTGATCACTGGTATCTTGCTAGACCCGAAGCCCCAGGGAAGGCATTTCTCCCCACACCCATTCTCCATCCAGGCATGTAATTCCCACCGATCCAGGCAGCTGGCTGCAGGGAGAGGATATGGGCTCTAGGGCAGTGGCTGGGGTGGGGTGGGGGGATAAAAGGCACCAGGTTGGCACGAACGAGCCCGTGAAGCAGAAACTCTGCTTGCTTGTGCCAGACCAGGTGGCTGCTTATTTCGCCTCCGTCCAGAGATGCTAAACCCCAGAGGCCGTGGAGCTCCTAGGAAGGGTCATCTTAGCCGGTGCCCTCGAGGTGGGTTTCCTGCCTGAATACAGAAATAGAAGACCAAAAAAAAAAAAAAATTTTTCTTCTTTGCTTTTGCTTCAGAGGGTGGGACCCTACGGCTTTTTAAGATACACTTTGGGAATAAAGTCATCCAGGCTCCAAGGAAACTCCAGCACCCCGTCCTCGGGTCACCGCCGATTCTCAGGCTCTGCTTTCCTGACAATGCGAGGAAAGGCCTTACTCAGCGCGGTGCCCGGTCGTGCTGGCTGCCTGGCAGCCGTGAGCCACGCTGAACTGAAGACGGAGTGCTGGAGAGCAGGGTGCGCCCACGGAGGACATCGGGGCTGGACCTCTACCTTAGGGTCCTCAGGGTCTGGATGCTTCTCTGTGTGGACCTGCAGACATCTCCCCCTGCACCCACACACCAGCCTCTGCCCGAAGGCAAGTGTGCCCTTGTGGTTGGGCTGGAGGAAACTCTGGAAACTTGGCTTAAGAAGATGAGCGAGAGGGGGCACCTGGGTGGCTTAGTTGATTAAAGCGTGCAACTCTTGATCGGCTCAAGCCATGATCTCAAGGTCGTGAGTCCGAGCTCCAGGTCGGGCTCTGCATTCAGCCGAGAGTCTGCTTCTCTCCCTAGCTCTCTCTCTCCCTCTGCCCCTCCCTCCAACTGAGCGCTCTCTCTCTCAAATCAATCAATCTATCTATATCTATCTATTATCTATCTATCTCTCTATCTATCTAGATATCTATCTATCTATCATCATCTTAAAAAAAATAAAAAGAGACAGACAGATGAGCTATTTGCTCTATTACCTTCCCAGCCTTTGATAAGAGGTCGTCCCCATTCTAGGAAACCCATCACAGCAGCAGCCCCCAGCCTGGTCTCAAGTCTTTAAGGAGCGAGACCAGGGAGGGATGGGTAACCATGCTCAGCTCTGATAAAACCAGCAGAGGAGGGGCCCCTGGGTGGCTCAGCCAGTGAAGCATCTGCCTTCGGTTTAGGTCATGATCCCAGGGTCCTGGGATCGAGCCCCACATCGGGCTCCCTGCTCAGAGGGGAGTCTGCTTCTCCCTCTACCCTCTGCCTGCTGCTCCCTCTGCTTGTGTTCTCTGTCTCTCTCTCTCTGTCAAATAAATAAATAAATAAAATCTTTAAAAAAAAAAAAACAAAAACAAAAACAGCAGAGGGCCTGCTCAGTTTCCAAGGTGGGAGGATCCTTTTCCCACTCTGCTGGGCACACTTGCCAGTCCCACCCACCGGCTTTATCAATCATTTAGCTGAGTGACTGTGGGCAAGTTAGGGACTCTCTCCCCATCTCTGGGTCTCAGTCTGTAAAAGTAACAGTACCCATCTCATAGGGTACTGAAAAGGGTTCACTGCGTTGATGCGTATAAAGGGCTGAAGGCAGAGCTTGAGCCGTAGATGTGCTCGATAGATGTCCACTAGGATTACTGTAGCGTCCATGGGGAATCAATCTCTGAATGATTAGCTAGAGATATGTTTAGCCTTGAGCATGTTTCCTTAGGCATTAAAGACATATACTTGAGTAAATCACGCAGACTCTAGGACTTAAATCCCTGCTAAAGACCAAAGCGGATGATTCATGAGAGAAATTCATGTAATGGTGGTGCCTGGGGATAAGGGAACAGGACGAAGATTAGGAGCAGGACACTGGGATTTGAGGCATAACCGGTCAAAACTTGTACGACCTCTCTCATTCATTCATTCATGCAAATAATATTTATTGAGTATATATTGGGGGCCAGGCACCGTGCTGAGTGCTGGAGGTCCCGAGATAACATGGATAAGTTCATGGAACTCATGTCCTAATGGCGGGGTGGTGGGGGGAAGGGGAGGAATGTCATGGAAAGTGAATAAGTATATCATCAAGATCATTTCAGAGAGTGGTTGGTTATCCATTGCTGTGCAGCAAGCCACCCTAAAACAAAATGACTTAAAGCCACCATTGGTTTGTCGAGGATTTTGCAGTCTGGGTAAGGGGTTGGAGGGGCCAACCTGTCTTGGCTCCAGGTGGCATCGGCTGCCTCACTCCCTGGGCTTGGCATGCTGTAGCTGGCTATTGGCTCGTGGCCGTTGGCCAGGCTTTAGCTGGGATGGGCCTGTCACAGAGTAGAGGAGCTGAAGTCTTGGAGAGGGCATTCCATGGGGAGTGGCAAGAGAGCAGAGAACCCCCCCCCTCCCCGCTTCAGGGTGTAGGTCGGGAGGAATGCAATCTGATCGGGCAATCACAAGACCTCTCTGTCCCTCTGCTTTTTCATTCATAAAATGGGAGACCTGCCTGAGCCGCTCCTAAGATTTCTTCCAGCTGATTTTCCCAGAGAAGCAGCAGGTCTTTGGTGGCTTATCTTTCTGGAGCTGCATCTTTCCTGCTGCACTTTCTCACTTGAAGAGCAATGAAGGGGACCCCTGGGTGGCTCAGCGGTTTAGTGCCCGCCTTTGGCCCAGGGCACGATCCTGGGGTCCCGGGATCAAGTCCCACATTGGTCTCCCGGCATGGAGCCCACTTCTCCCTCCTCCTGTGTCTCTGCCTCTCTCTCTCTCTCTATCATAAATAAATAAAAAAATCTTTAAAATCTTAAAAAAAAAAAGAAGAAGAGCAATGAAGAAGCAGAAGGCTTCCTGGAGGCTTAATGAGAGAAGACCCTCACGGAGGGGTCCTTAGCACGTCCTCTGGGCTATGTACCTGATGTACCAGTCATCAGGTACATAGGCATGCAAAGGATGTGAAAGGCAGGGGCCCAAGCTTTTAAGGCTCTTTGGAACAAAAAGAAGGAATACCAATTATCAAAGAATTTCAGAAGATACAATTCCTCTAGGTCCAGACAAGACCAACGCGTAAACCAAAGCCCGCTGAGCTGGTGTTACCTGTGGTAACGTGGTGGTCTGGGAGGCCATTGGAAGAGACGTTTTCTTTGCAATTTAATTAGATCAAGAGGGTTGATATGCTCCTTAAGGAGGGAGCTGAGCAATGAGAATTATCCCAAAGATATTTTTCCCCGGGTATCTGATCAGTAAGGGGAGCCATGAACCTATCAAAATGTGTGATAAGGAAGCTACATGTGTCATTTTAAACTAGTTCAAACCAGCCAGGCTGCTCCCTGCTCTGAGCTGCTGGCTATTAGCTGTCATCCAGCCTGGATGTGAGACAGGCAGGTGGGTATAAGAAAGACATCATCTCGTTAGGACCTGCAGGAACAGGCAGGCAGGGTGCCTATCACAGTACACATCTCCGAGGCAGGCTCAGGCTCCAGCACGAAGCACCCTGTTCGATGGGCTTTTTCATTTCAGTGACGTTTTTTTGGAAAGGTTAGAATTTAATCCTCTCTCAGGATGGAGTTATTTCAGTTTCCACTGATCCTTCCGATAAAGGAGACAGGGTTTCATTTTTTTTTTCTCCCTGCTACTGTGGTATCTAATTTTATAAAAGCCTACAACAATGTAATAATTTATTGTAGCAACAGGACGGCTACGTGTAATGACTCGTCTACTTTCTATTAATTTTCGAAGGGAATCTCTTCCCCTTACCACTGGGAAGCTGTGCGTGTCTTTCTCTGTGGGTTTCATTAGGACTGTTTGAAGTCGTGATGGCAAGATCATTACGATGTTTTTGAAAGATAGTGGGTTTCAAAGAATTGTACTTACAAGACTTAAAAAGCTTCAGCATCTTAATTCCTGTCCTCAGCTGCTTTTTCAGAGCTATGATCTGGATGTGTGGTAATTGGTATCATTCTCCTTGCAAGCTCACCCCTGGCTTTTATTGTTCTTACTGCTGCTACTCCTCTTCTGAAGTGACACATGTAATAAGAAATTAAAAAGTAAGCCAGAGCCTAGCATCTTGTAAGGAATTCAAAGCCAATGTAGAAATGGCTGTATCCACATGCACACACAAGAACAGGATTATTATGCATATCCTTACAGACAGGGGAGACTGAGGCAGAAGACCTTTGTGATAAGCAGTCTGGCTTAGATAACCATTTCTTGGGGCACCTGGGTGGTTCAGTGGTTGGGCGTCTGCCTTTGGCTCAGGTCATGATCCCAGGTCCTGGGATCAGGTCCTGCATTGGGCTCCCCATGGGGAACCTGCTTTTCCCTCTCCCTGTGTCTCTACCTCTCTCTGTCTTTCATGAATAAATAAATAAACTCTTTTTTTAAAAAGAGAGAAAGGGGGATCCCTGGGTGGCTCAGCGGTTTAGCACCTGCCTTTGGCCCAGGGCGCGATCCTGGAGTCCCACGTCGGGCTCCGGGCGTGGAGCCTGCTTCTCCCTCCTCCTGTGTCTTTGCCTCTCTCTCTCTCTCTCTCATAAATAAATAAATAAATAAATAAATAAATAAATAAATAAATAAATAAATCTTAAAAAAAAGAAAAAATAAAGATAACCATTTCTTAGAGTCATGCCATGGCCATGCCAAAGGGTGGGGCCAGTGTGGGCATAAAGGAGATATTATTAGAGGAGGAGTTTATGAAAACATTTGCAAAATTGTCCCCAAAGGATGGGGACGAAGGAGATGAAGACAAATGGGATCCCTTCTAAGCCTCAGAGACTAGACTGGGGCTTTCTGCTAAGACGGAGGACTGGCGCTAAGATGAATGCTGGTTGGGGCTGGGCAGTTTGGGGGACCCGCAAATAATTCTCACAAATTCCTAAACTTGACCTTGATTTGCAAAGAAGTGTTATATTTGAATTATAATCATTTCGTTCTGTGGCTGAAACTTCTAAAGCCTCCATTTTGCAGAGAGGTTAAGTCAGGAAACTAGATGTCAATTAACTTGTCCAAGCTCATAGAGAAGGATCGCAAATTAAGAAGCAAGCTGTGATATTCCTGGGCTATGACTTAACCAGCAGACTCCTCTGCCTATCCTGGTTAGTGGGAGGAAAGAAAAGGTGGTTGGTGTGACTGCGTGAACCAGGGGGCCTCTTCTGCCCTAATGGGCCATGTGTTTATCATATCCAGGTATTCCATAAAAACCACTTTGTTGGTTGAGCCACATTTCAAACCCGTTCAGGATACATTGTTTTGTAGGTTTAAACTAGATCTAGGACTTTTGATAACAGAATAGATAGTCTGCCTTAGCCAAGCATGTCTTATTGATTTCTTAGAAGGCAGGTGGGGGTGGTGGTGGTGGTAACACAGGGTATGGGGGGGACCCCGTACAAGCCATCAGCCTTTGGTAGAAAAACAGTATTTTCAACAAAGAACAAATGGATCCAAGATATTACAGTGAAATTTCCCTTCTGCTGCTCACTTTTAAAAATTGAAAGTGTGGGAACGCTGCAGAAAAAATATAATTGGGGAAAAAGGTCTCTCTGCTGTGCAGGCTTCTTTAAAATTGTCTTGTGCCCTTTCTGACATACAAACTATTGATGCTGCTAAATGCACTCTTCTCAGCCTGATGAACTGTTCTTTCACCCAAACTCCCCTCCGAGCCTAGTAATTGTTTCCTCTGGGGGAATGCCGAGGCCATCCTCTGAGCTGGGCCGCATGCACGGAGCTGCTCTCACAACTGCCCTTTTGCAATCTGCTTTGAGAGCTTGCCCTCCTGAATCAGAACTCAGGGCTCGGCGCCGTGGTCCGGGATTGTCCCCTTCAAACTTGGGAGTCATGTGCCTTTCCCTTTGGAGCACGGGGGAGTTTCTGCTTTGGGAGTTCCTTACTCAAGGTGATAGGATCTGGAAAGAATTCTTTGAATGAGAGACAGAGAAGAAAAAGGTGCTCGGTTGTGCAATGCTATTTCCCCTTCTTAAAATACACACTCTCAGATGCACACACCGGACTGTTCTGGAAACACATGAGCTCGAGTCCCAGCCAAGGTCTCCGCTGGTAGGAGCCCTTCTTACCCGAAAGGGACCGTCTGGTTAATAGCTGTATTCATAGAAGTTAAAATTAAATTTCTGTGCGTTGACGTAAAGCCAGCTTTCCCCTCAGGGCTATTTATTTTAAAAATCGAAAATAGTAAGGGGTCCGCAGCATAAGCCGCCACGTAGGCGAGTTGGGGGTCTGTGCTCTGAGCAAAGCCTCCTTTTATGCTTGGCCGCTGCGATTTAATGCCCTCCAGGAGAAACCTGGCAGCGTGTCGGCTTCCCCTTCCCCTTCAGCATGTGGCAAGCTCAGGCAGTTTGCAGATTTGCCTACAAGAGCAGTTGTTCAAGATTTTTATACCTGGAGGCAAGCGCTGTAATAAACGGAGCTGTCCCCAGTGTGCAACCACCGGACAGCAGGGTGGGGGCTGGGATGGGTGTCGAAGACTCCAGCCCTGAGAGCAATCACTCTTCCTTTGAAGGTCAAAGGTTGGCATCAATGGTGTGCTTAACCTTTTTTTTTTTTTTTTTTTTTTTTAGGTAAAAAACTTCTTTACATTAAAAGCAGATTTTATTTTTTTTAATTTATTTTTTAAAGATTTTATTTATTTATTCATGAGAGACACAGAGAGAGGCAGAGACACAGGCTCCCCGCAGGAACTCTATGCGGGACTCGATCCCCCAACCGGGATCACATCCTGAGCTGAAGGCAGATGCTCAAGCCACCGAGGCGTCCCTTAAAAGCAAATTTTAAAAAGCAGAAGGGAAGGAGGCTATCTCTGATAAATGCCAGTAAATAAAGCCCAGAAATGGCACGTACACTTATAGATGCAAAAGTCTTTAAATCTAGCTGTTTAATAAGAAGAGGAAGTTGAAGCTGTGGTAACAGTAAGTAGTAGAGGCAAGTTCCAGAAGCAGAAGGCATTTGTCTTCCTGGCTCCTTGGTTGGAGTAAAGGAGTAAGCAAGACTCCTTTAAAAGGCCTTTGAAAAATCCCAAAGCCCTTCTAATTAAGGAATGAATAGCCTCAGCAGTGGTGGGAAGCCAGATGGGTCAGCATGGACCTTCCCTTTGCAACCCCAGCCAATCCCCCACGAAGCCGCCAGAAGCCCTTCAAGGCTGGATTCGCCTTTGATTCCCAGGCTTGCAATTTTTATTTTCACCCAGAAGAAACCCATCTGGCTAATGAGAGGACTTGCCGGTCTCCCATCTCAGAAGTGAGTCACGCTTTTTTCTCCCTCTGTGTTAGGACATTTAACAGGTGCCCTATTGACTATCAGGCAGGGTGAGAGGAAAATATTGATGAGCAAGTGTGAAGTGACTTCCTCCGGTTGGCGGGAGGCATGTTTTAGCTGTTCTTGAAGAGTGTGATCGGATTGGAACAGTCCTAGAGATAAGTAAGTGCTACCCGCCTGGGGATTGTGTGCCTCACTTGCCCTAGGGTGGCGAATTCTATAGCATCGCCCACAGTTTGTTGTCCATGTTTTATCCAGGACTCCTGACCTGGGAGGGATCACAGCAGCCCCCACCCCTGGCAGCTGGGTTTCCCCTTCCTTTGTGCCTCACTTGGGATCCATGAGTAATTGGTGCATTGTACAGAGGAGAGACCTCCGCTTCTTTGGGCAAATTGAAACAGGGTTGGAGCTGTAAAAGCAGAACCATAAATCAGCTCTGTTACAATGGCAAAGTTCTTGAAAGCACCGAAAAGCCCCACATACATTCCTCCTAGTTAATAAGCAACAAGGTAGAGCCTAAGTCTCTGGCTTGGTGGAGGCCAAGTTAGAACCAGAAGATGGATATGCGAAAACCAGTCACCCAGGAAAATCTAAGCCACCCAAAGAAACACAACCAGCTTCAAAGGCCTCTGCTTCCTTCTCCCATACAATGCCTCGCTGGCTGGATGCTTTGTATAAAGATGCAGCTGGGTCTTCCATGAACGCAGCCGTTACAACACATTTTGTGCAAACTCTATCAAAGGCGACTTTCTCTTAAAAAATCCTTTAAACCTTTCCCTCGAAGTATTGCCTGGATTCCCTGTGACATGTTGGAAAGCAGGTGCTGCCCTCCTCCTCTCCAGGTTTGGAGGGCTTTGAGTTCTCTTGCTTGCTGGTTTTCTAAGACACCCCCCACCCAACTCCCGCCAAGTGTGCCCATTACAACTCGATTCCTTCCAGCTGCTCAGGAGGGATGAGACCCCGCAGGTTCTCACAGTCAACGGAACTAAAATAGATTCCTGTTGATGGAGTGATGCTTTCCTTATGAGCTGAGGTGACCATCCGTACACGCTCTGACCCCTAATCTGACTCTTTCTCACAGTATTATTTATTTCATATAACTACCCTTGTGTTTGTGGTCATCCCAACTGGATTGTGAGTCTTGAAAACCAAGTTTCAGGGCAGTGCCCCCCCTCCCCGTGGCTTAGTAGTTTAGCACCACCTTCAGCCCAGGGTGTGATCCTGGAGGACTGGGATCAAGTCTGGCTCCTTGCACGGAGCCTGCTTCTTCCTCTGCCTGTGTCTCTGCCTCTCTGTGTGTGTGTCTCTCATGAATAAATAAATAAAATCTTAAAAAAAAAAAAAAGAAAACCAAGTTTCATTCACTCATTCATTTGCTCAGCAGGTATGTGTTCCATGTCCATTACTTAGTGGGGCACTGAGCCTGGGCTCGGCTGGAGCTTCCACTGTACCTGGGCCAGTTTATTTTATTTTATTTTATTTTATTTTATTTTATTTTATTTTATTTTATTTTATTTATTTTATTTTATTATTTTATTATTTATTCATGAGAGACACACATAGAGAGAGAGAGAGAGGCAGAGACACAGGCAGAGGGAGAAGCAGGCTCCATGCAGGAAGCCCGACGTGGGACTCGATCCTGGGAACCCAGGATCACACCCTGGACAGAAGGCAGGTGCTAAACCACTGAGCCACCCAGAGATCCCCCTGGGCCAGTTCTGTATACAGAGAATGAACCATGAACAAACGAATGAATAGATTTGGGTTCAAGCGAGCCGTTTCAGGAGTGCTGGCGAACCTCTGGCAAGAATGCACAGCTATAGAGACTCTCTGGGTCTCTGGAGCCCAAGCAGAAAACATTGAGGTGTGGTGATTCCTAAAATGTAACCTCTGGAAGGACTCAGTGAGTCCCCAGCAACAATTTCTTTCCACATCGAGGGAGATGGCTTTCTGCTGACTCTGCATCATTCGTGGCAGGTTCCTGGCTTTGCTGGCTCTCTCCTTGGCTCTCCCTTTCCTGGGGATGGCTGAGAGTGGGATCAAAGTCCATCCTTTCATCAGAGCTTGTAACCTACCGTGAGGAAAGAAAAAGAAAACAGCAGTCCTTTATACCCACCAGAGCCTTCTAGCATTCTCGCCCCTCAGGGCCAGCAGCTAAACTAATATTTCTGACAGTGTTCCTTCCTGAAGGAGCCCACCCGGGGGCGGGGGGACGGGGTGGGGAGGGGGGCACGGCATCTCTGCAGGTGGTGTCGAGTTCCCACACCTTCAGGTGGGCACAGGAACTGGGTACTAGGTACACATGGCTTCTAGAGGCTGCTTTGAAAGCCCCTGTTTGTGTTGGCTGGCTCCACGGGCACTTGAGTATCTGCCACGAGAGCCGGCCAGGCCGTTAGCTTGGTTTCCAAGGCCTTGAGTCTCGGTGTAGGAGGGATTCCTGAGCTCTGCTTCCTTCAAAGAAGGGGGACTGTAGCCCCTGGGACGTAGGAGCAGCGGCGAAGCCTGAGCTCTGTAGGCCGCATCCCGGAGGCTCGGGCCTGGCCCCCTTGCCCAGGATCCTGTCCTCTTTGCAGCAGGCCGGAGCACTGGTTCTGCTCAGAAGGCCCCAGTGTCTGCAGTCCCTCCTTTCTGCCTCCTGCTCTCTCCTGCCAGCAAAAATAAGAGCGTGAAGCAGCTTTGATGGTGGACCTCCCTCAAGACGCCGTGCTGTGTGCGGGCAGAGAGAGGGAGATTGTGGGTATGCATTTCAGCACATCTTTTACACCTTAGGCTTTATTTCTCCGGACTCTTTTTTGCAGAAATCCCCCACAGGGGTCCTGAGCAACTACCCTCAAAATAATACAGGTAAGATACCCTGCGACACTGGCTGGTTGGGACCGC
Organism: Vulpes lagopus; assembly: GCF_018345385.1. Taxonomy (NCBI): domain Eukaryota; kingdom Metazoa; phylum Chordata; class Mammalia; order Carnivora; family Canidae; genus Vulpes; species Vulpes lagopus. Next base: position 9,800,695 of record NC_054825.1, read on the forward strand.
CGACCGCATGTTCTATGCTGGAACAGGGGAAAGCCACCTTTCACGCTCTATAACAGGGACCCATGTGGGGCGCCTGGGTGGCTCGGTTGGTTAAGCATCCGGCTCTTGATTTCGGCCCAGGTCATGACCTCAGGGTGGTGAGACCGAGGCCGGTGTTGGGCTCCCTGCTCAGCGCAGAGTCTGCGAGAGATTCCCTCCCTCTCCCCCTCCCCATGCTTGCATGCTCTCTCCCTCTTTCTCTTCAGACAAACAAAAAACAGACCCATGTGAAAACATGCTCAGTTACCTTTTAATTTTATTATGGTAAAATACATATACTATAAAATTTGCCATCTTGGGGCAGCCCCCGTGGCTCAGCGGTTTAGCATGGCCTTCACCCCGGGGCAGATCCTGGAGACCCCGGATAGAGTCCCACGTCGGGCTCCCTGCATGGAGCCTGCTTCTCCCTCTGCCTCTCTCTCTATCATGAATAAATAAATAAAATCTTTAAAAAAAAAAAAAAGAACCTTATAAAAAAATTGCCATCTTAACAGTTTTAAATGGGACAGCTTGGTGGCATTTGGTGCATTCGCAACCCTGTGCAGCCATCATCACTGTCTACTTCCAGAACATTTTTATCACCCTTAAAAGGAGCCTTATCTCCATCAGAAGTCACCTCCACCCTCCTCCCCCAAACACTAGCAACCACCATTCAGATTTCTCTCTCTACAGATGTCCCTATTCTGCATATTTTGTGTAAATAGAGTCATACAATAGCTACCCTTCCTGCTTGGCTTCCTTCACCTGCTTCCAGGTTCATCCGTGAGGTGGCAGGTACCAGAAGGACCATTCAAAGTCCTATTTTCTCTCCTTTGAACTTCTGTTCCCACCCATACCTTCACTCTGGTTCAAGACCTTTTTTTTTTTTTTAAGATTTTATTTACTTATTCATGAGAGACACAGAGAAAACCAGAGACACAAACAGAGGGAGAAACTCCCTGTGAGGAGCCTGATGTGGGACTCGATCTCTGGACCCTGGGATCAATCCCTGAGCCAAAGGCAGATGCTCAAACCCTGAGCCACCCAGGTGCTCCTGGTTCAAGACCTTCTGAGGTCATGACTCATCTAAATTTAATTCCTCCTAACTTGCTCCCCTCCCATCTGGCCAGCAACCCCCAAACCCTACCCAAGAGCCACCTGCACTGAGATCCCCCAAAGGACTGATTAAGACTGCAGCTTCCCAGCCTCTCTCCAGGGCTCCACACCTCCTAAGCTGCTCTCTCTGGGGATGAAGACAGAAAATCTGCATTTCTAACAAGCTCCCTGGTCTGTGATGCGCACACGTGTGTGTCACTGAGGCTGTGCCACTGGGGTCGAGCACTGCTCTCACACACCTTGGTCAAATCCCTTGGGCTTCATCCTCACCTATGGCCCTCCCCCCCCAACTCAAATGCCCATCTCCTGTGATCTGTAAGATCTTCCTTGCTTCTGGGCTCGAAACCATCCCTCCTAGACTGTAAGCAACCTGAGAGCAGCGTTCAGGCTGCTCTTAGTATCCGTTGAATAAAATTCATTCCCAGAACTCACTCACATGCAGGTGCTATGCTCAGTGCTTCTTGTCAATCACCGCATTTAACCCTCACAGAACAGGTGAATGCAAGGTCATATCCCCAAACACCTGCAACGGCTACCTTTCCAGGAAGCGCCAGGGTGTTTCCGCTCATGACAGATGGAGATTGAGCCCTCAGCCTAAATCATGGAGCCTTGCATGAGTAAGTAAAATTGATTAAAAAGGGGGGAGGGGGCTCTCCTAAACTCATTGGTGATGAAAAAGTGTCATGGTGCTGGTAGGAGCATGCTCATTTTAAAACAAATATTAGTAGCTTCTAAGGAGGAGATGTGTCTCACTGAGCTGGGCTTTCAATCCCTGCAAAGGGCATCCTCCCGAGCCCCAGCTCTGCACTTCCTCCCAGGTGCCTGGTGACCTTCTCTGTGCCAGAGGCTTCCTATGTGGAAGGGGTTCATGTTCCCTTCACCTCCTCCTTGGGTCTTACTTGGTTCACTTTTCTCAATCATGCTGCAAAGCTCAAGGTATGAGCCATTTGCTGTAAGAAAGGCACAAGCTAGGGGCTCCTGGGTGGCTCAGTTGGTTAAGCATCTGTCTTTGGCTCAGGTCATGATCCTGAGGTCCTGGGATGGAGCCTTGCATCAGACTCCCTGCTCAGTGGGGAGTCTGCTTCTCCTTCTCCCTCTCTACCTCCCCATTCTCGCTTTGTTCTCTCAAATAAATAAATAAAATCTTAAAAAAGAAAGAAAAGCACAAGTTAATTCATGATTGAGCTCCAGCAGCGTGGCCTATGGGATGTGTGGCCCATGTGGCTCCTGTCTGGTAGTCTAGGACAAGCCTTGGCCAAGAAAGTAAAGCTCTGAAGCAAAATGGAAACTTTCCTTACCTAGCAATTCCACTCCTAGGTATACATTCAAAATACTAGAAAACAGGGACTTCAGAGACTTACGTATCTGTGTTCCATGATTCACGATCACCAAAAGGTGGAAGCAGCCTAAGTGTCCATCGACAGACGAATATGGACAAACAAAATGTGGTCCATGCACACCAGGGAATATTATTCAGCCTTATAAAGAAGAACTGACACACATATATACGTGGATACAACGCGGATTAATCTTGGAAACATTATGCCAGGTGAAATAAGCCAGACACAGAATATTATATTATATGGTCTCACTTACATGAGATATCTCGAGTAGGCAAATTCATAGAGACGAAGAGTGGACCAGAGTTTACCAGGGGTCATGGGAGGGAAGAATGGAGAGTTATTGCTTAATGGAGACAGAGTCTCTATTTAAGGTGTTAAAAAAAAATTGGAAATAAACAGTAGTGATATTAGCACAACACTGTGAATGTAATTAATGCCACGGATTGCAATGGTAAACTTGATATGACTTATATTTTATCACAATTAAAAAAAATCTCAGCTTTCCTTTTCAGCCACTATAATGAAATAAAGCACTGTGGGTTTGCCAGATTCTGTTGTGGAATCCTTGGGTCTTAGGTCCCCTTTGAATAGGGTCTATTAGGAGCTCCCCGCTGTTGAGCGCATAATCTGTTTAACCTCCTACTTCCCAGTCCCAGCTGCTGTGGTCTGGGCTGAAAAGGATTTCTGGCTTTCTCTGAACGGCCCCAGGGAGAGTGTGGCCCAGCTGAGAGTCCACCCCTGGCCCGTAGGTCTTCCCAGCCCGTCTCAACCAGCAGATGAGCCCCGGGGCACGTCCCTTTCTGGGATCAGGCTGGTTATCCTGCAACGGCCACTAACTGGAATCCTCTTTCATTGTTAGAAATTCCCCGGTAACAGTCTGCCTGTGTCCTTTCAGGGCTGACGGACTTTCTGACAATGAACCAAGTATTGAATAAATGTCCAGATTGACCCCTAGCCTTGTGGAGCTCCCTACGGAGACTCTGTAGACCTGGCATAGTTAGGTCTTGCTCATCCTACAAGGGGTGAGGACAGCCACCAGGACTAGGGACAACAGCACTACTGGCGACAAGGCCCATGGTGAGGTTGATGGTTGTTCTCAAATACCACCGTATTCAGAGCACGTGGTTAGTCATCTTCAATCATCTCCAGTTTATTTACCCATTTCGTTGATTTTAGGAGCAAAAAAGTCCTCCAGCAATTAAATGCTGTCTCGAAGACCTCCGTGTGTCCCCAAAGCCTCACGTACTCTGGGCTATATGGAAAAACACCTGCTTTGCTCTCCTGAAAAGTCACTTATGGATATTTTATCTCATTTTGATTTTTAGCTTTAGTTTATCAAGCACATGTGTAGACTTATTAGGTGCCCAATAGGTGTCCGAGCTCTTTACAAATATCACCTCAACGAATCCTCCTTGTGGGTCTATGCAGTAGGTTCCCACCTGTTAACGCATCCATTTCACAGACGAAAAGACTGAGGCACAAGACCACCGAGATGCAGGTTCGGTACCCACGTCCGCCTGTTCACCTGCTCCCAGCACAGAGCAAGAGCAGGAAGGCTGGCGGCCTGCCTCTGTTTCCCCTTCTCTCCTTGTCAACCTGCTCTCCTTGGCTTCTGGTGAAACTGGCCAGGGGGGGCGTGGGCAGTGTCCTTTTCCCCCTGCCTTAAAGGCTCTCATCAGGAGTCGACGGCGGAGGGGAGGACAGAGTTTCCTGGGCCTCTGTGACACTGGTCCCCTAGCCAGGTGCCACAAGCCACTTTGAGAGCAGTGTTGAAATTCCTGGCAATGCAGCTATTGTTTAACACCGTTTCAAGAGGTGACTAAAATGCCATTGTTTAGGCCTGAATGAGGGCTGTGAATTGTCCCAAAGGCAGCAGCGGCTTCCTGGTTTTGATGTCTAGCTTCAGTGATGCGAGATGTTATCATGGGGGGAGACTGGGTGAAGGGTACGCCGCCCCCCTTTGCACTATTTTTGCAACTTCCTGTATATCTATAATTATTTCAAAATAAAAAAAGTTTTTAAAAATGCCATTGTTTGAGAGCCAGGGAAGTGTAGCCCCTTCTTCAGTCTCTCTGGGTGTTTTTCTCCACTCCTGAGCTTCCTGCCAGGGGACTTCTGCGAGGGCCCCGTGGTCAGCCTCAGGGCTGTGCTGGCCTCTGTCAGAGGCTGAGCCCCCTTCTGGGCACCAGCCCCCCTTGTCCCTACACTGGGGGTTCTCTTTTCTGCTCCAGAGCCGGGTGTTTTAAGCTGTTTCCTTGGGTGCCACCTGGGGCCTGTGCTACTTTCCCATAAATCTTGGGCACCTTAAAGACTCCCAGCCTCCCACCCCAGCTTCCTGGGGGTCTGGCCTTCTAGTCCTCCTCTGTGCACCTCACATAGGCTGTGTCATTGGGTTTCTCAGCAGCAAGGATTCTGACCAGGGAAGTGCAGGTGGCTGTGGGGAGGGGCAGGGACACCCCAGGTGGAGGGAACCCCAGAAGCCCAGGCACAGTGGCAGGACCTATGGGCCAGTGGGAGCAACAGATGGTCCCAGAGCTGGACCATCCTGTGGGAGCCAGGGTGTAGATAAGACATTCTGAGACATTCTGAGGAAAGGAGCTTCTCAAGCGCAGTAAAACAGTCTGTTCTTCCTTCACGCTCCGGGCCTCAGGGGCTGTCATCTTGTGCAGGTTCTAGGAAGCGTGTAAAATAGCTTCTATTTCCGTGCCGGGCTGCCGGAGCCTAGCCTTAGTGCCTCAACTACCTCAGACTTGGGGCCTCTCTGTACCCTGGTGTTTGGGGCTGGGGCCCCTTTGGCAGGGGGTTAGCAAGTCACAATGGGAACTTGTGGCACCAACAGTGAAGTCCCTAAACCCACAGGGCAGGAAGTCCCTGTGCATTGGATTTGGCCAGAGTGCCTCGGGTTTAGGGGTGCTTTGGGATATCTGAAACTCGAGGCCCTGATTAGGAGGTGGGGGGTTCAGTTCCAGGGCATCTTCTCTCTCCACCTCGCTCAGATTCGACTTCAGAGCTCCGGGTTTTCCAGTGCTTTGGGAAACGAGCCTGACATCCCAAGCTCTGTGCCAGCAAACCCCCTCCCGTTGTCCTGAGAAGCCAGACAACTGTCTCCACAAAGGACCACAGGGTCCCCTCCCTGACCTTTCTTCCCCTTACAGCCTGTTTCTCTCCTTGGATCAGGTGAGGAGGAGGGTCCTCCCTCCACCCCCATCTCAGGCCTCGCCTACTTTTTTTGTGATTCCTTCCCTCTAGATGGCCAGCAGCTTTTCACAGGCTGTTTCTGAATGTTGGTCCCCAATCTGAGCTGACTGATCCTCCTGTGGCTGGCGGCATTGGGTCACAAAGGTTGGCACCTTAATTTTCTCCCTAAGAGGCTCCATAAGCTCCCTGAGTGGGACTGTGGGGTCTCCCGAGGAGGCCGCCCATCCTGAATCCGGGATTCCCACCACCAGGCACCACAGACCTTGTTCTAACTAACAGGAAGCCCCCTGAGGCCTGGTCAACACAGGCTGCAGGAGGAGCGGCCAGGTGCCCCCTGGGACCAGAGGGCCCTCCGTGTGACAGCAGCCTCCAGCTCCAGGAAGCTGAGTGTGAGGAAAAGCAGGATCTCAGCTTAACCTCATTAAACAAGTGGGGAAGGAAGGGGTGCCTGGGTGGCTCAGTTGAGTGTCCAACTCTTGGTTTTGGTTCAGGTCACGATCTTGGGCCCTGCGTCGGGGAGGGGGTCCCCCACTTAGCAGGGAGTCTGCTTGTCTTCCCCTCTCTCTACCCCTCCCCCCACTCATGCTCAGTCTCTCTCTAAAATAAATCTTTAAAAAAAAAAGAAGTGGTGAAAGAAAAGGAAGACGTCACACTGTATTTTATGTGGTGACAGTAAAGGTGACATCACCCATAGATGGGTGCTCTGCGTGCTAAGACCCTGGCCCAACTTCAGGTCCAGTAGTATTAGGACTGGCTTAGTGACACTAGCTAATACTTCCCTGCCACCACGGTCTTTTTTTTTTTTTTTTTTTTTTTTTAATTTCTATCTATTTATTATAGCCACAGAGAGAGAGAGAGGCAGAGACACAGGCAGAGGGAGAGAAGCAGGCTCCATGCACCGGGAGCCCGACGTGGGACCCGATCCCGGGTCTCCAGGATCGCGCCCTGGACCAAAGGCAGGCGCCAAACCGCTGCGCCACCCAGGGATCCCTACCACCACGGTCTTGAGTGCTTGTCACCTAGTAGCTCAGCTAATCCTCATGACAGTCCCATTTTATGGATGGAAACTGAGATCTAACCACTAGGGGATTTGAACCTATATGGCCTGGCTCCAAGGTCCTTGCTATTAACCACTAAGCATCAGTTAATAATATTAGATAATAGATATTAAAATCAAATATTAAATATAGAAACATATTAGACATTTATACATACAATAAATTTAATAATTGTTATATATATTATACTATTGTATATAATTATATATTAAATATATGGTTTTGTATAGTACAACTATATAATTTTACATTATGTGAAATTTTGATACTTAAATAATTTAATATTAACATGATAATTTAATACTGATAAAATATTTGCTAAAAGTCCTTATTAGGTGTCAGGCACCATGCTTTGAAATACATCACCCTGCATCCTTCTGGGGAAGGTGTTTTATGCTCGTTTTACGGGTACAGAAATGAGGTTCAGTTCAGCACAGGATTCAGTCTCAGGCTTCTCTGCTTCCGTCTCCTGCTCCTTATTTTGGGGTTATCCAGGTGGAAGGGAAACTGTCAAATGCTGCCTCAGGGGGGAACCCCAGCAGTACTGTACCAGGTGCTTCCTGGTGTGTAGTAGGGGCTCAGTCTTTGCTGTCCAGTGGCCTCCAGGCAGCCACCTTGCACTTTTCTGATTCTTGGCTGAGTATCTTTCCCTGATGGAGTGACTTGCCCAGTATATGAACCCAATATGGCCAGACTTGAATGCCACCCCCATGTCTCACATCCCACCCACCCTGCATCTCCAGGATATCAGGACCTTCCTCAGCTGCCCTCCCTGTCACCCACCCCCATTTTCTTGAAATCTTGAGGTCATCTTTGATTCAGTTTTCCCCATTCGCCCTTAATCCCAATAGTTACCAAGTCAGAGAAAAGCAATGACCCTTGGGACACACTTGTGGCTGTCTAGTGGGGAAAATCCTGGAGTGGCCAGATGAGATCCTAGATCCCCCAGTCTTTTTTCCCAGGTCCATACTATCATCTGATAAACTGAAATCCTCATGTACTGAAGACACTGTGCTCTACGCCAAACCTGAGCCTCCCTCTCCAGCCTTCATGGGCTTCAGTGGTTGTGCCACTATGAACTCAACGTTTGTTGAGTCACATGCTGAAGCCCCAACCCCCGTTGTGATGGTATTTGGAGATGGGGCCTCTGGGTGGGGGTTAGGTTTAGATGAAGCCATGAGGGGATGGCCAGCCACCCACTACAAAAGGATAAAAGTTTTCAAAGCAGAAAGTCAAGAGGGACCAAAGGGAAGCAGACTCACCTGACCTACTTTCCTTCCCCAGAGGTGACCAGTGCTCCCCCTTGACTTGATGGGAATATTCCAGAGATAGTCTACACATACTCCATCACACATGCAAATGCTCTCCTACTTCTTTTTACCTGCACAGTAGCACATTGTCCTCACTGTTTGGTGCTCGGTTTAAGCAAATACCTCAGATACTGTTTCCTTCATTCTTCTTCATGGTCCGCATGACCCATGATGGACCAAACCAGCCTCCTAATAATGTACATGTAGGATGTTGGCAGTGTTTTTGAGTCCTATTAATCTGGAAGGTGAAATATGGTGTCTAACAGGATTTAAATTATGCCATTTTTTTTTTCATGAGGAAGGTTGAGCATCTCTTTATACTTAAGGAAAGTCATTGGGATGTGGTTTTCTATGGATTTACTGGACAAGTCGTAGCTCCCAGCTCTTTGGGCCTCCATGGTAAGGAAATACCCGTAAGACCATTCACATTCCTTAACACCAAAAAAACTGGCTGCTCGAGGCATGCAGTAGACAGCTTGCAGGAGGGTTGGCAAAGTCCCTTCTGAGTTGAAGGATGGCACTCAGAGGAGCAAGGAGGAAGGACCACTGGCAGGACTGTCAAATTGGCAGCCTACGTTCCAAGAACGAAAATTATTTCCATTAGCCTAGGCATCTCTCAAGCACCCTAACATACTTATTAACAAAAGTAGCAGCCAATTTTCTTTCTGGAGGCTCTGCTGTGTGCCAGGTGGAATGGCTCAGCACATCAAATGCACTATTTCCTTCAGTTCACACTCTCTGGCCAGTACGGTTGCACCTGCTTTACAGATGAGAAAACCAAGACACAGTGGGGTCAAGCAAGCAGTCTGGGGTCGCACAACAACGAGTAGGACTTGAAGCCAGGCTGTATCTTTTACGCTGTATATCTTCCCACATGGGTTAGGCAGGTGCTTCTCAGGCTGGTGGGCATAAGACTAGCCCTGGGATATGGGCATTTTGAGAACTCAACTAAGGGTCATGGTCACCCTTGCCAGTGACATTCATCAGAGGGTCAGTTTTTCCTGCCGTAGTGACAGCAAAAACTATCACATTAAGGATCGTGAGAAGCCCCTTTGCTCGGGGCTCAGCTTTGCCTTCATTCTCTTAGACTTGTTTTGGCAGGAGCAGCGCAGGAGCTTGGCTGTCCTGTAAAAGTCAAAGAAACACCTGTAAAGGGGGGGTTGTTTCCCCCTTCAGCCCCTCCGGCACCCTGGTGTCCTTCCAAAACAGCAGATCTGAATCCCTAGCTTCTGCAGGCAGCCAGCTTGGAACGAGAAGCTCCCCTGGTTCCTCCTGGGAGGAGTGCAACCCACAGCAGCACTCAGGGAGGAGGGAGAGGAGCTTCTGCACCTGCTCTGCCTTTGGCTAAGTCCTGGAAGACTTTCCACCCCACCCAAGTTACATGATGATTCAAGGCTACACCCAGTTTAGGGCACGTCCCAGGACAGAGGGGCTGTTTCCCCCAGGAGCTCCTGGCATGCCGGGACAACCTCGGAGCCTGAAGACAGATGACCTCAG